>NW_024425008.1:28729189-29076300 GCF_017311325.1 Ursus maritimus
TGGTCTATCTGGTAAAAATATCAAGTTTTCCAAATTCATAATGCACTGAGTTCTGTAACTGAGATAACAGATATATTTGATAGAAATGAGCAGTAACAAATATTCCGAGTTAAAAGGATGTTTGTAACTTTGCAGGTTGATTAAATGAAGTAGATAAAAAGTGAATCATTATAAACTATTAAAATAAAATTTCAGAAATTATGCCTCCTAAAGCCATGAGATGTTTAAAAAAGCAACAAACAAGGGGAGGTAGGTGGGAGGATGGGATAACTGGGTCATGGGCAGTAAGGAGGGCGCTTGATGGATGAATCACTAAATTCTACCTCTGAAACTAATTTAAAAAAAAAGACAAACAAAAAAACAACAAAACGTAGAAGCTATGGTATTATTTTGCAAACTGGAAATCAGATTAGCAATATGGTGCTGGTGTTTTAAGAAGAGATGCTGCCCAGAGAGCATATGTAACAGATAAAAGACCACCAAAACAGAAGTAAACATTTTAAGACTTTATGGCACAGGAGAAAATTTCAGAGGACAGAATAAATTACAAAATAAATCAAATGAAGTGCTCATGAACAATCGAAGCTAATGTAATATTGTCATTTTTTTTCCTATAAAAAGTTTCAATCACTTTTTAAAGTTGGGATAAGGTTATGTAACTTTCATTTTTTTTCAGACATAAAAAAATGCCTCAAAAATGTACCTTAATGACTCTGAAGCTCAGGTAGCGTCTGTTCAGCATGATGATCTTGTATTCGTTGGTACCGTCATCCATGACGTGCCGCAGAGCGAGAAGGGAGGGAGAGTTGGCAAGGACTGCACTCCGCCATGCAGGGTCCCCTTCATGCGCTATTACGAGGTTCTTTTCATGGGACACAATGGCTTCATAGAGCACAGTAGGGTCATCATACTCATCTGGAGAAGTGAAATGATCCTAAACAGAGAAACAAAAAATATACACTTTACAGGAAGAGAAGGACTTCCGGTGGAATGATAGAAAGCTTCTGCAGTTACTAATCAGTCACTAAATGAAAATTCTGAAAAACTGGTTTAATATGAATATTTCATATCCACACATATTGTTATTATAGGAGACAGAGAGTCTTAAATTCAACCAGGTTAGGAATTAGCTCATTACTGCCATACTACTTTTGTAAATTCTTCAACCCAACCCTCTCTTCTAAGCTTTAAATATTTTTCCAATTTTTATATATTTTCTTTGTTTTTCTCATTCAAATGGGGTTTTACATGTCTCCATTCATAATTTTTTCTCTTAAAGGACTGTCTCACTGGTATCAGTTAAGGAAGGCTAAACTACATAAAAGTTCCCTAAGTTGTGTTTCTTTTTAACGAGGCATTTTTCACATAAAGCCACATCTCTAGAATGATTCCAATATAGCATGTATCTAATCTAGATAAAATAGTAAGATTAAGGGTCCTAGTCCTAAAGAAGCTAGTTGAGTCTTCCCTGAGAAATCTCTTGGCCCATGTAGCAACCACTCCTGCATGCTACAAGCCGTTATTTAACACTTCTCACGTGCGGGATTCTGTGGCAGAGAGCGTGGAGGGAAAAGGAGTATGTGGAACGTACCCCCCCTTCAGAAATCTGCAAATTAACAGAGGATCCAGGACATATGCCCACATAACCATAACACAAATCTGAATTGCTGAAATGAAGTGTAATCGTAGATATTCATAGCTGGGAGGTTGATAAATTTTTACATCCAGGTAAAGTAACTCATTTCTACTCAAGCCAAGTGACCAGACTGTGTGTGATACCTGAGGGGACACGGCTGAGTGCAGTAAGGCAAGCTCCCCAACGATGCACCTCCATGTCTGGGGACTGGCCTCGAGAATAAAAAAAGTATTCACTGTATATGTAAATAATCTCTCATAATGTAAAAAGTTCTGCAACACGTTTTTCACCTAACTCTTACAAACTCGCCAAGCAGCTTCAGTACATAATACCGGCATTTTGCATATATCAAATCTGAAGCTCAAAGAGACTTTTTTTAAAAGATTTTATTTATTTGACAGAGAGAGAGAGCGAGCGAGAGAGGGAACACAAGGGGGGGAGTGGGGGAGGGAGAAGCAGGCTTCCCGCTGAGCAGAGACCCGACACAGGGCCTGATCCCAGGACCCCGGGACCATGACCTGAGCCAGATGTTTAACGACTGAGCCACCCAGGTGCCCCAAGCAGCTCAAAGAGTCTTAGCTGCTTCCTAGGTTTAGAAAGTTAGTAAATGATTAAGCCAGGACTTAAACACATTTTTAAAGAGAATTTATCATTCTGATTAAAAAAAAAACGTTAACTGAAAAACCTGTCAAGTCTAGTTGATGTGATTAGGGAAAGTTACGTGATGCAGATGGTTTTGAACTGGATCTTAAAGAATGCAGACAACTTCAGTGGATGGAGATAGGCACTGTGTGGGAAAGGGAGAGAGCTCCAGGCAAGAATCCTACAGGGGAGCAGCACAGGTCAGTGAAGAACACAAAGGTGATTATAGCCTGAAGTCTCTCTGGGGAATTGGGTTTCTATTATGTTGCCAGGCAGCACTGTGCTGGACATTGGGGAAAGAGCAGTGAGCAAGACAGATACAAGCACTGTCCTCATGGAACTTAGGATCTAGTTAGAAAATACTAAAAAAAATTTAGAAAACTAGCTTTTAGCCAGATTGTGGAGCATCTCCCTTGTACCTTGTCCAGAGTTCTTTTATTGGGCTGACGCACTCCCCTCTCCACTGCTTTGAGCACTGGCTCTTAACAGCTCACAGTTATTCCCTTCTCTTGGAACTGCCTTCAGCTGATGGAGCTGCCTGGGCAGGAAATGCCAGGGGAGGTTTATTCCCCACTTGGTTGTGGGGGGGCTCAAGGTACACCAGCTAACTCTTGGTGACACTGACACTCCAGAACTCACTCTAAATCCAGTGGAAGATAGAATTCAGCTGAAACACAGTTTTGCTTAGTTCCTTCCCTGTTCTTTCCTGCTTCCCTCCCTTCCTTACAAATTCCCCTAAGGGCACCCTGTCAATCTCTGGCACAGGAATCCTGGACTCTGACTCTGCTTCTAAAGGACGTGGCCTAAGCTAGCATTTACAACTTAAAATACCGCTATACATCATATACCAACCCTCCTGACCTTTCCTTTAAACACTGAGCTCACTTTCCTATACCAGCAGATAGACAGAGGTCATATGATGTGTTCTCCTTTAGGGAAGGAATCCTATCTTTGTATAGCAGTTTTGGTACAATTTTTGAATGGAGTGTAGAAGTGCAGACATAGGCAACAGTTATAATCTTAATAAAATGGACAAAGTTGGAAATTATTAGGCATGCCAAAATAGAGTATGTTGAATCTTGCTCAAATATTTCCTTTCACTGGGTTTAAGATGGTTGGATGAGTATTGTTTTACAAAGTATTTGGAACAAGCAGATCCCATGAATAGGGAAATGGTTGAATAAACTATAGTTAAAAATTATGTCCTGGAATACTACAGAGCCATTGAAAATGTGAGGTGCCTCTGTATGTGATGACTTAGAAAGTATCCATGTTACATTAAATTGGAAAAAAAAAAAAAGCATGCATTACAGATCACTTTATGTAGCACAAAGGAAAATATTTGTATATACAGATGGATATGTCTATGAACTCAGGAAAATCAGAAAAGATATGCATCAAATTACTGGCAGTGACTGCTTCTTGGAAGGGCCATACAATGGCATGAGGTGATGGGAATACTTACTCTTGAGTGAAGCTCACTTTTTAACGTTTTTCAAATACAAGGAGAAAATATTCCTAGTTCTGGGAAAAGTTTTCAAAGGCATTTTAAAAATATACTTGACAAGTTATAAGCCAACACACAGGATATATTTTTTTGAAAATAACGAAACTCATTCATTTTACATTCACTGGCTGCCAAGCCTTGTGCTAAGCAATGAAGATATAAAGATTAGTAAAAAATGATCCCTGTCCTTAACCACACATTGTTAAGATTTTCATCATAGATCACTTAAAAGCCAAACTGGACTTTGATTCGTTTATTTTAGTTCTAACAACCACGTAATCTTCAAAGAGACTAATGAAAAAGGTAAAATAAATAAGGTAAAATGTTTTACAAAATGATTAAACAGAGGATAAGAATAAGAGAACATGTGAAAAAGGCAATTTGCTTAATTTCTCTGAGTTCTGAGTTTTCACCTACCAAATTGGGATGAAAATAATTTTCTGGATGGTGGTGATATGTATACGAGAGCACTAATACACTGTACAATACTGTACAATTACTAAATATCACACAGATTATGACCATTTTTATTTATAAAGTAAAAACATAATACAGTCAATTGGAGAATTAAAAAATTTTAAAAAAGGTAAAGGAAAAAGCAAAAACTAAAAACACCTACAAAGTGTGCTAGACACATGTTATCAAGGATGGTTTGAGAGGCAAGAGTTAAGAGAAATTTTATATTTCTGGCTCTCTGGGAACAAAACCTTTTCTTTACATACAATAAATTATACCATTTCAAGTGGCAGTTAGATGCATTTTGACAAATATGCACACCCATGGAATCACTGCCACAATCTAGATCTAAAACTTTTCCATCACCCCAAACACTCCTTCCTGTCTTCTGGCATTCAATCTCTACATCCTAAGCAATCACTCATCTGCTTTCTGTGGCTATAGACTAGTCTGGCTTGTTTCAGATTTTATATAAATAAAATCCTACAGTATGTACTCTTTTTATGTCTGGCTTCTGGCACTGTGCATAATGTTTGAGATTCATTCATGTTGTGGTATCTAACAGTAGCTCCGTTTCTTTTTATTGCTAGGTGATATTCTATCATGTAGATGTACCATAAGTAGTATGTTCATCTGTGGATGGACACTTGAGTTGTTTCCAGTTTGGGGCTATTACAACTAAAACTGCTAGGCACACATGTGTGTAGACATAGACTTCCATTCTCTTAGGTAATTATCTAGGAGGGGAATTGCTAGGTTGTATGGATGTGTATGCATATCCTTTCTTTTAATATATAAGCCTATTGTTCACTTTTGTGGGTTGGGTTTTCATGAGTATATAACTCATGAAATATGTAAGTATGAACTTTGGAGATTACCAGTACTGATTTACAGCTCTATCTTTTCTTGGCCCAAGAGTCCGTCATGGGCAACCCAACATCTGGTTCAAAATGATGCTCAGTAAGTGGTTGTTTCTGGCTACTGTATAGGTCCATCTCACCCCCCTCAAAGGTGTATCAGAATTACGGAATTTCTGCAGGCTGCATTTGTGTTCTCTGTCTTCCCCTCTGCCGCTAGCCCTCCATGGCTCCGGGTTCCTGACTCCAACTCCTTACCCCCACCGTTTGTCACTGTTGTCAGTCAATGGCTAATGAGACTGAGCTGTAGTGTGTAGCCCAAGGGTGTTGGGCCAAATATAAGGTAGAGAAACACTGTCACAGGCAACAATGCAACAGCCAAAAGAACATGTAAGGAATCGGACCTGGCAGCAACAGGTAAGAGCACCTGTAGGGATCGATGGGGCAAAGACCTAAGATACCAGAAAATTCCCTGTGCCTCAGTTTCTTCTCTGCCAGATGGACAGAAAACACCTGTCATAATCTTTACAATTAACTGAAGATGTCGATCTGGAGCTGTTAGATAATCATGCTGTATAAAAGAGAGTATTTCTTACACAGCAGATATATTAATCAGTGTTTTTTTAGAAATTCTGAAGTTTTAATAACATTTTAATCTAAAGTCATTATCTTTTTCATTTAAACACACTGACCTGGCTCAAAACTGTAAAGCTAGTCTGAAATTAGACAACTCTATTTGTTCCCAAATGAATATTTTCTCCATGATCCTCAAAATACTATTTCATTTTCCACAGAGACTTTCAAATAGTATATCTCTTGTCAGTAATCTCTTAAGTAATACGGGACATTGACTTTATTATAACAGTTTAGATCACAGTAAAATCACTTGAGGAGTAATTCACCCTTTATTTGGGGGGTAAAAAGATTCAAACAGATTTGAGTACAGCAGATGTATTTTAATGAGGCTTATCGTGTGGTCTTTGTCATCAGATCTGATGACCATTGTTAAGTGGAATGATTAGAGTAGCAAGTACAAATACTTAATTTCCTAATATAGTCTTGAAATGATCCAGGGCTTTGGATATGTATTTTGGGTCTGCATTTTAATTTTATTACCCTACTAGGATTACTTAACTAAGGCTAAATAATCTGTCTTAACCCTCTATTATTCTATATATCATGCTGCATGAAACTCATAGTTCAGTAACAGCAGCACTCACAACCCTCCTGAGACGTTAGCACACTACACTGGGAGTTAGCTAACATTCGCCTACACAAGAGGCTTGAATTACAATTATGTGACATGTGAGGTGAAAACAAGAATTGTAAGGGCCAGAGAGCTTTATTTCTAGTTTGTCACTGCTGACAGTTTTCAGGTTCATGTCCAGATCAGTCACTCTCTAATATAAATATTCAAATTTACCCTTAGAAACACAGGTCCAGGCTTCTAAGATCTAGTATCTTGCCATAAATCAAGTTTTTCTGTGTTTCAAATAATATTTCTCCAAAGGTTCCTAAGAAACGTAATTTGGAAGTCAAATGAAGAAGTGCCATTAAACACCAGTAATGCATTATAATTCTCCTCTTCTTACCTGATGAAGTTTAATGGACATGCGGATTCCCGGGACTACTACTTTCCTTAGCAATTCCATGTCCGCGAAGATCCACTCATCTCGAATTGAAGAAATACGGAAATCTCCCTTAAATAGGGCATGCAATCCATAGAGGAATGACTCTAAATTACTGTTAGGATTGGAGATAAAAGTTTACATATTTTGACAAAGAACTTCCATTACACTGATTCTTACATGTGGTTGTGCATCAGAATCGTCTGGGAGTGCTTTGCAAATACAGAGTCTGATGACTACACTAATGTCAGAACCCCTGAGTCAGACTCACAAGGGACAGGGGCCCTGTGATCTGGGCCCTTGTTTACAAACCACTATAATAGTAAGTCCATGAAAATAAACAACAGACAGAGAGTATATAAGTCATAAAAACTTACAGAGGGCCTAATGGAAAACATGTAGTAATCACAAATGAAATGAAATTAATAAATATGTAGTATTTCTTAGTTCTAATTCATTCAGATGCGTATGTCAAGAAATTCAGCTTACTCCCAAAAATCTAATGTACTATATTAACTATAGTAAAAGCATAAATGCTCTGGACCAAAAAAAACTACAAGGAAATATGGAAAAATAAAAAGAGGTAACTCATTAGAAAAACAGATGTAAAATGGGAGGAGACCAATCAAACTTTATGGGTGATTATTTTTTAAAATGTCTCAAATCCATTAAATTCTTATTATCAATAGTTACCCATACAAGTGTGATTTTTAAAGGCCAGCTATTAACCACTTGGGAGAACTCAAATATGTTTAGCAAAGGATCTATTAAAAAACTATCAGAAGAGACTTCTGCAATAAATTAGCACAGAATGCTTCCATGAAAAGCTATTTCAGATTTTTCAGATTTACGTTATACAGCTTCTCCTACTCTCTTCCTGAAAACAGAAACGTCTTCCTTACCTGGACATATGGTGAGATGCGGTCCCCAAAGCTCTCCGTCCCAGAACACAAAGTCCGTAACAAAGAGTCACCAGGGATGAATCTTTGTCTACATCCAGTGGCTTTAAAAAACAAAGAACATTAGTTATCAGAAAGGTATAAAGGTATTTAACAAATTGGAAGACAGCTAATAAATCAGAGGATGAAGAACTCAACTAATATATAATTTCTAGGTTTTTAAATAGTTCTAATGAGAAGAAACATAACAAATCAGTATAAAATGAAGTATGAATGTATAGAAGGAGTTTCTCTGAAACCTTTAAATAAAATCTAATGCTTTATAATACTGGAACATACTTTTAAAAAAAACGGACTTTTATAAAGTATTAGGATCTTAGCAAAACATCTCAAAGTACTTACTGCCATACATCATTACTGATAATGTCTTCTGAAAATACAATATTCTATCTATTAATTAGTTGTTTCTGGACATAACCTGGCAAGCAGGCTATTAACAACAGCCACATTAGCCTACTAGTAACTATTACCAGAGTAAAGAAAATCAAACTGATGTCTGTGGAATACTGCTTCCCCTCAACCTCCGAATTTCTTTTTAACAACTGAAGGTTCTCTCACCCAGATGGTCAGAAAGGAGGAGGTCTGGAAAAACTGACCTCATAATAATCAATGGGGACATTCTTTCCATCTCTGAAGAAAATGGACTCAAAGAGTTACAAATGAAGTACACAACCTCTACCTTTGCTCTTCGGGAAGAGCAGTACTCTATCCAGTTGAGGTAAATCACACAGAAACTCTCCCTGGATATGCCAGCCAGTCGATGGTCATAGTCTTCATCAATATTTGGATTAAATGTTGGGTCCACATCAACATAATTTCGATCTGCACACAGACGTAGTCCTTCCTGCATTGTCTCATTGGCTAGCCACTCCTCCAGTTTAGAAGATGTTGTAACATAATAAATGATACCCTAATGGGGGAAAGATTAAAAAAAAAACAAACAGATTAAGTTACAGTTTGAATTAACTCCAATTCCTCATTAAATACATTCCAATGGTTTATACTGATTGTATAACTAAAAAATATTTTATTCTAGCTCAATACTCTAAGAATACATTTTAGGAATGCTGTAAAAAATATACCTCAGGCCTTTCTGGGTGAACAGTTAATTTAATACTTTAGGAGTCACAACCATAAATTCATCAAGACAAATTCAAAACAACTCTTTTTCTATTGATTTTAGATCTTTTGAATTTAGGACATTTTAAGAGAGGTAGAAAAACTTTACTGTGATGCACTTCTCATAGAAAGTTATTAAATCATCTTGTGATGCTAGGTCAAGTTATAGAAATATAAGAGTAAAACAACAGAAATATATCTGTTTAGAACCAGAGACAGAAATTGCCATATACACACAGAGATGCACAGCATGTAAAAAATGCAAAATCAATCTGTTTAGCTTCCTGAGGTTGGGTTTAACCAACGATCGATTATAAGACAAACACTCATCCCAATCAGCACAAATAAAGTGATACACAGAGGCAGTAACACAGATACGGAAAATCCAGATACGGGTCACTAAAATTTACCACACATTTCCCTCTTCAAAATACTGGCTTTGCCTGCAAGCTGCCAAATCACAGCTTTGCTGTAATCTTGTAAAATCTTTAGCAAAGACAGAACATCAGTACAGTAAAGAACTAACCTTGCCCAAAGAGAGGTTTGGTCTTTGCCCTTGGGTCCTGGGAAGTAACTTCTACTCCCTTGGAATGTCTTGCTTGCTTAAGTCTTTGTTCACCTATGAGCTTACAGCCATGACCTCTGGAGGAAGTGGATACTAAGGCTGGTCATGAGGGTAGTCAACCACATCTAAGTGACCAGGCCACAGTAAAACTCTACACACCAAGCCTCAGGTGAGCTTCTTTGGTTGACCACAGTCTGTGAGTACTGTCACACACTGTTGCTGGGAGAAATGGGCAGTATGTGCACAACTGCACTGAGAGAAGACAACTGGAAGGTCATGCTTTGGTGTCTCTGGACCCTGCCCTATACGCCTCTTCCCTTGGCTGATTTTAATCTGTATCCTTCCACCATAATAAACCCTAACCATGAGTGTAATGGCTTTGCTGAGTTTTGTGGGTCTTTCTGGCTAATTACTAAACCAGAGACTAGTCCTTGGGGACCCCAAATTGCAGCTGGTGTCACGAGTGAGGGTGGTTTTGGGGACCTCCCAAATCTTGCAATACTTTTATTCAGGTCACTGAAAGCAGTGCAAAGCAGTAGTTAACAGCAAGGGCTGTTGGAGGAGTTGGACAAGCCTAGATTTTAAATCCCTAACGCCACTTGCTAATTAGAGGGCACTGGGAAGGTAACTTCTGATTCTTGTTTATTTGTAAAACAGAGATGTAATATTCCTTCAGAAAACTGACACATATATGTATATGTATGTGTATTCTTTAGTCCAGTGCCTACAACATACAAGCTATATATGGTAGCTATTATCCATGAACAAATGGAATAAGTTCCACTAAAGATAGAAACAGTAATACCTTGGTAGGTATACTTTGCTGACTTAATGGATACTAGAGAATTTTTTTAAGTAGACTCCCACTGGGCATGTAGCCCAAAGTGGGGCCGGAACTCACAACCCTGAGATAAGACCTGAGCTGAGATCAAGAGTTGACACTTAACCAACTGAGCCACCCAAGTGTCCCAATACTAGAGAATTTAAATCACTACTTAGAAGCAAAGCACAAGTAGTTTAAAAAAAAAAACCTCTTTTCCAAGAAGAACGTAGAACAATGAGAAGATCTAACTAGGCACGCGCCCTTACCTTGACATAGTAAGTGGTGAGTACTTTCCGAAGGTCAAAGACTTGAAGCATAGAGGCAGCACTATTGTCAGTGATACTATAACCCTCCAGAATATACTTAGTGACTATCACTTCCCAAGCTAGCCAGCGCTGGCTAAATGCAGCATTAAATGAAAGCACATGAGGAATATGGCCAGGTTCACAACAGCAAAATCCTTCATCTTCTTCAACGCCTTCAGTAATGGCCTCCACTTCCCGCTGTTGACAGTAAGTACCTTAGAGAGAGAGAGAGAGGGGGAGAGACCACTGCATAAGGGGAGAAAAAAAACCACATAATGTAGAAAACGAATGCTTCAAAGACACAAGAAACTTGGGAAAAGAAAAAAACACCTTTTATGGTAATTGAAAGTATGTGACTGATCTGCCTTGGATTGTTCACTAACAAACTGCAGGAAGCTCTGGAAACCACGCATATTATACAATCACTTCCTGCAGAATCACAACATGCATTAGCACAGTAAAGGTTCTGAAAATTATGCAGTTACCTTCTTAATTTTCACTTACTGATTCCAAACTTTTCAAATTTGGGTTTACAATTGCATTCATATCAAATGAAGGCCAATGAGCAAAGGGACACATCATGATGGTTTGAGTTAATGCAGTAAGGGAAGAACGGATTTAGAAGTGAATCACTGCGGGGCACACAATATAGACAGACATGCAGAACTCAAAAGAATGTGAACTCTACTTATCAGTACCATGTCCATGTGGCAAGCAGAAATATTATATACATATATTTGGATATATAAACTGTAATGGTTCATGATAATTTAATCTTAAATCTGTAATTGCTTTTTTCTGTTCCCAATTCCAACAGTAACTGGGTACAATTACATTATTGGCATTTGAAGCTTAGAGGCTGATAAAGTTTCAATTAGGTATGAGCTCTGATTATTCAACACTACCAAACAATTCTTTGAAGTTACATTCTTTTATACAAGATATCAAACAGACATTCCCTGCATTAGTGTTACTGAAGTAAAAATACAAAACCAGAATAAATACAGATTATTACACCCACAGCAATCTAGTGCCAGTAAAATATCATCTGTCACATTAATTTTAACTTTGTTCTGTGGCCTTGTTTCCACTTAATTAGCAAATTCCTTAAATTTCTGTAAGGACTATAAGGGGATTGCACTTAATTTTATAAAAGCACATATTTAGGTTATATTATAATAACTTATATGGACTTCACAATTTTTTTTTCCTTTAAAGAGAATATATACACCAACCATGTTTGAAAAACACTGCTTTTTTTTTTTTAAATTTATTTGAGAGAGAACACAAGTGGAGGAAAGGGCAGAGAGAAGGAGAAGCAGACTCCCCACTGAGCAGGGGAGTGCAGGGCTCGATCCCAGGATACCAGGATCCTGACCTGAACCTAAGGCAGATGCTTAACTGACTGAGCCACCCAGGTGCCCCTGAAAAACGCTGCTTTGAGAGAAAGAGATGCCATGACAACTAGCCCCAGCCGGTGGTGGTGCTATAAAAGATAGAGGCAGAAGAGCTAGGCTTGGTCGGACTAATGAGCTGTATTGTTTAGCACTCCAGAACTCTCAAAATCTTACCATTTCACTTCCTGTTTGATTACACTGCTGAGCACTTCCAGAACAACGTCACACAGTGGTGAGAAGAAAAACCCTGGCTTGAACCTGACGTTAACAGGAATGCCTGCTGCAGGTGATCTTCACACATGCTCATGACCATAGATTTACATGTACAAACTTTTTTTTTTTCTTCAGAATAAGGATATGTATACTTTTAGAAAGTATTTTTCAAACCAAGAATGGAAATGAAATTCAATCAAATGTCTTCTGGCATCTTCTGAGAGGATCATATTTTGTTGTTTTTCTCTATAACCTATTAATTTGCTAATACTTCAAAAATAAAAATGAAATGAAAATGGCTCAACTATTGAGAGGTATTTAAGAAAAAAAAAAGGACTAATTTCTGCTTATTCTGGGTCCTGAGGATTTTTGAATCTAAGGTCTCATGTGAATTAAAACTACACTTATTTTTTAGCCAGTTTAGCCATATTTTTACATTGGTACTACAGTGGCTTTGTAAAAAGCCTGGAGAAATTTTCCTTCTTTATCCATATGCTAGAATAGGCTAGAGAGGGCAAACGAATTATTCAGTTTCTAGAAGAAATATCCTGAGGCTGGGGTTTTAAAACTGCGGCATGAAGCTGGGTCTGTTCCTTAGATTTTATGTTATTACTTTTTTATTTTATCATCTTTCTGGAAGGTCAAAGGTTTTTAAGCAAAGGAGATGACATAATAGTATTTTGTGCAGATCACTGTGTTAACAGCATAGAAAATCTCTGTGGCAAGAGGGAACTGGAGATTTTGACATTTACTCAGAAGACAGAATGAGATCCTTGTTCAGAGCAGCAGAATAAAGTGAACAGAGTAATTAATTAATGTGGGACATTTTTACTCTACTATACAAACCCAAGAATATTTTCTACCCCAACACGCCCTAGTAATACATTTTGCTTAGGAAATGAAGTCAACGATAAACATAGGAGTTAATATTAGCAATTGAAAAAAGAACATTGAGACTCGGAAAGGGATTCTAGAATATCTATAAGGAACTATTACCAATTGTTTCCTGGATTAGCTATGTCTTTCAGTCACTTCATAGTGAATATTGTCGGTAAAACTAATACTGGCAGTGATGAAAACTAGACATGTTAAAAGTAATTTGAGTAAAAACCGAGAAGAATTCAATCAGCATATTATACTTTTGACCTATAAAGTCTGACCTGGAAAACTGTACTCGGTCGAACTAACATTTACAAACAGAAAGTTAGCATTGTAGAAGCTGTAATAAAAAATTTTTGATAGACAAAAAATGATTGATAAATCTATGACCTAAAATTTACATGGAAAGAATACTGAGAATATCAGTAAAATAAAAATGGAAATGAAATAAATATAAAGGGATTTAACCAAGACATACAGGAAACTGATCACGAAATTTGTTTAGCTAAATGTCAAATGGCATTTAGCATCCACTACAAGAAACATAAAATCAATGAATTAAATTGGCTTAGTGGAGAATAGCCCAGAAAACACATCAAAATGCTCAGGAGATCCAAATATCTGCCTAGTAACATACTGACACTCTTGATTAATATTTTGAGAGGCAGGAGGTAGACGGGACAGGGACTAACACTCTGAAGGAAAGAAAATAACCAAAGATCACAAGATCTGAGCAAGAATATAATCATACCTCATGAGAATTCTGGAAAGCAGAGAAAGGAGAAACAACTCCATCATTTAATCATTCTACAAAATTAACTAATCATGAATTATATGCTAACTGATGAAACAGTAACTAGATACATAGTAATGAATGAAGCAGATAGGATTTCTGCCCTTGAGGAGCCTATAATCTACACCAAAGTTTTGCAAAATACAGTCTTGGGCCAAATCCAAGCTAAGAATGGTTCTTATATTTTTAAAGCATTGTTTAAAAAAAGAAAAAAATCAAAGAAAAATATGCAACAGAAAATGTGCATGCCTCCAAAAGCCTAAACTATTTACCATCTGTCCCTTTATAGAAAAAGTTTGCCAACCCCTGGGCTAAAGAAGAAATAAACTTTGAACAAACACAAATAAATATGAAATTATGAAATTATAATTATGCTAAGTGAAGAGGTAAAAATAGCAAAATGAGAGATAATCATGTGGGACAGGTGGTTAGAGAAGGCTTCTCTGAGAAAGTGATATTTAGGCTAAAGCTTAAAGATAATTAAGGAATTAGCAGATGGGAGATTGGTGGGAGGAAGGGAGATGGCTGGTACTTTCTAGGCAAAGAGAAAGGCAACAGGAAGTCCTTAGTAAAGAATTTAGCAACGTTAAGACCCTGAAGGAAGGCCAGTGTGGCTAGAGTGAGTGAGGATGAAGGTACAAAGTGGAGCTGGAGAAACTGGCAAAGACCAGATCACAGCGTGGTAGAGCAGGTTAGGAGTCTGAATTCTATTTTAAGTGCAATGGAAAGCCACAGACAATTTTAAGCATGAAAGGGACATGATCAAATTTGCCTCAAAGAAAAAAAAATCAATATGGCTAAGTGAAGACTTACAGATATACCTCTTCCTATCCACATCCACCACAAATTGTACTGTGTTCCCCAATCAGTTTGTTTTGTTTGGCAAATAGAGTTTGAATGGTAAAAACTTTGTCCAAAATTTTATTTGAATCTACTCAGTACCAGAGGCTGAAAGTTGGGAGAGTGAGAATTTGGATCGGTTTCTGATTTGGAAAATTTCTGACCAATATGGTGAAATGAGCACATCCTAAGAAGGACCCTCTTCCAATTCACACAGACAGAAATGCTAGATAAAACAGCTTCCCCACATACATTTGTTTAAAAAAAAAAAAATTAAAAAACAAAGGTGAAATCTTCAGGTACCAGCAATTTAAAAAGAAGTTAAAGTCATGGCAGTAGTAGGTGTAGTGGTGAGATGAGGGGGTGCTGACTTTTGCATGAGTCCAGCTGGATTAGATTTAACATCAGGCAAGACTCTAGAGAGATGGAATTAAGGTCCTGGGCTCTGAAGGAGAGGCAGAAACAAGCCATAAAACAAGAATTGGACATTTTGAAAGACAGAGACTGGATGACAAACAGACCACAAATGAATAACAAACATCAACATTTACTGCCTTAATCTGAGTGTCACACAAGTATAATCTTAATTCCAGTGAATGGAATAATTCTAGAAAAGTACTTGCTCCATTAACAAAGATATTACCTAACAAAGTTCCGAAGATATTACCTAACAAAGATCCAAACCTTCGGATTCAACATCAGTGTGAAAGTCAAGCTGTAGGGTTTAAGTCGGATTGGATGCTGTAGTTATTAGCCTATTTTATGAGTCATCTTGGGCCTATCTGGTTTGAACTGGCTTCTTGTGGCAGCTTCATTTTGGAGTACCCTTAGGATAGGCCTCTGACTTTCCCAAAAGCTGGCCCTGGCTTCCTCTTTACTCACCTCCAGGAATCCTGTTAGAACCTAACAACTGCCTGCTCTAACAGCTGCAGAACACTGTGAATGCACTGAATGCCGCTGACTTGTTCACTTAAAAACTGTGATTTTACCGTTATGGGAACTTCGTTTCAAAACCAGAATCTGCCGAAGACAAAGGCATGGTGTCTACACGAAAGTACTTGGTTGGCTACACGCAAAACAGCATTCTATGCTCCAGCCGTCTAACAAATACACGCGACCGGTCCCAAAGAGAATGGCAAGAGAGCAAGCACAAAACAACAGTAATTCAACATCACCAGGAAAATAGTGACTTACGCAAGAATGATGCTACCTTCACATATTTTAGCACACCATAAAAATGATTTTTCTCTGAATGTGAATTTTGGGAAAAAATCTAATAATTGCTCTTTTAATAACTCTCCTCATTCCACAACTCTAAAGGATCTAATTTTATGCTAATTTTTAATCTGAGATGTAAACACATAAAACTTGGATGTGACAGGAATATGTTACAGAAATAAAAGGTGAGTATCTTACCTCTGAATTCAAGTCCCCGCAGCTGGAAAGTGACCAACCCATTGCCTATCTCGATAAGGTGTACTAATGCATTGAGGTAGTCAGAGGCAAGAATGAAACAGTCCCCCGTACTGTAGTTTCCCCATCGTCCTAGGAGCAAATCACCACAGAGACTGTGTTGTAGGGATCTGGTTAAATGTTCATAAAAGATGGAATTCAGATTGTTGTCATCTGATCCTATAAGAAGGAATTAAATATGTTACATTTTACTGTAAGTCTTCATTATATCAACAAACAAGATCATTAAAAATATTAGAACTAATTTCCACTTAGGATTGTATTATATTTTTTGACAAGGAAAATAATTTTAACACCCTTATAATTTCTATATAAAAATGAAACACAGGGTAATGAGAAAAGTTTCAAAATTTAGAGTTAGAAGTCACATAACTTCTCTGATCTCTGGCTCCCATACATAAAATGTGAGAACTAGATTAGATGAAATCTAAGGATTTTCACCTCTTCAATAACCATGACCTCTTCTATCACTATTCAATGAACTCCAACTTATAATGAAAACCACACAAGAGAAATGAAAAAAAGATAAAAAGAATTCAGAATTAGAACAAAAAGATACATTAATAAAGAAAGTGGGTAAAGGAATACAAAATTTGAACAAACAAGAAAGGCCAAAAGGAATAGAAGATCATTAGTCAAAAAAACAAACAAACCAAACAAAACCTCCCCAAAACAACAAAAAACCCTGAATATTAAGATGGCTAAAACTAGCTTAATAGAAATAAACTGTATATATAGAAACAGCAGCAAAGAACCTAAAAAATTTATTAGAGTCATCCTTTAAGAAAAAAAGTTAGGATAAAACTAACCATCTTTAGAAGTGACCCAGCCAAAGCAATAACCTGTAAACAGGTGCCCATAGTATAATACCGCAGGAAGGCAAAATACACAAAGCTTACTATTTTAAACTTAGCCTAAACAATAAAATAATGAAAAGGGTACTCCAGATACTAATTCAGTAAGATGATCATATCTAATGCCTTGTCTGCCCATTACAGAAGTGTGCGTATTAATTCAGGACATGGTCTTTTTGATACGCGGGCATCACTAGCATCATGAGAATTCTAAGCCCCTTATACAAGGACATACTAGAGCTGAGATGGTTGTTTTATCTACCAGAATGTGATAATGACAGGCATTATTATCAAGTAACTAGTCCTACTTAATCCAATTTCATAATTATAAAACTATCTCATTATTGTTAATTTAGTGTCTCAAATAGAGCAGTTGAAGGAATCAGCAAGTGAAGGAATCTGAGTCAAATGGATACAAATACTCCAGTCATGTGAGAGTAAGATTTCTTTTAGTAAATTAATACACTGAAATTCTGGTTACTTTCTTATGGTTGGGTTAGTGAGATTCACCCTCTGTGTGTCAGATTACTAACAGGTGGACAGACAAAAGGATGTCTCCCAAACGATGAAACTAAGGAACCAGACTTTAGACAATGGTACCACCACCAAAATGCCGTCCGTTGAAGCTCTATCTTGAGGGCTATTTGGCTGCCCCATATGACATCTCTACGTTCAATAAACTAAATGAAATTAAATGAATATTTACCTAAACATCCAGGAAAGCAGGGGAAACAAATATATGAATACACCTGTTGGTCAGACTGCATACTCTTTGATACACTTGACCAGTTTTACTTTAACTGTTCTACTTTTTAACTTGTTTAAGAACAATTTTTGAATGGCATTTTTTTATTCCTATGAACACTCTTAAAATGCATTTTATAAAAGATAGGTACATACAATGTAGATACTTGAATTCACACTTTGCTAAAGCAGAACAAGAAGCAAAGGATATACAGCCTTTAAAAAATGCCACTTGGAACTCACAGAGGATTCCCAACAAGTTAGGAGTGAACTATATATATAATAAATTCCTTAGACTTGCTTCTTTACTCACAAACAGAGCTTTTACCTGGATTTCTATCGAGCTGGGAAGCCAACCTGGTATTTGAATGATCCACCCGTTTTGTGCTGAAGAAGGCAAAACAGAACATTTTTAGTAACCTTTAATTAAAAAGGAGAAAACTGTACAATAGAAATATTATCACTTCATGAGCGTACTTTTAGGGATAAGGTTTTTTTATTCTCCTACCTCCATTGTACATAAACACATCAGTTATTTCCTAACTGGTGTTTCATTGAACAGGGTGTAGAAAGACATTAATGAGTTTAAAGTCCCCCCCCTCAACTGATCAGGATGAAACATGAGTACTACATGCAGTTCTTAGAAATACACAGTTCATGAAACATTCTGTGCAAGGAGAACGTGCATTTATTAACGTCTAGTGGTATAGTGTTCTTAGAACAGTGGTTTCCAAAATGTGGTCCACAGAACCCGAAGCAGGGAACTCAAGACCATTTTAGGGAGTTTTTCAGACCAAAATAATTTTCATAATAATACTGAGCTATTATTCGCTTTTTTCATCGTGTTGACAACGTAACAGTGGATAAGGCTACTGGCACTTTAACATGAATCACGACAGTGGCACCAAACTATTTTTCACCGCCAAATACGCACAAGAAAAAATTAACAAAAATTCAAGTTTTGCTTTAAGGTGTCTTTAATAAAGCAACAAAAAATTAATTTTATTAAATCACAACCCACCCCTCAGTACAAGTCTTTTTAATATTGTGTGCAGCAAAATACACATAAAGCACTTCTGCTGCATTCTGAAGTGGGATGGTTGTCTCAAGGGAAAGCATTCGTGTAGTTGTTTGAATTGCAAGCTGCACTAGCTCTTTTTTTCATGGAACACCATTTTTACTATGATTATTCAGACTTGCATACTTCACAGACATTTCTCAAAAATGAAGAAAGTGAGTCCGTCCTGTTGCCAATAACAAAATTCAAGTTTCTAAGCAAAAATCAGAATTTGGGAAAATGTATATATATTTACCAATAAGCTTGATAGCTTAGCAATACTTTTCTTTAGAATTGGTGGTGATGTGAATGAAAACATTTTTATTATTATATAATGAAACGTATCAAGATCTTGATTAAGATCAAGAATTGTAAGATCTACATTACCCAGTGAACCAATATTTTCTAAACCATCAATAAATGCTGTTATAAGATTATGCATGGGTAAAAGATCCATTCAAAGTGTAAAACGTATCAGTAGATTTTGATGTAACACAGTTCCAAAAATTCATGGGGCCAAGGGCCCTGCTCAGCAACGAGCCTGCTTCTCCCTCTCCCTCTCTGTCTCTCAAATAAATAAATACAATCTTTGAAAGAAAATAAATAAAAATAAAAGCAATCAAAACCCAGCAGATTCAGGAAAAGATCTTTACCTCACCCTCAACTGCTTGCTTGTATCATGAAGAGAGCTATTAACAGAGACTTCTCTTTACCTAAGAAACTTATCTACATAATGGGGCAACCTTTGTTTTCCAAACACCTCCTTTCACCTTCTTGCTAATGATCTTTCTCCCCTTTGTATCCTAAGACCCTTACCTCTCTTCTTAGTTCACAGAAGCATCATGTTACCTGTCTTTGGAATTTCCATGTCTATGTGGATTCCCCATATGTGGGCATTAAATTCGATTTTCTCCTGTTTATCTGTCTCATGTCAATTTGACTCTTAGTTGAGCTAGAAGGACCTTGAAGGGCAAAGGAAATTCTTCTTCCCCAACAACAGATATGGTTTTAGACTCTATATTCTAACTAATCTTTAGGAAACTACCATGTGTCGAGTTTAAGTGAAGGATCCAAAAAAATATCCACAATTGTCTAAAAAGGCTATTAAAATACTTCTTTCCTTTCTAAGTATGTGTGTCTGTGTGAGGCCAGATTTTCTTCATATACTTCAACTAAAACAACATATTGCAACAACAGATTGGCTACAGAAGCAGATATGAGAATCCAGCTGTCTTTTACTGAGCAAGACATTAAAGAGATATATAGAACTACAAAAACAGTGACACTTTTCTCACTGATTTTTTTTGTGGTGGGATGGAAAATACAGTAATTTTCATTACAAAAATATTTATATTAACACAACAAATTTATTGTTGCTATTTTTAAACTAATAAACATTTGAATTTTTCTGGGTGTTGATTTCTAACATAGTAACAATCTATAGATAAAACCTATATCAGCAAAAACTCTTTGGAGACTTTAATAACTGTGAAGAGAGTAAAGGGGTCCTGAGACCAAAACTGCTGCCACAGACATTATTTTGGGCTCAATTTAAGTTAGCTGAGAAGAATAGAATATAAATAACACTGAAATTCATCAAAAAGAGAAACACCACACGTGGTTTTTGATAAAAGACCAGAGCAAAAGCTTCAAATTCCCAAGCTAGTCCACTGTTTAAAAGGTGAGACTAGGGGCGCCTGGGTGGCACAGCGGTTAAGCGTCTGCCTTCGGCTCAGGGCATGATCCTGGCGTTGTGGGATCGAGCCCCACATCGGGCTCCTCTGCTATGAGCCTGCTTCTTCCTCTCCCACTCCCCCTGCTTGTGTTCCCTCTCTCGCTGGCTGTCTCTCTGTCAAATGAATAAAATCTTTAAAAAAAAAAAAAAAAAAGGTGAGACTACTACTTTCACCTATTAAATACACTAATGTGTGAAAGTATAGAAAGAAAAGAAGCAGTCCTGGAGCTGGCCAGTAGAATTAAAAAGCAATATAAGCTCTTTGTGAATCAATATATTAATACATGTTAAAAGCCTTAAAATGTTTAGTCTACATGACTCAGTAATTCCCCTTTTGGATAATCTTTTTTAAATTAAAAAAAAAAAAAGAAATTTGGAGAGATTACATATAAGGATAGTTAGCAGGCATCAGATGAAACAGCTAGCCAAAGGAACTAAATCTAAATGGAGAAAATACTTTATGCACAAAGATGGTTATTAAAAAGTTATCCTCGTGAAAAACCAGAAATAATCTATAGAAAATTTAGCTCTGCAAATAGCTATTTCTAAGAAAACTATGAGATAACTAATTATGACTGCTATAAGGAAATAACATTGTATAGCATGAAGCTTCAGAGTAGTATTAATGTGAAACCAACTCAATGAAAGAGCATTATAAGAAAAAGGACAGAAAAATGAGAATATCCAACAAAAACCAAGTTTTAAAAAAATCTTAGAAAAACTGGCAGAGAAAAATACAGAGTAGTTATCTGACTCTTCTAATTTTATATGATTTTGAAACTTTAAGAGTATTTATAAAATAGTTTTAGCAAAATATTTCAACACAAAAAATTATTAGCCATGAATTATTATAATAATGCTGTTGATAGTTTTTCTTAGCAAAGAATAAATAAAATCAGCTTTCAAATGTTTTATTGTACTCACTTATAGTCTCTCTCCCAGAATTTCACAGGTCGAACATATGAAGTGATGAATATTGCACTTCCCAGAAAGGGATTTAGAGGAGTAGAAAAAAAGGCAGATACAGCAGCCTGAACAAACAACATGGCTGAATCTATGAAAAAAACTGGTTAAGGATTTTAACATTCATTTGAGTGAGCACACTCGTGTGCACACACACACACATACACACACACAAATACATCTCACAAACATACTGTGATTACAGCAACGAGAACAATGAGGCTCATCAGAGGAATACAAAAGGGGGTGTCACTGGACAATACAAGGGGGTACAAGCGAAAAGACACAGCCAGGAAAAGTACACCCTGGCAACATGCTTTGAAGGGAGTCAAATAAATATCTGCTAATATGTATTTGGTGTAAGTCCATACATTAACTCTTGAATAAATATGCTTGGGTTTTATTTTCCAAAAGATCAAACTAAAATTTACAGACACAGAAAGTCTGCATTTCAACATCCATGTGGTCACTAACCTTTACTTTTATTTAGACAGTACTTTTAAGAAATGATGAGAATAGAAAATTTTAAACATACTTCAATTACAATCACGATTATGAAAAATGTTTGTACCTTCATTCACTTAAAAATATTTCTAAACATTTTGTATTTATTTAAAAATTCCTAGACTTAACTACTTACATATGTAAACATAAAATTTTCAATCAGCATTACTTAATTATAAAACCTTGATAATGTCCTCATGTTCAGATATCTGTGGGTCACAGATGTTAATACAAGTTAAACAATCAAAATCGGTACAGATGTGGACTCAAAGGAATGGGAATATCTGATAATTTATCACTTAGTAACCTATATTCAATGCCTATAAAAGATTACACCTACAAACCAACATTCACATCGAGGATGTGACTGCCCTTTCTTACACAACTTTTAGCAGAAGGATACGGGGCACTGCAAAGGGCTGAGCAAAAGCATGGAAAGCAGAACCCCATGTAATTTGCCATGGGGCAATGTAAGTGTATACAAACTGCAATTTATAAAGGAGTTCCCAAAGCTGTAGGAGGAAAAGAAAACAATCAGCAAAAAACTTATCATCAGATACTTGAATTAGAAAATGAAAGACCTCTAAAATGTATTTTTTTTTCTAATAGGAAAATGGCATTGAAATTATCTGCCCTTTGCATAAAAGGAAAAGACATGTCATAACTGCCAAAAGACTGGATATATATTTAAGTAAAGACAGCTAGCTGATTTATGGACTTGTGCTTCCTCTGTTTAAAAAACTCTATGCCCTCTATCGGTTATATGACTACTACTACTACAAGCAAAACACAGAAAGGTAGGAAATCTAGATGTTTATAAAGCTTAAGTAATTCATACATATTTTTATTCCAAGACACATTTCCCTCAAATTTAGTGCTTTGAAAACTGAATATGTTTTAAATGAAATGTCAAAAGAAATTTGGAAGCAGCAAGGCAGGAAATAAAGTTGTAATACAATTGTCACTGCCTGTCTGCCTAAGGATTCAGTAGTGTCAATGGAAACACAACACACATTTTAATTTTATGTAAATTAGGATGTGTTTTGTTGTTGAACATGTCTTCAAGACTGAAACAGAATGACTGTTCGCCCAAAATTGCCTCTGTAGGTCAGGCAATGCAAGGCCCAACTCACAAAACAGACACAGGATCTTAGGGGCAAGAGGTTCAGACTAATTCGGTGCCGTGATTCAGGCACTAAACACCTCATATTTAAATTGTTCAACTAATTGCAAATGAACCTGTTTAACTTCCAATTTAAAAAAGAAATTACAACCTCAACCAATTACAAAATGCAAATGAACTCCTGCATTCTTTGCCTTGATTGAAAATGATGCCGATAACCCTTGATCAGGATGTGAGCAGGATGACAGAAGTAAAAGCAGCACTTATATTATCAAGATGCCACTGCAACTGCCTAAAAGATTCTAAATGTGAACCAGACTGAACTCAAATTTTCACTGTAATGTTGAAGAAAAAATGATATGCAATTACATAGATAAGTGGTTAGTGGATAAAAGCACTTTTGTATACATTCATAATTTTTTCCTGTAAGATTATTTAATTGACGGTGCGTCTTACAATATCTTAAAAAATATATCTAGAGATCCCTTGAAAATTACTTGCTTACTATCATTGTTCAGTTCTATCAGCTAACTTTACAGAAGGCAGAGTCCTTAAGGGCAGAGCTTTCCCTATTTGCTCACTGATGTAGCCTAAACATTTAGAATAGTTCTGGAGCACTGCAGGCTCTGAAGGACAATTTGCTTAACAAATGAAAGTATTAAGAAAATCCAAACTAATGCAAATTAAGTCTATTTCAGAGATTGTTTCTATTTTATTGAAACTTTCACTTTTTCCCCAATCAGTATAAGATGCCATACAACTTCCAACCTAAATATTCAAATTTGTGAGAAACCACATGCTTCTTTGGACAAACAATTCTTTGATTAACTTTCTGGCTTCCTCTTTGGTTAACCATGCTCACTAGAAGAGGAAATAAATGATAAAAAAGCATACAAATTAGTGACTGAATATAATACTGCAGTATTTTAGAAGCTACTTAGTACAATATTTAGCACAATACTTTGAAATTGACTATCACTAAAACCTTGTTCACATTAATGGTTTTCCATTTGTACTGCTCCCATCCTAGATTAGACCTCCATCACATCTAAATTACTGTCACAGTCTCTTAAACTGTTCTCCGTACCTTTATGTTCTCTCTTCCCCAATTCATCCCAAATGTGGCTGACCAGGCTAACTTGCCTAAAATTGGGCTTTCATTGTGTTTTGTTAGCTGTCATATATTTCCGCTCTCTGTTACCTATCAAATGGGATAATAAATGTCAAAGTCCTTTTTATGTGGTCAGTGTTAACATGAAATCTAAGCTCAATTTAACTTATAAATAATCTGACTCACAACCTATTTCATTTAGAAAGGTAGTATGGTTCAGCAAAGAGAGTCTTAGAAAGGGAGGCAAAAGACCCAGGTTTTGCCATTTCATTTGTAAAAGGACTAAAAGTACCTCTCTTAGGGGTGGGTAATAAATCTTAGAAGCATTTTGTGATTTTCAGAGTATTCTGCAAATGTCAACATCAAACTAACTTCTGATTTCCTTCCACACGGCCTCACTGGCCTCAGTATCTACCATCTTCATTCAGCTATCAGGTTATTTCCTCCCTCCATCTATCCAGCAGCCCACAGCCCAGTTCCATTATTACCATATCTATTTCTAGAATTATTCAAAACCACACCCACTTTTGGATGTGGTTTTCTATTTTTTCTATATAACTTAATTTTATCTTCCTACCAATAGCAAGAAACATGTCTTTTACGGATCATAGCGACTAGCATTGTTTAGGGATTCCAAAGTGCTCCTAAATAACTGGCTGATTGAAGAAAGATATTACTTAAAAGATAATGAGGCAAATGAAATGCAAGCAGAATCCTCACTAAACAGCGTATTACTTAGGGCGATACTTTTTACAGATAGGGCTATTCCTTTCAGTGATAAATTACCTTGTTGAAGAGTATGGACATGAAGAAGAGATCCAACAGCATGGTCTCTGAAAAAGCTTCATAGTCAATTTTGAAAAAGAGCACAGTAAAGATGACTGTGACATACTGATACGTAGGGCTGCTAAAAGAGGATCGTAGCAACTTCAGACCAGCAATGGTGATCATTAAAGCACCTAATCTACAGTATAAAGAAAGCACAACTCATCAATGACTGAGAACTTCAGAAAATCTAACTTCAGAAAAATCACCATTTCATTAACTATGCTACAAAATATATGCAACAAATGTAAACTGAAAATGATTTACACAGCTATGCAAATTGCATCCTAAAATAAACTTACAGTATTTCCTTTTAACAAATGTAATGTGATTGCTATTCCTTTATATAAATAAGCATGTTTTAAAAATAAGTACCAGCATTGCAATTCTAATATATCGTTCTCCAGTTTCTGGTTATTTTTATTGCTTTAATATTAATAGCATTTAGCACATAAAAAACATGTATTAAGGGGCGCCTGTATGGCTTAGTCATTAAGTGTCTGCCTTTGGCTCAGGTCATGGATTGAGCCCAGCATTGGGTTCCCTGCTAAGCGGGGAGTCTGCTTCTCCCCCTCCCAGTGCTGCTCCCCCTGCTTCTGCTCTCTGTCAAATAAATAAATAAAATTTTTAAAACAAAACAAAACATGTATTAAGGCTTACCCAACAACATGTACCTAGTCTAGTGGATAGGTTTATAGGATGACTGCATAGGCAGCAAGTGACCACCTATTTGCCTGATTTACACAGTACACAAAAACGCATCTCTCAAACTTACCATCTAATATTAAAAATTAACTTTATTTAATAAATGTCCCCTCATAAAATATTAGTTGAGGATAAGGCATCTGGAGTAGTGATACACAAGAGCAGAAACAGATGTTCAGGCAACGAAAGTTAAAGACACAGTTTCACCTGAATTTTTTTTATCTCACAGTGCTTTGCACCAAAGAGACACTCAATTATCTGCTACTTGATCAATTTCTTAAGACATTGCTTATGACAGCCCCTAGCAGTTAAACACAGATGAGAGGAGTATTGTACTTACTCTGTATCCAGTTTTTTTGGACTAGCAATTGTCTCTGCACTGCTACTAAGTTCATTGAGAACAATCAACGGGTAGATGATATTCTTCTCCACAAAAAGAAGCCACACATGAAGTTTCTCAAACCACATCATAGTGGCTGCATCTAACAAGGAGATAGAAGAAGATCACATCATCTAATATATAAAATGCAGGCATGCCTCATTTTACTGTGCTTTATTCCACTTTCCAGATACTGCACTTTTTACAAATTGAAGTTTTATGGATACCTTGTGTTGAATAAGTCCATCAGCATCATTTTCCAACAGCATTTGCTCACTTCATGTGTGTCACATTTTGGTAATCCTTGCAATATTTGAAACTTTTTCATTATAATTATATTTGTTATGGCGATCTATGATCGTGATCTTTGATGTACTGTTGTATCTGCTTTGGGATAACATGAACTGCACCCACATAAGGAGGCAAACTTAACCAATAATGCACATGTTCTGACTGCTTTGCTGACCGGGTGTTCCCCCACCCCTCTCCCCCCTTCCAGGCTTCCCTATTCCCTGAGACTGAAATTAGGCCAATTAATAACTCTACAATGACCACTTATAAAGTGTTTAAGTGGAAGGAAGAATTGCACATCTCTCATTTTAAATCAAAAGCTGGAAATGATTAAGCCTAATGAGGAAGGCATGTTAAAAGCCAAGAGAGGAGGGCCTGGGTGGCTCAGTTGTTAAGCGTCTGCCTTAGGCTCAGGTGATGATCCCGGGGTCCTGGGACTGAGCCCTGGTGTCAGGGTCCCTCCCTGCTCAGCAGGGAGTCTGCTCCTCCCCTTCCTTCTGCCTCTGCCCCCCGCCCCCGACTTGTGCTCTCTCTCTCTCTCTCAAATAAATAAATAAAATATTTAAAAAATAAAAAATAAGATAAAATAAAATAAAATAAATAAAAAATAAAAGCCAAGATAGGCCAAAACCTAGGCCTCCTGTGCCAAACATTGGCCAAGTTGGGACCGCAAAGGAAAAGTTCTTAAAGGAAATTAAAAGTGCTGCTCCACTGAAGACACAAATGATAAGACAGTGAAACGGTCTTACTGCTGATATGGAGAAAGTTTTTGTGGTCTGCATAGAAGATCAAACCAGCCACATTCCCTTAAGCCAAAGCCTAATCTGAACAAGGCCCTAACGCTCTTCAATTTTATAAAGCCTGAGACAGGTGAGGAAGCTGCGGAATAAAAGCCTGAAGCTGGCAGAGGCTGGGTCATGAGGTTTAAGGAAAGAAGCCATCTCCATAACATCAAAGCGCAGGGTGAAGCCCCAAGTGCTGATGGAGAAGCTGCAGCACGTTAGGCAGAAGATCCAGCTAAGATCATTCCTGAAGATGCACTGAACAAGAGGTTTTCAGTGTGAACAGCCTTCTATTGGAAGAAGATGCCATCTGGGACTTTCATAGCTAGGGAGACATGAATACCTGGCTTCAAAGGCCAGGCTGACTCTCTTGTTAGGGGCTAACACAGCTGGTGACTTTCAGTGGAAGCCAGTGCTCATTTACTATTCCCAAAATCCTCACGCCCTTCAGAATGATGCTGAATCTACTCGGCCTGTGCACTAGAGATGAAACAACTAAGCCTGGATGACAGCGCATCTATATGACATAGTTTACCGAACATTTCAAGCCTACTGTTGAGGCTACTGCTCAGAAAAGAAGATTCCTTTCAAAGGATGCTCTAAGCAATTTTCCTAAAAGGCCCAGGAAATTTGCTTTGAGAATGCACAGTCAAGTTTGATATAGAAAGTTTTTAAAAGCTTCAGAGTTCTCTAAAAAAGTTAATTTATCTCCAAACAACTGAGGAATGTACTCTCTATCATAATTCACTAACTAAAGAAAAAGTCTGAGGAAAAAATCATTGGCTTATTTAATCACAGATATATAATAAATGGTGACATAGTTATGAATTCTTATTATTTCTCTAAAATGAGGAAATATGGTATATCACAGGTCATGGGGCCAATGAACAAAGACCAACTATTTATGACAGGCAAGACAAATCAGGGTTTAAAATGGACTGGACTTCTACCTCTTTTTGAGTCATTTTATACTTTATCCAAATCTGAATAAGTAAGAAGAATTACAAGTGTTTTAAACCTCTTTTCATTGATCTGCTCTTATATCCTTCTCTAGTAGGACATAGTGTCACCAGTGGAAACAGGAACAGAGTTCTCTCTATTCCCCCCTATGCTTTGAGCTAAAAATATTTCAAAGAGAAGTCTTAAGGAGGACTGGATTGCCTGTATATAGAAAAGAAAATTTAGGGAAAGGGTAAGGACTGGAAAAAGAAGCCACAGACATGTACAGGATTCGTCAATGAGAGGTCTGTGAAGAACAGTATAGAAAGGAAGTAAATTTTATTCTGTGGAAGTTAGCATTGCGTCACTGACATTTATACTTCAACTGAAATTAAAGCATCCTGCAAAAGGTTTGAGTCATTACAACTTCAAATCTAAGTATAACAAACACAAGCCAAAGTGTTACTTGAAGATACTTATTTAACCATCATCTGCTTAAAAAAAAAAAAAAAAGAAAAAAAAATCCGCAATATTAAAAAGAGCAGTGTTAATGAAATACTTACTCCGAACTTCATACTGATTGTACTCCACTGTCTTCAGCAGAGGGTGGGAGAAGCAGTGCCATGGTAGCTGTTTTCTGAGTTGAGGCAGCACATAATGGGTTACAAAACCCACGAAGCCAACCAATGCATACAACACATACTTGAGAGCAGGCTAAAAGAAGAAAAAAATTAAGATAATTAAGAAAATTAAAAGTGATTGAGATCCACAGAACTTCTAATTTGTCAGTTCAACTTTCTACTTATTAATAGAAAATGGCAAAAAGTCAATTTTTGAATCTAAGAACCAAACATCTGTCAACAGTTAACACCGCTTTCTTATGTGGTTTTTCTGAAACTTGTACCCGGGTTGCCCTATATGGTCAATAGGTATAGAAGTGGTGGTATGTCACATCTGACATCAATTATAAAAGACTGCAGCTTCTGTCTTGGGCTTTCTCTCTCTAGGACCACTGGCTCTGGGGAAAACCAGCTGCCATTTTGTGTGGATACTCAAGCAGCCTATGGCGACGGCCACATGGAGAGGAACTCAGATCCCTGGCCAATGGTCAGCAAAGAACTAAGGTCTGCTAAAAGCTTCGGCTGACAGCAGCCCCGTATGACTGTAGCATCATAACACAACCCAAACTTGGATCATCTAGCTAAGCTACGATCAGATTCATGACCCAGAGAAACCATGAAAAAATAAAGATTTGTGAAAACTGAACAAACGAAAAGTCATATATTTCAGCATTATGGATAAATATTACAATCGAATAAAAAATGAGTCCAAAAAGTTATTTTCCCCCAATCAAAAGATCAAAATGATTCTTTACCTGCAACACCGTGAACACTGTGCTTACATGAATAGCAAAATATAGCACACCAATAACAATGCATACTACCAGGTCAGACTGTAAACGCTCACTCTGTGGAACAAAACAGAATTATCCAACAATTACTTAAAATTTTAAAAAACGTATTTCTTTTATTCCCACTGACAAAGAAATATTTTTCCACTGATCCTATTCTTCCAGATAGTTCTTATACATAATAATTGGCTATAATAAGCTTTTTCTTCCCCAATTTCCTGATATTTTGGGTTCACACCACAATACCAAGGAAATGAAACTAGTTCTACCACTGTATAAGATATTACAAGTCTTTTATTTTACTTCAAAAGATTTTATTTTTTAAGTAATCTCTATACCCAACGTGGGGCTCGAACTCACAACCCTGACATCAAGAGTCCTATGCCCTACTGATTGAGCCAGCCAGGTTCCCCCATAACAAAGTCTTTTAGAATGAAGACTTTCTCCCCATTGATCTGTAAGTCTGATTTTTACATATGGGAAAAGGAAATGAGGTACTTAAGTCACTGTGTCAGTTATAGGGGATACTCTTTTGGATAACAAAGTTACATTTTCATTGATTTTTTAAAATGTTGAAACTGCAGGTCTTATTTTACTTACTGGATTTTGACTCTTTGAGTGGTTATAGTAAACCAGAAACGTTTCAATATCTTGACTGCTCATCAAATGACCCACAGATTTATGCTCATTTCAAGCTAGATTCAGAAATATCTTACTACGTTTAACATGAAATGTCCTTTGCTAACATGGAAACTAAAGTCAGAAAAATTTGTTTGAATTCTATTCTGAAGCAGTTTTGTATTTCTAAAGTTTCTGAGAATACGTGAACAGCTCAAGTTCAGTAAAGGTAAATATTATGACTAATTCAAGACCTATATAAATTCAGTTTTTCACAAATAGAAATAATCTAAAATAACTTAGAAAAAACTATTTTATGCTTGGTTCCATTAAGCAGATATGAATCTATAAAATTCATTTTTCAAATAATTACTAAAAGAATCCAGATAACATCGAATTCACTAAACTAGAAAATTTTTAAATTACTACATTTTCTTAATTATATTAAATTAGTACAGATAACTGCTCTTGCCTTCAATCTGAAAAATAAACACACGTACACTTTTCAGATCGCCCTAGAGGAATAAAACACACTAAAAGACCAGCAGATGATTTATAAGGACATCGTTTTTATCAACAAGAACAATAACAACAAAACCTGATTTATGTTAAAATATGCATCTTTCAAATCCTAGTTTAAACTGAATAGGATTAAGAATTCTATAAATAACTAAATTACTTCATTTCAACTAATCTGAAAATGAATGTTTAGCATACTCTTTTACACAGAAACAACCTCTGAGGAATGAGCATTTAACAGGTTAAAATTTGACATAAAGGCAGTCAATATACACCTGTACACACATTTTCCCCAATTACAAAAGGCCTTCATTATATAAAATGATGAACTGTCTAAAATTTACATCTTTCAGGTGACTGTAAAAAGCTAAAACTTACAACAGAATTTCTAAGTTTTTCAGGCAGTGGATCTTTTACTTCAGACAGAGGGTCTTCTGGATTTTTCTCTTCTGTTTTTGGAAAAATCTTGGATTGCACCAAAGAGCTTTAAATTAAAAAAAAGAAACAGAAAGGAAAAGAATTAATAAAAAATACATTCATAACCTGAAAACCAGTACTTCAAATGACAGATGAAGTTTACAATAAAAAGTCAAAAGTGTTCTAGGGGCGCCTGGGTGGTGCAGTCCGTTAAGCGTCCAACTCTTGGTTTCTGCTCAGGTCCTGACTTCAGGGTCCTGAGATCAAGCCCCAGCTGCCACACTCAGTGAGGAGTCTGGTCGTGATTCTCTCTCCCTCTGCCCCTCTTACTCATGCACACATGCTCACACTCTCTCTAAAATACATACATAAATCTTTAAAAAAAAAAAATCAAGCATTCCAAGTGTATTTAATCATTAGCAAATGATAATGTCTAAAGAGTTTACAATGCTATAAATAAGCATACAAGGAGAATATTTTTATTAAAATATATTTTTAATACTTTTTAGGAGAGAAAATGCTAACAAATATTGCCAGCCAAACTGGTTAGAGTGAACCAAAGTTAATATATTTGAAACACAATATAGACTAAGTCAACAGCACTTTGAGAAGGCAGTGGGAAAACAGATCTTGAAAGTTAAAATTTCAAAGAAATGCGAACTTATTTAAATTTCTTTAATTCGATAACAATTGATTTCACTTACAAAAGTACAGATGGATCACTGCTTTGTCGGCTGAGATGATAGGATATTGCCACTAATAAACCACAAAAAATGGAGAAAAGTACTGGAATATGCTGGCCATCCCAAGAATCCTGTTGGGAAAAAAGTTTCACAGAACAATATGCATCTAATTCATCATCTATCACATAATTCTTTTATGTCAGTATTTTGGAGGAAGATAATTAAATATGCCAAAAACTTTTTGGCCATATTATTAACCGTATTTTATTCCAGATAAATTTAGATTTATTACTTTCTGATGAGCTAGAATCTAACTACTAGATCTTCAGATTTCTTTTGGTACTAAAGCTCTGTTTATACACTAAGAATAATACATTTGCTTCTGATACATGCTGCTGTCAATTTCTTTCATATTTCAAGTGGTATTAAGCTTATGGTAAACTACATTCTCCCTTTAGAAAAACGAAATAACTTGGGGCAGCACATGTTTGGTTATACATAATAATGGAGTGGGGAAAAGGCAACACATGGTACAACACGTTAAATAATTAACAGAAGAGACACTGCTGTGCTTTTATCCTGATACCTTTGCTCATAATAGGCCATTATTTCATCTTCCAGAATATTGAGCAGGCATTCAGTGCTCTTGAATGATGAACTGCATATTCCCCAAAATAAATAATGCAAAGGCTAGCTTCTAAAGCCAACCAAACATCTGGATGTGGATATGTCACATCATGTCTGTTCACTGTAATATTTCTGGAGTCTACTAGCATGGTGCTTGGTAAAGAGTAGGTAATACTGATAAAAGGAATAGTTAATAGTTCTTAAGTATGGCCAGAGAGGTAAGCGGCATTCTATTCCTTCTTCTTTCTCTGGGATTCAAGAATGGGAAGTGGTAAGCGTGGGAATCCAAATAGTAGTTTACTATACAATTTGGTTTTTTTCCCATTTAATAATAACGTCTGGAAAACTGTTACACATCACAACATACAGGTCTTTTTGTAATGGCTACATCAAAATATCATTATCATCATACTGAACACTATGTGTCGAGCTCCATTCTTAGATCTTTGCTAAGTATTTCCTAAACAATTCTTATGATCATCCTTGGAGATACATACTATTGTTCCCCAATTTATAGATGAGAAACTCACACACAAAGAGTTCAAGTAATTTGTTCAGTTAAGTGGTGGAGCCAGGAACTGAACCTCCTGATGTCTGGATTTACTAAGAAGGAAGTTAAACAATACAGGAGTTTGAGAATGAAAGAGAGATAAATACATAAGAAAACAAAGTAAAAGAGAAAACAAAATGTATGATGGAATAGCATTTGCACAATGATTCCAAGGGAAACATATCAGCTATATGAGAGAGACGAGGAAGACCACGTGTGGTAGAGATATGCAGTGAGAGGTGAAAGAACCTGAAGCCTACAACTTCCATAAAGCACAGTCCATGGATAATGCATAAAACTTGACAACATATAAGAAGTGTAAGTTAGTTACTTAGACACCAGGAGGCAAATACCAAAAGAATCAACTCAAAGAACTGAAAATGGTTAACTCTAAGGAAGCGATAAAGAGGCAGGGGATGGTTGTTTCTGGTGATAAGTCTTGTAGAAATATCTGATTCTTTGAAAGACATACATGTACAACTTTAGGAAACATTAAAACTAATAAAAAGATGTCCAGTACAGCTGCTTTAGAAAACTGGCAATTCCATTTCTAAGGATTTACCCAAGAAAAATTAAAACATATGTGTGTTCATTGCTTTATTCATACTATTCCTAAACTCTAGGGGCACCTGGGTGGCTCAGTCTGTTAAGGGTCTGCCTTCGGCTCAGGTCATGATCCCAGGGTCCTGGAATCAAGCCCCACATAGGGCTCCCTGCTCAGCGGAAAGCCTGCTTCTCCATCTCTCTCTGCCCCTCCCCCTGCTTGTGCTCACTGTCAAATAAATAAATAGATAAATAAATAAAATCTTTAAAAAAATATATTCCTAAACTCTAAACAACTCACATGTTCACCTCTAAGACAGCAGAGAAGTTGATATATGCATACAATGGGAGTAGGGACGATTTAAAACTAAATGGGATATTTCCTGCAATAAAAAGAAACACATAATGTGGATGAATCTCAAAATGTTCTATTGAACAAAATACACCAGCTACAAAGAGGTATGATTCCATTTATATGAAGTTCAAGAGCCCCAAATCTGCAGTAAAAGTGGTTGGGGCAGGGGGGACTGAAAAAGGAACATGAGGGAAATTGCTTATGGTGATAGAACTATACCTTGCCTTGAGAAGGGTATGTATTATCCAGGTATATACACTTGTTAAAACTTATCCAATTGTGTAATTAAGATGCATGGATTTCACTCTATGTAAATTTTTCCTCAATTAAAACAAGTGTTTGGAGAAAACTAAAGATTCCTGCCTTTATTGGACAAATGTTTGACACTACTTTTTATTGCTCTCAGACAAAGGAAAAGCAACTTAAATTGATCTCAAAATCACTTACTTAGATCAAGAATTTAGAATAATCACATATTCAATATAATTCAAAAATATTTAAATAGAGAGTAACTACAACCTTTATCGAATCACTAACTTAAAAAAACAAAAAGCAAAACAAACCCACCACCTCTGAGTTTTCAACAAACTCTGATTCAGAAGTGGAAGAAAATTCAGCAACTATGAAAAACACAAGGGAAGCTGGATTTGTTCTACCCACTTGTAGTGGGTTGGAACATTTTCTCTTCACTCTGTAATGGCCCAAATTCTAGCACTCTCTTAAAAATATGAAAACATCTAGAAAGTATACACATATTACTAGAATGTACTAAAGTTGTTTTAGAAAAAAATTTCAGCTTTTAATGAGCCAAAAAGTTCAAGGAAAAATGAAAGAGCAAACACAAGGAAAGCAGAAATCAAGAAATAATAAATGTGGATGCCTGGGTGGCTCACTCAGTTAATCCCTTTGGCTCAGGTCATGATCCCAGGGTCCTGGGATTGAGTCCTGCATCAGGCTCCTTGCTCAGCAGGGAGCCTGCTTCTCCCTCTGCCTGCCGCTCCCCCGCTTGGGCTCTCTCTCTCTCTCTTTCTGGCAAATAAATAAATAAATAATCTTAAAAAAAAAAATAATAATAAATGTAAAAGTCTGTATTAGTGGATTAAAACAAACAAACACACATTCCTAAAGGTATGCAAGGTCTCCCAATGCATCTAACTGCCCAGAAGTAACTAAGGTTATCATTTTCTTGTATAGTCTTCCATTATTATTCTATGTATATACAAGCCACTGGATGTATTTAAAAAAAAAAAGCACAAAGGAAACACCCATTTTTGGGGATATTACCTTATTTTTTATTAAAACACACATACGAAAATGTGATATATATATCACATCCACACAGGAATATTAATCTTAAAAAGGAAGGAAATCTTGTCATTTCTAACAACGTGGATGAAACTGGATGGCATTATGCTAACTTAAAAAAGCCAGACAGAGAAAAGACAAATAATGCATGGAATCATATATATGTGAAAAAAAAATTTTTTTTAAAGAAAAAGTCGAATTCATAGAAACAGAATAGAAAAGTGGCTGCCGGGAACTGGGAGGTGGAAACAGGGAAAGGTTGGTAAAAGAGTACAAACTTTCAATAAAGGTGTAGGTGGGGGGTGTGAGAAATGAGTGAAAGTGAAAATACAAACACTTCTGGTTAGAGGATAACTAAGTCATGAAAATGGCGACTGTATTTAATGAGACAGCATTGCATATTTGAAAGTTGCTAGGAGAAAGATCTTCAAAGTTCTCATCAGGATACACACAAAAAAAACTTTGTAACTGTGTGCTGAACAATGTTCACTTGACTTATTGTGATCATTTCACAATACATACAAATACCAAGTTATGATGTACATCTGAAACAAATATAATGATATATGTCAATTATACCTCAATTGAAAATTTAAATAAAATTTTTTACAAGGATGAATAAGGTCTGAGGATCTAATGTATAACATAATGACTATGGTTGATGACAGTATATTATATAACTGAAATTTGCTAAAAGAGTAGAACTTAAATGCTCTCACCAAAACAAAAAAATATGTGAGGTGATAAATGTATTAACTTGATGAGGAGAATCCTTTCATAGTGAATCAAATCATCACATACACTTTTAATACCTTACATTTTATTTGTTGATTATACTTCAGTGAATCTTACAAAAAACAAATGGTTTGTCTTGAAAATCATTCCACATTAGCACATAAAAATCTGTTCTAAATCTGCAGATTTATTGTAATGGGTGACATCTAAAACTAAAACAGTGTAATGAAATACCATAACCAACAAAAAAGGAAAAGAACATCTTCCCGCCTGCCTTACGATACACGGTTCTATTTGACAGGTTTATAATTATTGTTCTTCTACTAGAAAATTATAGTTAAGTAGCGCTTTGTACACGGGCTAGAAAACTTACTGCACTGTTACCTTCTACGATTTCAACTTCCAAATAACCTCTCACTCTCCAAAACCTGACTCCTGAACGCTAGGATGGTTTACAGGTAGTGAACCTAGGACACTTGCGTTTGGATCACCTTGCCTCCAATTCCTTCCTGGGTTCAGCTCCATCAAGTATCTCCATCTCTACTGGGCTTCCCCTCCCCTTTTAAATGCAATCAAGTCTCAAATCTTTTTAAAAAATAAAAACCTGAAAACAACCCCCATTATGTACACGTTACACAACTATGTTTTAGAAAGTATATCCTATATTTTCTTAATATTTATTCAAACCCAACCTTATATTAATCTAGCTTCCTCAGCCAAAACACCAAAGAAGCTTTTTTGTTGAAGTCACCTATAACCTGTTAACTGCCAAATTCAATAAAAAGTTTTTTCAGACAATCCTGTCTCTGCCATTTCCTTTATAAGACTCTGTTCTACCCATCACTTAAATACTTGCATTTTCCAGGGTTCTATCTGTATCCATTTTCTCTTGTTAGACCAGGTCAGCAGTCTTTTACTTACATTTTCATTTAGTTGATGAATCCTGTATCTTTTAATCATTACCTCAAAGCTCTCCACAAATAACTACTTACTATGCATCCCTGGATACCCCATAAATGTCATCAAATGAATGTGTCCATCTGTAAACAAACATCTTCCTTGCTAAACTCAAAAGATTTCCAATCTTAGGCACTAGTATCACTATTTAACCAGCTGTTCAAGCCAGACCTTACCCAGAAGTCCTGCTTGGACCCTCTTCTGGCTTTTCTCTCTTAATCCATTACAGTCCCCAAATATATTCACTGAATCCAACTTTAGCTAGGTCCCTCGTAATTTCAAGATTGCAACACGGCTCACCCCACTGCTGATCCTTCCTGCTTATATTGCTTATATTATATCTCCTTTCACACCAGAGACCAAGTAATCTTTCTGAAACCCAATACTGATCATTTCTTTACCTTACTTCAAATATTCTGGTGGTCTTTTAAAAAAAAAATTATGATGGTCTCCCATCTCCACCCAATATGTTCAGGGTAAGATATTTCATAATCCAGCCACTGCTTATCTTTCCAGCCTTACTGAAGGCCATCTTTCCTCATGCACCCAAACCTCCGGCAATTCCAAATTATTTGCTGTTTCCTGTACATACCACACTACCTTGACAACTCCATGGCTCTTCATCCCTTGTATCAACTAGCTGATTTCTGTCTGACTGTCAAATATTGGTTAAAAAGCTACCCCCTTGGAAAATTATCTTTAATCCCTTTTGGCTAAATAAGGTGACAACTTAAATACCTGTACCACTCCGCTTTCACAGCCTTCATCATTCTCTACTGAAGTGTTGGTTGACTTATTAATCATAACTAACAGACAAGCAACTTAAAAACAGGAAATGATGTTTAGCACATTCCTGGGCACACAGCAAACACTCCCTAAATGCTACTGAATAAATGATGAAAAAAAGGATGCTATGAGTCACTTGTCTTAGTCCTTTCAACCCTATCATTCTCTGATTGTCTTGCATTAAGGATAAAAATAAAAATAACAACAGGGGTTGAGAGTTGTTTACAAGAAATTTAAATTTTTTATGTTTACAACTTGGTGGCCATCTTTTTAAAATGCAGCTAATTAAGGCTCATCCAGATCCTTCTAAGCCAATAATGACGTTAAATTTCAGTGCATTAATTTTTACTAGAATGTATCTTAAACTGCAGTCCTTGCACTTGTGTTCACAGGTTTTAAGAAATCGTGATGTGAATAGTAGTTATATATATTCTTAAGTAAAAATCTAAAATTGATTTCATATTCTGTTACTACCATGCCCACCTCTATTCCAGACCAACCTAGTTTTAATAATCTGTTTCTAATTCTAATATTAACCGATGATTACTACATGGAAAAGGATTTACTTTTAATAATGGTTAACCACGAAATTGCTTTTAAATTCAAAGTAAGTGAGAATGAGAATAATATTCAATACACGAAGATCATGGAAATTAATGCAGAAGTGGCTGCAGGGAGAATAGGGGATGGGGGCTTAAATCATTTTTAGTCAATTTAAAACAATCTTCACATAGAAAAACAGGCTAGTCAATTTAAAACAGTCTTCACATAGAAAAACAGCCTTACAGACAAAATCGTACCATAATGTCTTGCTCACCTTTAAAGCTCCATAACACAATCCATACAGTAAGGCTACGGCCACAATGCTACAGATAAAACTGTAAAGTGCTGCAAGCAAGCTTGTAGTGGCTAGACAGGAAAGGGACAACATTTAATATTTTATAGGCATTTATAGAAAAAACACATCTTAAAAGTATTTAAAATGTTGTAATATTGACTACAATGAAAGATCCACTCATCTGACTTTTAAAAATTCAGTTATGTCAAATTCAGTTATGTCATCCTATCCTTTGAAAAGATTTTGAAATGACAAAGGTTTACTACACACAATTTTTGATACAATTTTTGATACAATTTTTGATACAATTCACCTTATAAGTAATGAACATTTATACATGGCAGAAAAACTGTACCTATATTATGCTTCAAGATTGTATCTTACTATTTACAAAAGTATGGGAAAATGAAGCTTGCAGAGGTTTAAAAGAACTGGCAATGTATTAAGTACCCGCCAAAAGATATTAGTCTGTGTAAACAGAACTTGTATTACCCAAAGAAGTAAATTTATATTACCATGTGTCAATTAACTCTCACAAAAAAGTACAGATCTGACTAATTACTAACTAACAACAGCAAAAAACAGATCCACCTCCTCAATAAGAGGTTTTGGGAAGACTGGACAGCTACACACAGAAGAATGAAACTGGGCCACTTTCTTACACCACACACAAAAATAAACTCACAATGATTTAAATACCTACATGTACGACACGAAACCATAAAACTTCTAGAAGAAAACACAGACAGTAATCTCTTAGACATCGGCCTTAGCAATATTTTCCTGGATCTGTCTCCTCAAGCAAAGGAAACAAAAGCAAAAATAAACAACTGGGACTACATCAAACTAAAAAAGCTTCTGCAGAGTGTAAGAAACTAAAAACAGAACAAAAAGGCAACCTACTGAAAGGAAGAATATATCTGCAAATGACATATCTGATAAAGGGTTAATGTCCAAAATATATAAAGAACTCATACAACTCAACATGGGCAAAAACCATAAGTAATCCAATTAAAATGTACAGAAGACCTGAATAGACATTTTTCTAAAGAAGATATACAGATGGCCAACAGACACATGAAAAGACATTCAACATCACTGATCATCAAGGAAACGCAAATCAAAATCACAATCAGGTATCAGCTCATACCATAGTGGCTGGCATCAAAAAGATAAGAAATAACAAGTGTTCACACGGATGTGGAGAAAAGGGAACACTCATGCAACTGTTGATGGGAATGTAAATTGGTGCAGCCTCTAAGGAAAACAGTATGGAAGTTCTTCAAAAAATTAAAAATGGAACTACCATATGATCTGGTTAATTCCATTTCTGGGTATTTACCCAAGAAGAATGAAAACACCAATTAGAAAAGATAAATGCACCCCTATATTTATTGCAGCATTATTTACAATAGTCAAGATATGGAAGCAAGGTAAGTGTCCATCAACAGATGAATGGATAAAGGCTCAGCCACAAACAAGAATGAAATGTTGCCATCTGCTACAACATGGATGGACCTACAGGGCATTATCCTAAGTGAAATAGGTCAGACAAAAAAAGACAGAGGCCATATGATTTCACTCACACGTAGAATCTAAAAACCAAAACAAACAAAAAACAGAAACAGAAACAGACTCCTGAACACATAACAAACTGGTGGTTGCCAAACTGGGAGGCTGGGCAAAATAGGTGAAAGGGGTGAAGAGACAAACTTCCAGTTATAAAATAAATAAATCACAGAATGAAAAGTACAGCATAGGGAATACAGTCAGTAATACTGTAACTTTGTAGAGTGACAGATGATAACTACACTTAAAGGGATAAGCATTTTTTAATGTACAAAATTATTAAATCACTATGTCGTATACCTGAAATTAATATAATATTGTATGTGAACATCAACTATACTTCAATAAAAGATAAAAATTTTTTTTAAAATTCTGTTCTCACAAGTGGAAAAAATAGATTTAATGGGATTACTAATAATAAGGACTAGGGGATGGTTAATATAGCTCTCCTTTATTTTTAAAATATGGATAATAGATTTTGTTCATGGTCATTTTATAGGATAACCATGAGAAAAAAACTACAGGAAAATATCTTCCTTAGGAGATATTAAAAAACTAACACCTTACACAAGTTTGTAACAATATGATGAAGTCCACTATTATAAATTATCTACCCTAAGCACCCTCCAGACCCTAAATACTGAAACAGTCTTCCACCCATTAAGCTATGCTGAAGACCAGCCTAGTCTTCATTCACACCCCTTCAAAAATTTTTCAAAACATTAAAAATGCCCTAGATTCATAGCAACCAAGGGAAGATTAGTTTCTATTTAAAATTTAAGCCACAATAACATTTTACCAACAGCGATGATTTCAATGCATACACTTGGAAGATGTGGACTACAAACATGAAGTATGAAGAGAAATGGACCACAAAACTTAGAGTAATTTCTTTCCCTTTCATATTTTTTCTCTCCTTATACACTCAACTTTCAAGTAAAATTTTAAATGGTTAAATACCAATGTATTTTAACCACAATGTCTATCCATAAAATTATTTTCAAGTTCTGCAAACCATTATCTAATTCAGAGTAATAGTGGTATGGTCTTTCTCATTTTCAAAGTAAAATATACATTTAAGAGGGGAATAAATTTCTAAGTATATCAATTCTTATCCACATATTCTACTCTAAACACAGAGATACTTCTAAAAATCTTATCTAGGAAAACACTTATACTAAAAGCATCGGGTTTTGGTGTTTCCATTCTAAAGAAATAAAGCTCTGAAACCATATTCAGAGACATACCAAATACATAAACTAGTTCAAAATCCAAATATAATGTCATGTATCAGGGATCAATCTATTTGGGATAACCTTTTATAAATATTTAATAAATCTGTATAGATTCCATCTAAACTCACTACAACTTCTAGTTTCAGACAACAGTACTTCATCATTTCTTATAAAGTAACTCCATTATTCCTGGATCTTTCAATAAAGTGGCAGACTTGACTACTTCTATCTACAAAGTAATTCCTGCTCAGTCTTTAATTATTAAATAATTTCCCTTTTCCTTCTAATGTCAATTCTAAAATGAAAACTGGAAAGGTATTTTACTGTTACTTTATTACTTAATAATCTGTAAAAGTAATCCTATAATCTGTAATTTTTAAAAGGAACTACTCACCATTACCACCAAAGATATGAATATCCAATTGCTCACAAAGGTACATCACAAATGTATTCACCTGAGGCAGGAGGCCAATGAAAAATACTATTGGGAAACAGAGTGTAAACACTACAGAAGAAAAGAAAAGCATATTAAAAAACATTTATACAACATTCATCCTTTTGTTCATTTTAAGATCACAAATGATAAAAAAATCCAAAATGAATAAACTACTAAGCAATTAAAAAAAAACATTTTAAATTCTTTCTATGTAACTGCTTGGGTATTAAATAATTTTTTTCAGTGATTAAGAACAGCTTTTAAAATTATTTCAACCATTTTCATATGATAGTTATCTGAGATACAGAATCCAAAGGAAAACTTCCATTGCATCTGCTTCAAAAACAGAAGAATTACTGTTTTATTCATCATTAACTTTTTTCATCCATAATAGCCCTATGGTTTTGTTCCTCACTGAGAGGATTATAATAAACAGCAGAGTAAGCCTATTGAAAGCATTTTTAACTATATAATTGATCTATTTATCGGGGAACTATTTGTGTACAAATAAATTAATGTTAAGATCTGAAATACTTTAAAGACAACTCACCTATAACTAAATCCCTGGCTGATATAAACACCAGTGGATTAGTGAATGTTATTCCATATAATTTGAACTTGGTTGTAGTAAGGTTTCTGCTACCATAATCCAAGAGCCAAATAAGACCACAACATAAACAGAAATAAACTGGTCTACTGTAGGCAATGATACGATTATGGCCCTGAAAATGATATTTAAAAAAAAAGTCAGGTTAGTTGATTTTAAGACTCACGACTAACTATAGAGATTTTGATAGCTTATATTCTAAGGATTCAAAATGTATCCATATGGAAGCCAAGTTTCTGACTGTGGCAGAAGGAAATTACAAATATGGAAAGGAAGAAGAATAGAATGAATCCTGTGACACTGGACTGAAATCAGAGGTATCAATATGAACTTATCATTTTTAATACACATATAAATCAATATAAGATGTGTGTACACATGTATGCATGCACATATGTATACATGTAAATATATTTCCTAGCTTTATCCATTGAGAGGACCTAAAAACAATGACATTCTAGTAATAAAGATTGCTAGCATCAAGATCTTAGTTTCTAAATAACATTATTGACTAAAGAAACCCAGGCCCTCAGAGAGAAAAGGCTGGTTTGGGGCTAGGGTAGGGAAAGTTTACATAGATGAGCCTGGAACATGTTACTGTGAAGAGGAAGGAAGTACTTAAAGACTGATAAGGATATGTCAAAAGGACTGAGAGGGCAGCTTGGTGGGCTCCCAACGGCCAAATTAGGGATAATTTGTGCATCAAAATTATAGTCCATTGAATAAAATATGAATCCATACCAATACAAATAAGTAAACACAGAAGGAAAAGTTCTTCCTTACAGTAAAAAGTCAACTAATAAATGTGGAAGGAATGATGGAATTAGAAAATCACTATTTGGCAACTGTCAAATGATAACTGAGTCAGGCAAGAAATATCAATAGATTTTTACTGAAAACAAGTAGGCAGAAGTTGGTGGGGCAAGGGGACATATCTGAAATCCCCAAATATCTCCCTATGAAACACTTATTAACTCAAGGAGAAAAACAGTAACATTACAATAATTAGTGGTTCTCCAGGGAGTGTGAGGGAATCTTGCCCCCAGATGACATTTGGCAATGTCTGAAGACATTCTGGTTGTCACAATTGGGGAAGAGTGCTACTGGTATCTAGCGGGTAGAGGTCAGAGTTAATGCTAAACATCCTATAATGTACAGGACAGCACCCCTCCCTCCCATCGATTCTCAACAAAGAATTATCCAGCCCCATACGTTAATGCTGCGGAGTTTGAAAAATCCTGCAGATACTACCCTTAGCCAAAAGATGAAAGTTAACATCACCAGTAAAAGGATAAAATCAACATCATGTGTTTCCTGAAATGACACACTGAGAAGAACACATCACTTCATAATTTTCCTTCCAAAAAAGCATATCCTGTATCTAATTAAGAAGAAACATCAAACTCAAACTAAGGGATGATCTACAAAATACATGGCATGTACCCATCAAAAGTGTCAATATCATGAAAAACAAATACATACTGAAGAACTGCTCCAGATTAAAGGAGGATAAAAACAACAAATGCATAATCAGGGATTTTCTAATGCCAACTGAGTCAACAGGAAATGCCTGAGTAAGATCTGTAGATTAGAAAATAGTATTCTGTCAATGTTCAATGTCCTGATTTTAATAATTATATTGAAATTAATCATATAAAGGAATGCCTTTGTTTCTAGGAAAATACATGGGAGTATTTAGAGGTAAAGGGGCACTGTGTCTACAACCCACCCTCAGAAAAGTGTGCGTGGAGTGGATGGGGCAGGGCAGGGGTGGTGGTGTAAAAAACTAGAAAGGGAATAAGCAAATATGGTAAATGTTCACACAGGGATCATAAAGATTCTTTGCACAAGCCTTGAAACATTTCCCTAAATTTCAAATTATGTCAAAATTTGAAGTTAAAAACAACATGCCATATATCATACACTTCAAAAGCGTTCTTACAAAATATTAAACAATCATTTGAAAGAAAATTGTTTCCTTGTTCAGTTTTGCTCATCTACACTCACTATTAAGTATTCCAGTGTATGGGTAAAAATAATAATTATATTCAAGAAAGAAGGCATCATCATAAACTGTTCTTGGAGTCTGTTTTTGAACTATTTTTTTTTTAAGATTTTATTTATTTATTATGTCAGAGAGAGAGAGACAAAGCACAAGCAAGGGGAACAGGCAGAGGGAGAAGCAGGGTCCCTGCTGAGCAAGGAGCCCCATGTGGGACTCAATCCCAGGACCCTGGGATCATGACCTGAACCGAAGGCTTAACCAACTGAGCCACCCAGGCATCCCTATTTTTGAACTATTTTAAAGAGAATGCTCTTTGGTCTTCCTATTAAATAAACACTCTATGTTGAGTTCTAAAATTGGATCATACTTCACAAAAAATACTGTTTAGCAGCTAAATACTCTTTCCAAAGTCACAAGGTGAATAACAAGGTTTTTAATCTCCTTAGTGTCCAAAGGTCTAAACACCAGATCAATTTATTACTTATTATTGTTTTTAATGATTACCTAAGCAAAATAATGTACAATTTTCCCTACTTCAAAATTCTGTTTTTCAATACTTACTCATGATTTATTCTTCAAACTTTATTAAATGCAAGCTATTAAATAACTATGAGTTTATATGAACCATGTCTACTTAATTGATAACCTCCTCCTGAAACAGGCTGTCAAAAAATGAATTATTATGCTCATTTGCAACTGAGATTTAGAGTTCACAATTACAATGCCATTTTATTTCATGCTAATAAATCATCTATCTTTCTAGCAGAGTGTCAAAACTTAGATGAGAAAATAATAACATAAATCTTAATTCAATCTGACATATGACAAAAAGAAGGTTCTGATGAATATTAGGGAATTACAAGTTACAGGCATATTAGAGTGACTTACATGTCTGGGAGAAGAAGAATCTGGTTGAACACTCTAAAAATGAAACAAAAGATAGATTATTATACGACTGAGGTCCTGGTAACTTCATAAGCAATTTTCAAAATACCTCAAATAATTTCAAGTAAGATATTCCACAGCTAAGAGATGACCTACATTGTCTGCTGAAATTAACAGTTGAAACTCCAGACACTGGTGTCACTGTGATATCAAAGAGATCTCAGATCTTTCCCGACTCTTAAGCTTATTATGGTTAATTAAAAATTTGCAAATAGCTTAACACTTCTGAAATGGCATATGGTAGATAGTCCATCTTACTCCTTGGCTATTACTACATGTAAGGATAGTTAAGGTATAATGCTTTCTTATATGATACCACTCCATTCAGGAAATGCACAAAATATGGATAGTTTATAAGAAGAATTCTAGTTCAGCCCGCAAATTCCAAGCTTACTAAACAATTCAATAGTATTTATATTAAATTATCTGCATTTTCACATCAAAATCATCAAGTTAAGCTGTCTCCCTGTAAGAGATTTTATCAGCTTTCCTTAAATTGTTCAAAAGGTATTTTGCAGCCACTTCCCAAATCATGACTTTTCTCCCATGTTTCAGTTCGTTTTTTTTAATTTTATTTTAAAATATTTTAAATTCAAAATAAATTTACTAAAACAGAAAATTTTAGCAGAATAAGAGCAAAAATACAAGAATAGTAATATTTTAGAAAACACACTAGTCAGTTCTCAACAATAACAATGAAAAATATAGGAATCAAATGCTAATGGAAATCTCTTAAAAATAGAATGTTTCCAAATTCTGCCATCTTGTATATTATCTTACACAGATTTTTTTTTTTTTTTTTTTTTAAGTAGAAATAAAGGCAAGGACTACTTTCCTGGTCTTCTCAAGGAGCATCTGTCTTCCTTTGTTCCTTTCCATTTTCCCTTCTTTAACTTCAGGATTACCTGAATGCTACTTTATTGGGGGTTTCAGAGGGGAGGGGGAGGGGGGAAATAGGGCCCGGTGATGGGTATTAAGGAGGGCACATGTTGTAATGAGCACTGGGTGTTATATGCAAATAATGAATCATGGAACACTACATCAAAAACTAATGATGTTCTGTATGGTGACTAACGTAACATGAAAAAAAAAGGGAACAGTTTAGATTTATAGAAAAATTATGAAGATACTATAGAAAGTTCCCATATACCCCATGCCAAGTTTGCATAATTATTAACAACTGACATTAGTGTGGTACATTTATGTTATATTGGTATATTATTAGATTTGTCTACTTTTATTTTTCAAAATTAAAATTATAAGGCTTTTATTCCAGTTCATTTCTAATAGCATACCAAACAATTTTATTAGGATGGTCTATCATCACCCTACAACTCTACAATGGACCAAGCTCAGTGAGTTTGGCATGTGGCCCTTGGCAGGATATGAGACCAGGTAAGCTCTAAACTCAATTCTAACATCTGGCCTCTAAAAGCTTCTGGTCCAGTCTTTCTTACTTCTGTTTATGGTATTACCATTCTTCTAGTCAACTAGATTTTTTAAATCTAAAAAAAATTTTTAAATCTCAGTCATCTTTTATCTTTCCATATCTAACCAGATTAACCTGAAAACAGTGGACAAAATTAACAGGACAAGAGACACTGAAGCAAAGGAATGAATTTAAATAGTTTAAGGCAATGAAGAGATGGATTATAGTGGTTGGAATAGAAAGAATAAGGGCCAGAAATTTTGACAGAGAATCACCCAATTTAATCAAAGGGACCTGGTTACTTGTTATTAGGGGTCGAGAAGTAAGGAACAGAGGCTTTAGGATTCTGAGTCAGTATACTACTGAGAAAAGCAAAGGAACTGGGAAAGAAAAATATTTATAAGAAGATGACGATGTGCCATTTTTAAAACACGTCGAACTGCCTGTTAGGTATATAGGACTAAAGCTTGTGAGAAAGATGAAAACTTTGGATATAAATCTGGACATGATTCATACATAGGGGCAACAAATAAAGTAATAAAAGAGGGTGACCTCACTGGCAAGGAGTTGCAAGCTGAAAAGAGGGTCAAACAAAACCCTAAAATTTCTTATAAACTAAGAAGTAGTCCAAAGATCAAAGGGGCATCAACAAAGGAAATTAAAGTTATCTGAAGTAGGATAATGATCAGGGTAGCATAAAGTCACAGAACAAAAATGAGGATAATATAAAAACAGAAGACAGTATTCATAAGTACTAAATGATACAGCACTCACAAAGAATGAAGAATGAAAAGGGACATATATTCGGCAATAAGAGATTATTAGCCCATAAAGACTGTAATTTCAGTACTGCAATGAAAAAAGTATAGATGGGTCTTGAAGAAATGGAGCTGACACAAGTGGTTTTTCTGGATGTCCATCCATAAATAGAGAAAGGACAGCTAACAGTATAAACAGAACTAAACGAATAGTTTTCAGGTTGGGGGAAGAGTTCTGCATGTTAGCATATATTGGGCAAATAACCAATACAAGCAAGGGTTTTTACTAGCTCAGAAGAAAAGGAAACAGTCCACATTAACAATCCATACTGATTTTTCATGGAAGGTGAAAAATTAGGTATTTGATTTTTTCCATTTTTAGAAAGCTTAAAATTAATAACATTTGGCATTTCAGAGCTACTGTTTAAATAGCAAAGGGATACCAACCTTCTGCTTTCAGTGTCCCAAAGAATATATAAACTAGTCTTGACACTACGATATCTAACAATGATGGATTTTTAAAAATTTAATCTATAGAACAGTAGACTTAAAATATGGGAGTGGGAGAGTTGATGTTCATATTTTTTAAATGAATTTCAAGAATGTTAATTGTCATTTTTAACAAATGCCAAAATATTTTCTTTTAATACCACCTCCCCCAAAATAGTTCTTAGGAAGCTGCATTTATATATCATTATTTTTTAAAGTTTATATGTCCCTTTTGTTCCCTAGCCAATCTGATGTAAACATCAAGGGAAAAATCTAAAAACAGACATCTTACTATAATGCAACAAATGACACAAAACCTCTGCCTTTTAACACAAATTATTATTCCCTAGTCCGAAAAGAAGAGAGATGCTGGTACCTTAAGTAGTGAGTATTGACAGCTGGCTATCACTAGGCAGAACTGGAAGACCCAGATATCTCTGAAGAAGCCTTGTATGAGAAGAATAGATCCCAAAAAAGCCACAAGAATAGCCAGGATGACAGCTAACACATTTTCCAGAATCTCACGATTTCTGTAGACAAAAAAATTTATGAGTAAGTATATCATCAATATACGAAATTAGAGTGAAAAAAGGGAAGACATTATGAAGAATTCCATTCTATGCTTGCTGACATGTTTTTTTGGTACTGATTTGAACAAGGTTTTGGATCATACTGTAAAAGAAATTAGTTTATATGGAAAGTTAACACAAAACCTTATGTGCAGATAAAGCATGTACAGTAAGTGAAGTTCTAATTGTAAGACATAATACTAGTTTTAATTTCTATTTTAAAAATTTACTCTTCTTGAACATCTGCTTTTCTGTAGCATTTGTTGCTTAATAACTAACCAACTTGAATAGCAAATAAAAGGAGATATGCAAAGAAACACATTTAAAAAACAAAATCTCAAAACAGTTTCTAGAAAATTAAGATGGAAAGTTATTTTATATGATAAAGGTTGTAAACAAATTTTGATACCAAGTGATTTCATTTTCCACATCTTGAAATCATCTGAAATAATATCAAAACTAAATTTACTCGAATTACTTAAATACAGGCTATTACATATATTGAAAATGAAGGCAGTAATAAAAACCATCAATGTTGCCTCTATCAAAGCTGCTGAGACAGTTCTGTATTTTATTAAACTGACTAAACAATATGATTACCCAGATATTACATATAGCAATGAAGACGACTGTTATATGTCATACCAAAAAATAAGAATCTCATTACTTCTTGGGGAAATTTTATTCATAAAATGTTGAATACTTGCTAAAAGTCTTGTTTTTAAAAAACATTTACCGACATGGGAACATGCTCAGTATATCTGCTATACAAAGAAAGCAGGACATAAAACTATGTATAGGAAGATATAAGTTGTTATTTAAAAGACAATATATCAAAACGATACTACTAATAATGGTTTTCTCTGGGTAGAAGAATTATGGTTGGCCTCTGTCTTAAAATCTTCCTATACATATTTAAATTTTCTAGAATAGGTAAAGAATTATTTTTATAATCATAAAATTTATTAACTTGTTTTTTTTTAACTAAGTCAATGCCATATTTATAATCATCAATTGACCTAAGAAAATTCCCAAACACCTCTGTACTAGTTCATTTTACAGTTTTCTCAGATGAAAACAAGTTCAATAGTATTTTCAAATCAATACACTGATATTCTCATTTGTTCTTATATGGCAGTTGTAGAAGTCCAGATTTGTCAAATCCAATGAGCCTCGGCAGTTATGCTATATTACATACTGTCATACAGTGTCTCATCACTGAACATGTGCTCGTCTAAGGCTTTTGTTAGTTTTTAATTTTGATGAATTCAGTTTATCAACTTCGTTTGTTGTTTTTGGTGTCACATCTACAAAATTCTGCCTAAACCAAGATCACAAAAATTTTCCCTACTATGTTTTGTTTTGTTCTAGGAATTTTATTGCTTTAGATTTTACTTTTAGAACTATGATCCATTTTGAGTTAATTTTCATAATTTTATAATATGGTGCGATGTTAAGTATAAAAGTTTTTTTCATATGAAAATCCAATGGTCCCAAGACCATTTGTTGAAAAGCCTACCATTTCTCTACTTAACTGATTTGGGGTATTATTTTGATGCCACTTAGGCTTGGAGTTTTCTTTATAGGCATGTGTTTAACTACAATTTCAATTTATTTAATAGATATAGTACCATTAAGGTAATGTATCTTTCAGAATGGACTATGGCGATTTCTATCTTTGAAGAAATTTGTCCATTGTCAATTTATTTACATATAGCCGATCATAATATCTTATTACCCATTTAACACCTGTAGAATCTGTAGTGATATCCTATCTCGTTCCTGTTATAAGCAATTTGCATCTTTTCTCTTCCCCTACTCAGCCTGGCTAAAAGTTCAATTTAATTGAGCTTTTGGTTTCCTCGATTTTTCTCAATTGTTTTTCTGTTTTCTCGCTGACTTCTATTTTGTTCTTTACTATTTTCTTTCTTCTGCTTACTTGGGCTCACTGTGCTCTTCTTTCTCTAGTTTCTTAAGGTGAAGGTGATGTCACTAAATTGACTTTTCTTCTTATTTAGTGCTACAAATTCTCCTGAGTAATGTGTTACTGGCCCTAAAATTGTGACATGTTGTGTTCATTTTTATTCAGTTCAAAATACTTTCTAATTTCTCTCCTGATTTCTTCTTTGATCCACGAGTTATTTAGAAGTATTCTTTAGCTTCCAAAGATTTAGGGATTTTCCAAGGTTCTTTTTGTTTTTAACTTATACTTACTTCCACTATGGTCAGAGAACACATTATGTACGGCTTGAATTCTTTTCAATTTGACGCTGGTATTATGATCCAGAATATGGTTTATCTTGTTAAATGCTTCAGTGGCACTTAAAAGAATGCGCAGTCTGTTGTTATGAGGGAATGTTCCATAAACGTCAATCAACTTAGGTTGGCTGCCAGGACTGTTGAAGTCTGCTATGTCCTTGCTGATCTTCTACATATTTTTTCTAATCAGTTATTTGGAGAAGGGTGTTGAATTCCACTATAATTGTGAATTTGTCTATTTCTCTTCTTTCTTTTTTTTTTTTTTTTAAGACCTTATTTATCCACTTGAGAGACAGAGAGTGAGACACTGCACACAAGCCAGGGAAGATGCAGAGGGAGGGAGAAGCAGACTTCCCGCTGAGTAGGAAGCCCAACATGGGGCTCAAGTCCAGGACCCTGGGATCAGGACCTAAGCTGAAGGCAGACGCTTAACCAACTGAGCCACCCAGGAGCCCCTATTTTTCCTATTTCTATTAGCTTTTATTTTGAAGCTCTGCTTTAAGTGTAAAAACACTCAGGATGGTTGAATCCTATGAATTAATTAACCCTTTATCATTACAAAAAACGACTTTTCTTGGTAATATTCTTAGCTCTAAAATCTACTTTGTCTGACATTAATACAGCCACTTCAGCTTTACTTTGATTAGTATCAGCATGGTATATCTTTCTCAATCCTTTTACTTTTAACCTATTTCTGCCTCTGCCTTTATATTTAAAGTGCATTTCTTATAGACAAGAGTTGGGTCTTGCTTTTTTTTTTTCAATTCAATTTTTGACTTTTTCTATTTTGTCATTTATTTTCTATCTTTGGATTTGTTCTTGATCTCTTTTCCCTCATTTTCTGCCTTATATGACCCTTCCCAGCCTTACGCTGTTGTCATGAACTTTAACGTGTTATAAACCACACAGTACACTGTTATTCTTTGTTTAAATATCCAATTATCTCTTAAAGAGATTTAATTAGCAAGAAAAATGTCTTCTATATTTATCCATGTAGTTAACTTACCATTTCCAGTGATCTTTGTTCCTTTGGGTAGTAGGTCCATATTTCCATTTGGTATTATTTTCCTTCTGCCTAAAAGAAATCTTTTTATATATTTTGTAGTGTGGTTCTGCCTGCGAAAAATTCTCTCAGTTTTTTGTAGTCTGAAAATGCCTTTTTTCATCTTGGTTTTTAAAAGATATTTTTGCTGGGTACAGAATTCTAGGTAGACAGGTTTGTTTGTTTTTTTTATCCTCCCCCCAATACTTTAAAAATGCTGATCCATTCTCTTATTTGCATTACTTCCAGCAATAAATCTAACGTCTTCCTTATCCTTGTTCTTCTGTATAAACTATGTCTTTTTTCCTCTTGCAGTTTTTTAAGGTTTTTACCACCAATTCTGAGCAATTATGTGCCTTGGTGTAGTTTTCTTCATGCTTCTTGTACTTGGGGTTCATGGACTTTCTGTATATGTTCAGAATTTTCATCAAATTTGAAGTTTTCCATTATTACCTCAAAATTTTTTCTCTCTTCTGGTCTCTTGAAGTTGTCCCACAGCTTACTTTCATTTTGTTTATATGTTATTTTCACCAGGGGATGGAGTAGGAGAGGATTCTTTTTTCCATTTCATTTTGGATCATTTCTATTGCTATGCTTTCAAGTTCACTAATATTTTCTTCTGTGATGTCTAATCTACCCTTAATCCCATCTGTTGTATTTTTCATCTCAGACATTGCAGTTTTCATCTCCATAAAAGAACTACCTCAATAAGTTTGATTAGGGTCTTTTAAAATATCTTTTATGTCAGGAAGCCTGGTGGCTCAGTCGGTTAAGCGTACAACTCTTGGTTTTGACTCAGGTCATGATCTCGGGGTCCTGGGACCAAGCCCCATGTCAAGCTCCCTGCTCAGATCGGAGTCTGCTTCCCTTCTCCTCCTGCCCCTCCCCCCACTTGCACTCTGTCTTTTGCTCTCTAATAAATTAAAATATAAAATATCTTTCATGTCTCTATTTAACTTTCTTAACATACAGAGTACAATTATATTTGTTTTAATGTCTTTGACAGCTAATTCTAACATCTGTGACAATTACAGGTTGGTTCCAATTGATTCGTTATTTCCCTCATAAATCATGTTTTACTGCTTCTTTGCACGTTTGGTAATTTTTGGATGGATGTCATTATGAATCCTTTGATTGGATGCCACAGTGAAAATTTTAGGTGGTGACAATTTTCAGATTTCTATAAATCTTCTTGAACTTTGTTATGCTACTTGGAAAACAGTTTGATCTTTTTAGGTTTTGCTTTTATAACTTGTTTGGTGAGTCTGAAGCAGTGCTCATGTTAGGGCTAATTATTCCCCACTTTTAAGGCAAGACTCTCCTGAGTACTCTACACAATGCACCACAAAATATGAATTATGAGTTTCTTCAATCAGACAGGTGGGAATAGGCACTATTCCTATCCCTGTGTGTCAGGCACTGTCCATCTACTTCTTTCACATGATTCTTATCCTGGCCTCCGGTACATTCACTTATCAGTACTCTGCTGAAGAGTTATGGAGACCCATTGTAGAACTCTGAGGTTCTCTGTGAATAGCAGTCCTCTCTCTGATATTCTGTCCTAGGTGTGTTAGGTCTCCCTGGGCTCATAGCTCCATCTCCTCAACTCAGGAAGTCTGCAGGGCTCCACTTCAGTACCTCCTCCCTGGGTGGGAGCCAGCGAGGAAGACTGGGAACTCTCTTAAGGCAGTAAGCTGGGGCAATTGTAGGACCCACATAATGTGTTTCCCATCTCTCAGGAATCACTGTCCTTTGTTTTCTTATCTCCAACGTCTTGAAAACCACTGATTCATGCATTTTGTCTCTTTTTTATTGTTTCAGATAGGAGAGTAAATCCAATCTTTGTTACTCCAGTCACTAGGAAGCACCAAGTTTTAATAGACTAGTATTGTTCATTATTAAGACTAGTACTACGAAATAGGGAAACAGAAGTTTCCTCTTACACCTTTTATATTTAGAGTCATATTACTTATAATCTTATGATCATTAACACTTCATATTCTCTGGCTTTTAAGTACCGTTCCATGATTCTTATTGATGATAAAAAGGATTTTTTTTTTTGTAGAAACATATTAAAATTGCCACAAAAAAGTTTTTAATGGATTCAGGAGAGTCAACGTTTGGGAGCCCTATTAACTTAAATTTTATCTCAAAAGAACCAAAATAGAAAACACTTTTCAACATGGTAACCAAATAAAAATCTCAATGGGTAATTAGGGACATTTTAATTTAAAAATACAATCTACACATATCTTTAATGTCACACTGTATTCTCACCTATCAAACAGGGCCAAAAGTGTGAGTCTGTCAAAGTTAATGCCGATCCATAGCTGGGGTAAGATCCAAAAGCGGTAATAGTGTTTAACCTTTTGAGCAGCTTCTTCTGTTGGACCATAAGTAGCTGCCAAGTCAGGGCTTAGATCAATGTCTTGTTGCTCCAACAAATCTGTGTCAATGGTCAACAGTCTGTTCAATCGAATCTGCGGAAGAGAGAGCTAAAAGAAAGTCAGCACTGAAAGGCTTAAAATATCCTTAATCAAGTCATGATTCAAGGACTACTCGAGCAGCTTGCAGATTATCTAAGTCCCCTTAATTCTCTACACTCCTTACAGATATTTTATGATCGACAGAAACTACAAAAGGTGATAAAAGGAAGTAAACTTAGAGCAAATTAATCAATAGGTCTTTTGGAAAAGTTGTATTGGGAAAAGTGTTTGAAATCTCAAAGCTATGAACCTCATTACCATGCTAAATATAAGCTCCTCTGAATTGGATTCAGTGCCTTCAACTTTCCTTTCTTCCTACAGTCTCTCATCACTGTTACTTTCAAGTCACCCTTACACACCCTTTTTTTCTTTTGTTTTGGCAGGCTACTTGTCTAAGGCTATACAGGAAATTACCACATTACATTTCTTTTAATTCATCCACTTTAATTCATCCACTCAACAGTTCACCAGTTTCCCCTTTCTCTGAAAGAGTCTAAAGTTTCCCTCATCTAGCACAGCCCTAGCCAGGATTTCACTATACCCATACCATTCAATAGCAGAAAACAAACAAACAAAAACAATTATTTCCCTATTTTTTGCTTTCCTATGAAGTTTCCAGGAATACACTCCAGCAAAAAAGCAGAGACAATCTTTACTCTTCAAACACATATGTGGGTACAGTCAAGAAAATATGCTTCCTATAAATAACATAGCCATTTTTATCTCTTAGCATTGACAAGTACCTCCCCAAACACTTTTTTTCTTATCCTCTACGCTAGGGTTTCTCGACCTTGGCACTACAGGTATTTTCAGTCAGATAATTCTTTGTTTGGGGGTTGTACTATCCACTGTAGGGCGTTTTATAGTATCCCTGGTTTCTATCCATTCACTAGATACCAGTAATATCCCCCTAGTTGTGACAAGTAAAAGTGTTTTCACATTGCCAAATGCTGAAAACCATTGTTCTATGCCAACTCACATCTATGGTCTAAAAAACCAGCTCACAACTAATCATCTTCAGGAAGCCACTAATAATTAACCCTTTGGGACTACATTTATTTATATGCATCTCTTAGGTGTTCCATATAAGAATTTCATTTTATATGTTAGCTAACTGAATCTAAAAAAGTTAAAAGAAGAATTTCATTTGTTTTGTCTTTTCTAAGTTTAATATATACATCTTGAGGGCAAAAGCAGTGTTATCTTTTTAAAATATCCCCACTGTATCTCACATGGTATATTTTTTACACAGCAATATCATCACTAAGCTTCCCAAACACACTCTGGTATATGAGTAACTAATAGTTAACAGATAATATAATATCCAAAATCATAATTTTCAAAGTGAAGATTTAAGATGGCACAACCAGATTATGACATTGGTGAGTAAATGGACCTTTACCTATTCTCAAAAGTGTAATTACTGATTCATACACAGCTTAAGAAACTTCATGGTGTTTTATGTTTGTTTCCTAACAAAGGACTTATAAGAAGAGATCCACTATGGAACAGCAAAGGTGATTTTGCCACAGTTTTCAAGAAGATTGATATTTTATAACTTCAACTTTTCTGATTTGTGTCACTACTTAATCTGAACGTACATCATTTTATAAAAATAAAGGAAAACCTACCACATCATGTGGATAAAATCGAACTGAGGTAGAACTGGATACATGAGAATCCGTGTCACTAAAATAAAATGGAAAAAACTTTAGGGACTAAATAGCTTGTCAAGAAATAAAAAGAAAAATAAATCTTTTAACAATTAGATGATATATACACTGTCTTCACTTTTCCAGGACTTCAAAATACAAAACAGCATTTTCCTACAGATGTGATTAAGAGCGTAGCCTCTGGGCCAGAGTATGTATATTCAATCTCTTCATCAGCTAACTGAGATTTGGGAAAGTTATCCAACCCTCTTACATCTCAGTGTCTACATGAGTAACATAGGATAATAGTACCTCTTATCTCAAAGTTCTCGTGAGATGGGTTTAAGAAAGCAATTAACATACTGCCTGGAGCCACAACAAATTGAAGCTATAACATAATAGCTTAGAATGTGATCATTCCGTTTCCACAGTCAAGTTTAGATTTTTGAAACTTGAGACTTTAGCACATTTATGGTGTAAGGAATTGTTCTTATCTTAAATTACATTAAACATAATTGTTTCCATTGCTCCACCTTTCTATTGTTTCCATTGTTAGGACATCACCTAACACTCCAATTTGATCATTTTCGGGTCGGTTCTGAAACTGCACTCAAGAAGCTCAGCAAGTATGTTCTATCTGTCCAGCAAGTTAAGCTAAGTGACTGCAAGATCCTAGCGCTTTAAATGGCCCCTAAAAACTTTAAAATAATCCATGAACTGCCCATAGATGTGTAACATTTAAATAGGTGTGTCCCATTATTAAATGTAAGTCCTAAAATAGGATTCAAGTGATCACTGTGGAAAAAAGTGAGCTAATCACTTATTAATGGATTTCAAGGCAACAACTTGAATAGGTGATAAGATTAAAATTTTAGAAAAAATTTAAATACATTCTAAGTTATAACTGATTGCATACTCAAGATTTCTATTTCTTATTTGCTTTTCTCCTAACTTCTTCCTTATCTTACAGTGTCATTTCTTTGTAAGGGAAGGAGAGAAAAGAAACGAAATGTAATATATGACCCATATTTTAAAAAATTCCTTTCTTATAGCTAGTAAACAAATTTTAAAATAAAAGATGATCATGTAAAAAGAAACTTGACCAAAACCCTTATGTAGATATAAAATTTTTAAATTACACAAAGAGAACTGATGAGTTTGAACTTAGTTGTGTAATTATTTTCCCAATAAGCCTTTTTTAAATACGCTTTTTTATTGATCTTGCAGTGTGTGTGTGTGTGTAGCATGAAATCTATAGTTAAATTTGAAATTGTGGGAAACCACCACCCCCACTATAAGATCTACAGGGAATTTTTACTTAATTATTTAAAATACAGAACAGCGTTTAGGAATAATGCTTTCTCTTTTTTCCAGAGCAATAAATTTACCTTAATCTTTGGAGACTCTACTGCACAGTGACAAATTATTTAAGCCAATATGAACAAATGTTTTCAAACCAACCTTTCCATCTCAAGGCCTAAAAGCTTGAAACATGGTAAATATATGCAAGTACATACATTCCCCTAATATGACTTCACACATACCAGATATTAGATGCTCTTCTTGCTGCTGGTTCAAAATTCACAAGTGACATATCACAGCCACCAGTCTCATAAAGCGTAGAAGAGAACTTACCTAGCAAATAAATGATTTTTTTAAAAAGCCATTAGAATACTCAGAATTTTTCCATCAGGAAACACTACATTTCAAACTTGTTACAACTTAAGAAAATGTACTATAAACTTTTTCCAAAATATTTTAAAAACAATGATCTGCCTGTAATTCAGCATGATGTAAACTGAAAAGGAATGCTGAACAGTGGGGCAAAATGTCAACATACATAATCAGGTTTTAACAGTAAGGGATTTAAGTCAGCTTTGCAATCCAGCCTCCTCTTTTCTCGTCCCAGGGCATTCTCAATTGAAGCAATCACATGAATGAAATTTAATGCTATTTAAAAGGCACCTGACCACTTTGCAAGTGGTGAGTGGCCATTTGGAAAGCTGCTTAAGTGTTAAGATAGCTCAAACTGCAAGACAACAAATTTCTGAGATTCCCGTCAAAGAGTTCTGGGTGTTTTTTTTTTTAGTTTTGCCTTTTTTGTTTACTTAAATACAGTGTAATATTAGTTTCAGGTGCAGAATTTAGTGAGTCATCACTTACATACAACACCCAATGCTCATCACAACAAGTGCCCTCAATACCCGTTATGTTTGTTTGTAAGAAAAAATGAAGTGTCAAAATGGATCTAAGTTCTATGAAGTATAAGAACATTGGTGACAATTAAATCGCAGTATTTAATGAACATTACTAATTGCATGAGTCTATAAGAACCTTATGAAAAAATTTAGTAACACCATTTGCTGTAGCCAAATATCTCTAGAAAACTGATAAGAGGTTTAGAAATTACACTGGTTGCAAAGGAATACAGGCTTAAAAAACCCTTAAAATGAACTAAGATAAAATGATTTCTGAAAGTGAAATTTTGAAAATCTGGAGACTATCTGAAATTCATTCTTCACCTTGACAACCCATGGTAGTCCTATCAGTGGTACGGAGCATAAAGAAATGAATATATAAAGTTTCCAGTAGGGCAATGAGATGGGGTATATAACTGCAACCACTGGGGACTACTCCAGGATGCTTCTGATTATTTTTTACTGATGTTATAAATATGACGAATCTTAAGGGCAATTTCAACTAGATGGCAGGGCTGAAAGATCTCTCTTAGATGACTACAATGCAAACACAGTATACAATAAAGACTTTAAGTGAAATCCTTGAAAAATAACAATAGACCCCATAATATACTGATACTGTAACTAAGGGATTGCAGAACATTCCAACAATCACTTTATTCTTTAAAAGGATTAGAATCTGAAAAGTATTAAATAAGATTATTTGAGTACTTTCTACGGGTCAGACAGACTATGCAAATATTTGATTATGAGGTTTTCTGTAGTAGCATTTTTTTTTTGTCAGAATAATATACTCCTGTGACAAATGAGGAAAAAAGCATTCTGTGAAATGTTTTCTTCATTTGCTATTTTTCAAGGGAGGATTATTCAGCATGTGGATTATCTAAAACTCTGCTTTTTACCACCCCCACATGCCACCCTCATCTTTTAGTCATGAATCATTCACTCTTAGCACCTCTAACACAAACCAGATTCATGAACTAAAACGAAATAATAAAAACTGTCCATTTGGCTTCTTGTTAGGTGTATTACTGAAAAACTTTTGAAGTGATAAGGTGGTTGCAGAAATTGTTAGTGAAGAAAAAAATTAAACAAAAATACTGGCTTGACTGAAATTTCCAAAATTATTTTTAAATTATAATTTTTTATGCTGTGCTCTTTCCACTGTTACAATGGAAAATGAAAAATTGGCTCTGTTACTATAATTAGCTTACAATAATAGAAAAAAGAAACATCTGATCAAAATCACAGATGCATAAATGCAGAATAATTATAAACCCATGTAAATGACTAAATCACAGAGTAACAAAGAGCTGGGAGGGCTTGGCTACTACGTGTGAAATCCAGTAAGAACTGAATGGATAAACATAGGTGTTTATATCACCTAATTTGTATTTTTAGAAATAATACTATATTCAATAGAATTTAAATTATTGGAATATATTGAGTAATTAAGCATTGTATCAGATTTTTAATAATAGAAGTCCTCTTTGGGGAATACTAAATATGATAAATATTTATATGCAACTGAAATTGACTAAAGATATTATTCTTTCTAATATTCAAATGGAAAACAGTAAAAGAACATTAAGTCATTATACAACTGTATTATCTTTTATGTATAGATGTCTATGAAACATAGCTGCATTTTAAATAAATGGAAACATAAAAATAAAGCATGCCCTCCAAAAAGCTCTTTAGACAAAGTAAGCTGGAAAAACTGAATAGTTTTATTACTATATAAATCTAGAACTCTGAATGCTTCTTTACAAACCAATGACTAACAAGTTGTAAATTTTAGAAATTTAAACAAAGCATAAAATATATCTATGAAAAAGGAGGCTATAATTTTAACAAATGTGCAATGACTTCAACAGTGCTCCCCGCCCCTCCAAGAAGCTTTTGTCTACGTACTAACTTTAAGCACATGCTCAGGTCAGAACAAGCTAACATTGTATTAAGGCTTCATGCTATATCCCTAGTGTAAACCCACCAAAAGAATAGATTCTGTGTCTCCCCTTACATCTTTGGGCTTGGCAACTAGTATTGCTTCAAAAGAAACAAATTTTATTCAGAGGATAAACAACTCAGGAAAAATTACACTAAAAAGTATTTAGCTTAAGGTTTCAGTGAAAAACTTAGTAATATTTTAAGGTATAGTAATCCACTAAAAGCATCTTCAAAAATAATCAAAACATAAAGAATCATATATTACCAATGGTTTATAAAGATTAATATCCTAAATTTGTACAAATATCCTTAGCATACACAACAATTTTACATACACCTCATTTAAGATTAAAACCATAATGTAGTTATCATTTAGGCCCAAAGTAAAATGTGCCTTTAATTAATAATCCCATTTTTATTCTGTATTAAGGAAAAAAGTACTGATTTTTTTCTAATTAATGTAAGTTGAGAAGAATATCAATGAAATGTGTCCTCACATGGATTATGATCAAAAACTAAGTCATCTCATCATATCGAACTCCCAGGTCATAATTAATTATGTCTAACAGAAAGGCTTTGTCATTATTTTAAAAGAAACCAGTTACTTTCTGACAAAATAAACAAGACTGCAGGCTGGAATTTCAGGCTCAAAGGTATTGGCCACGAGATAGCATCTCTAGAGATAAAGAAAAAAAAGGTAAGGTACCTGGTATTTCTCAGTTTTAAATGTTCGATAGATTGCTATTGCCTAAAAAAATTACATTACACAAAACCATTTTTTTTAGGTAGGAGCATTTCCAATAACCGTAGGTCAATAAATAAGTGATGAACAACAGGATGATGAGTAAAATTAAGATACCGATTTAAAGAAAAGGACACTTGAGAAACATTTCCCTGAAGCTATGAATGGTGCAGCAGACAAACTCAAAATAAACACTGGCAAGACACTGATAAAAGGCATGAGAAATCAATGGGATCCTCTAACTCATCCTTTTAATACAGTTCCTTGCTACACAGCACAAACTGTAAAGATTGCTCACTCGGCTAGGAAACGCCTAATGCATCTTGATGTTACTCATTTACTTACTATGTACCTTGCAAAGAAGGAGTTACTAAGACAGATCATCTGTACGATTTTTCTAATCCTCCCAGTTCCAACAACAAAGGAGGCCTCTTAAAGTTCTGTTAATTCTGCATCCTCTAAGCCTAATCCTGGTACACTGTTAAATGAGTTCTCTCTTTTCTAGTATTAACTCTTAGGGCAGGCAGGGGCTACAAGAGCAAAGCCAGACACAAGGGAGGCAGCTTTATGAAGTGCTGTTCAGAAGGGTACCGGAGGATGAGCTCGCTTCAGCAGCACATATACTAGAAGGCTGCTGGAGGGCCACACACGTCTACATGACTAACTGAAGTACTCTACAAAAAGTGCTTATTTCTAACGTGAGGAGGATTGTGTTCAAAATGCTATTTCAATGAATATATTATTATACTTTTAAAAGACAAGACCTTTAAGACTAGTCCTGGTTTCTTGGATGGCGCCACTGTTATTATCATGAATGGTACCTGTGAGTCTCTGAGGAAACATGAGTTTTCACCCTGACAGAAAGGGCTCATTTTATTTCTGCTTATGGGTTAATGGACTTGTTTCTCCACAGACCAGGGGTCAGCAAACTTTTTCTACAGAAGGCTAGAAAATAAATACTCTGTGCGGGACAGATGGTCAGATGCAACAATTCAAGACTGCCATTGCAGCATGAAAGTAGCCACAGAAAACACGTAACATACATTTATTTTACTTCATTTATAAAAATAAGCACCAAGCTGAATGGATTAACCCCACACGCCATAGTTTGTCAACCCCTGTCCTGGACCAAAAGCCTTAGGCTTCTAAAACCTTTTTAACTATTGTACTACTATGGTAATCAAGTCACGAGGCTACTTGTAATTAAAAGTTTCAATACTGAGAACCAGTCCTTCTTCCTGGGATGTTCAAGGCTGTGCTAGGTTTTTCAAACAAGAGAAGAATAAGGAAAAGAGCACGTATGAGAAGAAAGAGCCTCTGAGGACTGGTAAAGAAAGACAGAGGTCTCTACTGCTTGGCGACAGTAAAATAGATTTATTAATGAGTAAATTTTACTGACATGGCCAATTGTCCTTCAGTTCTGACTCAACATCACATGCCTTAATTGATTAAGTCTCCACTCTCACTGCCTAATCCCCAGGATCAGGTGAACCTTCCAAAAGTGAATGTACAAGTTCATATTCTGCTATGATTTCATCATCTGCTCACATTTTTCTTTCAAAGGGATGTCCTCCTTATCCTGGTAAAATTTACAACATGACAACGATACTGACAACATTATAAATGATCAGGTAACAAAAAGGCAAGACACAGAATGGGAGAAAATATTTGTAATTTGTATCTGACAAATTATATCTAAAATATCAAAAAACCTGACACCTCCATAATAAAACAACCCAATTTTGAAAGTGAGCAAAAGATTTGGACACACTTCACAAAAGAAAATATATGTATAACCAATTAACACATCAAAAGATGCCCATCATCCTTACTCATAAGAGAAATGCAAATTAAAATCACAATAAGATATGACCATCGGGGCCAAAATTTTAAAGGCCAACAATAACAAACGGGGACAAGAACAGGAACAAGCACAATTCACATACACTGCTGGTGAGAACGTAAAACCACTTTTGAAAACAGTTAAGTTTTATTAACAATGGCCAAAACCTGGAAACAATACAAATGTCTGTCAGATGAATGGATACACAATATACATATACTTACACGATGGAATAATACTCAGCAGAAAAAAGAATAAACTAACCCATGCAATACGATGAACTCAAAAGCATCACATTAGGTGCAAATGACCACATCATGACTGCATTTATATGAACTCCTAGAAAAGGGAAAACCGTAATGACATAAAGGATGCAGTGGCTGCCTGTGGTGGGGGCAGAGGAGGGATGGACTGCAACGGGGGCAACAAAGAATCTTTTGAAGATTATGGAAATGTTCTGTATCACCACTGCAGTATTTCAGAGGTGTGCGTACCCGTTACAACTCATCCAGTTGTACAAGTTAAATGGATGCAATTTATCATACCTAAATTATACATCAATAAAATTGATTTAAAAACAAAAAAGAAAAAAAACGACTACTCAGGTAAGAGCCTAAACAGATGGATAAGTATGAGACAGCATGTAGTCAGTGGAATTCCTACAAAATACAAATCAAGATTTTGGAGAGTAAGTGATAGTTGTTTTCTGTTTTTTGTTTCATTTTTTTAAATACTATGCATCATCAGATTAAAAAGTAGTATATAAAATGAAGAAAAGTTCCCCACTCCCCAGAGACAGCCACTGTGTTCTCCTGAATAATTTTTATGTACAAAGACAACTGGATCCCTCTCCTTATATACACTTTCTAAAATTTACTTCTTTTGCTTACTAACTAGCTTAACTTTTGTCAATAATAAAGATGCATCAAGTTCTAAGCATTATACTATGTTTATGTACTATCATTTCTTTTAGGGGTTCTCTATTAACAGAATTTAGATTGTTTAAAGTTTTTCAAAATTACAAACAATGCTACGATGAATATTCATGTACATATATCTTGGCCAGTTTGTAAAATCTGTAGATTAACATCAATCAACATTTTTGGTCTATAGTTCTAAACTGCCCTCCAAAAGCGTTCAATCTTCAGACCTTTTCCAGTAATAGACACTACACATTCAAAGATGAAAAAGATCTCAACCTTGTTTTTAATTTGCAATTTAAAAAATTATGAGTAAAGCTGAACTGTTTGCCTATGATTGCAAACCACTTGTATTTTTTAAACTCTTAACTTCTCTAGGTATTAATCTTTATCTTACCGATTTGAAGTGCTTATTGTGGCAAAGACTGATGACTGACCTCCAGTATTCATCCTTTCCTTTTCCTTTCCATAATATGACTTTCCCTCACTGAATCTCAGCTGGGCCTATGTCCATCTAGTTTGAGACACTTCCTAGCTAGCCTCTCCTGCAGCTAGAAGTTGCCATGTGACTAGTATGGACCCACAGGAGGTGGGAGAAAGTGACAGGCACATATCTCAAGTCACGATGTGAAAGATACAGGCTGTCCTTACATTTTTTGACACTTCCTGTTTTTCAGATAATTGTCAACAACTGGACCAGTCACCACGGACCAGGAGGGATGCCACACGTGGAAGATAATGCAACCAACCCATCTGCTGAGGACAGCTCCCATTAAACTGTTTGAAAGACATGTAAACTTCTCTTTTATTTCAGTCACTGATTGGTGAGGGGCTGGGGAGAGGTGTCCTCTCCCAAAAAACCCAACCTATATTTCAGTTAATGCATGTATTAACTAAATTTAACTTAGGATCTTAAAAATGTTAATGTTAGAAAGTAGATAATCTAAGTCTAGTACTTCAGTGAATTCTTTACAACAGAGACAAGCAAGAAACAAACTGGATATCTCAACCAGTCCCTGTTATCTTCTGAAAACTCCTAGAGGAGTTCAGGCATCCAGAACTTTTGAAAATAAAATACTAGAAGTCTTTCCACAGTAATAGTGACAAACTTCTGAGCATTGTCCAGGGGATGAGGTTAAAGCAGATAAAGTTTATCTAGGTTTACTTTTCATTTATAATATTTGGGGGGATAAAACTGACACTACCAAATCCTGCCAGAGTGTAAACTGGGACAAGGTTCCATAAAGCAATTGACAGTATACGTCAAAGCCCCAATTATGTTTATTCCCCTCGATGATTCCCTTCAACATATTTATCCTAAGGAAATAACCACAGCTATACTGAAAGGTTTATGTAAAGGATGTTCAGCAGAGTGTTTACTATAACAGGAAATATCAGGAATCATCTTGAAGACTAATAATGGGGTTAACTGGTTAAATAATGATTAAAAATAATGTTAATAACAATGATAGCAATGATTATTTATGTAATTGACTTATTATTGCCAGGCACTATTCTAATTGCTTTGCACATTCTAATAGATACAATCCTCACTATAAACCTATTAAGTATTATTATTACTGAGCCTTTGATAAATGAGGAAACTGATGCACTGGGAGAGAAAATAACTTGACCAAGGTCACACAGCTAGTAAGTAGCAGAGCATGGACTGAAAGCTGTGAAGCCTGACTCTAGAGTCCATTACGCTATACTGCCTTTCATGGAGATTTAAGAGATAAAATAATATGCCGTCACCTACAAACAAGTTAAAGAACAATTAATAACACGAGTAAATAACACATGTGCTAAGTGAAAAAAGATACAAAACTCATACAGTAGCACAAAAGTCACACATCATGACCCCAATTTTGTTTCAGAAAAGTATATAAATGTATGCATTAAAAAAGACAGGAAAGAAAAAAACATAAAATTTCAATAGCGAATATCTCTAAGTGATGAAATTACAGATGACTTACTTTTCATTATATTTTCTAATATTTCTAAACTTGTATTTCTGTTCTAAGAATGGGAAAAGCACATCCTAATTTTATCAAAAGGAAGAATACATCCCCAAACCCATTAACATTTCCTCCTTTTAGCTATAACAAAGGATTTTTACTGCTTCAATAAAAACATTTACTTTCATTTGTATATACTTTGTGTTGTACTCCGCCCCAAAATAAAATAGAATTCAGTATTTTTTATATTCAAAAATAACAATAAAGAACAATAAAGGTCATGATCAAAGTTGCTGCAAAAAGAATCTAACTTTTTGCTGAGATGAATGCCTAACATAGGGCACAGAAGTATACACTCATATCCCCCATACCCTCTTAACTCTGTATTTACAGTAACAGGGAAAAGTGCCTATAATGTACCACAAAATGCTAAGAATAGTACATAATACATATAACAGTTTTTAAACTCCAAGACTAACTCTAATAAAAATCACTGAAAGTATTATAGAGCCCCTGCTCTTTAAAGTAAAAAATTTAAAAATTTAAAAGCCTCCAAATCATATTTCTGCTTAATAACGCATAGCTGTTATAAACCGCTTAATAAAAAGGGCAATAGGGTGCTGCCAGATTTAAGACTTCTTCTAGAGCTGACCACATTTTCAAGTTAATAAACTTTGTAGTAAAGCAGATTATCTCAAAGAATACCTTCTTTGTCAATCCTTGCAAGGCAATGAAACAAAAGAAAACCTTAGAAAAAATCAATTCACACACCACTTTTTAAACCTCTAATGCATTAATGAAATTAAGAAAGTCTTAAATTCATCAGAGGAATACCACCTATGATATTTACATATATTTTAAGCATAGATATAAACTTGTCCTCATTTCTTGTCTGTAACAGTTTATTTTTTACACGAAAATTTTATGTAATTTTATATATACTTTTTCAAAGCATATCCTCACCATTGACCACCACTAATTTCATACACAGAACAAAACAAAACACGTAAATTTTCCTGTTTTTCCAGACCTTATCTAGAACATTTCCTCTGAGATGAGTTACATCTTAAGAGTTTAATTATCAACTATACAGGCATCATTATATCAATTTATGTGTCTTAATTTACAAGAGGAAGCTGAGATTTAACATAAAAACTGAGAAGTGATTGCCAAGGTTTATAGGAAAAGCTTAATAGAAAATAGAACTTTAAGGCTACCCAAATTCAGTCTCCCGTGTGATTCATCTGGGCACTAAACACAGCTTGTTTCATTAAGTGTAACTGCAGTTTAATTCAGAATATTGCAGGAAATCAACTGCAAACAAATGAGTCCATTAGGAGACTGTTGAGAAGGAAATTAACCTTTAAGATGTGGTTTAAAAAAAAAAAGTAGTATGCTACATTGAAAGACTTGAGAAATTCTTAGATAGTAACTGCCTTTTTTAAAGATGTTAACTTCAAAACTTATCTATCACTTACATTATTTGAACTTTTTTTTTGCATGGAAATGAAGTCTATAAATAAGAAAGAAAAATTACCCAAATTTTCCCAATCAGGTTCTAAGTTATACAAATCAGTTTTTAAAATTAATTACGATTAACAATTATGCCTGCTGAGTATGTATGATGAAAATGCATTTTCTACTGCTGAAAAAGCTGCTAAAAAAATCCATAAAATAGTATCTTCAGTGAATTTTTCCACCATGTCTAATGTTACCCGGCAACCTTGAAATGCTAGTTAAAATTCAACAAAGAAATAAGGATTCTCAGGGTGTAATATAGGAAATGGATGTGGTTATCTAGTATGACACCACAAAGTAAAGATGTAGAGAACAGTTAAGGAAAACTACGTAGGCTTAGAATTAAACAGTGCCCGGTTGCAAGTTTCCTTTAATCCAAAAAAGCTATATCTCTGCTTAAACAACCAATTATAATCTATACATGTGTACAGATGCAAACATTTATATGCACTCAAACATACATACGTATGAATGTATATACATTTGTGTTTTATACAAATGTATTATATATGTATATATATAACACATTTTCACATGTAAATATTGTACATTTAAAAAATTTTCAACTGAAGAAGCTAAATTTGGAAACAATCCTTTCTAAATATTCCATACTTTTTGGAATATCATGACTAACTTTATTAAGATTTTATTTATTTGAGAGAGAGAATGAGACAGAGAGAGCATGAGCGGGGTGAGGGGCAGAGGGAGGAGCAGACTCCCCCTTGAGCAGGGAGCCCGATGTGGGGCTCAGTCCCAGGACTCTGGGAACAGGACCCGAGCAGAAGGCAGACACTTAACCAATTCAGCCACCCAGGCGCCCCAATATCATGACTAACTCTAACATCTGAGTCCCCAAATTCATTTACCTAAAATTATCTTACCACTGTAATTATAATCATGTAGAAATTAAACAATGCAACACAAATATTCTAGTGGAATATATTATAAAAATCAGTGTCTCTACCGATTCCTTTAAGTTCAACTGCAGCCCATTCCCAACATCTTTTTGGCCAACTTCATTTGCTGTGGAACAGGCTCACTGTTGCTTGTTTTCTGCTCATTATCACAATACATTCAATTTGGCAGCATCCAACTACCACAGGTCACTAACTAGCTACCAGAAGGCTGGTAAGAAAAAAATCCAAATTTCAAGACAACGTCCTGAATATACACCCACAGATGCTAAAGTCACCTCCAGACTTCATCTTCAGAACTGTGTAGAGTTCATATGTACATATTTTCAACAATATGCAAGTGGATTAAGGAAGGGATTTAAAAATGAAGGCTCTCTTAGCAAGTTTTGTGAGCAAATTAGGTTTTCATAGAGGAAAATCACCTACTGCATCATTTTATGCTTGATCTGACAGAAGTCTAAAAATCCAAAATGGATCAAAATTAAGCCTTTTACTTTAGCAAATCTGCTACCACAGACCCAATGGGCAATGGTGATGGTCGCTATAATTTTATATGCACAAATTGACAAATCCTCTTTGGGGTTAACCTGAGAGAAATAGTCATTGAAAGACATTAATTGAATATACTTGCAACTAAAAAAAGTATCACTATTTTAACTCAAAGCAAGTAACTAAACTGAGGACCCTCCTAATAAATTCCCTTGCTTTTTCAAATTACAAACGCAAAAGCACTCTAAAATTTAAATGTTTTGTTGCCTTCTTTTTTTATTTAGAAATCACTATATATGCTGTTATAATTAGTGACCATTTTCAAGTTTCTGTAAGATTTGCTAAAGATAATTATTTTCATCAATATGCATATCTAATACTTGTTAAATCTCTGGAACTAATAAGGAGTTTTACAAAATGGGAAGAGTCAATAAATAGCACATGAAACCGGGCTCCTTACACCACACAACCTTCTAGCCAAAGTGTCAAGTGGATTATCATCTTTATAAAGCAAACAGTTATACACATGGATAAACAAAATCATGGTGAGCAAATGTAATGCTTTCAATTGTATGTTTTTTAATAAAATTTTCTTCATTGTACTTACTTAAATTGTTATTAATCTGCATTCTGAACACAAGAAAGATGGATTATACAGAGAAACAGAAGACCAAAGCAGTAATAAATACTGTCTTTAAGGTACAAAACAGGTATTTGAGTGGATATTAATAACTTATATTTATAGATATATTAACAGGAAAAAGAAAAACCCTGAGGAAGTTATCGATAGTAGTATAGAGCCATGGCACCCTCAGAGTACTGCATTTAGGATTATCGTTAGTCTACTTCAGGTGACAGACACTGAAGTGAAATACAGAATACCCAAAAGAAAGATTCTATAGTAATATACCACTAGAAAGTATTTATGCCTTTCCTGCAGCACATTCAGCGCATTCAAAGAAATTAAGGTTTAATCAAAATAACTTTTAAAACATCAACATTTCCCCTCATGGTATAAGTGCCAAGGAATAACAGAACTGCCTGAATCATTGTAAGAGAGCACGAAAGCATGAACATTTATTAATACTTTCAACTACCTATCAGTAACAGACATGCTCAAAAAAAAAAAATGCAGAATAAATGTTGAGAGAAAAACAGAAAATGGGAAAGCAAGTCAAATTTTCCTCACACATAGGTCATATCCTATAAAAAGTGCTCTTATGCATAGTTCCAAATGAAGCTATCTCACAAAAGAAGAGCAATCATCGTTACCCATTATGTGCGGCATTATAGTTTTGTTATCACCAAGATTATGTAAGGCCTGCATACCAAGTTCATCGTGCAAACTGCTGCCGCCTACAGCAGATGCATTGTCATGTGAGGCTTCTAAGTGGATACTCCCATTTCTCACCAGCAAGGAGGCACTAGCACTGAGCACTGCAGCCTGGGAAGGGGGGCGGGACTGGACTTTGACCTGGGCTGTGGACTGCTGGCCTTGCTGACCATCTTGAAGGCTAGGAAAAAACATGGATTGGGGAGACATTACAGGGAAGAAAAGAAAAAACAATAGCTAGAATGAAGTCAATATAGAAAACTGATTTTGAACTGTAACCTGATTTTTTCAGTGTAACCTAAGAAAGAGCTAACAAACTTTGTAAAATACACAGATTATACTGCTCTCTTAAATCTTCTGGTCCTTAAAAATCTGTTTCATAGTGATGAACACAGCAAACATCTAATGTATATGTAAGCTAATCAATCTGTTACAAGCCAACAAAATCCTAGTATAAGGACAAAGAAAGCAGCACAGAAACACAAGCGCGTTAAATCTATGTGGGCTGTAGCTGGTCCCCAATAGATAAATCCTCTTTTTCAGTTTAAATGTGCACTTTTATTTATAACCTTTTTAATAATTCTAGAATTGTGCTTTCAAATATTCTGGCATCTCGAATTCACAATAAAAGTTTTTATGCACTTGAAAACCAAAGAATCTTTATCAAATGCAACCAAGATGACAATTTTGAATCAAAAGAAAATCACAGACTAGTGCAAGAGAAACAGAGTAACAAACATCGACTCAACCAAGTGAAATATGAATGATGCTAGGATGCTGGAAGTGTGATTAATTTATAAAGTATTTTTTTCTATGAAAAGCCTACATATTTTTTAAAGAAGGCCACAGGCTCTATATACGTGTTACAACCTTCTCCGATTCATTTCAATGTTTCATTAACAAGGAGCCACGTTTTAGAAAAATCTTGGAAGTAATACGGAAACCAGTAATTTCTCAAGGGATATTAGATTCTTTTTTAAAATCTCACAGAATTTTAAAAATACTTAGTATTTTATTTTAAGTTTGTCATTTATTAAAATTATTTATCAAAATCGTCTAAATATTTAACAATCTATAATTAAGAAACTGTATTATATTAACTCATTTTATATTCTGGATGTTTATTTTAAAATACTATGAATTTTTATGTTCTTAGTATAATACTCAAATTTAAAGTGATGAAACTCATGGAAATATTTTCAGTATAAGTACTATATGTCATTCTCTACAAGATATCAAAATAACTGCAGTTATTAAATTAGACCTTTTAGGGAAAAAAAAAAAGGAAAATGCTGCTTAAGATGGCCTCATTCAGTACTTTAACAATTCTTGAGTATCAACTTCTTCCTAATGTTTTAAATTCAATGCAATGGTTTCTCTGATGCTTATAAAACAAACTCATCTGCATAGACTATGAAAAGAGCTGTAATTTGAAGTAACCATGTAATAAAAGACTAGAAAATACTGCTTATGTTGCTTAAGCCTGTGGTTATAGCAACAGAATCCACTCTGGAATTACACTGTCTGATAAGGTAACCACATGTGACCATCTAAAGGCAAATTTTAGTTTCTCGGTCCCACTAAGCACATTGCAAGTGCTCGACAGCCACATAAAGTAGCTAGCAGCTGCCATAGCTAAAAGCTACCAGAGTGGGCAGAAGCTAGTAACAAGTGTCCACCACACTGGACAGTGTGAATTACATAGATAGTATCACCACCACAGAAAGTTCTACTAACCATCACTACCTGGAACATTCATATTTCAGCTTCTTTTAGAGCCAAAGAAAAGTATACACTCTAAGTAGAGCAGAGGTACAGAACACAAGAAAAAAAACCAAGTCTACACAATGTTGACCTATCGATGCTTATTTGCATTATTTTTTTAAGCCATAACTATGAAAGCATTCATTTAATAACTTCTTTGGAGTAGAATCTTTGTACAATCAACATAAATCAAGAGATGATCTTGGGACGTAATATAATCAAATATGGTTGTATCTTCCATACATACATAATAAGTCTGTTACTCATCCTCAAAATCTATCCAAATTATCCACAAACCTTACAAATATGACCAAACTTCACAAGGGAGAAAATTCTGACGAATAAAATGTTCAAGTAGCTCAAGTACTAGGTTCCTTCTAATTCAGAAGACATTAAGAATTTTATACAATACGTTCTCAACAAATTTTTCTATCCTTTTTTGTTTGAACTTAAAAGTAAAAAACAAAGGTGCTATATGACAGATGTATTTTAATGTGAACACATTTGAGAATACACTAATCCTCAATGTATCCAAATATACAAAAAAGGTTTTCAAAATATCGGGCAATGCATGGAAATCAATTTCAGAATAAAGAAACCAAGGAAACGAGTGAAAATCTACGTGGCCATCAAATTTTTGGAAAATCAAAAGCTAGTTACAAATGTTATGTCCCTCGAATTCCTGTTTTCAGAATCCTTCAACAACAAAAAAGCCTGTCGTTTTTGCAGAAGTTGGTAGAAACTACTCCTGGTGGGTTGTACTGTACCTAACTACTAACTGACAGGAACTAGTTATTTCTTAAAGTACCAATTATATATCAAAACTACCAGTTTGAGAAAAGGTAGAAACTATTTTACAACATAGCAAAAGGAAAGGTAAAAATTTAGGTCTAACTATTGGCTATCAATAGCATCACTGATGTGCAATCTTACTAATTAACACTTCCAATTTAAACAGCAGAAAAAATATAGCTGGTCTTAGTCTTTCCTTCCTCTGTACCACTTATTTAGTATTTGACACACTCTGCCAATATTTTCTACCTGTTTTTGTGCCTCCACAACTAAATAATAAACTCTTTAAGAGTATGATTGCGTTATTCTTATGAATCTCCAGATTCCAGAGAATACTCAGAAGATTGTTTTGGGGGCGCCTGGGTGGCACAGCGGTTAAGCGTCTGCCTTCGGCTCAGGGCGTGATCCCAGCGTGATGGGATCGAGCCCCACATCAGGCTCCTCCGCTATGAGCCTGCTTCTTCCTCTCCCACTCCCCCTGCTTGTGTTCCCTCTCTCACTGGCTGTCTCTATCTCTGTCGAATAAATAAATAAAATCTTAAAAAAAAAAAAAAAGATTGTTTTGAACACAGTACACAAACAACAAATATTTGGTGGATTTATTCCTGAGCACCACAAAATGATCCTTATGAATTTCTAACCATGGACTGTTAGTACTACTATGATCTTATTTTATTACAGATCTTTCAATCTTATAATACTTAAAAAAATAAACCTAGGAATACAATAAAGCTTTTTTCCCTTCCCCCACATGAACTAATTTCTTTTCATTCCAGTCCATTAATTAGAGTTCTAAAAGATACCATATTTGGGTTGATAAAAATAGATAAATATGGAACTCTTAGTTTCATAACATTTTTAAATAATAATCTTTGCTTTTATCTCTAGTAACTGAGAAGAACTAAAAAACCTATGTACAAGGCTAACTTAATGAAAAAAAAAACACTTTTAAAATAATTCTGAAACAGGACATTCTAACAATTACTAAAAAAATGCAAATTCCCTTTGTGAAGAAATTTGATTCACTCACAATCCTTGGAGACCTATATTTTACCAAGTTGCTTTTGATTGTCAATTACTTAAACTATTCATTAAAGTTTAAAATAAGTTAGTACATTTTACTGGTATTTACATAATTGTAATTAAATTATTATCACTCCTATTCCATTTTCTTTTGACAAATAAGTTTTTCAAGTTTTCCATGACCATGCCATCCATATTTAAAGAAGAGATTATTATGTAACTCAAACTGAGAGTTAGCACCAATATTCTCTACCTAAAGTTTTTTGCAATTAAAAAAAGATTTTATCAAATTGGTATTTCTCCTAATGCCTCTAAGCTAAATTTTATCTTATATCATTCATGATGAAGTCAGCCTAGTTAAGATACATGCAAACTTTATACTGGAAATATCTGGGAACCTTAACAAAATCTACATGCTGACTACTAGACTACCTTTGAAAACTTCTAATGTGAGCCCTTTAGTTTCATACCCATCCTCAGTTGAATGATGATGTATTTAAAACCCTACAAAATTCTACAGAATTGGCTAGTTAGAACATAGCTCTTTAATATTCCACCAGGCAAAGAAAAAAAGTAATTTGTCTGCATTTGTTTGGTGAGTGGGATCCAGCAGGCTCATTTGTGGCAAAGAATGAAAGGATTTGTAAAGACTAAAAGGAGAAAGTTAAAAAAAGGATTAAAAAATATCAATATGGAGTAAGAAAGCAAACATGTCTGTGGCAAGTATTATTCAAGGGGCAAAATGAAGCGGTTAGAAAAAACAAAACAAAAAGTAAAATGAAATGCTGAGCTCTTTCTGCAGGTTGGGACTAGACCACCAATCCAGCAGCAGAAGGAAAAATTACTTCAGGGAGCAAAGGAAAAGAGGTGAAGGGCACACAGAAGAGGAGGGTTCACAAAGAGCAACAGTGCTCAGAAAAGGTTTCTAGACCAAGTGTTTTTTTTTAACTGGTGCCTTCCCACTTTTATATTGTAAATGTTGGTTTAACTAATCCACCCTACTTTTACAGAATTACATATTACTGCAGGATTAATTAGGAAGTTCCTGATTGTAATGTAAAATCCAGAAAAATAAGCAAGTCTTAAATCCCATGGGAATATACAAGAAAACATTTTGTTACTTTCAAGAACAAGATTTTACCAAGGGAAGAGTTCTGGCTCTTCTAATCTACCATGCATTCAACAGCAGTTATTCATCAAATGCTCTTCCTTTTGAATTTCAAATTAAAATGTAGGGAAATAATTTGGTAATGGTGTTTTTCAACACAGAGATTAATAAAAGTATATGGTATAACATATGCACTGCTTAAGCAAGTGCATGTAAAACACTTCTGTCCATATTTGTATTTGTAAAATAAAGGACAAATCTTTTGTCTCATAAGACATACTTGAGAATAAAACACTAAAATTTTAATGGAAAACTATTCCCAATATTATAAGTAGATGCTTTCTTAATTATGCGTATTGGAAGAGTAAAAATGTTTTTCTTCAGTACTATACAGAAGTTGAGAAATTCAACATAGATATATGCAAATATATACATATATATCCAATTGACCATACTTAACCATAAATGGAATACTTTAGTTCCATGTCATTTACCAGGTCCTAGTGATTATGAAATAAAGGACACCAATTTTTAAGCAATACAAAATATATACTTTAGTGGAATAAAATAATTACGCTGGCTTATCAGGCTGAGGCCAGTTATCTGTATTCTCAACAAGCTCACCACTCAGTCCATACTTGTTCCTATTAAATTGTCAAGATGTTCGGGAAAAGATGCTGCATTAATATTAATTTGGAGCAGAAAAAAAATTAAAAGCTGACTTAAGGCCTCTATTTACATTTATATAACTGCCCTAAAGTAATTTTGCTATTTAAAATTGGCTAAACCAATCTGATCGTTTTGTTGAAATAGTGCAACATAAGGCATGCAGAATGCAACAGGCTCATAGTGACATGCAGAGAAAGCTCAGAGAACTTAAAACTATAGGAGAGAAACTGCAGGGAAGAGAAAAAGCTATTTGAATGCTTTCTTGGGACTGACAGAACAGGTTAGAAGGTTTGTCACATGCACGCTAAGCTTGGTGGAATTTTAAAATACCATACCTTAGGGGTGATCCGACGAGCAATGTAGGAGGGGTAGGGTTACTCCCTGCATTGTGCCGGCGCCGTACTGCCTGGCGCCTAAATGTGCTGCGTTCACGGCGAAATGACACTGCCTCCTCGCTGGCCTGTGCTGCTGCATCAAGATAGACTTAGGTCAAATAGGCGCCTAGGTCACAGATGTAAATAGCAGCTGAGCCTGCCTCTCCCCTGCCTTCCCACCCTCTAAGTAAAGGGAACTTGCCTAGTTGAGCCAAACAGTTTTCATACATATGCTGTTAATCTATCGTATCAAGGAATACACAAAACATACATGTCATTTATTTAAAGATAACTGTTTCTTTAAAAATAATGTTTTTAATAGATCTGGCCTCATGACCTTCTCTTCAATCTCAATTTCCTATTTTAATATCTCTGTTTTAAATCTTTTTCTAAAAGCCTCAATTTAGTCTCATAATCCTCTATTTCCCCCTTTAATTAAGTCAACCCAAAAATACAATATTTGTTAGTTCCAATTAACAGGAATGGGGCTTTACTTTCTTATTCTCAGAGGACAGTACAAGGAAGCAATGATAATACTTCATTTTTGATGCTGAGGAGTAAGGCAGTCGTTTAACCCACACTGCCCTGTGCCACAACTTTAACAGCTTTTTAAATGTTTAATTCAAGACAGCATGGATATATCTTAACAGTAAGTTAGTTTGCTTCCATCAAACTGTATTCAGCTCTATGCCCCAGCACAGGTCTCCTCAACATTAGGAAGCAAGGATCAACAAGGTGACAAGTACAAACTAAAACCAAGTGCACAATGACGACAAAATCACAACAATGGCTTAACAGAATTAGGTAAAATTTTACAAAACCATTCTAACTGACTGATTTCAGTTTCTAAAACAAAACGCAAAATGATGCTTATCTATCTGAATTTAAAACAACTGTATCCTAGTGATCTAAATATTGTGATCTAAATATTTTAGGAATGATCTTGACTATGACAAAGGGTATTTTCATACCAAATATGAATAAAGACAAAACAACTTAGTACAGAAACATTCTTTCCAAACACTTTTTTTCTATCCAGTATGAAAAGGATTACAAATCCAAGAATGCTGTATATTCAGATTTCAGTTCTGTTGCAAGCTTTCTGGACATTTTAAAAGCATAGTCACTAATTCTCAAATCATTATCCTGCTTAGCAACAGCCATTTCCACCAATGTGATGTTGACTTTAATAAACAATGTATGCTTTTTAATGTTTACATTTTTTATCCCCTCCCCAGACTGCACCAGGGAACATTCCTTGTGTAATGAATCTATCATGATTAGGAATGTATGCACTACGTCCAGAAGGCATGGTGTTCCTGGGTAGGCATTGTTTTCTTTTATTGCAGGAATGACAAGCACACAGTTATTTCACCCATTTGGCAAGCTTCTGCCAGTAAGAAGTAGAAGTCACAAATTATAGGACTCTTACTTACATATTTTATTTTTCAGCTCATACACTACAGTGACATTCTAAAGTTAGGCAACTAAGTAAGAATTAGGCTTTGGGGCTTTGGCTCCAAATCGGATGTGACTCCTTGAGCTAATATTTCTTTTCTCTTTTTTCTCCATTTTACTGAGATATAATGAAAATTCCTTTAAATGTGAAAAAGGTTACTTGTGAGCGCTCACATATGCAAAAATTATATATGACCTGTGAGAACAAATGATCATTAAACCTGGTCATCTAGACCTGTGTTGTCCAACATGGTAGCCACTAGCCATATGTGGCTATTTAAACTTAATTAAAATTAAATAAAATTAAAAATTCAGTTTATCAGATTCATGAACCACATTGCAAGTGCTCAGTAAGTGCATGCCTAGTGGCTACCATTATTGGGGCAATACAAACACAGAATATTTCCAACATCACAGAAAGTTGTATTGGGCAGTGCTGATCTAGAAATTCAAAGATGCCTATCTGTCACCACAATCTACAAAGCATATTGTGTGCTTAGCGTACCCCTGACAACTGTGACCTCAACAAAAGGAAACTACAACCAGCACTGTCACAAAGGAGAAAACATACTAGCAGGGCAGTCATTGGATAAAGGATAAAACAAAGCACACAAGCCACTTGCAGGGAGATAGGCAAACTTAGATGAGTGACTGGTATTCCTGTTAATAGCTCTTAGACATCAGCAAGGTTAACTCAGGTTATGGAATTTAAAATCACACAAAATTAAGACATTTTGTGACCATATACTGAAGATTTCTGTTCTAGTATAACAAACTACTGGTCAACTTACAGGTTAACTTCATTAAGGAACTTATACACATTCTCTCTAGTTTTAGATTATCTAGTTCAGATAATTTTATTCTTTACATAAAGATATATATAACCCAGATATAATTTATGGAGAATAATTCAATCCATAAAATGTACTAAAATTACTCTCAAGGACTGCCTATTTGTAATCATTGAATACTGAGAATAAAAGAAGGGAAATAGGAAACAGTTTTCTTTACTATATTCCTTCCACTCAAGACTTAATGGTGTGAATTTTAAGTAAAAGCTAGTTATTCCACAATACTAAGATGAAAACACAAACTGCAGTGTCCATTTATAGTCAAAATGTTCTTTGGATTCTTCAGAAAACTTTTTATTTTTTGCTATTATCGCACCATTTATATTTTGTCATCTGCAAAAGAACTACATGAAACTACATAACTCTCCTAACCAAATAGTTTTGGAAACACTTCAAGATGAAAGTTTAGACATCTACTGTACTTAATTGGAGTTATGATTATTGCCTATGTTGTCCTTGTAATATTCAGGGTGTAAATATCTAATGCTAAAAGTATTTTCAATGTTTACTATAGCAACTACTTTAACAGCAGCTAGGATCACATATTCAACTGAAAACACTATGCCATAGTCTATGGTCACAACAGGTAAGACTAAACCCTGCCCCCTGAGGAATGTACTACTTATACCGAACATCTCTATTTGGAATAGGATCCAGTTCTACTAGTGCCAAGGAAAGAAAAGTATCTTAACAGCTTAAAATAATTTGCTCTAAGCATAGTCATAAAAATAATTTCCTGTAAGAAAAGTGTCTTTAAAGTTTAAAATAATTTGCTGTAAGCACAGTCACATAAATTAAAGACCCTGATGAAAACTCACTTCTACAACCCAACTATAACAAACTCTTTTTGAATCCTTTAAATTTATAAGAGAAAAAAAACAAAGCACACAAAAAAAATCTTTGAACTAGGGAACCAGACAGGAGGGAGAAAACACTTTAAAACCTGGTTTTGAAGTTGACATTTTGACATTGCTTAAAACCCAGTACCTCCTGGCAAAATAATGAAATTAACTAGAATAATAAGAGCATAAAATACAAACAGGGAAAATTTAACACCTGGGTACAAGTAAATTTAAAGCATGTGTAGGTAAAGGAGGAAAAAAAACCACAAATATTTATTTAACTGCTTGAAAACCCATAAATAAGAAGTCAGATTTAAAAATACTTTCAGGGACATATATTTAGACAATTGCAAATCTTTTAATGTATATTTTTAAAATCACAAAGCATTTCTTTGTGTTAGAAAACTTCAACAGACTGAATTACAAATTTAAGAGAAAACCTTGGGTCATTTAGCTCTTTACTTTTGAGGAAGTAAAACAATCATTCGATTAAGTTTAAACATTTACTGGGCGCCTAAGGGCAATTCATGCACAAGGCACAGAGATCCTAAGATATTTTAGACAGCTGTGTGATCTGATCTGCTCCTGAAGATCAAATAGAAAACCAAAGCCACAATACGTAACTCCCATTTCAGAAGTTACTTCCCATTTACCTAAATGAGTTAAGGAAAATTCTCTAAATTCTGTATTGAATTGTTTTAATGCAACTATTTGTTTATATTGGGGATACTGAAACAATAGGCTATCAGTTTGTTTTACTCTATGAATGAAAACAGGAAAAGTATTAAGGGCAACAAGTACTTTCGGGATGGTGGGGAGGTACAAAAGAGCAAAATGTGCGGAGGTGGGAGGTGAGGGTTATCCATATTCTATCTCAAATATTGGAAAGCTGTAAGCACAAGTATGCACAGAAAAAGACACCAATTGAAAACAAGTCAATCATACAGCTGATTGCTTAGTGCAAGTGTTCAAACGTAGTTAAGTTACTGTCCAGTGGCTGTACATAGTCGTTGACTGGCCTCTTGTGAAAGCTCAGTTGCTATTAAATGAATAAAAATTTAGACAAAACTACTCAAGAAAGGTGTTATTTTCAGCGGGGAATGTTTATTATAGGAAAAAGTAAGTCTGGGACAATTGTGAAAATAAAAAGTTGGGTTTTGGTACCTCAAACAGATTAGAAGCAAACTGTATTAGGAAATGAGACTTTAAAGAGAGACAAAAATACAAACAAGTATATATACACCTTGGAAAAATAAAACATAAACACAGACATCCTGAAATACACTAAAATATTCTTTAAGGTAAAAACTATTTTACTTAAGAATATAAAGTTACTACATGAAGAAATACACATTCAAATGATTTTACAAAAAAATTTTCAAAGAAATAATTTAAGTCTAGGCATGAAACCCATTTCATCTAAACATCTTTTCCCCTTCTTACTTTCCATGTCAGCCAAGGATGACGCTAACACCAGCATGCCAAGATTTTGTTCTAAAATGAAAACAAATACTCATCAGTGTCATTTTCTGGGAGGCTAAAGAACACGGAGAATCTACTGCACAACCTCGAAGCATTCATTCTGGATCAAAACAATTTCAAACTGTGAACACATTTTAAAGGACTACTTTACTTTTTGACAAGTGAGCCAACAAACAACAGCAACAACGACAAAGGATTAGCTGTGTCTTGAGTCAGAGAGATTTACACGTCCTGTTGGTATCTTCCACAGTCCCAGGCAGCCAAACAAATAGAGGTGGGTAGACAAAATGCTTTCAAGAAATAACACCGTACTCCGGAGTCGTGATACACACACAACAGTTCCTAAAAGCTACAGTTTCAGGATCACTTACCTTCAGAGGGGACTTCTAACGTTTTTTAATCCTTTGTAAATGGGATCAAAGAGATAGACCCTCTCCCATAAAACTGTACCCAGAAACTATTTTGCATCTATTTTCAGAGATGCACCTAAGAAGGGGTCATTAGTGAAAAATATATATTTGAAGTGACATCTATTTGAGGAGGGAAATTCCTTAGCAAATGATTAAAAGGCACCAGTGTCTTCGTTTTCATAATAAACCTACCATTTACACAGCACTTTTACAAATCTAAGCTCACTAGAGTCTGATAGTTAATGGTGAGACACACCTAGACAGTTATTATTCCTGTTTTACACCTGAAGAAACCCAGGCACAGATTTAATGACTTGCCTAGACTATCCAGTTAGTAATGAGAAGAGGTATTAAAATGTAACTGTTTAATTCCTTATCCAGAACTCTTCTGGAGCTAGAAAGAAAAATACTGTAACATCTGCTCCTACCATACAAAATCAGGCAGGAGCTAGACTGGGGAATTCTAGACACTAACCCTTATTTGCCTCATCAACAAAATATCTTTTCTTCATACTGTTTTAAGAGAAGACAATTTTTCCAAGTAAATGAAGCATCCAAATCTATTCACTACACTGAATGAGCATCCTTCTCTGTTTTATATGCCTAAGCTTACGTCTCCATATAGATTAATACAACCCTTTCCCTGAATCAGGGTCAGTTGCATATACATTTATTACTGCATTGTACTAATATGCAGCATTCAGTTATGATTCCACAATGTCCTTTGAACACTATCAAACTAAAAAGACAATCTGCCCTGCATTTAATGACCCACCCTGTTTGTGTGGTCATTCCAGCCTCTCCTTTCACATTAGCAGCGCATTTCTGCTAGTCATTACTTTAGCCTTTCCAAACACCAATCCCCTTCTACTAATTTGTTGTTTCTAACTTGCCACGTGGACTGAGGGATCAGAAAATTAATGTATTAGAATTGAGAGTCCCTCTATTTAGTAAAGTACAAAAGCTTTAATTCTCATGTTCTTGTCTATTCAGTGGTCTAAGGTTTAATGATATCTGGGTTCAAATAACTGTCCTTCAATTTACACACATGGCACAAACTCTCATAAATTATTTACTGAGATTTGGTTTTTCTTTGACTAAAGTAATATTCCCTTAACAAAAGATTATCTTTGGTTCCCAGCACAAAACAGTAATAGGATTGATCCCATTACATGCTTGTAGAATAGGGACCCAAACATTACATTTAAAATAATTTTCTCGAACAGAAAAACAGAGGTTTAGAAATTCAGAAAAAAATTACAGATAATAGAGCAAATATAAACCTTTCCACTCTGGCTGTTCTTTATAATTTGTTGAATCATGCAGTAAATTAAGGGATGCAAAAGAAAGTGGTCTTTGAAAAGTAGTGTAGGGGCGCCTGGGTGGCTCAGTTGTTAAGAGTCTGCCTTCGGCTCAGGGCATCATCCCAGCGTTCTGGGATGGAGCCCTGCATCAGACTCCCTGCTCAGCGGGAAGCCTGCTTCTCCCTCTCCCACTCCCTCTGCCTGTGTTCCCTCTTTCGCTGCCTCTCTGTCAAATAAATAAATAAAATCTTAAAAAAAAAAAAAAGTAGTGTAGGCTATAAAACACGACACTTTTCTACCATATATAACTTATCTGTATTTTTTCCTTTAAATATAAGCCATAAATTATTAAAGAAATGCTTTATAATTATAAAAGAAAAATTAAATGCAAAAGAGATCAACAACAGAAAATGCCTTAGTTTGCACCTAAAACTTTTTTCCTGACTAAATAGGAAAACTGATGAAATCCAATTTTAACAAAAGTAGTGGAATATTGGTGAGAAGTCCTATCAAAACAATCACTTGTAACTGTGACTATCAAAGGGTAAGTTATAGGACATACTGTTGCCAAAATAAGATTAAAATCCATTATTACTCGATTAGATGTTCATGTTTTTCAGTTGGTATTATGTAAGAAATTGGGAATACCAATATTCATATTTTTACTATTGTTGAGTTTCACAATGGCCTGATTAGAAATCTCTAATATATTTCTAAATTTCATTATTTTCTTCCACTTTGAGGGCAGGAAACATTTGAGCAGCATAAGAGACTGGTCTGTATAATAGAAACAGTAGCACTATTAAGCATTTCCGACGTGCCAGGCACTTTACATCTGGGAATTCCTTCCATCCTCACAGCAACCCTGTGAGATGACAAGGCTGAGGCTTCAAGAAGATAAGCAGCTTTCCTACAGCAGAGCCCATACATGCCGGCAAGGCTGTCCGAGTTCAAGTCATCATGTTAGATCACCTCCTGTTTTAGAGTATTTGATTTTAGTACTTGAGAGTACATTTCCTAGATTTCATCCTTCTACACTGCCAACACTGTTCAGTTTTAAAATAAAACAAAATCATTGGAGAACTCAACACCTCCAAGTTCATTAGAATAAAATCTATTTATGGTTTATGTACGGCCATACGAATGGTCAAACAGTATCCTGTTTTGTTGACACCTTTTAAGAGTATGGTATGTAAGAACAGATAACCCAGAAAACTATCTCCTAAAGTGCCAGAAAGGACTGTAGCAATTAATGCAAATATAAACAAATCTTTACCAATTATTTGACATTTTATGTAATTTTTAATACCCCCTCTACCTCCAATCTTCCAAAAAACCGAAACAAAATCCTAATAAAATGTGATAAAACCAACTAAATATAAATCCTCCACATATTTAAGCAGTTTAGTTTTACTCTTATTTCATTCTAAACACAATGAAACTTAAATAATAACAGCCCCCATAATGTTCTTCTTTTGGCAAAAAATGTTTTTTTTAACAGCCCATAGACTATCACATTTATTCCATCAAAGTAGAAAGTTTTAGTTCATTATCTGTTTCTTATTAACACTCAATGAGTTGTTTGTTTTTAAAAAATAAGAACACAAAAGAAGACAAAACCTGGAATCTGGAAAAATAAGGGCTTGTATTAGTCAAAGATCTGTACCAAGTAGCAAATAAAACCTTCCATGTAACTTTTCCTAAAATCAGAATACCTCATATGCCCTGTGGAAAGGAAATGACATTTTAAATACGAAGATATAAGGACTTACTAGAGCTCTTGTCCATTATTTTTTTAGTATTTAAATTTCCATAGTATTTAGAACAGCAATATTTTTCTACCATAGCATGCTCATTCTTAAAATTTATTTTAACGACACCTTGAGAAATTAAACTATATCTTAAAACCCAATGGTTTCTTGCATAGTCGTGAACATTCCTGATATGATTTGTGCGAGAAATCACTAAAAGCATTTCAAGACTTTTTATAAAAAACAGAATGACAGCCACATCAAAGATCCAAGGGAATTTAATTACTATACTGTCACCAAATGGTTATAATCACTTCAGACATAATTAGTTCTCAATATTTAAGTTTGATCGAGTGTTTTCTTCTTTAGGTACTAAAGATCATTTTTTTTTACATTCCCATTAGAAATGAATCTTTATTAGAAATGATACCAAAGGAAATGAGAATGTTTACCAGACATAAGCTTGAATACAGGGAATGGGGGTAGAGGATAAAAAAGCTATAATGCCAGCAACAGAAGACGTCAGAATTCTTCTGATCCTACTCAAGAACCAGATTCCATAAAAACCACAACAGAATGAACTAACTATTCTGGGTAGGAGGAAACAGCAAGAAACAACTCTGAAATAAATAAATGGCCAAAACATGCTGACAATATAAAATCACCCACTGAATTTTGCACAATTTCCCATAAACCTCAAACAAATAAGCTATTACTTTAACCAAAACACCATCACTGTTATCATAGGGAGCATCATGTATCCACGGATGGATACTAAAATAAACTACAAACATCAATTTAATAAACTTTAAGTGTGAAGCTAGAAGAAAAAAATATGTTAATGCCGGACACCTGAGTAAGCAAGAAATAAAAACAAAGAGACAGACAAAAAAGAGGCACAAGTTTTCAAAGTACATAGTCAGAGAGAAAGTAATATTTGGAAAAATCTTATATAACCGATTGAGTGATCTAATTCTGAAGGCTCAGTGGCACATGCTATATGCGAGATGACTAAAAATGGTTTGTGACCTAATAAATTTCTACATTTTGTTGTTGTTACTGTTGTACAAAGAAAGAAGAGAACCAATTTTTGTTATTCCTGGTAAAACATTAGGAGGTGGCAACTGACTTAGGAAAACCCAAGGCCAAGAAAGAATTGATATATTCAAATAACACAACTGAAAAAATAGTTTCTCAGTGTTCATACCAGAACCCTTTCTGAGACAACCATGTCCTTCCACGTGGAAGAAAGTTTATTTTGATAACACAGTGGAAGGAGGGATAGTAACACGAAGCATATTTTAGTAAGTACGACTCTAATCAATAGTACCAACAACTGCAGTGACTCTTGGGGAAATCTCTTCCTATAATTTACTTACCTCCACTGCCTGCATCTTGCTCTTCACCTTCGGGAAATGCAACCTGGCTTGGCAAGCTATTCCTTGACCGAGTGACTGTCTCTAACTGGGAAGCCCGGCCCAATAAAGATAGCTCATCTAGCACCTCTCCCTCTTTGGCCTCGAGATCTGATTTTGAAGTGGTTAAGGGTTTTATACTTTCGGGTGCCATCAGCCTGTTGGAGTCATTCAAACACGCTACTGTGCCACTGTCCAGGCTCAACACCCGGGCCCGAGTCTTGGCACTGTTTGTGCTGGAAGTCCGACGCGCTGTCCGCTTTTTGCCAGTTCCTTCAGGCCCCAGATGGGCTTTGTGTGCGTGCTCAGAGTCAGCGCCCCTTTCTTTAGGGACATGTTTGGTCTTCAGGGCACTATATCTGCCCTCAGGAGACTGACACGAATGAGAAGTGGTGCTAGAAGAGCTATCGCTGCTGATCTGGTGGGCAGACTGAACACTCGATGCTCTGCTCAAGTCACTTTGGTCGCTAGAGTCCTCATCGTGACAGAATATAGCACTATGTGGCTTTGTACCAGCAACACCTCGAAAGGAAACATAGTCCCTATGCCGACTCGAATCAAAACTGCTGGCCCGTTTTTTTCCTGTCCGTCTCCGGCCTGATTTATGGGCAGAGGCTGTCCGGTGGATCAAGCTAGACGATGATTTAGGTCGCACATCGCCTTCCTTTCGCTTTCCACCACTGTCTTTAGCAACTTTTGAGTCCGCTGAAACAGCGGACTTATCACTCTGCTCCTCTTTGTTCTCGGCTGTTTTCCCGAGTGGTCTGTCCCCCTGTGATGTAAATTCATTTGCATGGGGATTTTTATTGACTTCTTCAGATGCAGAGGTGCTCGGACCTCTCTGATTGTGCAAATCATCAGAAGTATTGGAATCCTTGGCCTCTTGAACCCCACTGTTGGTACTCACTTCCAAGGCAGTCTTTTCACTGCTAGTCCTTTTGTCACTGGTACAGCTACTCTTGTCCTCTGGGTCAGCACAGCCCTCTTTCTTCCTACTGCTTTTCTTTCCTACTCTAGGAGACTCCTCATGCTCTGACAAGATGCTCTCGATGTGAGTGGAGCTGGTCTGCTCACTTTTGTAGCTGCTGACAGTACTGTTGGTGTCACGGTCCGTTCCACTGCAGTAGCTCTCTGTTGACCCACTACTCCGCGTGCTCAGGCTCCTCAGGCTATCCACGCTTTTGTCTGCTTTCAAAGGTTTGCTCTTCCCACTTTTTGTAGGTGGCTGAGAATTACTGTTTTTCAGCTCACCAACAAGCTGAAATTCCCCAGACAAACAAGAATTTTCCACCAAGGATTCTTTGGATCCGGAATGAGGCTTGGAAGACTCTAACTCACTAACTGGATCTAATCCCCGTCTTTGCTGATAGAGAGGGAAGTCATTCAGTGAAGTGTCTGGAAAAGCCACAGCCGAGCTAGAAGTCCGTGGTACACCTCGTGGCCGGTGATCTTTCCTGTAAGAATGTGAATGTAAAGGGACAAGAGAAGCTACTTCTGTGTCACAGGCGTTGGACAGAGATTGATCAATGTGGTGGTGGTGGCTGTGACTTGGCAAGCTCACTTTGTCACTGAAGTCCCTTGGTAAGTCCTGTCCACAGGAGGATAAGGAAGGCTGAATGGAGATGAAGGAATCATTGGAGACCAGACGGAAGAGCTTCCGATCAGTTGCCAGATCTGTTTCAAACACATATTTGGAAATGTTAACACAAATCTATCATCTGCTTTTCTACTGTTTAACAATGGAAAGAACTCACAACACACAGTAATTCGAGGAAAAACAATTTCCCAAGTAGTTCACTGAATAAAAGTTGGCCAGTCATTCCAAAGAGCTGGTTTCTATTTCACAGCTGCACAAAGAAAGCATTCTATTGATAGAATGAACTGAACTTCTAAATCCTCGAATGGCTGGAGAAAAGGTTCCATAGACTATCAACAATAAGAGGCAACATAGGATTATATTTAAAACAGCTCTGGATTTTCTTCTTTCTTAAAGATTTTATTTGAAGTAATCTCTACACCCAACGTGGGGCTTGAATTTACAATCACGAAATCAAGAGTCGCACACTCCACGGACTGAGCCAGCCCGGCGTCCCATAAAGTGGTCCTGGATTTTTATGTGAAGTCTGTCTCTAGCTACTAACTGGATAGCCCTGGGTTATGTTTCCAAGCCTCAGTTTCCTCATCTATAAAACAGGATCTCAATATCATTAAGTACTACCATGAAATAACTGAGTTAGCGTGCTTTAGCATAACATTGCTTAGCACAAAGCCTGACACGGTTAACAGCAGCTATCATTCACTAACACAATACAAAATCTTTTTGAAAAACTAATGTGATTATCTTATAAATAAAAAAAACCCAAAACACTCTAGAGTAATTTGAAACAAACAAACAAAAACAAAAACTGAAAGGCTGAACAATCCCCAAAGAAGACATGACATAATGATTTAAGATCTTGTTGTTCACAATGACCAAAAAGATTAAAATAGTTGTGGAGCAAAATACGGCATTTTCTCTTTCATCATTCTTGCAACAATTACAAAATACTTCATGAAAAACTACATTATCCCTGTATATCTGTAAGACCATTCCTTTAACCCTTCACTTAAGGCAGCGATCAGTGACTTGAATTACCATACATACTATGTATACAGATATAAATAAATCCACCTACCTACCTACGTTGTAATTTATCTTGAAATGCAGCTTGGCAACTGAACTGTACAATAGCTTAGCTGACTTTTTATATACTTTTTGACAGACAAGGATGGCTGAATCTGCTGTTAGTTCAATAAAGAGAAAAATAACTATTTTATTTGTTATAACTGCATAGTAAAAATTCAATGATAGATTCTGCAGTTAAGTCAGACTCTTCCCAGGAGAATCTCAATAATAAAAGCATACCTTTCCCCCTAAGATTAATATAAAATAAAAATGAATTACTAGAAATGTGTACTTTTAAAAAATCTAAATCTAGACTAGATTTAAATAATTAAAAACTTAGAAACAGCATCTAGAATGCACCATATAACTTGATTTATAGATGACCTATCAGGCTCTCTTATGTTTCAAAGTCTTCAACATAAGTACAATTTATGTTCTTTATCATTTGTCCAAAACAGCTGCCACTATACTTGGGTTCTTAGATCTCTAAATATAAAAATTTGAAAGTTAGCACTGTATTTACTTTTTTATAATATTAAATTATAAAGTTATTTCTAAAAACTCTATATCTCTAATAAGCAATTAAAAATAGTGTGATATTCACATTTCAAAGTTATGATTTTATAGAACAAAAGCTTAACTGAACAAGTAACTTAAAATCACTAATTCTTATGTATAAGATTTTTTTTTAAATGCTAACAATCAAAACCAATTCTAAGACATTAATAAACCAGAAATATAAGTTTTTCATTTAAAAAGACACAGCCAAACTTACTTTATAATACATGTACTTTTTTCAGTGTTGCTAAATATACCAAAAAAAATTTAATGTTGTCAGGAACAACCTTAGGTGGTTTTAGGAAATTTTCAAGTAAATATGGCTGCTTAGACATTTTTCTTACTGGTAGCAATATAGTCAAAGACAGGCTCAAATCAACACAAAGAGATACTATTTTTCATAAGTAAACCTTTTTTCAATGACAGCTCCTAGTGGCATTCAGGGTAAGAAAGGCACGCTCACATACTGCTCATCCTGGTGCAAACTGGTATAACCTTCTATAAAGCAATCCAGCAATATGGCCAAAAGCCTTCCAAAAATATACTCACCCACGATCAGTAATCTATTTCTAGAAATTGCTGCTCAAGGGTAAAATCAGGTATGTAATAAGGTTTCAGCAAAAAACTGTTCATTTCAGGTTATTATAAAACTTAAAACCTAAAAAGTATGAAAGTGTCCAACAAAAATATGTTGAATAAATTAGATTGTCTATTAAAACATCACACAGGCACTAAAAATGTTTTCAAAGATTACATATTAATATGAGAAAAAATACTTAAGTGAAAATGATGGTACTATATAAAAAGTATGGTTCCAATATCAAGAGCTAAAAAGAATATTAAGAGTATATTTGCATATGTGTGTAGGAATATTAAAAGTAATATACCATATTTTGCTATAAAAAGGAATAAAGTCCTGACATGCTATATAACATGCTAAGTCAAGGAAGCCAGACACAAAAGCCACATATTCTATAATCCCATTTATATGAAATTTCTAGAATAGGCAAATGCATAGAGACAGAAAATAGATCAGTGGTTCCCAGAGACTGGGGGAAGGAGGAAATGGGGAGTGTAATGGGTATGGGTTTCTTGTTGGGGTGACAAAAATGTTCTGCAATTGGATAATGGTGATGGTCGCACAACCGTGTGAAATTACTAAAAGTCACTGAGTTGTACACTTTAGAAGAGTGAATTCTGGGGCACCTGGGTGGCTTAGTCGGTTAAGTGTCTGCCTTCAGCTCAGGTCATAATCCCAGGGTCCTGGGATCAAGCCCACATCAGGCTCCTTACTCAGCAGAGAGCCTGCTTCTCCTTCTCCCTCTGCCTGCAGCTCCCCCTGCTTGTGCTCTTTATCTATGTGTCAAATAAATAAATAAAATCTTTAAAAAAAACAAAAAGAGTGCATTTTATAGTATATGAATTATATCACAATACAAAAATAATTTTAGAAAGTGGTACACCAAAAAACATTAAGTTATTTCAATGCCAAAAGTATGAATTATTTTCTCCATATTAACTATTTTTTCTAAAATTAACATATGTTACTTTCATAAACAAAAACCACATTTCCTCCTCTCTTCTGGATCATCTCCATCAATTATAAAAAACAAGCTGTTCTCTTATGCATTCTTACAAAATCCAAATCTCTCCTTTATCCTCCCTTTCCCTGCTGGCTTTCACCTTGCATCTCTGATTCCCTTTATACAAATTCACCAAGAATAGTCTGTATTCCCTCTTTTTGGTTCTCCTCCTCTAATTCTCTCCTACATGTATTCTGATCCCCTCATGAATATGCTTATCTAGGTCACCAACAACCTCTGCGCTGTTGATCCCATGGTCAAGTCACAGTCTTGTATCACCTGGCCTGTGAGCAATGTTTGACAAAGCTGAGCACTGCACTCTCCTTGAATAACTGAGATACAACCCTCTAGGTCTTCCTGCACCCCACCAGTTGTTCCTACTCAGTCTCCTACACCTATTAAACTGGAGTGGCTCAAAGTTCAATCCTGGGAAATTCTCATCGTTCCATCTACACGCCCTCTTCTCTATCTCTCATCCAGTATTCTGGCCCCACGATAACTAAAATTCAGGAATCCTTGTAACTACGTTCCTCCATCTTCTAGCCAGCCCCCACATTCATATGGGAATAGGCTAAAGTACCGATCTTGGGTAAGGAAAACATGAATGCGGCTGGAGAGGGAAACTGTAGATAATCCCTTCTTAAAAGTGAAAAAGCAGAACCCACATCCCCACATCCTCAGGTCACTCTTAACCACGCTGACTCATGTTGATAAAATGAGTGCCAACTAATCACTAACTGCCAACCAACTAAACATCGCTGTCCTGTAAACCCAAGCCAGCCAGAGAACTTAATGAGCCCCAACTGAAAATTAAGCCAGAATGAACATCTGCCACTAGGTGGTGCCAAATCACAGCCACGACCAACAAATTTGCATCAGGGCAGCCAGGACACCTGAACTCCAGGCTAGGCTAACGGTGCAGGCTTGCCCAGTTAGTTTATGAACTTCACGATAACCCAACACACAGCTGACATGACTTTTCTGGTGTTTATACACTGAAAACTCCTAAGTTTAAAACCTCAACCCAGACTTCTTACCTGAAATCCAGACCTACCTAATTATCCACTAATTACTGCCACAGAATCTCATACTGATATGCCCAAAACTGAACTCCCTATCTTACCCTCGTCCCTGCTCTCCCTACTCCTAAATCTGCTCCTTCTCAGTCTTTCCCCTCCCATCTTCCCCATCGCTTAACTCAAAAACCTTTCAGTCATCCATGAGTACTATTTCTCTCACATAATACATCCAAATCCATCAACATCAACATAGCCTCTCATTAATATCTCCGACACATATGAGACTACTTCTCATTGCCCTGACCTGTGCCCTAGATTACTGCAATCATCTGCTAACTGAGCTTCCTGCTTCGGTCTTTGCCCCTTTTAATCTCAACACAGGAGCCACAGTGATTCTGTAAAACTGTAATTGAGATCATGACACTCTTTCTACTCAAAACCCTCTAGGAATTTCTCATCTCACTGGAAATTAAAAGCACAATCTTTTTTTTTTTTTTTTAAAGATTCTATTTATTTATTTATTTGAGAGCAAAAGCGCATGCATGAGAGAGAGAGAGAGCACAAGGGGGGTGGGAGGAGCAGTCTCCCAGGGCCCAGGGATCATGACCTGAGCTGAAGGCAGACACCCAACCAACTGAGCCACCTAGGCACCCAAAATCACAGTCTTTAAAATGGCTTACAAGACTATACAATTTGTTCCCCTCATTTACTTCACATCAACCACATTATTGCTCAAATCTGACAAGCAAGTTGTTACTTTAAGACTTTTGCCAATGCTGTTACCTCTGCATAGAGAGAGCCCCTCCCGCCCGAATATCCTGACAGCTCACTCTTTTCGCCTCCTTCAGGTCTTTGCTTTCAGCAGGGCTTTCTTCCCTTGACCACTCCATTTAAACTAAATCCCCCCAAGCCCCCACCATTCCCTATACTAGTATGATTCCATACTACTAGTATGGAAGCCATATAAGGGTAGAATTTTTTGTGTTTGTTCACTGATTTTTTTCAAGTACTTAGAATGGTGCTCACAGCACATAATGAGTAATAATAATATCTGTTAAATGTTATCTATGTGTGTTATCTGTTAAATAGTAAATGTTACCATATTAAAATGATAGAAGTTACAAGACTATCTAAAAGTGGTGTAACATAGCAATTAAAAGCATGATTCAAAACTAGATTTCAATTATACTTTGCCACTTTGGCAATTATACAACTGCCACTTTGTAGCTATGTGACTTTGAGCAAGTTTCCTATAACTTCTCTCTGAGCCATGATATGTTCATCTGTGATGTGAGAATTGTGTTATTACCATTGAATGCTTACAGTGAAGATTAATTGTGTGAATGCTTATAAAATGTGTAAAAGAAGACCTAAACCAGTGGTTGACAAACTAAGACCCGTGGAGCCAAACGGGCCCTCTGCCTGCTTTGTTAAAAATATCATATTAAATTATTATAAACTGCTGTCAGAATGTGAGCAGCATATTCTACAAACTCACCGTGGCCACCACAATACATAACGTCAGTGTCAAGTATAATGTTCTTACCTTGTTCTTCACTTCCTTCCTTACAAAGACTAGAGCTCTGGCCCAGACTTAAACTGATATCATCAGAAGTCTTAGCGGTGTCTGTATCTCCTACAAAGTTAAAAGAAACATGTGAACACGTTACATTAAAAGTACAGGCTGTACAGTGTGGCATAACAAGAAAGGATACTGACTACACTAGTTTACTATACACTACCCTAGTACACGATGGCTACTAGAGCAGTTTTTGCATACCACACGTTACAATGATGGATGATGCACTGAACTAACAGGAAGCATCCGGGACTATGAGACCACATCTTTATTCTCACAGCACTATAAACCAAAAAATACAGAAAGCTTCATACTGTTAGCTAATAAAACTTTCTGTAAAAAGAATCACTTTTTAAAAAGAAATGGAAATCATGCAGTAACAACTTGAAACAATATAAATTTCCTCCCCAGGGAAAAGTATAAAAATTCCCCTAAAAAAGTATAAGGTAAAAAAAATCTGTCTGAAATAGATGCATGTAAAAGGCATATATAAGATGTACAGAAAAACACGTTCCCTCTTTTTTACTGCATTTGTGCCCAATTTAAAGGTTTCACATTAAATTACTCAGTTTTCCACAAACCTCACCAAAACCCATGAAAAGTATTTTCCTTCAAGGCAAGGAAGTTTCTTACATATCAAAACTTACAACTCGTGCAATGTAATGCAAATATTCAAATATATGTGCGAGATTTGGATGATGAAAGGAGAACCAATTTAAATCAAGTAACCTTTAATGTAAGATACATAACTGCATCGACAAAATAATTTCAAGAATGATTTTCATTACATGTGAATATACAGTACTCAGTTATCTTTAGTACATCAAAAATGAAATGGAAAGTCATAGGCAACGTTGAACTTAATGTCTACCTTTAATAGTTGCTGCTGTTCCAAGACGAGAGGAACCAGATCCAATCTGAAAATATGATATGAAGTAAAATTAATTAAAATGCTCTGTCATTATCAATATGGACTAGCAAGATTATCAAGCAAAACGATCATATTATCAAAACATGCTATCAGTCACTTGTATTAAAAGACGCCCGCTGGGCATGTTGTATCAGAGCCACATAACCTGTTTGCTGGGGCACCTTCTGCGTGGATATTAGATTGTGCTAGGGCACGGAATCCCTCTGCATGCTTAGGACTGGCGGAGCCCACAGAGCAGGATGCCTCCAGTATCAAGCAGTGCACGTCATACAGTTATTACCATTTTTTATATTGTGTCATGACATCTTTATATTATAAATAAAAGCAAAACTGGGTATTAAGTCTATCTGAAACAAATTTAGACTTATCAGGGCATATAAAAGGAAAGTCTGGGACAAAACATTAACATATGCTACGAAGAGCAACCTAAATCTTACTGTCAAACTGTTAGTGTATCAATAGGTATTTCCTGAGTTCTAGACAAAAAGTAAGTACTTCTTTGTAGACTGCTATAACATATTTAAAAAGAATAAAAACTAAGCGATCCACATAAAATGATTGCTTAGCACTATTATAAAGAGAAAACTAAAACCTACTGGGCTTTTAATGCTTATATTCCAGATGATATAACACCTCCCTAAAAATCTTAGCCATCATTCATTATACTACCACAAAAATCATATAAACAAATACCACAAATTCCACAAACACATTAAGGAAATAAAATATAACAACATGACAGTTACTAAATCCACAAGTCTTAGTAACTTTCTATAACCTGTTTTCAAGGGGTTTAAGAACACAGTCAAGCAAATTTAATATTTTAGAATAAAATTAAGAATATTCATATAATACTTTGTATTTTACCAAATCTTTCCTTCCTTCCTTCCTTCCTTCCTTCCTTCCTTCCTTCCTTCCTTCTTCTTTCTTTTTTTTAAGATTTCATTTTTTAAGTAATCTCTACACCCAACTGGGGCTCAAACTCACAACCCTGGGATCAAGAGTTACACATGCTCCCCTGACTGAGCCAGCCAGGCATCCCCTATATCTTTCCTTTCACTGTGGAGTACACAATAAGAAATTTGCTCAAAATGTAAGTTAATATTGAGTTTGAAGGGGCATGAGGGACTTTCTTGATCTGGATGGCAATTAAAGGGTTTATACATATGTAAAAACCCACTGTGCTGTACACTTAAGAAGTGTATACTATGTTAGATGTCAGTGAAAAACTGAGAAAAATAAGCACACACAAACAGGTTAGAACTGCTACCTTCTTGTGTGGTCAATAAAAAAAATTAGTTTGCAACATTTTTTTGAACAATTTATTAAGCTTGATGCTCCTGATTTTTCCAAATTTCTGCTTTCAATTAGCCATAAAAGGCATTGCAACTAGACAGAAAAAGGTCAAAAAGCATTTTACTGCAAAATAAAATTTCATGCTTATCACACCTGCTAGACAAGTTATAGAATATATGCTGTTTTTCAACTAGAATACACATAACTTCCTAGACCAAAAAAACAAAACAAAAACAAGTAAGCAAACATGCAAAAAAAACCCACTTTATATGCACACCCTTCTAGAAATCTAAACTTAAAAAAACAACTTTTGAATATCGGTATAGTAGTCATTTGCCTGCAACCACAAAGTGTTCCCTCTTCTTTCCTTAACAAGCTTCCCACTTTGTTCAGATGTTGGGTGTGTATCTTTTGCTCTATGAGAAGTGGGCCCTGTTTCTGGTCTAGGTGTGTGTCCTGGTTCTGGTCAATGAATGTGTGCGAGAGTCTGCTGGAGGACTGCAGGGAAAGAAAGATCTTTGTATGCCTGAGAAGACGCCAAGCAAGGACAACTCTGCCCACACTGTTGCCTGCTTCTTACCTTTCACCAGGGTCATGACTGAGGCTGCTGTGCTCATCCTATAATCCATAGGGAAAAGCAAACCCAAGCCCTAACATGACTGAGCTGCTGAGCAAATGCCACACATCCACTTCCAGTCTTGGAGGACAAACATGAACTCTCATTTCCTTAAGTCACTTAATTAGCTGAGTTCTATTACTTGCTGACAAAAGCATTCTTAACAGATACAATGGGTGGTTATATTTTACTCCTCATGCTTTTCTGTGTTATTCAAATTTATCCCCCCAAAATATAAGAGTCAGGACTGTTTATGTCTGAAACAGAGGACTCAGTACATCCAAATAGGAGAATGCATTCCCCAAAATGTCACTGTAGAAAAACACTGAATGTCATTAACATTCATGATATATTCAACAAAGAAAATCAAGTTCCAAACAGCATGCACACTATAATCCCACCTTTTTTAAAAACGGTTTTTGATTATGACATTATGGATGATTTTTATTTTCTTCTGTTTGGTTTCCCTCAGTAGTTATTTTTCTAAAAATGAACACATTAAAAAAAGGAAAATTCTAAGGAAAAAAAAAGTGGTCTGCCCAAACCAAAATGGTTCAGTTGTTTCTTCTCTTTGGTAAGTGCCATAAGAAAGGTCAGGAAGGATTATGAGTGTCAGAGAAGAAAAATTTCTTCCAACTAAATAACAATCGGGCAAGGCGGCCTCCTCCACGAAGGCTTTGCCCCTCCCTCTAGCTGGGAACAATTATTCTCTCCTCTAAAATCATTAGCCCCTTTCCTGTACCATTCCTCCGACAGTTATTACTTTGTATCTTAGACTTGTATTTCCTTGGTAACATACATCGTGTTTATAACTTTGGTTACTTATAGCCCATCTACCCCGACACTGTAAACTCTGTGAGGGTAAGACCCACTACCCACTCCATTCAAATAAATTGACTTGAAAGCTACTGGACACTAAAACATATGAGGGAAGACAAGTGACAAAAGGAGAGGGAGGTACAGGGCAATAAAAAACAAGAAAAAAGAAAGGGAAAGGAAACCGAATAGAAGATGGAAAGGAGAAGGGCAGAGGTGGCAAGAAGAATGATAATGACTAAGACATAGCCACCATGCTCAAGTTCACTATCTAGTACAGAAGACATTTACATAAACAACCATGATAATGTATAATAAGTGCTATATGATAAAATATGGACAAGAAGTACAGTATGTCTACTGGTAATACCCCCACCAATGTACAGAAAGACTGACTCCACTTCAACTTCCCTAAAGGGGAACAGTAATTATGTCAAGCATTTATTTTGTTATAAATAGGATAAAACTAAAACACCAAAATCCAAGTAGCACGATAACTTCCAATATTTGCCCATTTTTATTCAAGAGTTAATATTTTAAGGAAAACCAAATGAGGTATGCTGTGTATTTATATGCAGACAGGCTTTAATGACACTGAGGATGGGAGTCCCTCTGTAAAACAAGTAGGGTAAGTTCCAATAGACACGATACCATGGTAGTTACCAAAGATGGCTGGCCACTGCTGCACCCTTTCAACTGTCCTACTGGAAAAAGGGGGGAAAAAAGTTTGGCTCTCCAAGAGATTGTGGGGAAAAACAAAGGCTTAACTCCCTCAGTAATCTGACATTGCCAACATCTGTCAGTATGGACAAAGGCCAGGGTTAATTAAGCATACAAAACATGCAGTCATATTTAAAGATTAAGCCATTTCATTTCATAGACTGAGAAAGCAATGCCAACCAAAAGAGGATCAAGGATATTAATACTTCTCTTTCAACTGGTATGTAAAAAATGAAACTTAAAAGGTATGGACCTAATTAAAATGTCACAGCCCTTTGCAATAATGTTTTTTATTTTACTTATGTATTTTTGAGAGAGAGAGAAAAAACACACGTGAGCATGGGGGAGGGGGAAAGGAAAAGGGAGAGAGAGAATCCTGAGCTCGGGGCTTGATCTCACAACCCTGAGATCATGACCTGAGCTGAAATCAAGAGTCTGACACTAAAACAACTGAGCCACCCAGGCGTCCTGTTGTTGTTGTTGTTGTTGTTGTTGTTGTTGTTTAACTCTAACATTTCCCATCTGCTTGTTATAGAAAGACGACAAATTTAAGGACCTATTTGTTCTACACCACACTTAATCACAACTAAAAGTGCAACCAAAAATTCACACACTTGAAGTTTAAATCATGAAACACAATTCAAACAGAGGCAAATCATCTATCAAAATATTAGGAAACAAGACCCTATTCCAGATTTAGATTCACAGAACATGGTGTTTTCCCTAATACTGTTCTGAAATAGCGCAGAGCTAAACAATGTGGAATAGTAATACTGCGGGACAGTCAGAATAACTAGGTCTGCTACTTGACCATCTATTAAATAAAGAGCCAGGTCTGATTCTACCTCTAAAGTTCTATTATCTATATAGATAAAGATAATTAGCACCTGTTCACTGAAAGTCAACTATGCACACGGCAGTCTATCAGACCATGGATGAAAGAGGAAAACCTACTCTGCAGAGGATTACAGACGGCCGCATGTGACACCAAAAACGAAGTGCTACGTAAATACATCAGTAACTGCTCCATCTGCAAGAGAAAGAGGCAATACCACGTCTCTGAAAATCTTGAGAAACAGGGAAGGTTATAATAAAAGTCAGAGTGAGGCCAGAAAATTTAAAAAAATAAAAATAAAAATAAAGGAGATCTCTGGAGCAGAAAGGAGGAAGAGTGATTTCAACCCACAAGCAGTGTAGAACAGTAGAAAGACTGCAGTGAAAATCAAGAAGTGAGGTCTAGATCCTGATAAAAAATCAGCTGTTTCCTCTTCTACACAGCGAAAGGGCTGACAGAAGAACCCACCACAATCTGTAGTTATCTAACGTTCGGCTACGACAAGCCCTCTAAGTTTCTTGCTGGGTTTACTCTCTGACGCTTCCACAGCGTTACTCCAGCTACCAGACTCGTCTGCCGAGAAGGTAAGCAGGCCTAAGTGGGACTTTGATTCATGTGAGAGATGTTCGGAGTGAGAGACAGAAATGCAGCTGTGAAGGCCCAGCTGGGCTTAGACAGAATGACAGTCCAGCAGGCATCAGCCAATTTTGAGAGCAGACTTTCAGAGTTACTATTTCAAGTTAAAAGTTACAGAACAGAAGGACATTAAAATTGGCAAAAGCAGATCTACATTCTACATCTAGCTCTACCACAAACACCTTGAGCAGCACAATTCTGAAAAAGGTTTACTAACTATAATTAACATACGTTATATTACTTTCAGGTGTGCAACACATTGCTTCAACAATTCTATACAATACTCGGTGCCCACCATGATAAGTGTAGATTTTGAAGAAATTACCTTTTTTTTTTTGCCATGTTTAAGCTAGGAATAGCCCCAGACATCTATCCCCCACCACTACCAAAAATGTGAAGGTAAGTAAGACAGTGCAAGCTAGGACCTAATTTCCCTAAGGGTGTTCACCACAACTGTCATGATCAAAACTACCCTAGGCAATGAGCACGAGGTGAGTGCTCAGCAAAAATGTACTTAATTAATGTGAAAATTCCATTAAAAATAAGAATACTAATGAAAGATATTATTAATAAACAATCAAAACTTATTAATCAGCACGATAAACCCAAACACCAACTGACTATTACAGACAGAATTACTTGAGACCACCATCAGGAGAAGGGAAAAAGGCAAAATAAAATCACAGTTTCCTACCTGGTTGCTTGGATCTAGGCCAGCATAAGAGTTTCTTGAACTGCAACCAACTGGGGGTGTGGCCTCTCGAATGAACTCGGACATTTCAATCCCTCCACCAGGATCACTGTGGGAAAAAATGAGAAAAAGAGAGTAACTGTCATTATTCTGCCACCAATGGTTTTTTATTATTTTTTAAGTTATTATACGTTTTTCTATAAAACTACAAGGTTCTCATTTCTAACAGAGCAAACAGCAATTTAAAAAAGATCATTCTTCCTTTGTAAGTCTTATAAACTGAACTATTTTATAACCACGTCACTACTTGAAAATATTTAAAACTCTCTAACCAAACGGTCTACCCCCAATCCAACATTAGAAACTAGCCTTAAGTACAATTATAGATGCTAAATATAGCACATACTTTATGACATGTGCCATAAAACCACTCTAGCAAAGACATGATTTGCCTTTTGTTTCCCAAGAGCAAAGAGAAACTGGCCGTGGCAAACACAGAAAGTAATCAGATCTTACACAGCCACTCTCCAGGAGCGCAGCCTCACTGAGCTGAATGACACTACGAGGAACATGGAAGAGAACAGTCCACCTTGTCAAGCTAACTCTACCTGCATTTTTTTATGTTAACAGCATTTAACTGGGATACTAATTTGTTTTACAGAAGTAGAAAGCTAAGATTTGAGATTTGTAATGAGTTAGAAGGCTTAAGTTTAAAAAATAAAATGATGTAGTAAAATAGGTATTAGAAAGACAAGAAAGAAGTACTAAGTTCAAAGAACTGAGGAAATCTACAGGGAGTACTTAAAGATAAGAGGATCTAAAAGTGGGGGAAAAGATCACACCAAATTTCAAAAAACTCAAAGTTTTATAATAAGGTTCCTCAGGAGCATAACTTTCAGATTAACTCAGGCCTAAAAGTCACCATAATCCTATCTTTTACCCAAAGATTTTTACTCATTCTACCTGGTACATACAGAGTAAGTACTTGATAAACTTTAAAGTTACTGTTATCAAGGATAAAAATTCTAGAACACATGCTAAAATTATAGCAGATATAAACTATCCTGCCATCCAGCACCTAGCTCAATCATCTGGTTAACAGCAATACCAAAAAGCAACCCAAAATTCTTCTGCTGAGCCACGTCATCCCAAACTCTCATCTGGTTTTGGGTAATGTTGACCATACACTCAGGTTTAGGGGTGAGCACTACTAGCCAAAGTCAGCATGCTCCATTCTTTTGGTCATAGAACTTAGTTCTACACCAAGCATAAGACCTAACTCAGGCTAGTATGAATCAGGCCAGGAGTGTTCTATTAAGAGAGGTTATTTCTCTGTATCTGCTAGTCTTAATGCTGAGAAGATTTAAGACTTGGCGCTGCTGCAGTCATTTTACAACCATAAGAGGGCATGCTGTCTAAGAAGTCAACCGAAAAAAAAGGAGCCCAGCCTGGTAAAGGGAAGCTGGATCATGAAATGACTAAAACTGCACCTTGCCAATTTGAAGACACCCCTCACACATAGACTTTTCAGTAGTGTGTGCCATAAATTCCCATAAACCTATTTCGATGAGGTATTCTAACAGCTGCAATCCAAAAATACAGGCAAAATAGAATTTGCTTACAAGTATACCCTCCATTTAATAAGTATTTATCACTACAGCTGTTTGAATTCTAGTGACTTTTTAGTATTAATGGTCTCATAACTATCATGTCCCTATTTACTTAATGGGTTACTAACTCTAGGCCATTGACTGCAGTTAGCTAACTCATGTTTAGTAAAGAAAATTAGCTTTCTAACTTGCTATCCATTTATACAAATAAAATATACTGGAACTCAGTTACAAATCTGATAGCAATTCAGCATGCAAATGTCCAAGTGTGAGAAAAGTAAAACATGCTCAAGTTCGTTAGCTGTTTGGTGTTAACTCATACAGGATACGTGGGCCTGAGAAATCTTTTTCTAATTTGGCAAAATCTCTGTGTGTATGTAGAGACGGCTATTACCACTCTGAATGAGTGGTGAGTACTAACCAGCAACATCACTGTTCTCTCCACTGTTCTCAAGAATGCATTCTCTAAGTCAGATTCCATGGAAATTAGAAGGTGGAGAGCAAGGTAAAGATTAAGGAATAAAATATTCAACCCCAGAGAAAGGATAGAGAGCCCTCACCTTTCCTAGTTTATATACATCAACTTTATTGGTATATAATTCACATGTCATCCAACTTACCCATTTAAACTTTGCAAATCAATAGTTTTTAATATATTCATAAAGTCATGCAACCATCACCACAGTTAATTTTAGAACATTTTTATCACCTCAATAACAAACCCCTTCAGCTATTAGCCCCCTACCCTTCCCATCCACCCCAGCCTTAAGTAGCCAGAAATCTGTTTTCTGTCTTTATAGATTTGCCTATTTTGCATGTTTCATATAAATGGACTCATTATATGTGTGGTCTTTGCGACTGGCCTCTTTCACTTAGCCTAATGTTTTCAAGGTTAATCCATGTTGTAGCAACTATCAGTACTTCATATTTTTTATAGCCAAATAATACTGCATTGTATGGACAAAACACATTTTATCTATTCAATCATCAGTTGATGGACAACACTGCCTACTTAGAGACATCACTTCTGATAGCAAGTACAAATGATTATAATCTGAAAGTTATTATAAATAACAAATAAAAGCAAATATTTACTAAGTACTTAATACATTCCAATAATAGGGGCATGTGCTTTATCTGCATTTTCTCACAAAACACGCTCCTAAAATCTAAGATATAAATACTATTATTTTCCTTTTACAGATGAAAAAAGTGAAAACCAAAAGGTGTAAAAATCTAAGGTCTCAGAGGAGTGAACAACATAAACTGAGTCATTGGTGTATGGAGTTCAGGTGGGAAGGGAGGATACAAATAATATTTACATAGTACTCTACTCTGTTATATCTGTTTTTCCCACACACACACCTGAATATAGGTACTTATAGCCAATGAGAACTGAGACAAGATTTGAACACCTTGTCTGTACTCTAAAGTCCACTCTGAAACACCAATACTTGTCTTTCGAAAAAATAAGCACTAAAGTTTTCCTTCCATTTCAAAACCAAAAATAAACACCATTGTCTAAAACCGGGTTTCTTAACCTCAGCACTATTGACATTCTGGGCCACTTCATTCCTGATTGTGGGGGACCATCTTGTGCATTGTAGGATGGTTAGCATTATCCCTGACCTCTACCCGCTAAATGCCAGCAACACTCCCCCTGGTAGTGATAAACAAAAATGTCTCCAAATATTGCCAAATGTCTCTTTGTGGGGAAAATCACCCCCATTTAAGAAACAATGATCCAGAACTAGTACCCAATGGCCAACAGTGAGTGGGAAGGAGGTATTAAAGGGAGCAAAATAGGATGAATGAAAAAATGGATAGCTCCTTTTGTAACAAAATAATCCTCTAGCAAAATTACCATACCTCTCTTCTCTACAAATACAGAAGTAGAACTTTTAGCCAGCTGTCGCTGTCCTAAATATAGCTAAACACACAAAATGGCTGAGTAAGAGTTTTCTTTATTAGCAAGACTTGCAGATTTTTGGCAATGGCAATTTCAGCACATACCTGGAAAGTACAGTAGTTTACAATTCTCACAGAAGCAAAGTGGTCTACTGCAGTAAGCAATACACCAAATTCAGGGAATCTCTACCTTTATGCCTTAATTTCCCCATCTGTTAAAAAAAAAAAATACCAGGTACACACGGAGAGGCAGAAAAGCAGACGGGGTCTAATCTGAATTATAAAGGAGACTTCACAAACTGATTTGTTGGTTATTAGTATCATTAACTGCTCAGGCTTTAATCAGAAACGTCACAGCACCATTAGAGTATTAAATTTACAAATCTATTCTAGATTATAATGATGTTCATCAAAGTATGAATAGGTAAAAACAAAGTCCTTAAACAAATCTTCTTCAAAAATTTAGCCTAAAATTTACCCACATATAGTTTAAATGGGTCCTTAATTTATAGTATTTCAAGCATTACCGCCATGAGAAACAGAAAATATGGTCTCCAAAATATTTGTATTCAAATCCTAAAATCCAATGTGCTAATTTCCTCTCCTGAAACATGAGAAATGTAATACAAACATTAATGACTTTCACTCTTTCTCTAAGATAAAGATTTAAGAAGGATTTTTGAACTGCTGTACCAGAGCCAATGACAACCACAAGGCTCCTCCCGCATTCATTCATTCATGCAACAAACTGACAACTATACTGTACCAAGCACAGTGTTAGGCTCTGGAAATGAAAGTATTTTCCTGTTCATTTCTTCTCCTCAGAACAGAACGTGAGTCCCAAATGGGAGATGTGGGGAAACAGATATCAAGAACAAAAATTTACAACAAAGATCTCATTTAATGCTGAAACTCAAAACACTTTAAGATTAGAAAAAGACAAGGATGTAAGCCAATACTATTTTATTTTAACCATGTGCTAGAAATCATAGCCCATGAAAGTTAAGGACAAGTGTAAGGACTAGAAAGGAAGAAATAAAACTGTCATCATTTATAGAAAATCAAGAAATACCTATATAGTTTCAACATTAATAGGGGAGTTTAGTGAGGCTGCTGGATAAAAAGTAAACAGTTATATTTAAAGGGAAAAAAAACTCAGAAAAGGTAATTGTAAAACACTTCTGTAATAAAAAGCTATAAAATAATTTGGCAAATTTAACAAAAGCAATGCAAGCCTTTTAATGAAGAAATGATAAATTTTTACTGAAAGATATTAAAGAAGGCTAAATAAATGGAGATTCCATATTGTAAAGATATTAATTCTCAGCAGAGGAATCTACATATTCAATGTAATTTCAATAAAAATCCTAAGTTCTTGTAGACTTGGCCCAATAGGCTCTAAGTTCTATATCAAAGAACAACAACAACAACAACAAAAAAGAACAAAGTAGGAGGTCTGCCCCACCAGACATCAAAAGTCATGTCATGAAGCTACAATAAGTGGGACACTGTGGTAATGGCACAGGCATGGACAACCAGATCAACAGAACAGAAAAGAGAGCTAGAAACACACCCACCATATATGAAAATTTAACTCATGACAGAGTGAGTACTACCGATCACCAAGGAAAAGACAGTCTCTTTAACAAATACTGATTAAACCAGTTACTCATAAAGAAACAAGAGTTCAATCCCTACCTGACACTACAAATGAAAATAATTTGAACTGAAATGCAAAAACGAAAGAAATATGAAACTTTTAAAAGACATAAGAGAATACATTTCTGATCGTTGTGTAGGAAATAATTGCTTCAACAAGACACAAAAAATGCTAATTACCCAAAAATGGTAAATCTTAAATTTAAGACTGTATGCTAATCATAAAACCCCTTAAGAAAAGCAAAATGATAAGCCACAAACCAGGAGAAAATGTCCGTAATGAATATAACCAATGAAGTAGTAGTATCATGAATTTATTTTTAAAATTCCTATTATTCAACTCCAAAGAAAAATGAAACAAGACATGAACAGGCCTTGGAAAGAAAAGAAAAACTAAAAGAATCAAATATGTATGATAAGATGCTCAACCTCATTAGTAATCAGAAAGTTTAACTGAAAGTCCCAATGAGACACACTTATCACTTACTTGAATGGCAAAGTTTTAAAGCTTATCAAAATCAAATATTGGTGAAGTTATGGAACAATAAGAACTTTCACATTCTAATAGTGGGAGTATAAACTGGTACAATCATCTTGGCAAACAGGCTGGAATTATCTAATAAAACAACATGAAAATACCATGAACCAGTTTATATTCACTAGATATACACATGTGTACCAAGAAATACATACAATAATGTGTCTTCAGGACACATGGATAAATAAAATGGATAAGTAAACTGTAGTCTATTTGCACAGTGGTAGACTATGCAACAGTAAATATGAATAAATGATACCTATAAGCATCAACATGAATAAGCCTATAAAATGCAGTATTTCACACAAAAAAAAGCCCCTCACAGAGGAATACAAATAGTGTTATTCTCTTTAGGATATCCTAAGGCAGATAAAATTAATATATGTTTAGTAATATGTACAAAGACTATATAACAAGAAAGAAAAGCAAGGGAATTATTAACATAAAATTCAAGATAATGGTCACTCCTAAAGGAAAAAGAACAGAATGAAATGGGAAAGAGGTACATAAAGGCTTGTATGGTATTTGTATAATAACCTATTAAGTTTTGTGGTGGCTAATCAAGTAGTCACTTGATTCTAATTCTCTAAATTATACTGAATGATATGATTGATAAGCTGTTTAGAAATATATACATTTCACAAAAAAATTTAAACTAGAAGAAAATGGAAAAACAATTCAGTAATGAAAGGAATTAAAAACACAGGGGCGCGTGGGTGGCTCAGCCAATTAAGTGTCTGCCTTCGGCTCAGGTCATGATCTCAGGATCCCGGGATCGAACACCGCATCGGGCTCCTTGCTCGGTGGGGAGAACCTGCTTCTCCCTCTCCCTCTCCCTCTCCCTCTGTCTCTCTCTCTCTCTCTCTCTCAAATAAGAAATAAAATCTTTAAAAAAAATTGTTTAAAAGGAATTAAAAACATATAAAATATCCAGAAAAAATAAGATTTAACAATTACTGAGTGATTACTGTATCAAGAATGGTTCTAGGGGTGCCTGGGTGGCTCCAATGGTTGAGCGTCCAACTCTTGACTTCGGCTCGGGTCATGATCTCAGGGTCCTGGGATCAAGCCCCGTGTGGTTGGGCTCTGTGCTTAGCGGGGAGTCGGCTTGAGGATTCTCTCTCCCTTGCCCTCTACCCCTCTCCCCCTTAAAAGAAAAGGAATGGTTCTAAATGCTTTATATATATTATCTCTCATTCATTTTTTGTATCCTATATCATAATATATAGTACTATTATTTGCCTCATCATTCAGATGAGAAAGCCAAGGCATAAAAAGCTTAGGTAACTCCCCTAAGGTCATACAATCAGGAAGTGATTCAAGCCCTGGCAGATTAAGTGCAGAGCCTACGTTCTATTTGTTTACCCATAATACAAGGGTATGCATTTCCTAAAATAGACTTAAAAAATACATAGAACCCATACAAAAAATATGAAATTTTATGAGACAAGTGAAAAAATGGATATATACACCATGTCCCTGATGAGACTTCGTATTTTAAAGGTTGAGATCTCTCCATGTTGAATACACTTATCAAGTCTCATGGAATTTTCTGGAGTATGAGCAAAGAGGGCATCTCACAACAAACTATGTACAGTTGACCCTTGAACAACCCAGGTTTGAACTGCGCAGGTCCACTTATATGTGGATTTTTTTACATTTTACAATATTATAAATGTATTGTCTCTTATGATTTTCTTAAAAACAATGTCTTTTCTCTAGCTTACTTTATTAAAAGAATTAGTACATACATAATACATGACATACAAAATATGTGTTAGTTGACTGTTTATGTTCTCAATAAGGCTTCTAGTCAACAGTAGGCTATTAGTTAATGGGGGGGGAGTCAAAACTTATACACGGATTTCTTTTTTTGTTTTGTTTTTTTGTTGTTGTTTTTTAGATTTTATTTATTTATTTATTCAAGAGACAGCAAGAGTGAGAGAACACAAGCACGGGGACCAGCGGAGGGAAAGGGAGAAGCAAAAACCCCGCTGAGCAGGGAGTCCGATGGGGGGCTCGATCCCAGGACCCTGGAATCATGACCCAAGCTGAAGGTAGACAGTTAACCAACTGAGCCACCCACGGGCCCCTATACATGGATTTCTGACTGCACAGGGCGAGAGGTTTGGTGCCCCAACCCCGTCATTGTTCAGGGGTCAGTTGTTTATGCATGAGAAGAACCAAGATAACACTGAAACAGAAAAATACTGAAAAGGGATTCACAATGCTAAATATTAAGCATATTAGTAAGCCATAAAAACAGTACAAAATAAAAATCAAACAAAAACAGAACAAAACAAAACACCAGTGTGGTATAAACAAAAGAGAAAGAGATCAATAGGGCAGAAAACAAAGCCTAGAAATTGACAAACGTATATATGAGTATGCTACATGAAAAGGAAAGTATTTAAAATTACTGGGGGGAAAACACATTACTCTCTCGATAGTGTAAGGACTAACCCAAAAACAAAACAAAACAAAACAAGAATGTTTTCAGCTTGACTACAATTAAGAATGAAAAATTATAAAAATGCTGAAAGTAGACACAGGCAAACATTTATATAATATGGAGGAAGAAAAAATCTCACACAACTTGGTATCAAAGACAGAACTAATAAGCATTCACAGAATAGAACACATAAAAATAAACTGTGGCATATAAATAAATAAAATGCTATAAACTGAGGAAAAGTATCTGACACAAAATATAAAGAATATTCTTCATAAATACCTTCTCCAAATCAATAGCAAAACTAATCACCAACAGAAAAATAAACAATTCACAAAATAAATATGTGACAATAATAACACAAGAAAAATACACCCATTTAACTAGTAACCCAAAAATTTAAAAATTAAACAATGAGATATCTACCACAGCTTTGTCTAAATACCAAATACTCAATGTTGTCAAAAGTGCAGAAAAAGAAGCCCTCAAATTGCTGGTCATGGTAATGAGAAGGTAAATCTTTGAAATTTGGCAATACATATTGAAAATATAAACTTAAAAATAGGTATAGCTTTCTAGTGTTCTACCTCTGCTAAATTATAATTAAAATTTAAATCATTTAAAATGAAAACATTCCAGGGGCACCTGGCTGGCTCAGTTGGTGGAGAGTGCACTTCTTGATCTTGGGGCTGTGAGTTCGAGTCCCACCGTTGGGTGTAGAGATTACTTAAAAATAAAATCTTTTTTTTTTTTTTTAATATTTTACTTATTTATTTGTCAGAAAGAGAAAGAGTGGCAGGCAGAGGGAGAACCAGGCTCCCTGCTGAGTAAGGAGCCCGATGTGGGACTCGGATCCCAGGAACCCAAGATCATGAAGGCAGATGTTTAACTGACTGAGCCACCCAGGCATCCCAAAAATAAAATCTTAAAAAAAAAATTTAAACATCACAGTGATCTAACATACTTTAATTATTTTCAAACTTAAATTTGTAACTAAAATCAAGACAGTTAAATTATGACATACCTACAAAATGGAATACTGTGCAGTTATTAAAAATAATACGCAGAAAAAATGCTTTCACTACTTCAAATATTTTCTGAGTACCTATTAGTGACTCTGTTTTAGAACCTGGTAATAAAACAGTTCATAGGAAAAACAACGCCCCTGTCTTCAAGAAGCTTATAATGCAAACGAATAATGAAGTAAGACAATTTCAGGTAGTGATTAGTGCTATGAATAAAATTATTACAGAGGTAAAATATTTGCTCAATGAACAAACAGGTTAATCATGTTAGGGGTGGAGAACAATGTAACTGAAAAGGGATAAACTCAATGTACTGGAAAACAGAAACGTTACCTATCTTAAAAGAGGAGTACCCACTTTTCATATTATACTCAGTGGAAACATCACAGAGTGGTTAAAACGTGGACTCCAGATCAGAGTCCCTGGAATATTTCATCTTTCTCACCCTAGTTTCCACATCTACAAATCAGGAATAATAACAGCATCTATCTCACAGAACTATTTCGAGGACTTACATACATTAAGTGTTCATATAGTAACTGTTTTTTGCAGACTTATTATTAGTGGTACGCATCACTTCTATGAAATCACAATAAACTTCTGACTATGGATAAAATAAATCCTTTGGTCAAGAAGAGAAAGGGGATGAGGCCAAGGCAATGAAGAGAAAGGTGACTGAGAGCCAAAGGAGGAATATTGAGCTGGGAGGGGAAAGAAAACCTCCAGGAGGAGGTGAAAGCTACACAAACTTGAATCCTAAGAGGTCGGTTACACAAAGATGGCGGGAAGGAACAGCGAAGTTTCTAAGGTGAGAATACATAATGAAAAAATACTTACAACAGATTAAGTGAAAATGCAGATTTAAAATGTCAAGTAAAATATTATCACAGTTTGCTTAAGATATATACACTTTTTACTTATACGTATAAATAAAATATAAATGCTAAGATTTATAAACCATGCTTTAAAATTATTTCTTTACACTGTTTCTCGCTGGTTTTGGTCTTTGGTGTGAGTAACTATTTTACAATTATAACTGTTATTGTTGTAGCATGTTATTTAGTAATAAGGCCAGGACACTTATTTAATACCCCACATAGGCCAGTTAGCTTTGCTGGAGTCTAATGTGACGATCTGTACTTGTCTTCGTAGCTCTAGTGGCAAGATCTAACACTGCCTTAAAACCACGTATCAGAACAGAGGCTCAACACAGTAATCACATCATTGTACGCATGCATGATCCACATCCTTACAAACTGAGCGCCATGGGTTTCCTTACCTCGGTCCATTACTGTCTTTTCTTCTAGTTGAACAGTTGCCTGGCTCAGCTTTGGCTTGCTGATCTGGGAACTCATTTGTGTTCCTATCTACAACTTCTCCAGCATCCAGTGCTCTGTGGAGTCGATAGTTGACCATCTTCAGAACAATGAAAACAGCAGCTATCACAGGACAATAAACTGCTACTATAATCATTGAAGAAGGAAGAGCCTTTAAGAGAAAGAAAACAAAGATAGGCATTTAAAAAGATTTCAGATTTAATTAGAGAAATCTGTAACTAAAATGATACGCAGACACACTCACACACAAAACAACAATTATGTTACTAGCACTAAATTATAAAAGACAGCACTGCCCAAAAGAGTAGCCCCTAGCTACATGTAGCTATTGAGTATCTGAGATATGGTTAGTATGAACTGAGATGTGCACTAAGAATAAAATAACACTGGATTTTGGAGATTTAGTATGAGAAAAAAGAATGTAAAACATCTCAATATTTATATTGATTACATGTTGAAATAATGTTTAGATTATACTGGGTTAAATAAAGTACACTACTAAATTTATTCTCATCTGTTTCTTTTTACTTATTTTTAATGTGGCTACTAGAAAATTGTAAATTACATATGTGGCTTGTGTTACATTAACACTGGAGAGTAGAGTATAAAGTCCATGCCTAAAACCTTATGACAAAATTGGAGAGTTAAGTATCACATTACATAACACATGAGTAAGACAGGATTATGGTCCAAATATGTATAAGCCCTGTTTATGTGCTCTCTGTAACTCTCTTCAGGATATAAACATTCTTAGGATTCTAGAAAGTTGTTCTAGTTAAAACTGTTAGAAGAATAACCTTTGAATTGTGACTGAAAATGCAGATAAGACGTGGGAGACATGAAAAATCCAAGGATGTTTTCTTTTCAGTTCTTGAGAACTGCAGCCTGGCAAATGAAAAAAGAAGAATACAGAACAGAATCAAGCAAAAAAACAGATTAACTGAAAAAACTCAGAAGCTTCCTGGGCATGAAGATTGCAGACCCATCATACCTGAGGATCTGTGGATGCGGACCTGAGTCCAGGGGTGACGGGGTGCAGACCACCCCACTTGGCCTCAGAATCACCACTGGCAGAGATTATAAAACTAAACTCAATTTATGCCCATTTTCATGAGAAACAGATCACTCCCGTGTCTGTAGCTCTAAATTTCATAAGATTTAACATCAGTCATCTGAGAACACCGTTCCAAATTTGCTTGGAAAGGTTACTTCGAATTGTTTGAGATGCTGAAACTAAAAAGGGCCTGGCGAACCAGGTGGGTTCAGAATACAAACATGATAAAAGTAAAAAGTTACTTGGTAGGGAGAGAGAAGGAAAGACTGTGAGTTGGAATCAGGAGGGGGAAAAAAAGTAAATCAAGCCACAGTTTACTACTTTTGAGTTGGATGTGGGCATAATAGGTATATATTTGGTATTTTAAAAACTTGGGGGGCGCCTGGGTGGCTCACGGGGCTCCTGGGTGGCTCAGTCGTTAAGCATCTGCCTTCGGCTCAGGGTGTGATTCTAGGGTCCTAGGGTCCTGGGATGAGCCCCGCATCGGGCTCCCTGCTGGGAGCCTGCTTCTTTCTCTCCCACTCCCCCTGCTTGTGTTCCCTCTCTCACTGGCTGTCTCTCTCTGTCCAATAAATAAATAACATCTTTAAAAAAACAAAAACAAAAACAAACTTGGATTAAGAAACCCTTCATGTTAGTGTATCTAAAAAAGTAAACCTGGGGGACGCCTGGGTGGCTCAGTTGTTAAGCGTCTGCCTTCGGCTTAGGGCGTGATCCTAGGGTCCTAGGGTCCTAGGATGGAGCCCTACATCGGGCTCCCTGCTGGGAGCCTGCTTCTTCCTCTCCCACTCCCCCTGCTTGTGTTCCCCCTCTCGCTGGCTGTCTCTCTCCCTGTCAAATAAATAAATAAAATCTTTTTAAAAATTTAAAAATTTTTAAAAATTAAAAAAAATTAAAAAGTAAACCTGGGATCCCAACTTAAATGTCACTGAATGACTGATTAAGGCTTATGATTTTAAATTTAAAAATGTACTTAAAATTTTAGAAAATCCATAAATATCAGGTTTAGAAAAGTTAAGTACTTGGAAAGATTTATTAGATAATCTAAGTACTTAAACATGAATACTAAATTTGTAAGTACAATTTAAAGAGATCTTAAGTGCAATTTAAAGGGATCTTAAGCTATATTTAAAAAAAAAAACCCAGACCTCTAAAACATAATTGTTAAGAATGTGTTCAATATGAGTTTGAAACTGTTTTAATTTATAACTTTAAGAAATCTAATTTTTTTGGGAAAAAAAAAAAAAGCACCCTGAATAACCTTTCCTGAATAGAAAACACACACACACATTGACAAAAATTTCAAAGTAAACACACACACAAACACATAAAATATACTGCTTATTTACAAAGTTCTGCATGATGCCGGTTTCTATATTATATGTTCACATAAGAATTAGAATTCTTGGCAATCATTTAGTTCAACACCTTCATTTTCAGACAGAAAATTGAGGCCTAGTAACTTTGAATGACTCAGCCAAGATTATCCATCTTAAGGACAAAATTAACCAATACTTCTCATGCCTAAGTCAATGCATGTTTTACTATACACTGATACCAATTCCATTTTCAAATATAAAGTGTCAATGAAAAATAAGTCAGAGTTCCATCACTAATCACCATAGTCCATATTAAGATAAAAATTATTGATTATAGTAATTAAGCAGATAGAAAGAGAACAACCTCACCATTATTATTCAGAGTGGTAGACAAATCCAGTGGAAACGTTAATGGCCCCTCCAAATGGGAAAAGAGAAAAGAGACTACTTAATATTGAATGGTCTATCACATCTGCCTGTACAAAGAGTCAAAGATTATGAATGCCTACAACAGATCGAACTAAACTCTCTCCCTATTATATTGCTAACAGTGGATTACTGAATGCCAGGAAACATACTAAATGTACAGGATCTATATAGTAAGTACAGAATTTCTTTTCTTTAAACTTTGAACAGTGAAAAGACTAAAAGCTAAATAAAAATTCAAGTGACCATTTCATACCAGAAACGAGTATCAGATGATGAACACCTGTATTTTCTACTCAAACTACAGAAATTATCCATTTATTTTACACCCTATGGTTTAAATACTTAAGCCTTGTCAGTGGTTACTCTGGAGGTTTCTCAGTGACACAGGACAGCTGTGCTGTAAGTTTCACTTTTCCCAAGGAGGGATAAAAATGCATGGACATACACTGGGCTGTTGTGTGACTTTATTCAAACTTGTTCTCTACTTACATTACTTCACTGGACTCTCAGCTGACCCCAGCACAGCTAAAAATATTAGTATGATTGTAAATGTATCATAAACCTTCCCTGTAACTACCTTACTAATATCACAAGAAAATTTTAAATGGTGTCTACCTTTACAAAATTTCAGTGTGGTTCCCCTAAAATCAAACACCAAACAACCAAAGACCAGTTAGGACACCTATCCCTCAGTTTTATGATTATATAAAAAAAGTGCAAACCAAGTAGTATTTACTAGCTGCTTTTATATTTTATTAAATTAGATATATTGATACTGTGTTTTCAAAGAAAGATTTTCAAAAACATTCATAATTCTATTTATCAAAAGTATCATCTCATGGGAAAGCAGGTTCTTTTTCTGGGGGAAAAAACTTGTATGAAATAAAATTGCTTATTTTTCTGTTAAAAATACAATTTTTGTATCCTATTGATAATCCAATTCTAAATTAAAAATCTATTTTGAAATTTGGGGCAGGTACCTATTTACATATTTTTTAAATATTTTAAGTTTGCTTTTTTAAAGTTTTTTAAGTAGGCTCCACACCCAACATGGGGCTTGAACTCACCACCCTGAGATCAAGAGTCATATGCTCTATGGACTGACCCAGCCAGGTGGCCCTGGTAGGTACTTACTGACTTAAGATTAATTATGTTCCATAACAGACAATACTTTAAAATGTACTAATATTTCCAAAGGCCATGTTTCATCCTAGTTATAATACTTTATCATTGATGTTATCTTCAAGTTAATGTTGATGTGACCAAGCATATTAACTGCTCTCTGATAATAAAAGCCAATCTATTTTACCTTCACTTCAAGGTCTATCTACAGGTATAAATTGCTTATATGGAAAGGTTGGTTTTACTTCTTCCCTAAGATACCACAAACAGTGGACGTCAGCAAATGAAGATGGGTAGCAGGTGGTATAATACTGATGTGGACAAACAAGGCCCTCACTGAATACTCAGAAAGGTCACAGCACCACAAGCTCTCGATAAAGACCTGCAGAGTCATCAGACTTCAAGGGCTCTTCTTATACATCTTAAATTATCTACGCATCTTACACATCTTATGCATCAAAACTTATAATATGAAAACAGACAAGCTGGGTATTTTTTTAGTTCGGTAATATGCTATACGGGGATTTGCTTATTTATGCAATCACACTCAAGTATTCACTCCAGTTCAGTCAGAAATCGGTGGTCTATAATCTAAAGGTTATCAGAATGGTAGACTATCACCCACAACTGAGGTCAAAAATTTTTTAACAAATCTCTTAAAATAGCTATCATTAATGTAAAACACCTTATATGTTTCTTTCCTTTTTCCACTATTGAAAGTCCCTTATTATTTAAGGCAACGTTTACCAAACGTTTGGCATCACAGCCTTTATGCGTATTCAAGGAAACATGTGAACCGTGTATTTTACATGAGATTCATCACATCTTAATCACATCTTAATTTCTTTTTTTTGAAAGATTTTATTTATTTATTTAACAGAGAGAGAGACAGCCAGCAAGAGAGGGAACACAGGCAGGGGGAGTGGGAGAGGAAGAAGCAGGCTCCCAGTGGAGGAGCCCGATGTGGGGCTCGATCCCAGGACTCTGGGATCACGCCCTGAGCCGAAGGCAGACGCTTAACGACTGAGACACCCAGGTGCCCCCACATCTTAATTTCTTAAACTGACAGATGGATTAAAGACTTTAATGTAAAGAGCGAAACTTTAAAAATTTTAGAAGAAATATAAAAATATTTTTATGACCTTTAGGATATTTAAGCACGATTCTCGCAGCACACACTATAAAGGACTGATGAATTATAATTAAGAACTTCTGTTCAAGAGACACTATAAACTTATAGATCCATTAAAACATGTATCATTATATAGGTATACGTACGTATTTATATATGTACGTATAGATGCAATACATAAAGAACACACATAAAGAATTCTTTTGAAATCGGTAACAAAGAGGCAAACAAACCAATGAAAACAAAGGACAATAAATGGACCTTACACAGAAAAATATACATAAATAGCCAATAAAAACAACAAATGAAAACATGTTCGACTTTATCAGTAATAAACAAAATAGAATTTAAAGCCACAGTGTAGGGGCACCTGGCCCAGTCAATAGAGAATGTGACTCTTGATCTCAGGGTTGTGAGTTCAAGCCCCCACGTTGAGAGTAGAGCCTACTTAAAAAGTAAAAAAGAAACCCACAATATATCATTTAATACCCATCTGTGTAGAAAAAACTAAGTATGGGGGCGCCTGGGTGGCACAGCGGTTAAGCGTCTGCCTTCGGCTCAGGGCATGATCCCGGCGTTATGGGATCGAGCCCCACATCAGGCTCCTCCGCTGTGAGCCTGCTTCTTCCTCTCCCACTCCCCCTGCTTGTGTTCCCTCTCTCGCTGGCTGTATCTATCTCTGTCGAATAAATAAATAAAATCTTTAAAAAAAAAAAAGAAAGAAAGAAAAAACTAAGTATGGAGAACCAGAGTACCAAAGTATAAAGTATTGGCAGAAATACAAATTTATAGATAAATCACCCAAGATCTAGCAATTCCTATCGTAAGTATAAAATTGATATAAACTCTTGTATATGCAACACTATAAGACGTTCATACAAAAAAACAGAGCAAAAACGTAATTGCAAATCGGAAGGAAAATGGGAAACTGTAGACTAGTTACCAGTGGAGTATGACAGTGAAAACTGCAGCCAAATGCAGCCACAGTAACTGTACAAATACAGTATTATATTCCAAACATAAACTTAAGCTTTACTGTATTTTCTTGATATATTTTTTTGGTAATGAGTATGTATTTCTTTTATAATTAGAAGCAAAGAGCTAAAATTTTAATAGTGATAAAAAGGTTTTCATATTAGCTTTCATCTTTTACAGAGATATGATCTATATTCATCTCAATAATGGATGACTTAGCAATAGATCAAATTCCAGTCAAGGCAGTTTCTCACCTTACTCCTTATTTGCAAAAAGTTAAAAAATATCTCAACTCTCAATTATACATCCCTAATAATGGCACCAAGTACTAATGGCTGTTAGACAGCGCTAGATATTCAGATCAAATATAGACCCCCAAACAGTGGTAAGCCTCCTTACTGAGATACTGTGTTAGATATTTTTAATAAGATCATCTCTCTTTAAAGTTGGATGGATAGAAATGCCAATCAAAACTACAAAGAAATATTACCACACACCATTAGGATGGCTACTATCAAAGAAGGGAGGGAGGAAAGATGAGAAAATAACAAGTTTTGGCAAGGAGGTGGGGAAACTGGAATTTCTGCGCCCTGTTGATAGGAATGTAAAATGGTGCAGCCTCCATGAAAACAGTATGGTGACTCCTCAAAAAATTAAAAGTAGAATTACCATGTTTGATCCAGCAATCCTACTTCTGAGTACTTATCCAAAAGAATTAAAAGCAGGATCTCAAAGAGATATTTATACACCCTTGTTCACAGCAACGATACGCACAATAGCCAAGAGATGGAAGCAATGCAAATATCCATCCATGGATGATAAACAAAATGTGGCCTATACATATCATGGAATATTATTCAGCCTTTCAAAGGAAGGAAATCCTGTCATATGCTACAACATAGATGAGCCTTGAGGCCAGCTGCCAACTGAAATAACTAAATCACAACAAGACAAAATACTGGATGATTCCACTTATACCCGGTATCTAAAGTAGTCAGATTCACAGAAATAGAAAGCAGAATGGTGGTTACCAGAGGCTGGCAAGAGGAAGAAAGAGAGAGTTGTTGTTTAATAGGTATAGACTTTGTTTCATATTACGAGAAAGTTCTGAAGATCCAATGCACAACAATGTAAATATACTTAACGTTACCAAATAATACACTTTAAAAATGTGTTTAAATGGCTAATTTTATGTTACGTGCACAGTTTAGTCCCTTAAATTCTGATAGTTTATCCTTAACATTAAAAAAAGGAAAACCAATCTGTGATGGATTCAAGCTATTCAACATGCCAAATACATTTCTGATAGGACTCTTGAGAAAGACACTTGGAATCACAAAAATAATCATACTAGATTTATCACAGTCGTGAAATAAATTTATCTTGTGTTTCATTTCAGAAATCGAGTTACCTCCCCCCTATGCTACACACTGCATGGCAGAAAAACAATCTTTTATACAGAGCTCATTTTTATGTGCAGCAGCAATGTAAAGACATATGCTCACTACCTATGCTTAGATTCTTAATTTTCATTATTTTGAACACCAGTGAATCAAAATCTGGAAGCATACAGTTAACAAGTATTTCCTTAATAAATTTGTAGCTATTCTCAAGCAGAACTGATTTCAATGCATATTTTTCAGTTCACGTTACAAAGTGATTATCAGCTATCTAATAGTAACAACCACATCTTACACTTAGATATAGATATCAACTGACATCTAATACTTGGTGATTACCATGTACCAGGCACACTTCTAAGTGTGTTATGTATATTAACTCATTTAACCCTCATGATCACCTCATGAAGACGGCACTGTGATTCTTCTATTTTTACAGATGGAGAAACTGAGGCACAAGGAGATAAGTAACTTGCCCAAGGTCTCAGAATGAGGCATTTAGGAGCAGTTTGACTCCAGACTCCTTGCTCTTAATCATGACACCTACCTGCCTCTAAATCAAAGGCTGGCAAACCTTTTCCATTTAAAGGCAAATAAAAAATATTTCATGTGTTACAGGTCATAGGATCTGTTGCAACTGAACTCTGCTGTTAGCAGTGTGAAAGCAGCCCTAGACAATACTGACAACATATGAACACAAAAGCATGGTGTTTTCCCATAAAACTATTTTTATAGACACTGAAATTTCAATTTCCTGTAATTTTCACATAGCATGAAACATTACTCTTTTTATTTTTTCCAATAACTAAAATATGTTTAAAAAAAAAAAGGTCAGGGCACCTGGGTGGCTCAGTCCTTAAGCGTCTGCCTTTGGCTCAGGGCGTGATCCCAGAGTCCTGGGATCGAGCCCCGCATAGGGCTCCCTGCTCTGCTGGGAGCCTGCTTCCTCCTCTCCTAGTCCCCCTGCTTGTGTTCCCTCTCTCGCTGGCTGTCTCTCTGTCAAATAAATAAATAAAATCTTGGAAAAAAAAAAAAAAAAAAGGTGGGGGCACCTGCGTGGTGCAGTCAGTTAAGCAACCAACTCTTGGTTTCAGCTCAGGTCATGACCTCAGGATCATGAGGTCGAGCGTCAGACTCCCTGCTCAGCACAGAGTCTGCTTGGGACTCTCTCTCCTTCTCCCTCTGCCCCTCCCCCCATGCTCCCTCTCCCTCTCTTTAAAATAAATAAATCTGAAACCAAAAAAACCAAAAAGCAAAAAACAAAAACAAAAAACAAAAACAGGGAGACACACCTCTGCTTACTCACTCTAATGGAAAATCCCTTTTGGCTTATTCACAAAAAGAATATAAAAGGATAAACTAATTCCTACCATGTGCAGAACAGTTGCCTATTTATACCACCTTTCGTTCCTGGCAAACAGAGAATACTGAAGGAAAACGGAGGAAAAGGAGGGCTTAGTAGAAAATGAGTGTCAATTAAGGGTAAGGAAACAGGTTAGGTCAGAAAGGAAATGAATTAAGCCTTACAGTTTTCACATACAGGTTGCCCCCAAAGAACTTTAAAAAGGCCTTCATGTCACAATCATGGCTCTAGGAATTCAGGCTTCTTTCCACAGTCTCCTTTGGGGGGGGTGGGTGTAAAGCATTCCAGGTAGATATTTCATTTCAGAAGACAGGGTTGCAGAGGGAAAGGGAAAAGTACTCCCAATGCTGAGATGCACACATACTTTCCCATAGAAAACACACACATACACACACACACACACACACACAAATATAATTTTCTGTAAATGCAACTACACAATAAGTCAAATTGATTTCAGAGGGCCAACTGGGAACCTCTGTAATAAACTCAGAATACCTCTTCCCCAAAGGCAACTAACTGACTTACAAGTGAACCATTAGAACTTGAGCCGACCCATATTTCTGCAGCAGTTTGAATTTTATCTATATAATATTTTAATATGAATAGGATCATGAAAAATACCAGATACTATCATTTAGATCTATTTATATTTGCATTTTATATTTATGTCACTCTATAGTATGTATTTGTATTTACATTTTTAGCTACAGTTGGATGCTCTTCTTAGGGAAGTAACATTTAAAATCACATATTACCCAGATGAAAAGGAACCAAAATAATATAGTACATATAACTCATCATCAACATATATTTACTGGCAGCTAGAGATGGGCAGCTTAAAGTATATCTGAGAAGATGGCATGGATATGAAAAGCAAAGACTAAAAAAAAAAACCCCTAACAAAAAAAAGGATACATACTGATGAACTAAAATAATTACATATATTTTATAGGAATTTTCCCATACTTTTATTTTTTCCAGTAAAAAAATATTTATGTATAAATATAATTATAATAAACATATTTAGATAAACTATTTCAAAATATATATTCCCAAATACAATTAGCCAATAACGTAAATGATATAGACGGAATTAGTGATTCACAAAAATCCTTTCCAAAACTAATCCATCCTCACCTATGTGTTGAAATGGCTTTCTAATGAGATTAAGATACCCAAGCCAACAAGCAGAAGCCAAACTAAAGTACAATAAAAAATAACTGATACACCTGGAAATTTTAACTGGTTATTAAACTGTAAGAACAGCAAATAAAAACAGAAAGGTAGAGATATTTATGCATCTAAATTAAAGACTCGTACATTTATCATTCATACATTTATTCATGTTGAATAAAGAACTTCATTCTTTACCAAAAAATTCCCCAAATGAAATCTGAAAGAATTATTATCTAAGAACATAACTTGAGAAGCACCAATGTTTTGATTCACGAATGTTTTTTTGAGAAAACCTAATCACACTAGAAAGAGAATAGGGTATCCTATGCCAAGATCTTGACTCACATTTCCTCTCGTAAATTAATAACTTGACATTGTAGTGTATAAATCAATCTTTTATTAATCAATCTAAATAAATCCTTGACTAATTTGATAAAAACAATTCAGTATATTGATAAAAATTCATTTAAGTAGTAAATATGAGGACCAGAAGCCGGTCACAAAGTTCAACTTTAAATAGTATGACCTATTTCTTTATTCCATTTGTTTCTGATATATTTTACTGAAACAATTTTTCCAGGATTCATAGTAAGTGAAAATAAGAATTCATTAACGTCTGTCTACATGAACTTGCAATTTTGAAAAATAGCAGCTAGGTTATTACCTCACAAAATGTCAGCTGAGGATCTATCCAATAGGATTATCTTTAGGTCAATGCATATAAAATAATGGATTCTTAGGGGGCCCAGGTGGCTCAGTCAGTTAAGCGTCCAACTCTTGATTTTGGCTCAGGTCATCATCTCAGAGTCGTGAGATCGAGCCCCACATGGGACTCCACACGGGGCATGAAGCCTGCTTAAGATTCTCTCTCTTCCCCTCCCTCTGCTCCTTCCCCCTGTGCAAGTTCTCGCTCTTTCTTAAAAAAAAAAAGAAAAAAAAAGAATGTAAATCAGTAAGATGTATAAATTAAATGCATACTCTTAAGAATATTAACAACCCACATACCATTTTGGCCTGAGCTCATAGAATTTGCTTGAAACAGAAAGATGGTATTGCATGCTGTATAAATTCATCTCTATCTTTAAAAATAAATCCTAGGGGTGCTTGGGTGGCTCAGTCAGTTAAGCACCAGACTCTTGATTTCAACTCAGGTCATGATCTCAGGCTCGTGAGATCGGGCCCCCCCCCACCCCGCCACAGTGCAGTTCGATGCTGGGTATGGAGCCTGGATAAGATTCTCTCTCTTTGCTCTCTGCCCCTCCACCCCCTACTCACGCACGCATGCTTTCTCTCTCTAAAAAAAAAAAAAAAAAAAAAAAGTAAATGCTAAAATCAGGCAAGATATGATATACACTAGATTTAAGATGAGGTAAATAACGCTTAACAGAAAAAATGAATTAAGGAGTGAATATAGCATATTTAATACCACCATTTACTCATTGTCCATAATGGCAACTCTGACACACTTAACTCAGTGAATATGAGCTTTATTCATTGATTCAACATGTATTTACTAAACGCCTATTAAGTCCCAGATACTCCTTGAAAGAATGGTAATACTGCGGGGAACCCGGGTGGCTCAGTCGGTTGAGAATCTGCCTTTGGCTCAGGTCATTGAGCTCTCTGCTCAGCAGGGAGTCTGCTTCTCCCTCTCCCTCTGTCAAATAAATGAATAAAATCTTTTTTAAAAATGGTAATACTGCGATAAGCAGATCCTTACTCTTCTTGAGCTTATTACAAGAATGACTAATTTCGTGTTCTACCCAGCACCAGGTACTTTAAGTGGATTATCTCCCAACAATGCTTTGAATAAAGTACTATTATTACCTCCATCTATGGATAAGAAAACTTGAGGCTATGAAGTCATTTGCCCACAGTTCATAAGCGGTAAAAAGAGTCGAACTCCAGTGGTTGAGAATCTGAGTTTTGTGGGGGTTTAAGTTTATTTATTATTTTCTACATCCAATGTGGGGCCTAAACTCACAACCCCAAGATCAAGAGTTGCAGGCTCTTCTGAGTGAGCCAGTCAGGTGCCTCAAGAATCTGAGTTTTTAACCACTACACTAGGCAGTCTTCCCTCCAAGGCAGTGTTCCACAACTTTTTTCCCCCCATTATCACCCTAAGGAGCCTTTTCAGACATTTTTTCCTAATCACTCCTGGGAAATAATTGAAATTATATATATATTGGTTTCTGCCCCTGGTTCCTGGCACAGAGCTCCTAAAACCCTTGGAATTCCTAAGTGATAAGAGCCCTAGGAGCATCTTTTTCTAATATTGGTCTTTGACTTGGGTTCCTGACATCTAAATCCCTTGGAATCTTCTGGGTGATCGGAATGTCTTTGTTCTAATGAGGGGCTCCTGGATGGGGGCTGGTCACCAGAAAGACCAAGCCACGATTAGAAGCTTGGGATTTCAGGGGTGCCTGGGTGGCTCAGTCGTTAAGCGTCTGCTTCGGCTCAGGGCGTGATCCCAGGGTCCTGGGATCGAGCCCCACATCAGGCTCCTCCACTGGGAGCCTGTTTCTTCCTCTCCCACTTCCCCTGCTTGTGTTCCCTCTCTCGCTGGCTCTCTCTCTCTGTCAAATAAATAAATAAAATCTTAAAAAAAAAAAAAAAAAAAGCTTGGGATTTCAGAGAAGGAGAGCGTCTGGAAATGGCCATTTCAGAGAAGGAGAGGGGCTGGAAATGGAGTTAATAACTGATGACGCCTACATGAGGAAGCCTTCACAAAATCCCAGGAGTATGGGGTTTGGAGAGCTTCCAGGTTGGTGAACAGGGGGAGGTGCTGGAGAATGGTGCACCAGAGAGGACATGGACCCTCTGCAGCCCTTCCCATACACCCTGCCCTACCACCTTTTCCAGCCGGATGCTCATCTGCGTGCTTTATCACACCATTTTGTAATAAACTGGTAAACAGTAAGTAAACTGTTTTCCTGAGTACTGTGAGCCACTCTAGCAAATTAACTGATTCTGAGAATGGAGTCACAGGAACCTCCAAATTATAGGGAATGAGTCAGAAGCACAGGTGACAGGGGCGCCTGGGTGGCACAGCTGTTAAGCGTCTGCCTTCGGCTCAGGGCGTGATCCTGGTGTTGTGGGATCGAGCCCCACATCGGGCTCCTCCGCTGTGAGCCTGCTTCTTCCTCTCCTACTCCCCCTGCTTGTGTTCCCTCTCTCGCTGGCTGTCTCTATCTCTGTCAAATAAATAAATAAAATCTTTAAAAAAAAAAAAAAAAAGAAGCACAGGTGACAATCTAGCCTTGTTATGGGCATCTGAATTGGGGGGAAGGAAACTGTCTTGTGGGACTGAGTCCTTAACCTGTGGGATCTGATACTCTCTCCAGGTAGTGTCAGAACTGAACTAAACTGTAGGACACTCAGATGGTTACTCAGAGAACTGCATGGTATGGGAAAACCCCCACACATTAGAAACGCTTTAAGTGTGGTAGCAGCCTAAGAGTAAAAGAAAAACACATGGAAGCGTAGGTTTTTCAAAACCTCCCCCTCATGAAATTTTATCACCAGATACACTAATGCTGTATGTACTATACATACATGTGTACTTTACACATAAAAACATTTCTTCACCACCACCACCACCACCACCATCCTCCCCCATCAAGTAACTAATTTTCACCCCTTGAGGGCAACACCATATCCACTGAGAAAGTTTGCCCTAGAGCAAGTTTCTTAACCTCAGCAATGCTGGCATTGGGGGCCAGGTAATCCTACATTATGGGTGCTGCCGTAGGCATTGAAGGATGTCTAGTACCATCCGTGGCCTCCACCAACTAGAAACCAAGTAGTAACTGTAGCAAAGTTCAGTTGAATCTCCCAGGCCTAGAAACATGCAGGTAAGTAGCAGCAATTGCTTCTCTTGCTGCCCTTTACACAATCGTAAGAACTACAGTTCCTGATTTTGCCCACGAAAACACTGGAGTGGATGGGATATAAGCAGACTGCAAATGCTGTATCTCTGTAGCTGGTGTGAAGGAGCACATGCAAGAGCAGCAGCAAGAAGGAAACTATTTTATATAAACACAGGCAGGAAAGAACCCCATTAGACCAATAAGTGAAAGGACATTAAAGTTTAATAAAATCCATTTATAATACATGCCATAGAATAAGGCTAAGTAACCCCTCCCACCAAAATGATGAGTGAGACAAATGATCTCACTTTAAGTATAGATGAGAACCATAACGAAATCCCCGGGAGAACATTGTGTTTTATAATGGGCTTCCATTGTATTCACACAATATGCGGTCAAGAGGAGCCAAGATTAAGGATATAATTAGATAGTGATGGGAAGGGCAGCTCTGAGAGTTTCAAATTCAGAATACATATCAAAAAAGATCAGGGGACACTAAATTCATCTCAAACCGATCACAGGTAAGCCTTTCAGGAGATTAATCAGAAAAGCATCTCGTGCATCAGTGTGGAGAAGGCTGGGGAAGAGTGATGTGCTGGTGGTCCTGAGGTCAAAGGGGAAAAGCGGCAAGGCAAGGTGCATGACCCTGAGCCAGTTTCCTCAACTGTCAAACGGGGTAACAGCATCTTCATTTCACACGGCTATGGAGACGATTAAAGGAGAAAACGTGAGCGTGGATGATGCCTGGGCATGTAATAATGGCACAATAACCATGATGTTTTTAATCCCGTTTAAGCACTGTAGTGGCAAAAAAACTAAGATAAGCGAACAGAAAGACCTCCGAATAGAAATGGTTCAGAGGAACCAAAGATGAGCTACAAAAAAGATGAGCTAGGTAAGACTTGTGAGACCTCAGAATACCCAGAGGTAAATATTTTGCTTCATGGTGCACAACCAAAGTCATTAAAAAATAGAGACGTTTCTATAACACAGTAAAGAAAAAGGAATCTATACTTCAGACAAAAATATATTATGCTTAATAGTAAAACACTAGCATTCCCATTAAAGCAGGGAACCAGGTAAGGCTGTCCATATTTTCAACATTATTTAATACAGATACATAAGGGCGCCTGGGTGGCTCAGTCAGTTAAGCGGCTGCCTTCGGCTCGTGTCATGATCCCAGGGTCCTGGGATCAAGCCCTGAGTCGGGCTCCCTGCTCAGCAGAAAGCCTGCTTCTCCTTCTCCCTCTGCCTCTGCCTGCTGCTCTGCCTACTTGTGCTCTCTATCAAATAAATAAATAAAATCTTTAAAAAAAAAAAAAAGTACCATGCAGGGCAATTACACAATAGAAAAAAGTATAAATATTGGAAAGAACTTCAAATTATTTTTTTACAAACATAATTAACTGCATATTTGAAAATGTTTCTACGATAAGCAGAAATTATTAGAAAAAAATAAGCTAATTTCATAAAGTGGTTGCAAAATCAATAAATTGAAATCACTTGTTTTAGATGGGATCCTGAAACAGAAAAAGAACATTAGGTAAAAACTAAAGAAATCTGAATAAAATACGGACTTTCAAGTTAATGATTTATCAAATATTGGTTCATTGGTTGTGACAAATGTACCATAGTAATCCAAGATGTAATCAACAGGAAAAAAAAGAGTGCAGAATACATGGGGCAACTTTTCTGTAAGTCTACAACTATTCTAAAATAAGTTATTTTGGGGGAACCTGGGTGACTCAGTCGGTTAAGCATCTGCCTTCGGCTCAGGTGGTGATACCAGGATCCTGGAATTGAGTCTCGCATCAGGCTCCCTCCTATTCCCTCTCCCTCTGCTGCTCTCCCTGCTCGTGCTCTCTTGCTCGGTCTCTCTCTCTCTCTCAAAATAAATAAATAAAATCTTTGAAAAAAAAACCACAAAATAAAATAAAATGTTTTTTTAAATCAATAGTTCTCTTGTATGTAAGCAATGACCAGTTAGAAAGAGCGAAAGAAATGGTTCTACTTACACTGTGTTAGAAATTAAAATCTAACAATAATAATACTAAGGGAAAATGTACAAGGTTGACAGAAAAAAAACTAAAAAAGAAAATTCTCTTTAGGGACATAAAACGAAGAGATCACCTTAACTCAGTATCATAATGATGTCAAATTTCCCTCCCTGAAGTAATCTACAAATTCAATGCCTTCCAACCACAAATTCCATAGCATCCCCAGGAAACAACAAGATGGATAAACATGCAAGAATAGCAAAAAAACAAACAAAAAACTAATAAGACTATCAACAATCCTACTATGAAAGAAAAACATATACGTATATAAAACAAGGGTTACAAAAAAAATACAGTATTCACATAAGAGCTGATAAAACAGAAACCAAATACACCAGTGGGAACTTAGATTATGAAAAAGATGGCATTTAAACTACTAAAAAAATATGAGATGGTTTAATAAATTAGGTTGATTGGGACAACTACCTATCAAAAAAAATTTTTTTTAACTAGATGCTCACATATTGCTTACAGCAAAATAATTTCTAGATGGGCTAGACTATAAAATTATTAGATGCTTGCAATTATATTACAAAGACCTAATCTTAATATGTAACAGTGTTTAGATACCAATAAGAAACAAGCTAAGAGAAAATGGATAAAGCACATGAACTCTTCAGAGAGCAATGGGGAAAAAAAACCCAAACTCTTAAGCTTATAAAAAGCTGCTCAACCCCAAAGTAAGATATGCAAATCAAACCACTCTAAGATACTATTTCTTACTTATGAAAATAGCAAAACTATGTGAAGCTGTGGTGCATGTGAGCACAAATGGATCTCTCATGTATTGCTTCCAAGCATGCTAAGGGAGTAATACAACCCCTCTGAGGGGCAATTTGGTAGTATCTTTCAAAATTACAAAAGCATTCATCCTCTGAACAAGCAATCTCATTTCTAGGAATTAATCGTAATAGTATACCTGGACACATCTGAGATGACATTTATACAAATTATTTACCCCAGTACACTTTGTGTTAGAAGTTGGCAAACAAATTAAATGTCTACATATAACATACATGCATATAATATATAAAATATATATGTTAATGTATATATTAATACATCATATGTTATATGAGAGTATTAATGCATATAATTACATACACAATATATAAATTAAACATATATATAAATAATATAGCCACACGATGGAATTCTATGCAACTGTCTAAAAAAAAAAACTGAACCCAACAAACAAAAATCCAGGACCAACAGCTTCACTGGTGAATTCTACCAAACATTTAAAGAAGAATACCAATCCTTTTCAAACTCTTCCAAAAAAGAAAAAAGGAAGGAACAGTTCCAAACTCATTTTATGAGGCCAGCATTACCCTAATGCCAAAACCAGACAAGGACACCACAAGAAAATTACAGACCTATATCCCAGATGAACATAGATGCAAAAATCCTCAAGAAAATATTAACAAACCAAATTCAATAATCCATTAAAAGAATCCTGGGGCACCTGGGTGGCTTGAGCATCTGTCTGCAGCTCTGATCATGATGTCAGGGTCCTGGGATTGAGCCCAGCATCAGGCTCCCTGCTCAGCAGGGCGCCTCCTTCTCCTTCTGCCTCTCCCCCCTGCCCATGCTCCTGCGCGCTCTCTCAAATAAAGAAATAAAGAAAAAAGAATCCTACACCATGATCAAGTGAGATTTAGTCTAGAGATGCAAGAATGGTTTCACACCTGCAAATCAGGGGCGCCTGGGTGGCTCGGTCAGGTAAGCATCTGCCTTCAGCTCAGGTCATGATCCCAGGGCCCTGGGATAGAGCCCCCCTCCTTGGGCTCGCTGCTCAGCAGGGAGCCTGCTTCTCCCTCTCCCTCTGCCTACTGCTCCCCCTGCTTGTGCTCTCTCTGTGTCAAATGAATGAAATCTTTATCAAAAAATCTGCAAATCAATGTGATAGACCACATTAACAAAATGATGGATAAAAATCATATGATCAGCTCAAAAGATGCAGAAAAAGCATCTGACAAAAGTCAACATCCGTTTATAAAATTCTCAACAAAGTGGGTATAGAGGGAACATACTTCAACATAAAGGCCTCATATAACAAGCCCACAGTTAATATTATACTTAACAGTGAAAAGCTGAAAGCTTCTAAGATCAGGAGCAAGACAAGGATACCCACTCTTAACACTTTTATTCAACACAGTATTAGAAGTCCTAGCCAGAGCAATTAGGTAAAGAAAAGGCATTCAAATTGGAAAGGAAGAAATAAAACTATTTGTAGATGACATATTATATTTAGAAAACCTCAAAGACTGTTTAAACCAAAATACCAAAAAAACTGTTAAAATAAATTAATTCAATAAAGTTGAGGATTTAAATCAATATACAAAATCAATATACAAAAATGTGTTGTTTCTTTTTTTAAAGATTTACTTTTTGAGGTGGGGGAGGGAATGCACACAGAGAGGCAGAGGGAGAGAATCCTCAAGCAGACTGGCCGCTGAGCACCGAGCCCAACAGGGGGCTCGACACCATGACCCATGAGATTATGACCTGAGCTGAAACCAAGAGCCAGCCACTCAACCGACTGAGCCACCCAGGCACCCTTGTTATGTTTCTATACACTAATAACAAGCTATCAGAGAGGGGCGCCTGGGTGGCTCAGTCGTTAAGCGTCTGCCTTCGGCTCAGGGCCTGATCCCAGGGTTCTGGGATTGAGCCCTGCATCTGGCTCCCTGCTCCACTGGGAGCCTGCTTCTCCCTCTCCCACTCCCCCGCTTGTGTTTCTTCCCTGCTGTCTCTCTGTCAAATAAATTAAAAAAATCTAAAAAAAAAAAAAAAAGCTATCAGAGAAATTAAGAAAACAATCCCATTTACAACTGCATCAAAAAGAATAAAATACCTAGGAATAAATTTAACCGAGGAGGTAAAAGACCTGTACACTGAAAACTATTAGACACTGATGAAAGAAACTGAAGGAGGACCACAAATAAATGGATAGTCTATGCTCATAGATTGAAACAATTAATATTGCTAAAATGTCCAGGGACGCCTGGGTGGTACAGTTGGTTAAGCATCTCACTCTTGGTTTCAGCTCAGGTCATGATCTCAGGGTCGTGAGATCAAGCCCCATGCTGGGAAACTCTCTCTCCCTCTCCCCTCCCCGCCAATAAATCTTTTTTAAAAATTGCTAAAATGTCCATACTACCCAAAGCAATTAGACTCAACACAATCCCTACCAAAATTTCAATGTAATTTTTCAGAGAAATAGAAGAAACAATCCTAAAATGTGTATGGGACCACAAAAGACTCAAAGGAGTCATAGCAATCTTGAAAAAGAAGAACAAAACTGGAGGCATCACATTTCCTGATGTCAAACTATATTACAAATCTGCAATAATTGAAACAATATGGTATTGGCACAAAAACAGACACAGAGATCAGAACAGAATAAAGAGCCCGGAAAAACACCCACACATATATGGTCAATTAACTTACAATAAAGCAGCCAAAATATACAATGGAGAAAGGACAGTCTCTTCAATAAATGGTTTTGGGAAAACTGGACAATCACATGCAAAAGAATGGAACTGGACCACTATCTTACACCATACAAAGTTACTAAAAATGGATTAAAGACTTAGAAACCTAAGACCTGAAACCATAAAACTCCTAGAAGAAAACACAGGAAGGAAGCTCCCTGACATGAGTCCTGGCAAGGTGTTTTGCGGGGTTGACACCTTAAGCAAAGCAACAAAAGCAAAAATTAACAAGTAGAACTACATCAAACTAAAAAGCTCTGCACAGCAAAGGAAACCATCAGCAAAATGAAAAGGCAAACTGCTGAATGGGAGAAAATACTTGCAAATCCTATGTATGATAAGAGGCTAATATGCAAAATATATAGAGAACTCCTGTAACTCAACAGCAAAACACCAACCAGATTAAAAAATGCGTGGAGGATCTGAATAGACATTTTTCCAAAGACATAAAGATGGCCAACAGGTACATGAAAAGGTGCTCAACATTACTACCAGGGAAATGCAAATCAAATCCACAGTGAGCTATCACCTCACACTTGTTAGAATGGCAATTATCAAAAAGACAGTAAATAACGAGTGTTGGCAACGATGTGGAGAAAAGGGAACTTTTGTGCACTGCTGATGGGAATGTAAATTGGTGCTATGGAAACAGTATGCAGGTTCCTCAAAAAGTTAAAAATAGAACTAACATATAATGCAGCAATTCTACTTTTGGGTATTTATCCAAAGGAAACAAAACACTACCTGAAAAAATATATGCACCCCTTCATTCACTGCAGCATTATTTACAATAGCCAAGACACGGCAACAACCTAAGTGTCCATCAATGGATAAACGGATAAAGAAACTGTGGTACATATACACAACTGAATGTTACTGAACCATAAAAGGGAAGGAAATACTGCTATATGCCACAACGTGGATTGACCTTGAGGGCACTATGCTCTCAAGTGAATTAAGTCAGAGAGAGGGGGGAAAAAAAAACCCACATGATTTCCCGTATACATGGAATCTAAAAACAAAACTAAAATGACTGAGCTCATCAATACAGAGAACAGACTGGTGATTACCAGAGTTGGGGGTGGGGTGACAGACAAAATGGGTGAAGGAGGTCAAAAGGTAAAAACTTCCACTTAGAAAATAAATAAGTCACGGGGATATAATGTACAGTTAATAATACTGTATTGCATGTTTGGAAGTTGCTAATAAGTCTTAAAAGATCTCATGACAAAAAAATTATAATGATGCATGGTGACAGATGTTAACTACGCTTATTGCGATCATTTCACAATATATATAAATATCGAATTATGTTGTATACTTGAAACTAACATAATGCTATACGTCAAGTATATCTCAAAAAAAAAAAAAAACAGCACGTATTGCATGGTGCACTGGGTGTTATACACAACTAATGAATCATCGAACTTTACATCAAAAACCAGGGATGTACTGTATGGTGACTAACATAATAAAAAAAAAATTACTATTAAAAAACAAAACAAACAAAAAAACACTGAAGAAGCCCTTCTGGTACTAATGCACATATGTTTAAGATATATTAAGTGTGGGGGGAAAATATATAGAATACTGTAGGTGGGGGAATTTGAATCTGTAGGTTGTGGTGAGAGTCACAGTGGTTTCTTATGGGAGATAGTGCCCGTGGAGAACTGGGAAGATGGTGGGCAGGTATAAAAGGGCAACTCTTTATCACCTTTAGAGTTGTGTATGTTTTAATTTAACCATGCAAATTAATTCCCCAATTTAAAAAGTTAGATGAAAACACAGAATTTTTTTTTTTTTTACAAACTTTTAATAGGGAAGGGCTTCATAAGCATGAAGAAAACTAGTAAGTGTGGCTACTAAAAAACGTTAAATTTGTATGTTCAAAAACCCAATCATAAAGTTAAAAGACAAAGTAGGGAGAAAATTTAATATATGACAAAGAGCTGATTTTTATACATAAAAGGGCTCTCAAAAATCACTTAGCATGACAAAATGACTTTCAAAAACAGATAAAGGATACAGAAAGCAATTTAAAAAATATAAATGTCGGGGCGCCTGGGTGGCACAGCAGTTAAGCGTCTGCCTTCGGCTCAGGGCGTGATCCCGGCGTTATGGGATCGAGCCCCACATCAGGCTCCTCCGCTATGAGCCTGCTTCTTCCTCTCCCACTCCCCCTGCTTGTGTTCCCTCTCTCGCTGGCTGTCTCTATCTCTGTCAAATAAATAAATAAAATCTTTAAAAAAATAAAAAAAATAAAAAATATAAATGTCTACTAAGCACATGAAAAGATACTTATTATTAAAGAAACACAAATTAAAACAAGATGCCATTTTACACTATCATACTGCAAAAAATTTATAATAACCAATATTGGTGAGAACAAAGGGAAACAGGTTCTTTCACACCGGTGAACATATAAATTGGTATAGCTTTTGAGGTGTAATTTGGCAACATCTAGGTGAATTTAAATATGCATACTCCTGTGGCACCTGGGTGGCTCAGTTGTTAAGTGTCTGCCTTCGGCTCGGGTCTTGATTCCAGGGTCCTGGGATCAAGCCCCGCATCGCATCGGGATCCCTGCTCAGCGGGAAGCCTGCTTCTCCCTCTCCCACTCCCCCTGCTTGTGCCCCCTCTCTTGCTGTGTCTCTGTCAAATAAAAAAAATATAAATAAATAAATAAATAAATAAGCATACTCTTTGACCTAGCAACTTGTTTTCTAGAAACTTATGCTGTATACTCCCACAAGCAAGATCTTACATACACAAATGTGCACCACAGCATTCTTTGTTCTTATTTTGGTCTTTTGCTTTGGACTATACTTTTATTATGGACTGTATATACTCATACAGTTTCTATAGATAGTATTATTTTCATGATAAATACCTAATAGTGGTTTTTTACCTGGAAAGTGAAATGCTCAAAGAATATACCATACTGGGTAAAAAGCACTATGTAAGCACTGCTATTATCAGTGCAAGTTTCTATACAAGTTTCTGCTGCAGCCTGAATTAAAATTATTCAGTAATTTATTCACTGCTGAAAAATGCAGAAGACCTAAACCAACAACCTAACCAGGAAACAATAAGGTATTTTCAGACATTCACAAATAAGAGACCAAGACCTCCCAGGCTAGTAACTATTAACTTGAGGTGTCTATCAGAGTCACTATGGGCTTTTTCTGTTGGTACATTTAGGAGTAGTTGTTTTTTGAAATACACATGTCCAGCCTAGCTCTTCCTTCCTCAGAAGGTACTGATTTATTAGAATGAAGCAAAACAGAACTTCAGGCAAGTTAATTCCCAATTATCAGATGATGGGTTTGGGGTTCTTTTTTTAAGAAAGGTAATGACAGCTCTGTCCCATGTATCACCTGTCAAGAAGCCTGTGTCCCATGCTATACGCCAGCAATTCTCAAGTACAGCATCATGACAGACACTAGGAACATAAAAAGGATTTCCAATAATCTTCCAAAGCTGCTCAATAACTTCCTTTAAAAATTAAGGAAAGGCAGGCTCAGGATTATCTCTACAATAGCCTCACTCTAGCCTGTGCTATGATACACATTTTGCTGCAGGATAAGGAAAAGAGGTGAACAGTGACTCGGGGTGAGCAGATGAGTGAGGGGCATAGTTTGAAACCATCCTGTGGAGATTTCTAATTCTCCTCAACCTATTAATAAGGAAAAAACTATAAAGTTATAATTAGTTGAAAGCCACATGCCAATGCCTAAAATAGTGGCAAGAGCTATGTGGTGCATTCTGTGATTTTACAATTACTTTGACTTTCCGTATTTTAATGTACCAATACATTTTTAATAAGAAAGCCAAAACAGACACATAATGGAAGCTTGAATAACAGTGACACTGCACAATGATACGAAAAAAACTGATGCTAGTAAAATCTGCCAGTAAATATGTAAGATTACCGAATCAAAGGCAAAGCAACAATGAAAGGGAAATTTGCAATACCACACTAATCATGTTAAATATGTTAAAATATGTAAATTCTAGAAACTATAACTTTGGACAATAAAATAAAGTTTAAGTTTATAGGAACTATAGAGAATAGAGAGGAAACAAATGACATTACAATTAGATAAATCCATAACACAGAACATTCTATACGATAATTAGCCTTGGGGTGCCTGGGTGGCTCAGTCGGTTAGGTATCTGCCTTCCGCTCAGGTCATGATCCCGGTCCTGGGATCAAGCCCCTCATCAGGCTCCCTGCTCAGCAGGAATCTCCTCCCTCTGCCCTTCCTCTCACTCGTGCTCTCTCTCAAGAAAATAAATAAAATCTTAAAAAAAAAAAAAGAAAAAGATAATTAGCCTTGACTTTTTAAAAAGTCAGTTGGATGGGGGAGAAATGATTAAACCCTACCTGGATCCCTGGTTTGGAAAAACTAACTATAAAGGACATTTTCAGGATAACTGAGGAGGTTTGAATATAAACTAGATGTTAGGTATAAGAGAACTATTTATTATCTTCGATATAAAAGTGTTATGATTATGAAGCCTGAAGCATTTAGTCATGATGGATCAGAAGTATACGTGTAAGAATGTATATACAGCCATATATCCTGTACCAGTATACAGTTGAAGCAAATATGATTTTTTTAAGATTTTATTTATTTATTTACTTACTTGAGAGAGCACATGCGCTAGCAAGGGGAAGGGGGGAGGGGGGAGGGGGAAAAGGACAAGTGGGCTCTGCACTGACTGCTGAACAGAGCCTATGGTGGGTCTCAATATCATGACCCTGAGATTATTACCTGAGCTGAAATCAAGAGTCAGCCTCTTAACCAACTGAGCCCCCTAGGCCCCCCATAAATATGATCATTTTTTAAAAGGTTCATGATTGCTGAATCTAAGTAGAGATATGGATGAACATGTGATACTCTCTGAAATTTCTTGTTCATATGAAAATTATTCATATTAAGAAATTGAAAAAATTACTCTAAGCTTATTCCTCAATAGCACATACTGCATATTTTAATTCCTGTGGCATAAAGGACTGAAAAAAAGTAAGATTTTTTGATAATACAGAATTTTTTTTAGATAAACTAAATTTATTTTCACTTTTTAAAAATCTTTAAATTGAGGATTTCCTTACTAAAATGCCCCCAAAGCTCTCTTTACGTCCTTGCAAAGTTCACTTGGATTCTGTCTTAAGGGTCTGTGGTGCTTGTGGAAATGATGTGCAATGCTTCATCTGTGGCATAAATAAGATAGTACAAATGATAACCGGTTTATTTGGGTTCTTTTTAACTATTTGTTTTTATATCCTTCCCATCAACCATTCCAGATACTTATTCAGAGACAGTAATATTATGGGCATAAATGATATTGTGTGAAGTTAAAAAAAAAATTCACTGAGGAAGACTTAACATGTTGGATATATTATAATAAAACTTCATAGCAGGGAAAAATCACTACACCTCAGAACCTACTTTCTTTTAATAAGCAATATTTTCTCCAGAACAAAGATTCATTTCCCTGGTGGAAAGATTATGGGAAACACTGCTCCAACTCAAATAACAAACCTCATAAAAGTCCCCCCACCACAAGGCCTACCACAGTGCCCAGCATACAGTAAATGTTTTGAATGTAGAATTATCCTTTGCATAAAGCCTTCTAGGAAATATCTGCATCCTCCTTCCAATTCCTGAACACTGTATGACACATAAGGAATTAGTCATATTCTACCCTGTAATATAGTTGTATATTTGTCTCATGGTCTCATAAATTAGGAAGAACAGCATTATTGTATAGGAAGCTAAGACACTGCTGTCCATTTTGCGTGAATGATGTCTAAAGTTACTCATCTTTAGGATTATTTCATTTCATATAACTTTTCATATGTGAAATATTTCAATTTTTAAGATTTTATTTATTTATTTGACAGAGAGAGAGACAGCCAGCAAGAGAGGGAACAGAAGCAGGGGAAAGGGGAGAGGAAGAAGCAGGCCCCCAGCAGAGCAGGGAGCCCAATGAGGGGCTCGATCCCAGGACCCCGGGATCACGCCCTGAGCCAAAGGCAGACGCTTAACGACAGAGCCACCCAGGCGCCCCAAATACCTCAATTTGAAAATAGCATAACATAGGTTAATGGTCAATGCATGATTCAAAAATCATTCAGAATATACTCCTCTTGTGTCCATCTTAAATGTATCGATCCCAGACATAAAACCTTTCATTAATTTTTCTTATACAATTTGATAAGTACTAATAAATTGTAAAATTCCTTAAAAAATAGAATACCAACATGATAAAGGAAAGCAGTAAGAAAACTGTATTAACCATGATGACACTAAATGCAATTAAGTATCCTGGATTGGATCCTAAAACAGAGAGAGGACATCAGTGGGAAAACTAGTGAAATCCACATAAAGTCTATAGTTTGTTAACAGTACTGTACCAATGTTAATTTCTTCATTTTAATAAAAGCACCATGGTTGTGTAAGATTTTAATATTAGAGAAAGCTAGGCAAAGAGTATACAAAAACTCTCTACTATTTTTGTAACTTTTTTGTAAATCTAAAATTATTTCAAAACATAAAGTTTTAAAGATAACTTTAGTGGTTAAATCTGTTTAGTTTATGTCTAGACAACACTCAGGGAGTAAGGAAGGGTAGGAAAAGGAAAACACCCAGATACATAATTCAAGCTTCTCAAATCTGTGACTAATCTTCCTGCCTATTCTCAGCACAGTTGGCACTCGGGTTCTATTTGGTCTGTACAAAGCTCTACAGAATAGGACTTTTTTTTTTCCCCTAAAAACCTCAAAAGGAAATGGCTTGCCTTTCCCTAGGTTTTTTCTTTCTTATCATAACACAAAGCAACAGAGACTAGCACCAGCAGTGCAAGTTTAAAAAGATACAACCCCTCGGGTTCTAATGATAAAAGAAGAGAAGAAACTATTTTACAATTCTCCCAAAGAAAGAATTTAACCAACTTTTTCAGGAAATAAGCAGAGCGATCAGAATCAGTAGCTACTAATTTTACTGTGATTTGTAAAATGCACCTATATTTAAAGAAGACAACAGTAGGAAAATATTTGTGGCAATCTGCCCTTTTCCATACCATTAGTCAATGCTGTTCTTGTGTTACTGTTCCTGGGTATCTCGGGTGTCCCAGCCCACCTAAAAAATAACTCTCCGCCCTCCCCAGCTACGCAAAGACACAGGAAAACCATTTGATTTACCTCAAATTAAATAACAGAAACTATCAACCTCTTCTCAAAGAAACATTTTGCTTATTTATCAGTTGCCTGCTATGAAAATTATCCAACTACAAAATATAGAAAAAAAGATCAAAGACGTAATGTAATATGTTAGTGCCACGAAATCCTTAATTTGTATTAAGTTTGAGTTAAAAATTACTTCAAGGGAAACTCTTGTCAAAAAACAGAATATTACTGAAATGGCTTTATTTAACATTCCATTGAATAAGAAATTTACAATAACACCCTGTTTGGGAAAGTGCTGACTGGAGGTGGAAAGTACTCTCAACGCTCTATGTATATGTATGTATGTATGTATGTATGTATGTATGTATATGTGTGTGTGTGTGTGTAAGATTTTATTTATTTATTTTTTAAGAGGGAGAGAGAGAACGGGGGAGGGGGTGGAGGGCAGAGGGAGAAGCAGACTCCCCGCTGAGCAGGGAGCCCAACTTGGGGCTCCATCCCAGGACCCTGGGATCATGACCAAGGCATGGCAGATGCTTAAATGACTGAGCCGACCAGGCACCCACTCTCAACACTGTTGATGAAAATTTAAATTAGGACTTTAAGAGGGCTTAAATTAGCTTTTAAGAGGGCAAGGTGCTTTTGTTTGGTTTTGACTATTTTCTTCTTTTCAAAATACTCTCTTTCCTTGGCTTCTATAACAGGTTCCTTTCTTCACTTCCTCTTGCCTTTCTTATCTCCTTTGCTGATTTTTAATTGCTGATTTTTAGGCCTTGGAGTTCTGCCTGACCCATTTTCTTTTTAATGAATTACACTTTCTCCCCAGGTCTTATCTACTTGTAGCTTGGAGTTATCCCCTGTAGGTGACAACTATACAGAGGTGGTAACTTGTAAGTAAATTTTACCCCAAATTTCTCTCTTGAACATTCCTCTTCAACAGTCTGAACTCACGTTCTTCAAAGGTATCCTCAAAATTGCCTGGCAACCCTACCGTCCCTTGCTAGTCAGTTCACTTCCCCACTCTCCAAAAATTAGGATAGCATTTCCCCTTCTGGAAATCCTCCTCAAACCTTGAATATCCTCCTCACCTCCCCACCTCACTCTCAACAGAAAACACTCTGTACTACATCAAGGAGACTATCAAAATAAAAAAAGACCTCCCTCAACTTTCACCACCAACTGTTCATCCCTTCTTCCACCAGCATTCCTTTCTGAGGATGATCTCTTACCACCTGCGCTCTCTGGACCACAAACCTCTCTTGCCTTTTCAGGAACCTTGTATTATTGTCCATTGTTCTCTCATTCATGTTCCCTCTCAACATAAAGAAAGATTCACTCATTGGGGGCGCCTGGGTGGCACAGCGGTTAAGCATCTGCCTTCGGCTCAGGGCGTGATCCCGGCATTATGGGATCGAGCCCCACATCAGGCTCCTCCGCTATGAGCCTGCTTCTTCCTCTCCCACTCCCCCTGCTTGTGTTCCCTCTCTCGCTGGCTGTCTCTATCTCTGTCGAATAAATAAATAAAATCTTAAAAAAAAAAAAGAAAGAAAGATTCACTCATTGTAAAGTGAATGAGTATCAAAAACAAATAAGCATATTCCTTAATACAACAAGTCTACTTCTAGGAATTTATATAAAAGACTAATACAAAGACTTAACTGAGAATATTCACCCTAGTGTTTTCTAAACAGCTAAAAATTACAACCTATATAATAACGGAAAATGATTCGATACACTGTAACACATGTGTACTATGACCTACTACAGAGCTATTAAAACTGTTACTTTTTCCCCCCATGGAAACATTCACAATTTGGAGTCAAGCAAAAATAGAAGGCTTTAAAACAGTACAAATTTTATGAGCCCATTTTTGTTAGAAGGAAGCATAATACATATTTATAAGCTCCAAATACACTCTGGTTACTAAAGTGTTCAACAGACTGGGTAAATGGGAATACAAGTGATTTTTATTTTCTTCTTTTCACTTACCTGTAATTTCAGATTTAGCAAAAAAAAAAAAAAAAAACACCCCACAAATATATATATAATATATATAATAATATATATATACACACACATATATAATTGAACAAAGATTCTATTATACTGACAGAGAAAATCTAAATACTGAGCAAAGAGAAGTACATTATTAAGGAGTACAAAAATTGAAATGAGAGGATAAAGTATGCAATTATCATTAATTTATTTTAAATTAAAACATGTTTGTATTTGGGGAGAGAAAATGTTTTGGATATTTAATAAAGTTTTTCAATTTCTTCCAAGTGCTGATAAAACACGTTTTACATAAAGCCAGAAAGTGAAATAAGGTCCTCTTTACAGGAGACCAGAAAAAGATGACCAAACTGTAGTATATTCATACAAAGGAATTCTGCTCATCAGTAAAAAGGAACAAGTTACTGATACACACAACATGGATAAATCTCAAAAACATGATGTTGAATGAAAAAGGATTACAAAGGTAATGCTCCATGACTCCATTTAAATGAAGTTCTAGAACAGGATAAACTAATCTACGATGGGGGAAAAATTCAGAATAAAAGTGAGAGAGTTGACTGGGAAAGGCAAGCAGGAAGTTTCTGGGGTGACATTAATGTTCAACAACATGATGGGGCCGCACTACACAGGTGCATGCCTTTATTAAAATTCAAAACTCATCCAACGGTTCACTAGGATTTGTGCCTATGAGAAGTCTAGATGATGATATGCATGCTGAAATATTTAGGGTGATCTATATTGATGTCTGCAACTTACTTCACAAACATCCCCCTTAAAAAAAAAAAAAGGTCTTGACAGAGGGACACATTGACACACAACATGTAATTTTAAAAAATTATAGAAGCCAGATGGTGGGTATAATTCTCTCAACTTTTCTCTATGTACGAAAATGCTCATAATAAAATGTTAGAAAAATTTAACTTTCAGTAAAGTCAGCTAGCAAAAGCCAACTATGTAGTTAAATACATGTATTTGAAGGCAGGAAAAGGAATAGAAACCTTTCTAGTTTTTCAATCACCAAATGATTTAACAATTGTGAGTAACTTCTCAAATGGTAGAAAATATTCCATCTTTAACAAAAGACCCTAAAAGATTTTAGCAATCAATAGCCATTTTTGTAAATTCACAAGCATTTCTACAAGTTGACAAATATGGCTGGAACTTGATTTGTAAACCATCTTTGCACAATATATCCTTAATTTATTATATGACATAATAGAGAGACAAGAACTAAATCTATGTCATAGCCAATTATGGAAACAATTACATACACCTTGATACTAACTACTGAAAACACTAGCATGAAAAGGTACAGGATATAGGTCAAAACAGACCACCAACTACTCATCAAACTTTTCCTAAAGAATACAGAAGATACTAATAAATAATCACGTTTAATTGCTAACTTATAATACAATAACTTCCCTAATTAAAAACTTTTTAGGAAACAGAAACTGTTTTAGTCCTATAGTCATAACAAAATCTTGATTACATCTTGAAAATATTTTTAAATCTTGGCAAAAGAAAATGACATGAGGGCCTCAGAGAAATCCTTACTAATAAAGGGCTTATCATTCTGTAGAAGATAAACATCAGTTACAGAAAATGCAATAACCTGGAAGAAAAATTGAAACCTTCATAAATCTGATATGGATAATTTAGTTTCTGAATATAATCTCTCCAGATTTATACAATATATATTACTATATGGATATGTGTATATAGGTTTATGAAGTTGCATATGCAAAAAACCTATAATATGCTACACTTTGAATGATTTAAAGGCTTTTCAAGAGTTATTCTACATTTGATTTTTCAATAATTTTACATCTGATTTTTGTCATGCACCCTGATACTGAACCTAACCCCCAGGTAAGATGTAACTCCACCATACAACACAGCCTACCACAGTAATTCCCCATCCCCAAATATTCTCTATCAGTTATGTTGGTAAGTCTAAAGAAGGTTCACATATATTATAAAAAATTCCTTCAACAAATATTTAGTCAAAGCTTATATCAGCCAAGCATGAGAACATACACTGGATATACAATGCCAAATAAATCACATGATCCCAGCCCTCACAGAATGTACAAGGTATTGCAGGGGGAGAGGTATTAGAGACAGCAAATAAGCACACAAAGATACAAGTATGTGTTTATGATTAGAACCATGAAAGAAAGTTACAGGGTGTAATGATGGAAAAAAGAGAGAGAACCTGCTTATGGTTATCAGGTCAGACCTCTCTGAGGAGATGATATTTAAGCCCAGCCCTAAGGACCAAGCAGCAGCCACCTTTGCAAAAAAGCAGAGGGAAGACTATCCTGTCAGAAGTCATAGCACGTGCAAAGGCCCTGAAGGAAGACAAGCTTGGTAGGTTAAAGTAACCGAAAGTCCAGTGGCCATAGTTACTATGGCACAAACTGCAGACAAAGGTAGAATTAGTTCCACTGAGGCCTTAGTAAGAATGTTGAATTTTATTCCAAGTGTAAAAGAAAATCAGTGAAGGATATTAAAAAGGCAGAATGACATGAACAGATGATGTCCTCTACTTGTGGAGAAAGAATCGTAAAGGGCAAGAATAGAAGCTAAAGTAGTAGTACAGACAAAAGAAAAAGAAAAACAGTGTGAACTAGGAAGCAGAAAGGAAGGTCTGAGATACTCTGACAGAACTGGTAAGATCTGCTCATAAGGAAGGGGGAGGGAGACGGTATGAGCAACTACATACATGATGGTACCATGAACTAAGGTGACAAAGAGAAAGAAAACAAGTCTGGTCCCCGGGGTGTGGTGAAGGGTTAGCAGGGAATCAAGCACACTTTAGACATGGTATCTCTGAGATGCCTGTGGGACAGTCAAGAGGATATGAGTAGGCAGCTGGATTTAGGTCAGAGGATGGGACTTAGGGGCATATCGATCAGGTTCTTTAAACTGACTTGGATGTCTATAAAATACAAACAAATGGGCCACCCTCCAAATATTCTGCATCAGAATGACCACGCACACATGCACATTTTTAACACGTTCAAATCTGACATCAAATGGAGTCTGAGAACCACTTATGTAAATAGATTTTAATGTTATATAGTTCATCACCTAGGGATATAACTCTTTGGAGAAGAGAACAATAAGCAACAAGATAATGGTTTGACTAATAAATCGAGAGCTACCTAATCTCCTCCCATCATACAGCATTATAGAGGAAACACTGTTCTCATTGGCCATTCTTTCAAATGACATTTACTAAAGGCCACTCTGAAGGTGAATAATTTTTTATTTTTCATAAATATTCGCTTATAAAATACACATGAAATATCTCACAAATGAGTAAATCAAGGTTAAGAAAGGTAGAGTCTTGCCCAAAGGACTCACAATCAACAAGAGCCAAAATTCACAAATCAAGATAACACCAATTCCAATCTGCTTTCCACAACACGAAAACGCCACAAAGCCCGTGACTACAAAGCTCACCATCTGTCACACGTCATGTGCAAAAATGATTACAGTTGACCCTTGAACAACATGGGCTTGAAGTACACGGGTCCACTAATACGGACATTTTTCTTCACAAATACAGCATAGTACTATAAATATATTTTCTCTTATGATTTTCTTAACACTTTTCTCTAGCTTACCTTATTACAACACAGCATATAATACATGCAACATACAAAATATGTGTTACTTGACTGTTTGTGTAACCAGTAAGTCTTAGAGTCAACAGTAGGCTGTTAGTAGCCAAGCTTTTTTTGGGGGGGGGGTCAAAAGTTATACGCGGATTTTCAACTGAGTGGGGGTTAGGTGCCCCAACCCCCATGCTGTTCAAGGGTCAACTGTATAGCAAGAGAAAATGGGGTGAGTGCCTTAAGAGAAACAGAAGGGACAGTGAAAGTAAGAAGGAAAAATTACTTATTCATTTTCACTACTTACATGATTTATAATTGCAGAAACTATCAATTCTACCTTTCAAAGTATCCACAAAAGCTACTAATAGCAAAAGTGTTTTACTCCTATACAAAAAGCCCTAAGACTCTACCTAATTTAACATACTACGTCATCATAGACTTTGGATATTTAATTTAAAAAAACAAAGAGGGGTGCCTGAGTGGCTCAGTTGGTTGGGCATCTGCCTTCAGCTCAGTCATGACCCCAGGGTCCTGGGATCAAGCCCCAAGTAGGGCTCCCTGATCAACAGGGACTCTGCTTCTCCCTCTCCTCTGCTCCCCTCCCCCACTTGAGCACGCGTGCTCTCTCTCTCTCTCAAATAGTCTTTAAAAATAAAAAATAAAATTTAAAAACAAACAAAAACTACCTATACAATGGCTATAAAAGTCCTTATAAATCCCAGCTCTTTATCTGCCTAACGTCACAAAACAAGTCATCTGGGGTTGACCTCAGGAGTCCTCATCAGTAAAATGAGAACACAGAGTTTAGGATAAAGAACCTATTCCTTTCACAGTCACTATCCTTGACAGTTATTATTGGAAGAACATACAAATAATAATCTATAAATGTCAGAGATTTTATTTTTACATGGAATGTTGGATTTTGCTTCAAGTGTATACTTCCAACTATCTGCCTCAATACTGTAGAAGTAGTAAGATTTCTGAAAATGTTGACAAATCAGGGCCTCTGGGTGGCTTAGTAGGTTAAGCCTCTGCCTTCAGCTCAGGTTGTGATCCCCGTCCTGGGATCAAGCCCCATGTCCAGCTCCCTGCTCAGCAGGAAGTCTGCTACTCCCTCTGTCCCTCCCACCCTCTCACATGCACACTCTATCTGATGAATAAATAAAATCTTTAAAAAATAAAATAAAATAAAGTAAATGAAAATGTTGACAAATCATCTTCGCTGATTGCCCCTAGACTAGAATCAATCCTGACTATAAACTCAGGGTCACTCTGTACTTACCTTTTCACAACAGTTCTAAAACTTGTAAATTGTTCGTTACCCCCAAGCTAGACTTCGAGTTCGGTGAAAGCACAAGCTGTGTCTTGTACATTTCTAATCATTCAATATCTGAGTAGTTAACTATGTGAACGGCACTGATCTAGGTCCTGACAACACAGCAGAAAACAAAATAAAGTCTCTGCTCTCCTCAGAGCTAATACTTCAATGAGATGGGAGACACTAACATATATCAATCAGTGATAAGGTATATTTAAAAAAGGGGGGGGAAGGAGGACTAGAAAATATTGTGGGAACTGGAAGGTTGCTATGTTACATAGGGTTACCAGGGAAAGCTTCACATGTAACTGAAATCTGAGTAAGTGGAGCAAGTCACATAGGTATCTGGAGGGAAGGTGTCATGGGAAGGGGGGCGGGGGAAGCAAGTGCAAAAGCCCTGTGGCAGGAACATTAGTTATTATGTGGGGAAAATTCTAAGAAGGCAAAGGGGTGGGGCATAATAGAGACACATGGGAGGGCAGGATCTGAGAGAAGAGTGCCATGATCTGATTTGTTTTAAAGAATCACTCAGACTTCCGTAACAAGAATAGAGATAAAGAATAAAAGCAGTGAACCTCATTAAAATCCTGCAATAATCCAGGGAAGCCATAATGGTAGCTTGAACCAAGTGAGTGATGATGATTAACTGGATTTTAGTCAGGTTTTGAAAAGAGAACCCACAAGATTTGATGAACTGGATGTGAAGAGAGAGAAAGATGAATCAAGGAGATATTTTAAAAGATTAGGAATAGACTTGCCATTAACTGAGACAAGAAAGCCAGTGAAGCAATTTTCCCAGAATCTAGCAAACTGCCCAGTAGATAGACACTCAAATGTTTGTGAATTAAATTTAACTGAATAAACTCCCAAAATGAAACAGTAAACTCAATGTATTGCTTTCTATTTGCTCTAATTTCCTATAGTAATGTTTGCTAATTACACAGACTTAGCCACTAACAAAGTTCACGTGCTTACAAGGAACCATTACACAGCAATACAGCAACTAATCCTTACATCTCAAGTACCAGTTTCAGTTTTAAATTTGTAATTCTCCTGGATATAAGAGAAATCTGCTATGAAAGCTCTGTGACAGCCTGAGGATTCTTACACCCGAAGTAATTAACCTGTTCCTTAATGATGTCATATTCCTGGAAGGTAGAGCAGTGCAAATAGAACCCCTAAGCCAGAATTAATTGAAAATTATAACACTTCATGATAAATTTTCAGAATGGAACAAGACTGAACAAGTCCCCTAAAAAAATAAGTCCTCAGTCACCAGCATTTTTTTAATCTTTTTTTTTTACCTCCAGCAGTAAGTCCCTTCAAAACAAGTTTAATGAAAAACTAAAATCTGCTTGAGAATGTGAAATTTCGCACATCTTCCCCCAAGCTGGCACCTTTCCTGCCAATCAGTGAAAAGGAGCTTCACTTAAGAAAGAATTGGGTATCCTCACTTTAGCACTTCTCAGGCGTACTCCCAGACTTTCTAATTCAACACCATTACTATATAGCTCCATGAAGAACCACAAAGTTAACAGAAATATAAGGAATTCTCCTAAAATAAAAAGTTTTCATCCTTTCCTGCCTTCCTGTTACTTTAAAAACTTAATTGAACCTTAAAAAAAAAATAACTGAGTTTAAGTATCATCTCTCTTCCACATTAGTTTCCCTAATGCCCCACCCTAACCGAATGTGTTAAAAAAAAAAAAAAAATGTGCGTACAACTCCCAGTGAAAATACAGCGTAAAACCCTAGATCATTCGGAGAAGCTGACCGTACTGAATTCAGCAACAGGCAAGTACTTCCTTTTTCCTATCAGTAAACGGCCTTGAACCAATCCAAACAAATCTGAAATGCCAGCCAGATTCCCCGTATCTCCCCCGCTCCCTCCCCCCAAAGCTGGCCTGGAAAAACAGCAGCCACTGACCACAGAGCTCAACAGAAAAGAACCAGTGGTAAGCAAAAACAATGCCTTTTGGAGGCAGGAAGGTTAGGAGCCAGGTTTTCCACCACCACCTATTCTCGAGTAAGAGCCCGGCCACCCCACAATCACGTTCCCAACAGAGCCGCACGCATTCTTCCCGGGCTCCGAGGGCCCCCGCACGCGGATTAGAGAGAGAGGCGAGGTGGAGAGGGGAGAGCGAACCGCCGGGGGTGAAGGGAGTGCCCAAGGGGTGCCCGGACGCCCGGGGAACGGAGCGCAAATAAGCACGCGTGCCAAGGATGAATGCGGCGTCCCTTAGGAGCAGAGTGCTCAGCGCCTGCCACAAAACGTGGAGGGCAGGGAGCCCTAATTGGGCTTTCCTCCCCGGGTGGACAGGCTGGAGGGGCTACAGGTCCAGGACCCCCTAAGACGGGGCCCAGGAGGCTACTATCTTCCCGTAAAAGGGTGGAGCACACGGGGGCGCCAGCTAGGGGCTGCTGCTGCTTCGTCCCTCCTGTCATCACCGCCATAGGGGACATCCTAAAGAGGAGAGTGGGGACTCGGTGAGGGAGGGGAGCACCACAGCCAGTGGGGCAGTGGGCCCCGAGTGGGCGGCGGGCGCGCGCCGGGGAGAGGAGAGGGCGCGACCCCGGCCCGGAGCCCGGGAGGCGCGAGCACCCGCCGGACTCCGGAACGCCAGGGTTTCCCGGCCGGCGACGAGGGGAAGCGGGAAGGGGCCACCCTCCTCCCCGCCCCCACACTCACCATGTAGAGGGTGAAGGGCAGGCCGAGCAGAAAGAGCCACAGGTAGAGGTGCAGCGCGTTCACGAAGGTGGCCTGGTGCGGGTCGTAGTACCAGCCCCCGCTGAGCGCGGCCCACACCCCCTGCCGGAGGATCTGCAGCGTCTGCGACCCCATCCCCACCCGGCGCCGCCGCCGCCGCCGTCGCCGCCGTCCCCGCCCCGGCCCCAGCTCGGCCTCGGTCGCCGGAGCCCGCAGCTGCCCCGTCTATCCCCCTCCGGAGCTCCGGGAGAGCGGGACGGCGCTCCGGCGGTCGCTAGGGCTGCTGCAGGAGGAGGAGGAGGCAGCTAACGAGGAGGAGGAGGAGACCGAGGAGGCGGCGAGCGGCGGGGCGGAGGAGAGCGGAGAAGAGGAGGAGACCAGCCTCCACAGCGCCGCCGCCATCTTGTCTCCTAACACCCGGAGCCGGAGCCAGGCCCCCGCGCCCGCGGCCCGCCAGCGCCGCCGCTGCCGCCGCGACCCCCGCCGGCCACCAGCCTTGGGCCCGGCGGAGAGAGAGGCCCGGCGCCCGGGAGGGACCGGGAGCAAGCCGCGCCCCCTCCAGCCCCTCCTCTCCTCTCCCTCCGCCCCCCGTGCCGGCTCCCCGCGGGTGCGCGCAGCGCCTCGGCCACCGCGGGCGCCTCCTGCCGGCGCCCGGGAGAAGCGCGCGCGGACGCGGACGTGGGCCCGGGGGGCGGGGCTCTGGGACACCCCATTCTGCGCCTGGTAAACCACCCTGCTAGATGCATTGACCGGTCTCCAACGGGAGCCTTCACTCTCCTAAACCCTGTCTTTAGAACCTTGTCAGCATCCTGGCTGACGTTTTATGATGTTTATGGAACACCTGGGAACAGTGAGGCTAGTATCTGCGTTGCTTATTAAAGGCCCGGGAGAATTCGATACAGCTGGTGACTAATGAAAAGTCACAAGTGCGCCTAATCTGAGCAAGAACTGTGTTGGCCCTTGGAGCGAGCTGGCGGCCCTCGGGTGAGAAAAATAGCCACGCCAGGACTGGAAGGATTTACTACTTCCAAAGATAGATAAATTAACAGAAATTTCAAGCGATGCAACAGGATGGGGTAGACAGATTTATCACTTCACAGGGTGATTTTATATTTTAACGTGCTGTAACGTAGCCGTTTTTAGAAATGGACCAATCTAAACAGCGTTGAAAGATTAACTGTGCCTCCACCCCAAGTCAGGATAGGGTCTCGCAGTTCTCTTTTTTACTGCTAAGACTGGGAATCATTCCTGGCTCTTTGTAGTGTTTATAAGGCATGTCTGATCTCATTGAATGAAAAATTTATAGCAATAAAAGTATTCTGTATTCCTGGGTTAAAGCTGCTATAATGAATGAAAAAGCAAAAAAGCCAAAAACAAAACAAAACAAAAACCGGTGCTGTTTTAAGAAGAGTATTGAAAAACCATTGCAATACCTCCTGGTTCCATCCCACCGGAACAGTTCAAACATTTTCATACCCATTTCATTTGACCTGCACAACACTCAGGTAAGGGCAGCATAGAGGCTATTCTTATTTTATGGCTGAGGAACCCGAAATGCAAAGAAAGAAGTGATTGCCCATGTTCTCCTAAGTAATAGTGGTTGAGAAGACCTCTGAAACCAGCGGTCATTCTAACTTACCAACTGGAATTAGAAGTTTATTTCTCAGCACCCTCCACCTTATCCATTCAGACAAGAATTTGAACTGATCAACACTGCTCAGCAGCATTTGGTTACCTGTGGCCAGTTTAGACGTTATGACCAATTGTTCTCAGAGTGTAATCCCAGGAACAATTGTGTCAACATCATCTGAGAACTTTGTTAGAAATGCAGATTCTCCGGTACCACTCCAGAGAAGCTCTGGGTGTGGGACCTCGCAATCCGTTTTAACAAGCCCTTCAAAAGATTCCAATGTACCTTAAAGGTTGAAATTACCATTGTAGAACACAACCCCCAGCTTTGATTAATTCATTTCCTTATAACCACAAAGCCATCAAGTTCCACGTACCTTCAAATTGTGAGACACGAATGAACACTGGCCAAAATATACTTTAAAATATATGAGGATGTCTGAAAGCACAATCAAGTTTAAATAATGCAATTTTACAATTAAAATAGAGGCCTTGGGGCACCCAGGTGGCTCAGTTGGTCAAGCGTCTGCCTTGGGCTTGCGTCATGATCCCAGGGTCCTGGGATTGAGCCCCACCTCAGGCTCCCTGCTCAGCGGGGAGTGTGCTTCTCCATCTCCCTCTGCTACTCTCTCTCTCTCCCCATCAAGTAAATAAATAAAGTAAAATGAAATAGTGGCCTTGAGGTTTGGTCTTAAACACAAGGTATTGTCAAGTGTTCATTTGTTTCTCCTAAAAGAGACAGGAAAGCTCTCTGAGCCAGGTTTGGAAGTGATCCCAACCTCTTCCAACACAAACAAAGATGTAAACAAGGATAAAATTCCAATACCACACAGTTTCCATACCAGCAAATATCTGCTTTAGTTTAATGTAAAAGGATTAACTGTAATTAGGGTGAGGTAGACTGGAAGAAGTGGAGACCAGGTCTAGATACATCATGGAATCGGAGGCAGACCCAGCTGGCGTGATGAGCAAGCAGCCAGAAGACAGTATCTGGAGGGTGTGGAATGGGCAGTAGCCAGGAAGGCAGCCAGCAGGAGGCTAGTTCAACACAGAGAATGCAAGTGTTGTAAGTCAGCAGGCAGCTGGAACACAAACTTGCGAAGTCCAGGAACAGACAAAAATTGGGAAATCATGGCAAGCATTAAGAAAATGGGCTGCTTATAGCATAACCCCAGCTTCAGTGCTTTCTTCCAGGTCTGGATTCCTCTTCCTATAAGGAATTGATGAAAGAATTCAGGTCCTTGAGATCATGTGCTGGGCAACTTTGCAGGGCAACACTTGCGCTCAGGGCTACAAGACAAGTATCCAAAAGCCAGATTTGACAGAGAGAGACTTAGAAACAAAGAAGCAACTTAATGCCTAGAACTGAGACCAAATTTCACATTGATCACAGTTGCCTTGTGTTGAGGTCCCAGAGAGTTAACATAGAACTCGAATTCCCTTCTAATATGGGCTGGGATTGATTCAGGAGCCTAGAGATGAGAGTCCAATGACACCAGCCACTGAGTAGAAGGGGATCAGCAGAATAAGCCCAGAAGGTAGAAGAGGCTACAGACTACATTTTTCAGCTCTGGACTGGTAAATGCAGTTTAGAAAAATGCTAAATAACTACGCTAGCAATGGAAACAATTCAACAAAATGGGCGACCTTTTTGAAAGACTGACTCAGTCTTTGCAGTGGGGATGAAAGGGGAGAACACTGCAATGCTTTTTATCTGTATCTTTCGAAATGTTTATGAATGCTGCCACAATAAGATTTATATTTTATAGACAGGAAGCCAAGCCACAGAGAGGTTAAATGGTTTGCCCAAGGTAATATACCTTAAAGTATAAGAGCAATGCAAAAACTGAGGAATCTAATTTGCTAAGTGTTAGTCCTCTGAGCCCTGCATAAAAGCTATTAATAATGTTACACTTAGCATGTCAAAGTTAGCAGAAATGACATACTACCAAACCACCATCTGACATTTGCTCATCTTTCAGCTAATTCTATTAAAATTATACTTCCTGACTACTTCATGGGCCCCTTGAGGACTGGGAATGCTCTGACAGCAGGTACTCCCCTCCTGCCTGAAAGGAACAAAGCTGAGTGTGCAAAGCCTTCCTTTTTTTTTTTTTTTAGATTTTTTTATTTATTTGAGAGAAAGAGGGAGAATGAGAGAGCACGAGCAGGGGGAGGGGCAAAGGGAGAGGGAGAAGCAGACTCCCCACTGAGCAGGGAGCCCAACAGGACTTGGGGGCTTGATCCCAGAACCCTGGGATCAAGACCTGAGCCGAAGGCAGACGCTTAACCAGTGGAAGCACCCAGATGCCCCTGTGCAAAGCTTTCTAATAACCTCCCCCCAAGCCCACCTTGGAGCAGAGGTGAACAAACTGCAGCTGTGGTCAGTTTATACGGCAACAATTATGTACTTTGGACATTACAGCCCGCGTGTCCTGCCAACAACCTGAATGTAGCAGGTACCCAGGTTTTTTTCCCTCAACCGAAACAAGCCCTTCTTATTTATTTCTCTTAGTGAAACCAATATTTTCCAACTAGCTCAGACGTGAAAGCTCATCTACCCTCCCCCATGGTCTAGTCTCCTGTTGTCTTTGTCCTGCATAATCCTGCCTTCACAATGCCGATCAGCCATCCTGGTGGATGCCCCCATGGACTCATACAAAATAGCCCCTATTGCCTCCCGTCTTTCTTCAAAAACCATTCTACATTCCACTAACAAACTAATCCCCCTAATCCACTTTCTCTGCACCCCTCCCTTTCTCAGAAGCTTTCAATTCCCTCATGGTGCCTACACTACTAAACCAGGCATTCAAGGTCCCCAACGATGGAATCACACTATCTTCTCTAACTTAGCCCCCGCTACTCCCAAGCATAAACCATTTTTACTGGCAAATATCAGCATACCCATTTATTTAATTTTATTTACCAGCCCATCCATTTATTAATCTCTGCCTCTATGCTCCTACTGACATCATTTGCCTAACCTAGAAAAACTTACTCCTTCATCTGCCTACTAAAATCTGCTATGACTACTTCAAATCCATTCCTCTATTTTTTTGAATAGCCTAAAGCACTCATATGTTCCATTCATTGAGCACTTAAATGTGTGCTGCTTTGTATCCCTCCAACCAAACTGTACATTCCTTGAGGGCAAGGCACTTCTCAGCCTGTCCCACAATGCCTAGCAGAAAGCAGTTAAGGTCAACTGACACGCAGTCCAGTAAGCTGAAAAAACAAAGCATTACAGAAAGCAGTGACTTTTCCATTAAAGAGTTTATGTTTTAGGTGTCACTTGGTAATTCTTCAACCTTCGAAAACATTATCATCAGCTTAGAAGAAATATGGCATAAAGATGAGGATCATTTGGAAGAGAAGGGAAGTGCCCTAGAGTCCTTATCTGATTCTCTTTTTAGGTATTTGCTATATACCACTTTATATCACATCAGGAAAGTAAATGTCAAAGTGGAGGAGGGGAACTTCCCAAATCCTACATTATAGAATTAAAAAATACTGATATCTGGCTATGGAGCTAAATAAGTAAAGTAGCTCATCCTTCTGGAAAATCTCAACTCAATCTACTGGGTTTTTTTTTTTCTTTTTGACTTTTTAAAAACGTTTTTATTTATTCATTTATTTAAGTAATCTCTACGCCCAACGTGGGGCTTGAACTCACCACCCTGAGATCAAGAGTTACATGTTCTTCTGTCTGAGCCAGCCAGGTGCCCCTCTATTGGGGCTTTTAAATGTCAATTCCACATGAGGACTACTTTAGAAAATGTTTTAATTGACAGTAACTAGTTCAGTAATTCTCACTATGGTTTTGTGTCATCTCGAGGTATCTTCTGTTATATCTCAAAATTCCAATTCACTTTTCTTAAACTCTCACCCAACACTTTTGGGGCAGGGCAGTGAAAGGAAAGGGGAAGTGTATAAGATATTGTAAAACTCCCCAAATGCTGGGAATCCCTGAATTAGAAACAATAGACACATGTATTATTTCCCATCTTTTCACATGAAAGGATTCTTCTATGTCAGTGGATGTCTGATGTGTTTAGCTGTACCATATTAAAGAACTTGCTTACCTTTCTGTTTCAGCCATGGTAGTGTAATTCTGGCAGGACCTATTGGGCTAACTAATCTAGCTGGGGGATTCTCTGAAGAGCTCACCTGATTAGTAGCTACCAGTGTCCTCTATAGCACCTGCCTGTAGTTATGCAGAAATGAGAGTTGCCACCTCTAGAAGCTAGAGGTCTGGCCCTTCTGGCAAGGAGCACCAAGAACATTCCTTGGTGGGAAGTGGTGTCTGGTAATGGACTATCATGAGGTGTGGAATCAACCTGTGTTTCATTCCAGAGTTTTCTACTTTCTAGGTCTGTTCTAGCCCCAACTCAAGAAATCCAAGCAGAATTGAAGAATCCTGGGGAATTCCATGTTGCGGACTCATTGCATTTAGTTTCAATTGCTTTTCATTCATTCATTCATTCATTCATTCATTCATTCTTTTTTTTTAAGTAGGCTCCATGCCCAATGTGGGGCTTGAACTCATGACCATGAGATCAAGAGTCACATGCTCTACCAACTGAGCCAGCCAGACGCCCCTCAATTGCTTTTTCTAATGGCAAAGATAAAGAATGATGTAATAAAAAGATCTTTCTCTTGGAGATTTTTCACAACTTGCTTTATGGAAAACTTGACAGTATGTGGGAATATGTTTCTTATAAGTTTTGTTTGTTCCTTTGGTTTGGTTTTTGTTTTTATTTTTGTTTTTGCTTTGCCTATTGGCATTGGGATTCAGCAGCTGTAAATATACATAACCATATCCTAATTATGCACAAATAGTGTATTTTGTATATATGTTCCAGGGGAGTGATATTTTCAGGACAAAATCTCCCAAATAAATCAGTAGAGATCATGATGCAAAGTAAAAGCTCCCAGTTCATCCCGTTTTCTCACTCTCGCAGTATTTCCATCTTTGAAACTCATTATGCTCTCACATCCTGTGACAAGTGTTTTTCAAGTGTAGTCCATGAATCTCCCCCACCCCCCATCACAATCTATTAGGAATGTAGAATTCCAAATTCTGGTACATCTCTACACAGGGTACTGAAAAACTCCTCCAGGGTTGGCAATCCCTGAAATAGAGAATTAATATAAGCATCTATTGTCTTCCATCTTTTCCTATTAAAAGATGGAATTCCAAGCAGCCAACAGAACACTGAAGGAGCTTTTTTTTTTTTTAATGTTTATTTATTTAAATTATCTCTACACCCAACATGGGGCTCAAAGCCACAACCAAAAGATCAAGAGTCCTGTGCTCTACCAACTGAGCCAGCCAAGCACCCCTACGCTGAATGAGCTTTTAACAGCTGATATGGATTGATCTTTAAGATATATGGCTAAGTGAAAAAAAAAAGTGTAGGACAGTATGTATAATGTGCTGTTGTTTGCATAAAGGAAAGAAAAGCATATTTTGTATGGAATTACGTATTGAACGTCCCGAACAGAATATCTGAGGCAACGGCAGCAGGAGTTGCCACAGGGGTGAGAGAAAGACTTACTTTTCGTTGTGTATCTTTCGTACTTTATGAATTTTATGTCATGTTCATGTTACCCATTTTTAAAAAGTAATAAGTTGGAAAATAATGCAGATCCCTAGGCTCTGCGCAGTTGAAATCTCTCACATGGGGCCAAGAGATCTGCATTTTTAAGCACCCTATTCTGCAAACCAGGAGTGAGAACCACTGTCCCTAACCTTTCCTTTAAAAAAAAAATATTTTATTTATTTATTTGACAGAGATAGAGACAGCCAGCGAGAGAGGGAACACAAGCAGGGGGAGTGGGAGAGGAAGAAGCAGGCTCATAGCGGAGGAGCCCGATGTGGGGCTCGATGTGGGGCTCGATGTGGGGCTCGATCCCATAACACCGGGGTCACGCCCTGAGCCGAAGGCAGATGCTTAACCGCTGTGCCACCCAGGAGCCCCTCCTTTTTTTTTTTTTTTAATTCCTTCTTATTCCTTCCTTCTTTTCTTTCTCCTGACCCCTCTACCACCACCACCACCTCTCCTGCCCTCACTTCCTTATCCGTTGTAGGTCTCAGGGTTTTACAATTCGATCATTCCAAGCTCAGTGCTTTTTCACTCCTCCTCCCCACCTTGCCATCCACTAAAACCACAATCCAGGATGGATCTACCTTTTTGACCTTCAGCACACAGACTAACTTCCCAGGTTCTAATCTCAGCTGTGACCTGGATTCTTCCTGACAATTCTTTGGTTCTTCTTCAGTTCCTCGTAATGACTTTTAAAAGCTCACCAATGTTCTCAAAACACCTATACCCCTCTCGCTCCCATAGCACAAAGAAAATAGAGGATATCGGGCATCTTTCAAATTCCTGCCCTCCTACTTCTTTTTTTTTTTTCTTTTAAAGATTTTATTTATTTATATGACAGAGAGAGAGACAGTCAGCGAGAGAGGGAACACAAGCAGGGGGAGTGGGAGAGGAAGAAGCAGGCTCCCAGCGGAGAGCAGGGAGCCAGATGCGGGGCTCTATCCCAGAACTCTGGGATGACACCCTGAGCCGAAGGCAGACGCTTAACGACTGAGCCACCCAGGCGCCCCCTGCCCTCCTACTTCTATATGCATCCATCCTTCCTATCCTCTTTTTTTTTTTTTCTATCTGCACTCTCTGGACCCCTCTCCTGCAGTCTCTGAACCATACTCAATCTGTTAATCTTGGCTCCTTGGGCACCAAAAGCTTTCTCTTTCTACTGATTCTTTCCTTCAGCCTACAAACAAGCGCTCTCCTCCACAAGCCTTCTCTGTGCTCCAGCATCCACCCTCTTTCTTCTCTCCTTCCCAGCCAAATTTCTTAAGAGTGGAACGAAAGGGGTGCCCGAGTGGCTTAGGCGGTTAAGCGTCTGACTCTTGATTTCAGCTCAGGTCATGATCTCAGGGTTGTGATGTCGAGCTCTGCATAGGGCTCTGTGCTCAGTGGGGAGTCTGCTTCTCTCCCTCTGCGCCCCCTGCTCATGCACTCTTCTCAAATTAAAAAATAAATCTTAAAAAAAAAAAAAGGAGAGAAAAGAAAGGAAGAAAGAATGCAACAATACTCTTCACCTGCCTTGAACTTAACTCTGGTCACTGCTCTTGCTCAAATCACCAGTGATTTCCTAGTTGCCAAGTCCAGCAGGCACTTTTCAGTCCCTACTTTATTTAATCGTTTTGTTCCTGGGTCATTGCGCTCTCTTCCTGGTTTCCTCTCACCTCCGTCCCTGATTATCCTAGACTTGGTCTCCTTTATGGAGTTATCCTCTTCTACTCCTCAAAGGTTGTCAGTGGATTAAGAAGGGAAAAAACTTCCTATCGTCCACTTCCAGGAGATGCTAACAGCTCCCAGCCTGAGTCCTGTAGAGACCCTCAGCCTGCGGGAAGTACCAGAAAGTGAAAACAAAGGCCATATGGGGAGCGATTAGAAACACCCCACCTCAAAAGTGTTTGTGAAAATTAGTGTCTCAAGAGCAGAACGATGAGCCCTGCTGTAAGTATTACAGCTGTGATCTAAATTTGCTTTTGGGGTTTTGCTTGCTTTAAATCCTTTACTCCTAATAGCCTCAGGTTACTAGGAGTTCTTAAACTTCTTAATCTCTAATTTACGAAGAGTTTCTTATAAGCATTTATTTATTTAGCCTTCAGGCTTGTATTTTGAAAACTTGACATTAACTTATTGGGATTTGCTTGGCCCAGCCTCTCTACCAATCTGCTTCCAAGTGGCTTTTTTGGCTGGTATTTAGTTTTTCATCATTAAAAAAAAAAGATTTACATTTTTTTATCAGAGAAAATATAGAAAAAGGAGCTAAAACTTACCCAGCAGGCCCCCTACCCAGTCACAACCACTAAAGATGTCGGTATCCTTCTTCTCCGTCTCTCCACTCCATCCCCCTGACTACTTCTGTACCATATTCTAATTGGAGTTCAGAGCCTGATTGGGAAAGTTTTTATGTCAACACATGCCATGTGCCTTGGCAGTCTGCTAAGTCTGAGAAACTTCAGGAGGCATTTTTTCCTTCTGACTTACCCATGTGTTTCACTTAGATTCTTGGAAACATTCCTCTGTGCGACATGGGTATTAGCCTACAGCTTCAAGTAACAGAAAATTTTGTTCAAACTCACAGAATAATAAGGAAAAGTACTGCTTCATAAAACTACAAGTGCAGGAGGTAGGGTGACTTCAAGGGCAGTTTAATTTAGTGACTCTGGATCTATTTCTCTGCAGTACCCTGAGATGACCTCCTTCATGGGCTGGCTTTCACCTAAGGCTCCTCCCTTCATGGGGGCAAAATGGCTGTAACAGTTACTGGTTTCACGTAGAAATGCCATCCATCTGGGTGCAGGTCACCCAAGAGCAAGGAAACTTCTTTCCCAAGAGCCTCTAGCATTCTTCTTTTTTTTTTTTTTTTAAGATTTTATTTATTTGTTTGACAGAGATAGAGACAGCCAGCGAGAGAGGGAACACAAGCAGGGGGAGTGGGAGAGGAAGAAGCAGGCTCATAGCGGAGGAGCCTGACGTGGGGCTCAATCCCATGACGCCGGGATCACGCCCTGAGCCGAAGGCAGACGCTTAACAGCTGTGCCACCCAGGCGCCCCAGCCTCTAGCATTCTTGAGTCAAGCTCTGTTCCGGGGCAATGCCACGCACTGCCTTTAGCCAGGGTTCCTGAACTAGGTACTGGCCATGAGAATGGAGTTGCCCTCAGACCAGCCAGTCCCCGACGTGGATTGAGACACCAGGGGTATGTTGAGAGCAGCAGATCCCTAAGTAAGCCCTGGATTAGGTTAAGAATCAGAGAGAACAAATGCAGACTACACAGACAGACAACCACACATGGGTTTAGAAACGTGGCCATTTAATTAGTTATTTAATTTATTAATAAAATTAATTGTGTTTAATTAATTAATCAACCCATGTTGGCTTGTGATTGTTTTGTATTTCATTTTTGAAGTTTTAATAGATGATACCTTCACATAATTCAATATTTAAGGAAAAACAAAAACCAAACAAAAAGTATATACAGTGAAACATCCTTGCTGATCCCAGCCATACAGAGATGTTTTATGTATATACAAGGAAAAAAACGAGAGTGTATACATATAAGTTCTCTCTTTGTACACAAAGTATAGCATGCTATACCCACTGCACCGCACCTTGCTTTTTTTTTTTTTTTTGCTGAACAATATATGTTGGAGATTACTGTATCAGCACCTAAAGCGCTTTGCCATTCTTTTAGTCACTGCATTGTATTATACTGTATGAACGTGCCACAATTTATTTAATAGCTATGGGTGGACATTCAGGTGGCAAATAATGTTCTGCTGTTAAAATGCTGCTATAATGGATGATATCATATAGACTTCATTGTGTGTATTTGGGGAATATCTAAAGCATAAGCTCCTAAAAGTGGAGTTAATGCCAAATTGCTCTACTACTGCTGTACCTGTTTATACTCCCCCTGGCAGGGCAGGAAAGGGCCTGTTCCAGAACACCCTTATCAACAGAGAATGTTATCACACTTCGGGGTCTTTGCTAATCTGATCGTTGAAAATTGTTATCTCAGTATAAGTTTTTTAAAAGATTCATTTGAGAGAGAGAGAGAGAGAGCACAAGCAGGGGGGAAGGGAGAGGGGGACAGAGAAGCGGACTCCCCGCTGAGCAGGGAGCCTGACACAGTCTGGATCAAGGGGGCCAGAGATCACTGAAAGCAGACATGCTTAACTGACTGAGCCACCCAGGCGCCCCTGTTATCTAAGTATAATTTTAATTTAAATCTCTTCTCTTGTGAGTGAGACTGAGACACTTTCATGTGCCTTGGACCCATTTCTTGCTCTTCCAGGACTGGCCTGTCTTATTCTTTGCCCATGTTTGCATTGCACCCTTGGTCTTCTGCTTTCTCATTTGTAGGAGCTCATATGGGTTAAGGGAAATTAGTCTTTGCTGGTCTGTAAGAGAGCTGCAAATATTTCCATCCAATCTGTCATTTGTCTTTTGACTTAGCTTATGGTTTTTTCCAGGCAGAAAATTTTAATGTTATGAGATTGAACATATCCATCTTTTACAGTTCTGGGTTTAAGGTCATAACTAAAAAGACCTTCTCCTATTCTTAGGTGAATAACTCTGTTTTAGCTTCTTCTAAAAGAGAAGATGGTTTCGTTTTTATACATTTAAATATTATATCTGCTTGGAATTTATCCTGGTCAGGTATAAGGAATAAATCCAACATTGATTTTTTTCCCCCATTTGACTGACTTTAGTTTTATGCTGTTTCATGATGATGCCCCTTCTTGTTTTATGACACTGAAGGTATTGCCAGTATTCTCTGTAAATGTTTTAAAATGTCTAAGTTTTCATTGACTTTAATTAGCAAAACAATAACTCAAAGAGTTTCTATAACTTACCCTAGGCTATGATACATGTTGAGGTTGGGGAGACAATGGGGTAAATCACAAAAGGAATAATGCTGGCTGCACATTCATCACGATCGCTGTTTGGAAATGTCCTTGCTCAGGACACCCACTCACAATATAAACAACTGAAAACAACAAAGTAGGGGCGCCTGGGTGGCTCATTCGATCAAACATCTGCCTTCGGCTCAGGTCATGATCCCAGGGTCCTGGGATAAAGGTCGCATCAGGCTCCCCGCTAAGCAGGGAGCCTGCTTCTCCCTCCGCCTGCCGCTCCCCCTGCTTGTGCTCTCTCTCTCTCTCTGACAAATAAATAAATAAAATCTTTTAAAAATATAAAATTTTTTTTAAAAAGAAATATGTTATTAAAAAAAGGAAAAGAAAACAGGGCGCCTGGGTGGCTCAGTGGAATGGGCGTCTGCCTTCAGCTCAGGTCATGATCCCAAGGTCCTGGGATGGAGCCCCACATCGGGCTCCCTGCTCCTCGGGGAGCCTGCTTCTCCCTCTGCCTGCCACTCCCCCTGCTTGTGCTCTCCCTCTCTCTCTCTCTTTTTGTCAAATAAATGGATAAAATCTTTACAAGAAAGAAACAAAGAAAACAAGAAAGTACAGCTTAAGTGATTTAAATCACTTAAAACTGACATGTGCAATGTTCTTTTTATTAATTTAGGCTCTTTTTAAACATGGCATCATTAATCTCCTGTAGGAATGGGCCAGGTAGCTTCTGCTGAGCCCCTAGAGTCTTATCCAAGAGGCAGCACACGGGGTAGGAAGCCCCCTCCAAAGCTACTCAGGGAGAGGGGAGCCCAGCAGGAAAGACAGAACGGAGACACATCTTGATTTCTTAAGCTATGGATTTTAGCAGTGGGGTTGGCCAAATCCAGATGCCCAGGGACACTTACCCAACTCCCTTTTAGTGCAAGGAGAATGGAATATATATTGTGATTCTCTAGTGGAATAAAAACTAACATTATCCACAGCAACGGAATGCCATGGTCACCTCTGAGTAAAAATCCTTTGACAAGTAAAAACAGACTTTTGCTATAGCACTGTCACATCGCATTATAGTAATTTGTTTACATCTCCATCTTTCCCAGGAGACCAGGAGTTATTTTAAGGGCAGAAGCTCTTTGTCTTCTTTGAATCCCTATAGCTGAGTACACTCATCCCTCTCTATCGGAATGTGCTTACTGCGTGCTTCTCTACTTGGGTATCCCACACTTCAATACTTGCCATTTGCCCAGCAGCTACACGTCAGCCACCAAACTACAGAACTCCCCATGCGTTACCTTTTCTCAATTCTCACAGCAGTGGTATGAGGTACGTACTATTATTTCCCCCCTTGTAACAGTGAGGAAACCAAGAGGGAGAGAGCGAGGTTAAGTAACTTGCCCAAGGTCACACGGATAAAAGATGGTGGAGCCAAGGTTCAGATCCCAGATGGTCTAACTTCATCAAATCTAATTTTTTTAAATTTCATTTTTGAGTAATTCCTACACCCAACAGAGAGCTCGAACTCACAACCCCAAGATCAAGAGTCGCGTGCTCTACTGACTGAGCCAGCAAGGAGCCCCACCATTTAATCTAATTTTTTTTCTTTGTTACTGACAAATTATTGCGTGACACATCTCACAGCTGATTGCCACACAGTGGAATAGAACCTCTAATTTACTGGGAAGCTGTGGGAATGGCATTCAAAGAGACTGGGTTCATTTCTGGGTTGCAACTCACTGGTGGTTGCTTAAGAAAGTGCATCTGTTTCCTCATCTGTAGAATACATAATAAAATGACCTCTTTATCTTGGGCTTGTTGAGAGGATTAAATGAGGTTTAAAACAATCTGCTGTAAATGGTTACAAGTGTCGATCGCTGCCCTTGCCTCCCACTACCACCAACGCCCTGCACAGTAGCCCTGAATGTCCGGCTTTCTTCCTGCTGCAAAGCCAGGAAAAGCCTCCTTGGTTATGCAGGACACACGTCGCTTTCTGACGGTGAAAAAGTAATTTCTCTACCTTGGGGTGGGTTGAAATACTTTTCCAGTCCAAATGTCAGGTCCACTTAAGCAGCTGCTGAAGGAAAGGGATTATCCCAGCTCCTACTTGTGGCTGCTCCCGCAGAGAGCAAAACCGTAGCTGAGTGCCAAGACTCTGACGACCAGCTCCTTTCTCAGCATTATAGGCCAGTATCCTGGGACCTGACATTAGCCATTAGGAATTTCTTAAGCAGCAGCCGACTGGGAAAGGCAACTGCCAGTGCTGAAGAAATATATTCAAACTCATTTTTTTTTTTACAGTAAAAGTCCCAAAGATAGACAAAGACGGTGAGTTGACTCATAGCCCTTAATATAGAGGAGTCATCTTGATGGTGACACTCACCCTGATGATGCTAAACAGGTGGCCTGTTCTGTCCGCCACGGGACCCACAGCCACTGGAACACAATGTGTCTCATTATGTCATCTACGGGGGGAAAAGTGGACGAAGGCTCCAAGATCCCAAGGGTTTTATTTAAAAGGAAAACTTGATTCTACAGGAGTCACTAAACAAATAGAAGGAAATAAGGAGCCGGCGTGATCAGGGTGGGGAGCATAGGCAGGAAGCGTGTAGGAAAATGCCCTAGAGGCTTGCAGACTGGCACTAGTGCAAGTCAGGGCTACATTAGCTTGGAGCCTGAAACAGACGCTTCGCCCCAGACACAGAAGCTGGGGGCTACCTCCGCAGTCATTCTGATCGCGTTCTCTTGTCAGGCAAACTCCACTTCCTTGCTCTATGTTCCACTTTCTAAGTGCCCACTAGCTGTTCCCCTAGTGGCTTCCCTTACAGGACCGAGGGGCTTCACTATTCCTGCCTGGGTAGGAATAGGATGAGGAAGCTATCTTGGGCTATTCTTACCCTCTTCTCTCTCTGTGAACACTTACCCCATGCCCAGAATCTGTTCTTCCTTGCTTAAAAAAATTCATGCCAGCCCCCAAAGCTCACCTCTCCCATGAAACCTTCCTTGACCTTTCTTTTCCTATCACACATATAACTTGTACACACAGAGTTAATGGACACACAGACATATTCTTCTCTGATGTGTGCTGACCTTCTCCCCCCCAAATAGATTATAAAGTCCTTGAGGACAGAACCACATCTTCAACGTCTTGAAATCACATGTCTGATTCTATGATTTGGTAGTTAGTGCAGCTGGGAATACCTGAGGTGCTCAGAGTCTCTATGGTCTGGGGAATGTAAGGAGCCCTAGGGTGGTTTCTCCAGAGGATGGCATCCAATCAGCCTTGCTGTCGGGCCTCTACCAACCTTTCCCCTGGTTCAAGGAGCTGGCTGCATGGCTGGAGATTAAGTCCCTTTTCTGCCACCCTGGCTGTATCCCGCTTGTTCTGGATTGGGTGTGTGCTCTTCTTCTGTCAACCCCCCCCCCCAAGAATGCAAATCCCACCTCCGAACCATGCTTTCTGAGGCACATTCCCTGCTACCCACTCTTCAGAGCAGCTAATTAGAATTTCAGGCTGCCCAGACCTCTCTACCATGTGGATTGGTCTCCACCCACCTGTAGCTCATCTCTCACCCTCCCTGGCACTAACCAGCTGGGCCGTCTCTCCATCTAACTCTGCCAAGACCTTCTGGAATCGCCTGCCTTGCTCCAGGGTTTCTGGCTGGTCTCTGAGTCCTTTCCACTCCGCCATCAACTGAGCCATCATTCCGAGACTTCAAAAAAATATTCACCTCGAGGTTGGAGACAAACACACACACACCCATATTCACAAATTCATGTATCAGTCGAGAAGATGTCCACTACCTTCCTAAATTAATAGTCTCCGTCTTCTGGCATTTCTCATCATTGCTAAGTCTTCCAACATCCAGCTTGGAATTTTCTTTAAATCAAAGGAGATCATTTACTCCAACCCTCTTATTTTATTCCCAGTCTCTATTTTACTACCCTACATTTATGCTTAGTTAGAAGCCAGTGGCATAAGATTTTTGCTAATGATGACTTTAGCGAGGAATTCTCTTTGTTAGTAAATTGCCATGGTGCTAGAAGACTTTACAGGAGGTTTCAACTTGGTAATTGGTTACCATCAAAATGCATTTATCCATTGCTAAAATGAGATGATTTCCTTCTCAGCCTCAGAAAGGAGACACACACAAGTTCTCTCTCCCTCTCTTCGTCCCTCTTTCTCTCTCTCTCTCTCTCTCCCCCTTCCCCCGTCCCTCTCTCTCTGTGCGTCTCTCCCCCAATGTGATCAGCCAGCTTTCTGCCTGGTACAATCAAAATACCTCCCAGCTGGAATGACAGCATCATTTTATTGACACCGAAATAGGAGAGTGATAAAGCAAGTCGCAGCAGGCACAGCAGAAATGCACTGCTTTTATGATTCGTATTTCAGAAAGGATGCCATGAGACCAAAGATTCAAAACAGAGTTTGGTATGTGTTGGCAAAAAAAAAAAAAAAAAAATGTAGCTAAGGGCAGTCACCTCAGCTGAACCTTTCACACTCTAGAGGAAGCAATACCACCACAGATCCCCGGCCTCACTGTGAGGTTGCCGTGGACAATAGATTTCCTACAACCCTTCTCTCAACTGTTCTCTATGCTGGGAGCTGGCTAAGAAAATTGCGTTATTTCCTAGGTGGTGATCTTCTGACAGCTTCGGAGCTACTAATGCTGTGGAAACAGCATCACCAGGATTCTGTCTCGCCCAGCCCCACCTCTTGACAAGGGGCTGTCTTTGTCCACACTCTGCAAACCCAGAATCCACAGAGGGGGTGTGTTGCCTCTCTCTCTCTGCTTTCCCCACTGTAGAAACCCCTGGGAATTCCCTCCCCCTGCAGGTTTCTACAGCCTTTTTCCCTACTTCTTACTTTGACTTGTCTTCTTTCAGACCCAACTAAGGAAAACAATGCTGGGTTGACATTTTATGAGGCCTGTAACTATAGGACGGTGCCGTTGGCAGGGAAACAGGATAGACTCACAAAAGACGGACCGGAGCCCTGGGACCTCAGTCAGATCTTTGCTGTCAGGGTATTACAAACCCTCCTTCTTAAAAATGTGTTTCAGCTCCCAGCATCTACGGAGCACTTAGACTTCCTTGGGTGGAAGATGCTCTTGCCTGTAAACCTCACTGCTTCTGAAGTCTCGTTCCTGGACATTGGTTATGAGTCAGTGAAAAACCCCAAATGATCTATGTATCAGGTGCTCTCCCTCACTTTCAGTTTATGTCACAAACAAGAAAAAGGACTGAGCTCAATTTGCTGGAATCTCCCTCATGACAGTTCATTTTTATTTTGAAACAAGTGTTGGAAAATGTTAACGCTGAGGGAGAGGCTTAAAACAAATAAGTAAAAATGAAAGCAGAAATGAGGCCATTCACATGATCTCCATTTCCATGACTCCAAAAACCTGGATCAATCAGCAATGCAGCTCAACCAGGAAAACCAAAACATGTTGTTGTGGGCAGAATTCTCCTGCAGTCGCCAAGATGGCCGGCCCCTGGCATGCTCACGCCTTCTCCTAGCAGCTTGGCCAAACACTCCCCTCGGTCCTGCTGCGAAGACATTTTGCAGATGTAATTAAGTGCCCAAATCAGATGACCTCACGGTAGGGAGATTATTTGGGTGGTCTTGACCCAATCACATGGCCCCTTAGATCTAGATTTAGAGGTCAGAGATAGAAAAAGACCAAGAGATTTGAAGTCTGAGAAGGATTCGACAAAAGGGAGACACGCCATTGCTGGCTTTGAAGATGGAAGGGCCAAGAAGGAAAGAAATGCTGCAGTCTCTAGGACTGCTGAGAGCTGGACCCCGGGTGACAGCCAGTCAGGAAACAGGGACCTCAGTCCTCCAGCTGCAAGACACTGGATTTCATGATAGCACGAATGTACTCGGATAAGAGCCCTGAGCTGCAGATGAGAACACAGCCCGAATGACACCTTGATCCAGCCTTGTGAGACTCTGAGCAGAGAGTCAGGCTGTTCCCAGACACCTGACCCACAGAATCTGCGATACAATACTGGCTGTTACTTTAAGGTGTTAAATTGTTACTCAGCATAGAAAACAAATACATACTCATAAATGGGTTAAAAGTTTTTTATCCAAGACCAAAATTCAACCTTCTCTGGCAAGAAACCTATCAGCCTATCAACCACGGTGAAGCACATCCATCAGGCATCCCCTTGCTGCTCAAAGTGTGATTCATGGACCAACAGCACACACATAGCCTGGGAGCTGGTTAGAAATGCAGCATCTTGGGGCGCCTGGGTAGCGCAGTTGTTAAGCGTCTGCCTTCGGCTCAGGGTGTGATCCGGCGTTCTGGGATCGAGCCCCACATCAGGCTCCTCTGCTATGAGCCTGCTTCATCCTCTCTCACTCCCCCTGCTTGTGTTCCCTCTCTCGCTGGCTGTCTCTTTGTCAAATAAATAAATAAATCTTAAAAAAAAAAAAAAAAGAAAGAAATGCAGTGTCTCAGGCTCCATCCAAATTTTCTGAGTCAAATCTTCATTTTAAGAAATCCCCTGTGACTCATATGCATTTTAAAGCGTGAGAGGCACTGGTTAGCATCCTAATTCAGAGCTGGAAATCTGGAATCAGCAAAACCTGGATTCTCCACATGGCTCCACAGTCTTACTGGCTGTGTGGCCTTGGACAAGTTGCTTAACCTCTCTGAGTCTCTATGAATCTATAAAATGGAGCAAACAATAATACCAACTTGTTAGGGTTGTGGTGAAGATTAAATGGGACAGTATGAAAAATGTATTAGCCCAGTGCTTCCTGGTACATGGTAAGAGCTTAATAAATGTTGGTCATTATTGGATTGGGCACTAAAAGTGAGGTGAGTCAAATCTAAAGGGGGCAAACCCATCAAATGGAAACCTGCAGGGTCACTGTGCTGAACGTCCTCCTCTGATGAAATACATTGTCACAGACTCCTCAGAGGCTGTGGAAGGTTGTGACCTTACTTTTCTACCCCAGTAAGCATCCCCTGACCCCAGGCTGGGTCAGTCACGCCCTCCCATCACAAGCATGGACTCTTGTAACCACCTGTGTCTCTGGGCCCCCGCCCCTGAGAGGTACCCCCTACTAGCATTAACCTCTTAACCCCACTGGGCCCCACCTCACTTAGCTAATGGAATCTGGCCAGAAACCATGGAGACGGTTGTTTGAAACCCCGAGCAGGTGGTGTCCCTGGATATCGATGACAGCTCACCCCACAGAAAAGATGAATGGATATGCCAGCAGCACAGCATGAGCCATGTGGCTGGTTTAACAGAAATCTAAGGCTCTTTTCATTTCTGCTGAAGGGAATGGTGACAATGACAGCAGCATTGAGTGTGAGGACAAATGAGCACACCGGCAATTACAAATGGCCAGAACAGGAGCGAAGTCATCTGCCATAAGCTCTGAGAGGTCCTGGCTCCCCCTCCTGGTTTCTCTGTCCCTGGCAAACACTTCTCTCCCTTGCTCTATGTTCTGAGCCAGAGCCAAAGAAATCTCTATGGTTCGATATAAATAATGAGGACGGTATTGATAATAACAGCCCTCATTTGTTGAGCACTCCAAGTGCCAAGCACTTCTCACGAATTATTTATACGCCTTATAACAACTCTGTGGAGAAGACATTATGATGTTTCTTTTTAGTCAAGGAAACAGGCTCAGAGAGGTTAAGTGGCTTGCCTAAGTTTACACAGCAGATAAATAGTTGTCCTTGGATTCAGACCTGGGTATGCTTGCCTCAGAAGCCTGTGCTCCTTTTACTTTGTCTCCACAGCATAGCTCTTGTCCTGCCTTCCTTGAACAGGCTCTTGATCCTCTGCGTGAAGCCCGTCCTTGGGTCTTTGATGCTAGGGCCAGTCAGCTCCTAAAGTGCCTTTCTCTGTCCCTCTCAGGTGTGCACCCTTTTTGGATCCCATCTTCCCTGCTCAGATGCTTGCCTGTCTGGCCCCTGGACAAATAGAGCGTACACCTCTTTCTTGTTGTCTACAAGGCTCTTCATCTCACTGCTCATGGGGGTGCTGGCCGGGCCCGGCCGAGAAGGGACTGGATTGACATTCCTAGGCTCTGGATAACTGTACCCCCCGCCCCCCAAACCTCACCTCGCAAGTAGAGTCTCCTATATCCTCCAGCCTGGCTCATGATTACAGAAGAGTGTTTCCAGGATGTTCCAGGTGTTAAAGTAATTAAATAAGGAGGCCATTAGATTGAGGTGGCCCTGACGATTTGGCAGCCTACATAAGGAAATCAATATCCAAGCCAGAGTCGAAGCACCAAACCCCAGAAAATGAAACTTAAGAACAACCAATTGCAAACAGCCAACCGGGCTTCCCCAAATAAGGCAACTGCTTAAGCTATAGCCAATCGAGTAATATCCTTCCTTTGCTTCTTCGTCCTTTCTATAAAAACCTTTCCCCTGGCTTCTGTCAGCGGAGTGCTCCTGACCATCATTGGTTTGGTTCCCAATTCGAAAAGATGTATGTTCAAATAAACCCTTGAAAATTTTAATATGCCTCAGTTCACTGTTTTGTTGTTGTTTATTTTTACCGGGCTGCATCAGTAGGATAATTTAAAATATGAGTAAAAGAAAACTCAACTCTTCAACCTACCTTCCATGGTCAGTACAGTTACTGGAATGAATACAGGAAGTCAGAGATAAAGGGAGGGGTCTGGATTGGTGGCTTCGAAGTCTCTTTCCATTTCTCTACTGTCCTGTCCTCATCCTAAACTTTATCCTAAGTTCCCTGGTTTGGCAACGTCTTTTAGCAGTTACAGGGCTAATTGTCTCCCTTTTTATATTCTGCTAACTTTCTATGGCTTTTTTTTTTAAGGATAAGGAAGCATATTCTCCAAAAGTGCCAGAAAACCTCTCTTTGTGACTCATTGGCCCAAATGGGCCTCAGCCAGCCTCATCCAGGCCCATTCACTGGTAGTGGGGATGAGGATGGGGCTTAGGCCACTGAGGGCCCACCTGGAGCTGGGGTAAAACCCACAATGGAGAGTCACTACGAGACCTATTACACGGCAGACAGTTTTATGGGTGCTACTCCCGTTAAGGGTTGATTCTTGTGCACTTATCATTTTAGACAAGCAGTAAACAATGGAAGAAGTGTCTCCAGAAGATCTCATTGACCCAGATATTACAATGTATCTGCTGGCCTAAGAGTCCTTCAGAGCTTCTTGTGCAAATCCATGGTTAGTCAGTAGGTTTAATTGAACACATGCTGTTTGGATAGTGTTATTCTAAGCACTGTGCAAAGTCAGAAAAAGGACACAGTGCAATGACTTTTTTGAAAAATAGAATGAGGGTTGAGAAAGTAGTTCTCTTTTAAAGGCAGCATTAATTCTACTCATTTATTTTCCAGAATGCAGAAACTACTTGTCTCTTCCTCCTTTCTTTGTCCTCTCTCATTTAACTCTCTCTCTTTTCTTGTTACTACTTTTCCCCTCTTATTATTTGCTCATTTCAGGAAAGCAACATAGTAGAGATTAAGAGTGTAGAATCTGGAGTCAGGCTTCCTCGGTGGGAACGCTGACTTTGAGCCTGAGTTCTGACTGTCAAGCCAATGACATCATGGCTCCAAGCTTCCATGTTTCATTGGTGAATCATACCTAATTATTACACCTCCTTGGATGATGCACATGGAAAGTGGTTAACCAAGGTTAACTATTTACTATTTAAATTTCTTCCTCCTTCATTCCTTTTGATTGTGCCATGTTTTCAAATCCTCTTGTGATAGATGGGTCAGAAATAGAGTCAAGGTTAGAGTTATAGAATCAACTTTCTAGGGAGGAATAGAATGGAACCATTTCATTTCTGTCTCTTCTCCTCATTATAATCAGGGTATTTAAAGAGCGAATATAATTAAGGCAAGGATGAACATGTGCAAAACCAGTTGAAAGGCACACATATGTGCTACATATGCAAGCAGGAGAAGAATGTTCTAGTCTTTGCAAGAATCTCCCAGCTGACAATTTCAAATTAATCTAGGCCTCGTTCGCTCAACTGGTGAGGGCACTTTCTGATGAAACCAAGATGATGGCTTTACTTCCAGAATGTGGTGACCCTGCTTTACATATTTTATGGCTGCAGACTGCTCCCCTGACCCTGGCCAGCCATCTGTAAATACATCCATTGTTTAGAAGATGGTCGATTGGAAGAGTCTGATTAAAGCAGTGCAGATCTATCATCGTGGTAGAAAGCAACAACTACAATTGAAAGCACACACTATCACAGTGGTGGGTTAGTGGGACGGTTGTGCATGAAGAGAACACAGACCGTCGTCATTGTAGAGGTCATAGGAGACCACTCAGTTGGAAGCCATAGATTTCACAGCAGTCGGCAGCCCACAGCAAAGACTACTCCTGGGTCCCTTGCCTTCAGTGCCCCAGCTCTGCCCAGAGACCATTTGGAGAATGACCATCTATCCCTTGAGACCAGAATGTTGTAGACTATTAACGTTTCCTCTCCACACCAGCCACAAATGTTTCTTCATTGCCTGTTTCCTCTGCCTGGAATATTCTTCCTCTGGATCCCCCCGTAGGGCTAGAACCATCATTTCTTTCAGGGCTTTACTCAAAGGTCACCTTCTCAGGGACGCTGTCTAGCCATTCTATCTGAAATTTGCCACCCCTCTGACATATAAAGGGCCCCTTCCCTGCTTTATTCTTTTCTCCTTGGGCTTTACAAGTATCTCCCACACAATATAGTTAACATATTTATCTTATTTATTTTCTACCTTCTCTAATACAATATAAATACCCTGAAGGAGGGCTTTGGGTCTCTTTTGTTAATTATATTATCCCCAGTGCCTAGCATAATGCTTGGCATATACTTGGCTCTTAATAAATATTTGTTGAATGAATGACTGAATGAATTTGGATGGCTAATTGATCTGACTCCCCTCTGAGAATGTGAGCTCCATGAGACCAGAGATCAAGCTGTTGGGTTTTTTTTTTTTTTCCCACTTCTGTATTCCTAGAGCTAATCACAGGACCTAGCAGGTAGTAGAGACTCAGTATGTATTTTTAAAATAAATAATTGAAAATACCAATAATGCCAGAATTGACAGAAGGCGTGCATTGGAAGGAACATGATCATGCAGATGTCTTCACAGCTATAAGGCTGCCTAAACAGTCTCCAAGTTAACCTGAGAGTAATACTGGGTATTGTTAGGAGGCAGTCTTCATGTACACTTAGGGTCCAACAACTTGAAATAACACACGCTAGCCTGTGGCAGTGGTACCGTACCACGCTCGGGGTTGGGGTTCTAAAATCATATATAGTAAAAAGTTACATTAAAAGCCTCTTTAATCACCCATACGGTACAGATTACAGTGTTCCATGCATTCGGTGCCATCTCTCAGTAAGTTCAACGCAGCCAGTTTTTCCCCAGAGTTGGAACAGATGGCCATGGCTGTTTCTTTGGTTAAGCACCAGATGAAGTAGTTGGCGTGAATTTAAGGGCCATATTGTTGGGGAGGAAATGACATATATGTATATGTTCATCTGTATTCTTTTCTTTTATTGAACATACAGTTGACTTCGAGCAACTTCCTTGTGTATGTAACTCCACTGGACTATTTGGTCCTCAGTGGCGTCAGAGGCTCTTTATTGTTTATCATGGAAATAGGTGTAATGGAGGTGTGAAAGAACCCTCTGGAGGCACTGCAGTAGTTGGTGTGACCAGTAGGAGAATGTCAACCACCGTGATTTTCCAAATTAAAAAGAAAAAAAGTCTTCTATCTAAATTGTATACAGAGCCTAAATCCCTACAAAAAATAACAAAAAGCATGTATGAAGTTCTTCCTATGTATGGGTACTAGGTTTTTTATGTATATTGTCTCATTGACCTGCCTCATAGCAACCCTTTGAGGAAGGTATTATAATCCCTGTGACCCTGCTGTGATTCTTCAAAACAGCCAGGCAGGCATGCAGGCTTGGCCCGTTCCCAAAAGAACACATTTAGCTGTAGCCAATGATGGAGACACTCTGAGCCCTGGGTATGATACAAACAGTTCTGTCCTTTTCTCTTGAGTTGTCTTCCAGTCCCTACCAAGTCTGCCTCATAGGGGTGCTTAGAAACCTCTTCCCGGGGCACTTGGGGGGCTCAGTCATTAAGCGTCTGCCTTCGGCTCAGGGCGTGATCCCAGGGTCCTGGGATAGAGCCCTGCATCCGGCTCCCTGCTCTGCTGGGAGCCTGCTTCTCCCTCTCCCACTCCCCCTGCTTGTGTTCCCTCTCTCGCTGGCTGTCTCTCTCTGTCAAATAAATAAATAAAATCTTTAAAAAGAAAGAAAGAAAGAAAGAAAGAAAGAAAGAAAGAAAGAAAGAAAGAAAGGAAGGAAGAAAGGAAGGAAGAAAGAAACCTCTTCCCCACTTCATAAAAGTACCTAGGGTAGGGGGGTACCTGGATGGATCAGTTGGTGAAGCATCTGACTCTTGATCCCAGCTCAGGTCTTGACCTCAGAGTCATGAGTTCTTGCCCTGAGTTGAGTTCCATGCTGGATGTGGGAGCTGGATGTGGAGCCTACTTAAAAAAAAAAAAAAGTAAAAAGTAACCTGGGGTATTATCTATTTAAAAAAAAAGTAGTAAGAGTAAATCACTTGTTCCAGGAGTTGTGCATTATTGTGCTCACTTTATTGGTAGGGTTGGAAAAGTAAAAAAATTCCATTTTGATCAGAATTTATCAGTTATTTATAAACCAACTCATTTAAGGGGTGGAAAAAAATATGGTCACTTCCTATGTTCCTTTTTTGAACATGTTCTCTACTTAGTGTCCTATTTTCTACATTGGATACATTTTTTTCTTCAATCTGCTTTCAATGAAAAGACTATTGATACAGCACCATTGCTTCAGACAGGCAGTCCTGGAAGATTCGACCTTCTGGAAGATTCTACCTTGTTTGCTTTTTATACCTTCTCTTATGTTTTTTCCTTAGCTTCTTTAGGTATCACAGTTTCTTCCACATCTCCCAAAAACATATTCAATATTGATCATAAGTATAGTCCATGTTGTCAATATGTCTAAAATTTCTATCATTTTCCCTTCCTTTCTTTTCTATCCCCTCTTCCTCAGGAGCCTGGCTTCGTCCTACCACCAGACATTGTTTTCAAACTGGGGACAAAGGACTCTACTTGGTCACACTGGTGAAGATGGGGAAGGAGCAAGGAAGAAGAGGCAGAGATGTGGTGATTCTGCATCTCACATTTACAGATGATGACAGTGGTTCTCAGGGACTTTTAAGGAGCTCTCCCATGTTACTCAACTAGCAAGTAGCAGAGCCAGGGATTGAACCTGGGTCAATAAGGTTCCAAAACACCTATTGTTTCCATTCTACCGCACTGCTTCTCAGAGGCAGCAAATCCCATTAAATGCAAGTTTGGGGCAACAATCATGGCCAGACTTTGTGTGAATGGATAGAATCTTATATGATTCACTAAATGCGTCTGGCAGCATGACCTTGGAAAGAGGGACCAGATAAGTGAAGGACTTTCCTGAAATCATCAATGGCACGAATGACCCATGTTTACTCTATGCACAGGACCATATGTTTTGAAGGAGACACAGGGCACCCTACAAGGTTGCACTCAAGAGACCATCTAGCTGAAGGGAAAAGTTATGCCTTATAATAGGGCACTTCCTGGAAACAGAGAACACATTCAAACTGTACAATTAAGAAGAATTTAAGGGACTAATATATTTATAAAGGTGCAGGTGGGGTTTAGGGTATTGGAAAAGGAACATGCAGGACCCTGGGACCAGCAGCAGTGGAATTCTGTTACCTATCCCTCCACACGTACAAGGGCAAGGGGAAGGGGCAGAGCATAGCTGCGTGAAGAGGAAGGGATACTCTCCTATCCCAGGAGCTGTGACCTCCAGTAGGGAGAAGCAGCCAATCCACAGCGACCCATCAGGGAGGGGGCCACAGTAGTAAATATCTCATCCTCACTCTTCAATATCCTGGGGATGCTTCCCCTTAGCCAAACCCAACCAGAAGCTAGAGGGTAGGCATTGATTCTATTCATAAAGACCAGTCTCCCACACACAGCAAGGAGCGAAAAAGGGTAAACAGTGAATCTTAAAGGGCAAATGAAAGATAATTTTATTAAAAAAAACAGCATACCATTTAAGTGTCTTATAGAGGTTGCTAATTACAGGAGTATTACTATAAAGTATTTTGTGAAGGATAAACTCTTTACACACCTTTATGTGCCATTTTTATATATCCTGTTGTTCTGTAACTAGGTTAGGTGTTTTTTTTTTTTTTTAAGATTTTATTTGTTTGTTTATTTATTTATTTATTTATTTTGAAAGAGAGAGTGCAAGTTGGGGGAGACGCAGAGGATGAAAGAGAGGGAGCAGTAGACTCCCCGCTGAGCAGGGAGCCCAACACGGGGCTCAATCCCAGAACCTTGCAATCACGACCTGAGCCAAAGGCAGATGCTTAACCAACTGAGCCACCCAGGCGCCCCTCTTACTAGGTTAGTTTCAAGTAAGAATGGCCCAAGTTAACTGTTGAACTAAACTGGCTTCCTGGCTCAAGCCAAGTGAAAGGCAAGGTGAGCCTAAGCCTTCTGAAGGAGCACATTTCAATTGCGTTGCATGAACAATGTTTTTGCTCAATCCTTTTCCCATTGTGCAACATTATTTCATTCACTCAGATTTTTCTCCATTGTTTAAAAACTCTTTTTTTTCTTACATTTTTGCCCTTTCCTTTCCTCCAGTAAGAAAGGCTGCTTGGCTCACACCTCCATCAATAGATGCTTGAAAATAATGCACCATGGCAGCTTTTCAAGGATTTTCCTCTTTCCTCCCTCCAGAGAGAAAAACAAAAGGGTGAGGATAGCTTGAGGGATTGGATCAGAACGTTGTTTTACTGGAATTTGCAGCTGTTTCTGGATTGCAGAAGTCATTGGAGGGAAACAATGTGCTCGGGGACTGAAGGAAATGGTTTGGCTCCAATCTGTCCCAAGTCATCTGGGGAGGAATTTTTGCATTGTTACAGAGGTTGCTACTCAACAAGGCTTTTGCATCTTTTGACAGAGCGTGTGGTGAGGGCAAGGAAAGAGAAATCCACGTATGACGTATGACAGGAGCAAAGAAGGCAAAGGCAAAGAAACAAGTGACCTTTGGTCAGTGTACAAACCATTCTGTAGGCTCTGGCTTAAATGTGTGGCTGATGAAAGGGTTGCCATTTCTTTCTGTCTTGTTTGTTTGTTTTTTAAGATTTTATTTATCCATGAGACAGAGAGAGGGAGAGAGCGTGTGCCCAAGTGCGACTGGGGGGAAGGGCAGAGAGAAAAATCTTCAAGCAGATCCCCTGATGAGTGGGGAGCCCCACACAGGGCTCCATCCTGCCACCTGTGAAATTATGACCTGAGCTGAAAGCCAGAGTCTGACACTCAACCAACTCAGCCACCAAGGCGCCCCTCACCATTTATTTCTAAGAACTTGAGGGCTAGGGTGAGTCAATGAGATTTCCATTTTCACCCCACAAGCAAAGCAAAGATGGGGTTTATATAGGCAGGTGGATCTAGCAGATGAATAGTGAATGAAACCAGTCCAATGGCAGATTTTCAAACAATATTTACATAAGAGACTCACTGGCTTCTCATTAGGCGTGAAAGTATATACTTGAGTATTACTGCCTCTAATAGATCTATAAGATAAATCCATATATACCTTTGTACTCATATGTATGTATTTCTGGTATTTGAGGAGTCTCTGAAACTGTATTTTCCTCCTGGGTACTATCCCTGCCATAGATCCTGTAATCTCTATGAAAGTGCCTGTAAAACCTTTCTAAGTTAGGCAAAGATCAGACTAGGTGCGCAGTTATGGGGACCTACCCAGCATTCATTCCAACTTCTCTTGGTAGATTTTACTTTTGGGTTCTCGTATATTCTCCCTTATTGATTTTTTTTTACAAAGTTAGTGCTATGAATTGAATGTGTCTCCCTAAAAACACGTGGAAGTCCTAACCCTCAGTACCCACGAATGTGACCTTCTTGGAAACAGGACGTTTGCAGATGATCAGGTTAAGAGGAGGTAACCCAGTGTGTCTTGTGTCCTCATGAAAAGGGCAAATTTGGACAGAGAGACAGATTTAAAGGGAAGACAATGTGAAGATAAAGGGAGAAGACAGCCATCTACAAGCCAAGGAATGTCTGTAGCTACCAGAAGCTAGAAGAGAGACGAGGAATAGATTCTCAGAGCCCCACCCCTTCCAACTCCTTATTAAGCCGCCTATTTTGTAATGTTTTGTTATGGCAGCTCAAGGAAATCAATACAGATTAAGTCTGATGAGATTTTCTGGCACAATCTTTTGATTTCTCCAATGAAGAACTGGAAGCTTAAAAAGTAAAATGGCTTAGGAGTCACAGAGCCAGGCAGGGATAGAGCGCTAAATTCCCGCATCATCCCTCTCCCCATTGCTATAACTGGTCTGATTTGGATAAATGACAATAGGCCTCCACTGCCACTCAAGACAACGGGGAAATGACATCCCGATCTTCTAATACAGTTGCTACTAGACTTTAACAGTTGAAACAAGACTTTGGCATTATTAACATGGAGTAGAAACGTTTATTCTGTGACTCTCGGTGTCAATGGATTTCATTCAATGCTCACTGACTCATCACTTAAAAAGCTACAGAACCTTGAAGAGATCGTTAGTGGGTTATATATTCAGATTACATCTTATATACGAAAGGAGGCACTTCTTGGGAAAGTCAAGGACAATTTCACCTACATCTGGTGGCTTCTCTTATGAGAATCTAAAGCTCTGGGGAAGCTGTTGGAGCTCCTGAGCCAGGCAAAGTTGTGAATGGTGAGAGGCATGGAGTAGGAAGGAGCTCAGCCTGCCTGCCCCATTCCCCTTCAGCTCTCCTGGGCCCCCAACATTCTGCCCAGAGCTGCCCTTCCTAGGTGGTGGGGGATGGGAGGCTCCACTAATCTCTCTACACCTGACTCTCTGGTCCTTAGTGCTCTCAGCAGCCCATCCCCAAGTGCCCATCAGACAAGCGGGAGTCAATTCTTTTGGTTTTTCACTCCCTGGATGCCAACACAGCACGATGCTAGGAGCACCAGTGAGGCCTGCTAAAGAACAAAAATTCAGCTGAGTAAATTTGAAGATCTAATTGGCTTTATTCAATATGAACCCAGCAGCAACTCCTCTAGCAAACAGAAGGGAGCTCCCAGCAGCTGTACAAAGTGGAAAGATTTTGGGAGGGGGGATGGGTTGAATGGGTGAAGGGCATTAAGGAGGGCACTTGTGATGAGCACTGGGTGTTGTCAGTGTGGAATCACTAAATTCAACTCCTGAAACTAATATTCCACCATATGTTAACTAACTGGAATTCAAGTAAAAACTTGGAGGGGAAAAGGGGAAAAAACAAGTGGAAAGATTTTATAGGCAGAAATGGCGGCAAGACGAGGAGGTTATTAGCAAAAGAAACGAAGGGATTATTTCAGGCAAGGTCACCTTCCTGTGCGGGGAAACAAGAGAGGGTCTTATCATGGAGGTGACCTCACTTGTGCTGACCGGGAAATTTCAGACTGATTGGTTTAAAATTCCATTCCTGGGAATTGCCGAAACTGCAGTTAGGTTAGGTGTTCAGTGTTGGTGGGACTTGGCCAAAGTGACTCCATTTGTAGCCTGTTGTTTCTTTTTCACAGAATGGTGGGATTAAGGGTCGTTTATGATCTTTTCCCGAAGAAAGGCCTAATTCAAAGAGCAGTTGGGATATAAGAGAAGGGCTGGGGTTAACCTCAACCTTGGTGGGCTGGACGGAACCAGAGGCCTGCGGATATGCCCATGGTTGGGCAGACCCAGGAAGATTCCTCTAAAGGTGAAGCATTATGAACTTGGAGAGCTGGGGTTTTATGTACAGTTACGACAATCGCCGGAAAAAAGAAAGAGGTAAGGAATAAAGAGAAAGACGGAAGAGAACGAGAGAAGGTCAACAAGGGGCTGGTCAGGATACATGGAAGGCAAGTTTAGATCTGATCTGCTTAATGCAGAAGTTATTTTCATTTTACTTTAATGGGTTTGCTAGACAAGCTGACTCTTACATTTGCAATTTTCCTAATCTTTCATATGAGTCTTTCCATTGCCTTTCAGGCTCTGATGGAAAATTGGCTTCACTTAGATTTCATTAAATGAACTAGCTTCAGTGAGCTCTGTGAAGTCGGCCTCATAAATCAGCTGCTTTTTTCTTTAATCATTTCTTCTGCTCTTTCCTGGATTCTCCCTCGCTTATCTTTTCCCGGCGTGGAGGGAGCCACGGCCCAACAGGGTGTCCTTGATCACGGCTCCAACTCTTATCTCCAGTTCTCCTTCCCATCATCCTGCAATCCTTTCTCCTCTTTCCTCCTCCCCGAGGCCTTTCCTCCAGTGAAATGGGTTTCTGTGGCAGACACTACTATGTTCTCAACTCTGTCCCTAGACAAGACTCCAGGCCAGATCTTATCTAGGTACTTCTGTGGGTGTCTCTGTCTCTGCCTACAAACTTGGCAAGCGTCTTCAGGCAGGAGTCACAGATGGTACTCTCCTGTGACAAGAAACTCCCACAGAAAGTGTCATGAAATGGGGGTTCTCAGAAGCTCCGGGGGCTGGAACTCAGTGCTAATGGTGAGAAAACTGTTAGGGAGGTCACAAGGCCAACTTTCAAACTTCGACAAAACTGTGAAGCTGGCAGAATTTATCCTCAGCCCTGCCACTCTTCTTACAACTCCCCTGCCAAGTTTTCAATGTCACATACTCTTCTTGGATGCTCTGGTCTCTTTTCCCAGCCCACCAACCTGGACAGCCAGTAAGATTCAGAATCGAATGTTCCATGCTTCTGCTTATTCGAATTTATATCTAACTAGCTCTCGATCAGTGATTAGGAGGGCAAAAGATCTGAACAGGTACTTCACTAAAGAAGACATAAAGATGGCGAGGAAGTACATGAAAAGGGAGCTGCGTCATCTGCCATCCAGGAGACGCAGCATAAACCCACAGTGAGCTACCACTGCAGTCACCAGAAAGGCAAATTAAATCGCCATCAAAAAACCGAATTTTTTTTTTAATTGAAAAGATGAAACATACAAAGTATTGGCAAGAATGTACAGCAACTGGAAGTCATGTTGTCGGTTTCTTAAAAGCATAAATGTACGCATACCATATGATCCAGATGTTCCCCTTCTAGATATTTACTCAAGAGAAACGAAAGCAGATGTCCACACAGGGATGTACGCAGACTTTCATAGCAGCTTCATTACAACAGCCCCAAACTGTAACCAGCCTGTATGAGTCTAATGCAGCTGCCGTAACAAAATCCCACGGCCGGCACAGCAGGGTTTAGGTTTTGGTAAGGGCTGTCTTCCTGGCTTACAGAGGGCCACTTTGTCCTCACAAGGCCTTTCCTCTGAGGGTGCTTGGGAAGATAAAGAGAGCGAGCATGCAAGGCAAGCGAGCAAGAGAGCTTTCTAGTATTTCTTCTTCTAAGGACACGGTTGCTATCCAATCAGGGCCCCAACACTTATGACTTCATTTTACCTTGATTACTTCCTAAGGATCCTGTTTCCGAATACAGTCACATTGGGGGTTAGGGTCTTCACATACTAAGTGGGGGGAGGGGAGTCACGTGTCAGTACCTAGCACAACCCAAATATCCACCAACAGAGGACTGGCTAAACTAGCTATGGTGTATCCATACAACCGGATACTCTTCAGCAATTCGAAGGGATAAACTATTGATGTACTGACACTAGAGCTGAGACTCAAAATAATCATGCAGAGTGAAAGACGCCAGATGAAAAAGAGAAGACATAGTAAGTGATCCCATTTATATAAAATCTTAGAAGGGCACCTGGGTGGCTCATCGGTGAAGCATCCAACTCTTGCTTCGGCTCAGGTCAGGATCTCAGGGTCGTGAGGTCGAACCCTGGGTCGGGCTTCCCGCTGGGCGTGGATTCTCTCTCCCCCTCTGCCCCTCCCCCTGCTTGCACGTGAGCTCACGCACTCTCTCTCTTAAAAAAAAAAATCTTAGAAATGCAAAGTTATCAATAGCAATGGAAAGCAGAATTGGCGATCTGGGGACGGGCAAGGCGAGAGGAGCGGGGCTGAGAGATTACAACGCGGCACAAGAGCATCTGTAGAGTTCTACGTTCATTATCCTGATTCTACTGATGGCTTCGTCGTGCTGATGGTGTTATTATCATAGTGTCCGCTGGAAACCTGTGCAGCTTACCGTTTCAGTCATACCTCGCTGAAGCTGTGCAACACTTTGCATTTCCAAGCCCTCACTTAGGCAGGTTTAATTCATTTGTAGCAATGTTGGTCCTTCTTCCCTACCCTGCGCAGAACTATTTCTGGCCCTTCCCTCACTCTCTGCCTGCCTTGCCTGAGCCAGGATTTTCTTGGGCTCCACTGAATATTGAGAGGTCTGTCCATAAAGACAAACAATCAAAATATTTTCTTCTAAAACATATTTTGAAATCTGAAGAAAAGGACTAAACACATTTAATACACTTTTCCTTATTACTGTGTATTAACTGGTCTTTGGAGGAATGATGGGCCATGCCTGGGGATGCCAGGATATCACCTGAGAAACCACATGCCCATGAATGCATGATGCCTGATCTGAGCACCTGTGCGTGGATGCACAGGCAGCAATTACTACTAATGCATCTGCACAGTGATGGATAGTCTGCAATTTCATTAATCATTTCAGCATGTATTTGGAATAATATCCCAGGAGTTTGGGTATCATCCAAGAGCTAAGACTAAGTCCCCAAGCTCCAAAGCTCCAAGGTAGTTGTTTCCTGCCACTATCCCCCCATAGGCAGCAGGGGCTGGTGGATGCCGGCCAGGTCCTAGCAGTCACAGTAACAGTAACAGTAACACTCCAGAGTGTGTGGAGTGGTAGAAATGAGGTCCAGCTATCTCTCATCATGAGAAGCATGGCTACAATACTTTGGGGCTCCTATGTCCCTGCTCCTTGACTTTGGGCTGGCCTTGTGACTTGCTTTAACTGATGGGATGTGGCAAAAGTGACATTACTCAAGTTCCAGCACCTAGGCCTAAGAGATCTTTCAGCTCCCCGGTGGCCCTCTTGGCACACTCCTGCAGCCATGAAGCTTGCATTAGACTACCAAATGACATCAGCTGGACAGGAGAATATGACAGCTAGCATCAAGGCCCCAGGCCTCTGAGTGAGGTCATCTTAGATCATCATGCGCCCGTCAACCCACCAGAAGATTGCAAGCTCACGAGTGACCCTAGGTGAGACCGGATAAGCCCAGACCCAGCTGCAGAATCATGAGCAAATAGATAATTGTCACAGTAAGCNGTTCAGTTTTGGGGTGGCTTGTTATGCAGCAATAAGATATCTACGATGCTTACTTAAGAGCCAACCACATGTGAAATCTAAGGCAGTTCCCAGGAAGCTCCTAAGAATCACTTTGTAGTGTTTTCAGTGCCCTGTGTCATAACAGTGGGCAAGTCACTCACCATCTACACCTCAATTACTTTTCTCCTCAAACAGGGACATCATTATGTATCACAGAGGGTGTGTTGAGAAAATTTATTCTTGTAGGGCGTTTCTATATGCAGTTGTTGGGGAGTGAAACGTTTAGCTACATATTTAGAAAGTGGGTCTGTTTTGATAGCTTTGGCTAATAAGATTTCTCTGTTGAGGCTGTCCTTAAATAGAATTAATGTCAGGCTGTTCTGGCTTTACTAGCAGACGGTCTTCAGACTACGGATTACTGCCTCCTCCTTCTTGTCTACCCCCACTCCTCTTCTCCCCTCCCCATGCTCTTCTTTGTTGTCTTTGGGGCAAGAGACCTGGCATGGATGTTGCAGTCTTTTATCCTTTCCATTTAGGACAGACTGTATCTTTTTTGGCTCAAGTGTTACTGAGTATGCCATTTACCTTCCCCACACCTGAGTTTCCCCATCTGTAAAATAAGGGGGTTGGATTAATGGTCTGTTATTAGGGGTCCTATGAGTCTTACTTTGGGAGACAACCTTTATGAGATAAGGAATGCATTTTCATGAGGGATCTGTGTTGACTGGAAAGAGTACAGAATGTGCATTAAGAACATTTATGATAGGGCGGCTGGCTGGCTCGGTTGGAAGAGCACGCGACTCTTGATCTGTAGGTTGAGCCCCACGTTGGGCGTAGAGATTACTAAATAAGTCAATAAACTTAAAAATGGTGGTGGTGGGGGATCCTGGGTGGCTCAGTCAGCTGAGCATCTGATTCTTGATCTCAGCTCAGGTCTTGATCTCAGGGTCATGAGTTTGGCCCCTGCCATGGAGCCTACTGAAAAAAAAAAAACCCAAACAACAAAAAACAAACAAAAAAACCACACCAACATTTATGACAAAAATCACAGGCCTGTCTCTTCAAGCATCACTGGTACCCTGCTCTGTAATCTGGGTCCCGATGCTTATTCTTTGCTTTGGAAATGAGCGATAGGTGGCTTGGCAGAATGGGGAACAGGTGTGGAAGGATCTCACAGGGGGGTTGGAGAAACGACAGACTTGCTTTCCTGAAATAAGCTTGAGCCTTCAGCCACACGGCACATGTAGATTTCCATAAATAAAAAGAAACTCATGGTAAATATAGATTCATTAAAGGGTCTTAAAAATCGGATCTAGGCTTGGGCTGTAGGCTTGGGTACAGGCCACGATGCAACCTTTGTCTCTCTCTGCCCTTTCCTTGTCTTTTCTTCACTCACCCATGAGCTTTTATCTGAAAAGATGTGTCAGGACTCTGGTTATAAATACCCGATCGGCTAATTTCGTTCAAAAGGTATTTATTTTTTGAGTGATGGATACTGGAGTGGCTACAGCTTTAAAGGGACAACTGAACAATTGAGTGTAGGGCATGGGCTGCCCTGAGCTCAGCAGGCAGCTGGGGATCTTTTCTACGTGGTGCGGCTATGAGATGAACCTCTGTATTTGTCTCAGCTCAAAATTCAGATTTCCCAGGAAGAGATTCTGACTGCCCAGCTTAGGTCCTGTGTCCACCCTGTGATCAGGGGAGGGGTCTGTGATTAGCAACCTACCAGCAGAGCGTGCGCCAGGGTGGGAAAGCTCCCCCAAAGTCTGTGCGTGGTAGGAGTGGGGTCTAGCAGATGCTACCAGAAGGGGGAGTAGGGACGGGCAGACAAACATCGTAGCGTCTAAGGCTCCAAAACTTCTCAGAGATAACTGCAAGTGACAGCAAGTTCAGGCAACACCAACGTGTTCCCAGGGCACAGCTGGGTAATTTCAGGAGCTTGGAGGGCTGGCTGGCCGGAAGGCTGACAGCCAGGGGTAGCTCATATCATAGAGGGTACAGCCAACTCTTTCTTCTTAGGAGGCTTGTTATGGCTGGCATTCGATAATATTCATGAACTGACTGGCTGGCTGACTGACTGACTGAATGATGCAGCTCTTACATGGGCTGGGGGAGGACTTCTATTTGACACTGACCTGAGTTGAATTCATTTAGGAACTGCTTAATTATGACTCTTTCAGTTGCAAGTGATTGAAGTCCGTCAGAGCTATCTTTAGCAAAAGATGGTCCTCACTGGGATATCATTGCTGACGGGCAGGGACAGACTTGAACCTCGTCCTGAATATCAGGGAGCCTCTGCCTCCTGTCTTCCTTCCTCTCTGAGCCTCTGCTCCCCTCTTCCACTCAAATGTGGCAGCTTGGGATTCTTTCATTTTCAGTCTACCTTGTCAGCACACCGAGGTCTTGGTCTCCAGTCTACCTTGTCCACGCCTCCAGAACTTGTATCTCCTCTTCTCAAAGCCCAGGGTGACTGAGACCGCCGTACCTTCATTCCCATTCCAAGCCCAGAACAGGGACTCTTCGTGGCCCAGCATGGGCCGGGGATCTGCCCCTGACTCAATCGACCAAAATGGCCCACGCTGCTTGGCGGAGGTGGGGAGGGAGTGCCATTACATTATGAATTTGGCTCTGGGAGCAGTTCTTGGAAAGGAAGGGGGATGTGGGCAGACAACCCAATTGGTGTCTCCTGCAGAAGCCAAATAGTGTAATCTTTGCTTACATTTGTATAGTGCTTTAAGAATACTTGATTCTTGACCTAACTGTGTGAGGTAGGCAAATCAGGTAAGAGTCTTTCTTTCATATCTACTTGATTTCACTCTGCCGTGGTGTCTGTTTTTCAACTCTTGTCTTTCCCACTTGACTTCACATTTATTGAGGACAGAGACCATATCCTATTTATCTTTGCTTCTCTATCCCCAGTACCTAGCTCCGGGCTCTGTACCTGGTGGCACCTGACTGATGCTTATTCAGTTGAATTCCTATTTTTACAGGTGAGAAAACTGAGGTGCACAGTATTACAATACAGACGAGCCCTCAAGAGCCCCCAGTTATGCTGCGGCTTAGCCCAGGTTGGCACCTGAGTGAGAGGGCCTGCAACAGCTCAGAAAGATCATACCTAAGGCAGAAGGTCTAGGCCTTGATGTTAGAAACTTCCAGAACAGCCTCAGCTCTCCAGAAAGGGTCTTCCCCAGAGGAGGTGGACAAGCAAGGAAAGAAGGCAGGTTACTAACACTTTCATTTCCTTGGGACATGACTCAGCTATCATGGCTGTGTGACATTTGAACTTGATGGGAGAGAAAGGAGAAAGAAGTGGAGGGGGACACACTTGTTCTGGGAAGCTTTCTACTAGATGACAGGAAGCAGTCAGGGACACCGACAACGGTTTCACGGTCTCTGAACTGGGCTGGATCTTCCAGTTCTGCCACTCACCAAACGACCAAGTCCCTTTACCTCTTTGTGTCCACCCTCCCCAGGCTGTGTGAAGGCTCAAGAAAATGTAGGGGAAAACTCTTTATAGATGGGAGATCATTATATGAGTACAATTATCTCTCTCCATTCAAGGAGGACATACAGAAATTGTGCCCCACAAAGGTAAAGAGGCCAGTCTTCTCCCTCAAAGGTCTGATGGTCCAGGATGGAGAGCAGAAGGCAGTGCAAAGTGCTGGGGGCTCTGAGGATGGGTCAGTCCTGCGTGGCCCTGAGAGGAAGCCTCCTGTGTGTCTTTAGGATATCCATGAAAGGGTTCCCCGTGTGGGAAGCTTTGGAGCTAGGTGTGAAAGGAGTCCGCTGTGCAGAGGAAGCGATATCTGCAGGAAGCAGTGGGATTCTAGCAAGGTGATTATGCAGGGACGGAATTACCTAAGGGCCCCGAGGGTGATATTACTACTGTCAGACACGGTTGGGGGCCCCACATTTATGCTGCATAGGCCCCACTCGGCAGTCTGCTTTCAGGGGTACCAACCAAGAAGGCTCTGGAAATCCCAGGCCCTTGATTCCTCCTCCCCACCTTGCTGGGAGACTCCATTCCTCTGTTCAGCTTTGTTTCTTCAGCGCTGGGAGAGATCTTGAGAAACAATCCGGTGTCGCCCTCTGCAACAAGGTAAGTGTGGCTTGTGATCCCCGTTTTAAGGAAGAGGCACCTGTGGGCGAGAGAGGCTCCGGTTGCTAACTAGGGACATAGAAGCCAGGATGGTGTTTCCTAGAGTTCTTGGTTTCCTCTATCAAGATGCTTCCTTTCTTTGGTTCCTTTTAAGTTTCAAATCTCCATTTCAGGTAATACTTGTAGTGTTCCTTATTTACGTGTAATGTTTCAATTCCTTTCTTGGCCACAGGTTATGAAAAGGAGAGACGCTGACAGGAGGGAGCAAACAGAAAGCGGGTACTGGAGGCTTCGCGGACAAAAAGAGAAACTTCTGGGCTGTCCATGGATTCGGCACGCATAGCAATCCCACCCAGCGGAAAGACTCCTTATCCAAACCACAGACCTTCGAAGCCCTGAGAACCAGGACCACTATTTTCATAGCCAATGACAGGAAGGAGCCCAGGGGTATAATTTTAAGGGTTTCAAGGTTTATCAGAATAAACTTCTATTATTTTATTTTCCTCTTTCCTTTCCCTCTCACCTAGCCCTATTAGTGACTTAGTGTCACAGCCCCCAAAGAGAGGAAGGGAGATGAACTGGAGGGCATGCGCAGGCCCAGCTACGGCTCACGAGAGACATGGATGGCCCAGCCTGTGCACACAGAGCAGGGAAGAGAGGGGGTCACGGTTGCAGTAATTGGAGTAACAGGAGACAAGTGTGCTGACTGTGGGTTATTAATAGGCACCAAGACCTATATTTACAACCAGTGGCTTAAATTAGGAGCAGAACACTCACACCTAGCCAAATCCTCGACCCACACCAAACACACCTGCACTGTGCGAAGTGACCATTCCAAGCCCAGCTCACCCAGTTCAGTAAGCAGGTGGCCTCAGGTAGGAGTAGCGAGATCGAGATCTGCGAGATCCTGGGCGGCTTGCTCAAGACGTCTATTGCAATTCTGCCCCTGGGGCACAGGCCACAGAGCACAGGGCACCATTCTCTTTAAAGGAAGGGTGGAAGACAGGGAGGAGGGGCGGGAGGGAGGAATGCAGGTAGGAAGGAAGCGGGGGTGAAGAGAGAGGAAAAACAAGACACCAGGTTGCTCAAGTCAAAACCTGAGCTCAGGCCAAGCCTCTCGGAGGTTTTCTATTCCTCCACATCCAGCCCACGTCTGAATGGGGAAATTGTTCCATTTCACCAGGAGAGAAAGCTTCTACTCACGACCTGCCAGAGGCCCAGAGATGGAGCATGGGAATTTAAATGCCCAGAGGCCAGGCATAACCCCCAACCCTGAAGCAGGAAGGCGGGGCGGGAGTTCCCAAACACGGTGTGGGACCGGTCCAAACCGGACTGCCTCTGTACTCTCCTTGGGCCCCAACAGACGTCCCCAGTGGGTCCTCGCGCTGGGTCCGAACCTCTGGACTAGGGATTCTCTGAGGGGGAGGCTGCCCTGCATCTGCGGTGGGGGGAGGGGTTCAGCCTGGACCGGGGCTCGGTCACCTGGGTCCAGGCTCTGAGTTTGGGAGGAAGAAAGGGAAGGCGGGGGATGAAGGGTGAGTGGGCTGCCCCAGGTGTCAACCCAGGGAGATAGATTCCGAGTGGGGAGAAGCTTGGGAATCGGAGGGAATACTCACGATTGGGTCTAGTGTTTCTGCTACTTCCTACTGTCTTACCACACAAGAGCCTCTCTGAGCCTCCGTTTCCTTATTAGTAAACTGGGCTAAAAAGAATATCCACCTTACAGGATTTTTTTGAGGGCCCAAATTGGTTATATAATCACTTCTGCCTTTACTGAGGGCTGCTTATGTCCCAGGCATTGATTTTATTTCATTGTTTAAAGATTTTATTTATTTGACACAGAGAGGAGAGAGAGCGTGCGCGCAGGCACGTGTGCACAAGCGGGGGGAGGGGTGGAGGGAGAAGCAGGCTCCCGCATGAGCAGAGCCCAGTGTGGGGCTCGATCCCAGGACCCTGGGATCATGACTTGAGCCGAAGGCAGACGTTTAACCCACTGAGCCATCCAGGCGCCCCTCAGGTATTGATTTTAGTGCTTCCCATGTATCACCTTACTTAATCCTTAAAATCACTTTAGACCTTGAGTGTTTGCATATATGCAAACTAATCAAATTGTACACATTGAATGTATGCCCTTCTGTGTATATTAATTATACCTCAATGAAGCTCTCAAAAAAAACACTTTAGGAGGAAGGTATGATTTTTTTTTTAATCCCCATTTTGCAGTTGAAGAAACTGAGGCTTAGCCAAGAGTTTAATTGTCCTAGACCAACAGCAAGTCCTAGCAGAAGTGGGATTCAAACCCAGGCAGTCCGGCTTCAGAGTCTCTACTTTTAATCAGTGCACCAGGGCTTATATGTAAAAGTGTCTTTGCAACTGCAAACCATGGTTTACAGGTCACTTGTGGTTAGAATCAGTGGCACAGCTGGGAGGTCAGTGGCATTGTCTGGGTATACTGAGTGAGGGCATATGGATCATTACTCAGTAAGCGCTCAGGCACTCTGCCATCCCTTGCCCTTGTCCCCAGGAGAGGACACGATGCAAAAGAAGGAATGCCAATTCCACCATGAACAGAGCTTTCGGGGCAGGTGTCAAATGCAGGTAATAAGATAATAAAGAGATCACACAGCTGCAAGCAATTGCATCTGACCTGGGCATCAGCAAAATCCAAGGAAGCAAAGATGGGAAGTCCTCAGATCGCGGTCTCCTCTACCTTTAGTAAGACAGGAAGCACAGGATAGTTTCCCTGATGTTCCATGGGCCTGGCAGGCCGCCCTCTGGGGCTCCCACTGACCTCACGCAGACTCTAACCCATAACCCAGGAAACATACAGCCAACCTCCTGAAGACTAACCAGTGTCAGGAGACTCATGTCTCATGTCTGAGCGAAAGGTTAGCAGCTTTCCACTATGCAAGGCAGAGCCGCTTTGAAAGGTTTCTTTGGGTAGAGCAATGGGGAAAGCTCACGGCTACAACAGGAAGTATTTTATCATTGGGGCCTGGATGTTTTCTAGTCATTATGGTGCTCTTAGTCACTTGACAGAAGGAATGTTTTCACTAACTGTTACTATTTCATGGTCCTTGGCTGAACTCCAGACCTACGCAGTCCACCGCGGGCCTGACATCTCCACTTCGGTGTGAACCAGTGAGCTCACACTTAGCAGGTCTGACAGTAAGCTGTGCTCCCCCGTCTCCAGTATTGATATTGCTAAGCTTCTAGTTGCTCAGGCCTACTTGCTATCCTCCTTGTCTCCTCTCTTTCATACTCCTGGTCCATCAGCAAAGCTAGCTGCTCTACCCGCGAAATAAATTTTAAAATTGGGCCCACATTTTGCCATACCCACTGTCACCTCCCTTGTCCAGCCTGCTGTTATCTCTTGCTAGCGTCACGGAAGAGCCTCCTCGTCTGTCTCTACCCCTGTTTCCTGCAACCCGTTGTGAGGCCTGGCAGTCTGAGTGTTTCCGTCCTAAAGTCTGACCACACCACTCCTCTGCTGAAAACTCCCAGATGGTCCCCATGTCACTCAAAGGAAAAGCCCAAGTCCTTCTTTGACCCCAAAGTCCCACATGATCTGCCCCTACCCCCATGACCTCTCCTATCTCCTACCGGCCTGGAACTCTCATTCCTGCTCATTGTCCCCTCTGCCCAAATGTTCTCCCCCCACATCTGTATGGCTAGTTTCAATTCCTTCAGATCCTTATTTCAAGTCATCTCGTGAAGGAGACCTGCTCCGGCCGCTCTGAAATGTGACCCCTTCTAGTCCCCTGCCTCTCTCTCCACCCAACCTGTACCACGCCTTTTTTTCTTCTCAGCATTGAGCCCTTTTGAATACTATATTATGTATTTTACTTATCTTGTTTGTCTCCCCTGCTAGAAGATAAGAGGTATGAAAGGATTTTGTCTGCTTTGCTCACTATTGTATCTCCAGTGCCTTGAACAGCACCTGACACACAGTAGACACATGTCTCAATATTTGGTGAGTAAATGAATAATAAACAAGGAACACAACATTAGATGCGGATCCTCTAGCAAATCATTTAGCCCCTCCAGGCTTTGATTTCTAGGCTTTGATTTCCTTGGAGGTAAAACTGAGTTTTTGCCCTACCTGGCTCTGAGCTCCCCCGCAGCTGACATGCAGACATTCCTGGGTTAACACTTAGAACCGGAAGCAGCTGTGTGCCAAGAAAGGGTCTGAAGAGGGCCTGAAGATTTGGGTTCACGGCCCCAGTTGGTAACACTTGTCTGGGTCTCAGATTCCACGACAAATAGAAAGAGCTCCACCCAGTGGCCACTAAGGTTACTTTCGGCACTTAAAGTGTAAAATTTGTCTCCATACCCCTCATTACCACACGATGGCGCAATTGTCTACCACGGTCTCAAAGAAGGCGTTGCCATGCCAAATCTGAATAAGCAGCCCGCCTATTAGAAACTTATTTTTCATGGACACCTGTGAGAGCTGCTCCTTCATCACATCTCTCTGGTTTGTTTCGATAACATATAACAAAAATCATTAAATTGATTTTTTTTTTTTTAGATAAGAAGGTATAAACCTCAAAAGCAAGTGAGGGGAAATTTCAGCTAAACCTTTGTCACCAGCGTGATTTAAAGACCAAGCTGAAAAGCTGGAAAACAAAAGAATTCAATGGTGGTGTTAGATGAGGCCCCAGCTCTATACTACATTGGTTCTAAAAGTGAGTAGCCGCATATCTGTCTGTACATAACCAAGAATGTTCCCTCCAGGAGGTAGGAAGGCTAGGGAAGAACTGGATTGTTTATCCCAGGACTTTTCTGTTTGCTTGAAACAGCCGTTAAAAGACTCCTCCTTATAAATAATAAATAATATAACAAAACAGAGTGAACAGTGCATGGCATACAATAAGCCCTAAATAAATAGTAGCCACTGTCATTGTCATTAATATCATTATCGCGTTCTAGTTTTTCCCCTCCTCTGCCACCTCTCCAACTAACAATAATGCTTTTGGCTTGAAATTTACTTTAGATTACAACAAATAAAAGTGACTTTGTGATTCTTTATTCTAATTACAAATTACCCATGTTCCACCACTCAGCTCAGAGGTAACTAAGAGGGTTTTCGTATTACCCAAATGCACCCGCACACACGTTTGTGGTCAGGTTGTAGTGTTAAAAAACAAAACTCACCTGAGTAAAGTTTAAAGATCTTTGGCTTGGGGCGCCTGGGTGGCACAGCGGTTAAGCGTCTGCCTTCGGCTCAGGGCGTGATCCCGGCGATCTGGGATGGAGCCCCACATCAGGCTCTTCTGCTGTGAACCTGCTTCTTCCTCTCCCACTCCCCCTGCTTGTGTTCCCTCTCTCGCTGGCTGTCTCTATCTCTGTCGAATAAATAAATAAAAAATCTTTAAAAAAAAATAAAGATCTTTGGCTTTATCCAAGGATTCATGAATAGGGCAGCATCCCACCTAGCAGAGAGAAAGGAGCTCTGAGGAGCTGTGCAAAATGAAAGACTCTTACAGGAAGAAGGAGCAGGAACAAGGAAGTTGATTGGGCAACAAGTGGATTGGTTATGGCAAGATCACTCTCCTTCAGGGCATGGTAGGGGTCTGTCAGGCAGATGACCTCACTAGCCCGGACGAGGTGATTCCTGATTGACTAGATTAAGACTCCTTTTCTGGGAGAAGCTGAAACTGTCAATAAATCTCAATTCGGTGACATGGGGCTTAGCATAAGTGACTCCATTTGGGGACTGTTGTCTTGTTTTTAACAGTATAAAGGGTTTTTTTTTTTCAGTAGTTTTTCATTTATCATTATACTAAGCACATTTCAATATCATTAAAATTCTTCATAATTATCACGGAGAACAACGCACTTCTTTGATTAGCAAATGAGTACATTTTAATGGTAGAAAATACTGAATAGTACAGGACAAAGATAAAAAAGAAATCATTCCTAATCCCATCATCCCGACTAGAGACAACTGTTCATATTTTGATATATTTCTTTTTTTTTAAGATTTTATTTCGTTATCAGAGGGAGAGCGTGCCATACACAAAGCAGGGGAGGGGCAGGCAGAGGGAGAATCAGGCTCCCTGCTAAGCAAGGAGCCCCATGCTGGACTCAATCCCTGAACCCTGGGATCATGACCTGAGCCAAAGGCAGACACTTAACTCACTGAGCCACCCAGGTGTCCTTGATATATTTCTTTCAATAATATTCATGCAAATATATTTTCCATAAAATCAGGAATATATTACATATATGATTTTTTCTCTTGATTAATTAAATTTATTTAAAAATTACTTTAAGATTACAACAGTTTTCTTTTCTTTTCTTTTTTTTAAAGATTTTATTTATTTATTTGACAGAGAGAAAGAGAGCCAGCAAGAGAGGGAACACAGGCAGGGGGAGTGGGAGAGGAAGAAACAGGCTTCCCAGCGGAAGAGCCTAATGTGGGGCTTGATCCCAGAACGCCGGGATCACGCCCTGAGCCGAAGGCAGAAGCTTAATGACTGGGCCACCCAGGTGCCCCTACAACAGTTTTCTTTTTTCTTTTTTTTTTTTTTTAAAGATTTTATTTATTCGACAGAGATAGAGACAGCCAGCGAGAGAGGGAACACAAGCAGGAGGAGTGGGAGAGGAAGAAGCAGGCTCACAGCGGAGGAGCCCGATGTGGGACTCGATCCCGGAACGCCGGGATCACACCCTGAGCCGAAGGCAGACGCTTTAACGACTGCGCTACCCAGGCGCCCCCCTACAACAGTTTTCTTTTCCTTCTTTTTTACTTTATGTGATCATTTTTCCTCTCATTACATGTTCTTCAAAAACCCCAGTCGTAGGGATGATTTTGCTCTTTACTTTCATTCTTGTTTTGATTGTTTGGGGCCCTTGACTAAAATGCTTAAGTGGAGGGTGCCTGGGTGGCTCAGTTGGCTCAGGTCATGATCTCAGGGTCCTGGGGTCTAGCACCATGTTGGGCTCCCTGCTCATCAGGGAGTCAGCTTTTCCCTCTGTGCTCCGCCCCCGTGCTTGCTCGCTCTCAAATACATAAATAAAATATTAAAAAAAAAAAATACTTAAGTGGAATCCTTGCAGAGCCCCGGCAGGGTCGTAAGAGGTGTGATTTCACAGAGGGCCGTCCCACGGGCTAGCCCTACACTAGGCTGAATTGAGCTGAATCCTGCTTGACCTTCATTCCTTGATTCAAGGCTCTGCTCATTGTTACGCTGCAACTCGCTCTCCAGGGGCATGATGTTCTAAACAGCTGCCCTCCTTAGTAGTCTTCTGAATTAAGATTTCATAAGAGAAAGGAGGCAAATTTCTTACCACTTTGATGTTTCAAGCCCTGTGAACTCTCAGAAGACAGGAATTAAAATACTATTGATTGAGCTAAGAACATTCACAATTTGTTGAGTATGCATTAGGTCCTGCTAGGAGTTGTCCTCACTTCATCTGATCCTCACAGCCAACTCCTTTTACACAACAAGGGACGAAACAGAGGCTCAGAGAAGTGAAGCACCTTGTCTAAAGTCACTGGTTGATCCAGAATAGGAAGCCAAGTGTTTGGCTCTGAAACTTTTGTTCCAGCGGTCCCATCATACACCTTCCCAAAACATTTACTGAAAATCATATTTAGTGCAAATGGAGTTTATGAGGCAGGAACTAGGGCTCCTCTCCTCGAATGGTGAGAAGTGAGGGGGGCAGGCTGACTCAGAAAAGCTCCATGTCTGCCTGAGGGATTTTAGCAGCAAAGTACTGATGTATTTAACCCGAGAATCCCTCCCTGGGGCGCCTGGGTGGCTCAGTCAGTTAAGTATCTGCCTTCGGCTCAGGTCATGGTCTCAGGGTCCTGGAATCGAGCCCTGCATCCGGCTCCCTGCTCAGTGGGGAGTCTGCTTCTCCCTCTGCCTCTCCTCCTGGTTTATGCTCTCTTGCTCACTCTCTATCTCTCTCTCTCAAAAAAAAAATTCTCTTTATCTGCACGGGATATATTCCAGGACCCCCATGGATGTCTGAAACCATAGATAGCACTGAATCCTGTATATAATATGTGTTTTCCTACACATGCATACCTGTGATAAAGTTTAATTTATAAATTAGGCATGGTAAGAGATGAACAATAAGTAATAACAGAACAATTATAACAAGGTACTGTAATAAAAGTTAAGTGGATATGCTCTCTCTTTCAAAATATCTCATTTTATTGTACTCACCCTCCTGCTGCTTGCAGTGATGTGAGGTGATAACAGCCTCCCTGGTGAGACGAAGTGAGGCTGAGGACGTCGGCATTGTGATGGGGAATTAGGCTACTACGGACCTCCTGATGACAGGTCAGTAGAAAGATCATCTGCTCCTGTTGGCCATGGGGAGCTAAAGCTGCAGAAAGTGAAACCCAGGACAGGGCAGGGGGTGGCTACTACTGTATTTCCCAGAAGAACTGAGGAGAGCATGACATCCATTTACCAAATCATATTTTAGGCTCAAGTAATAATAATGATAACTACTCTTTGTAGACTCTGTGCTGAGCATGTAATACACATCCTGTCATGTAATCATTCCAGGAGCCCAGTAAGAGAAGTACGAGTATCTCCAGTTTCCTAAAGAGGGATCTGGGACACCAGGAGGTTGCCTTGCCTAATGGCAAACAGCAAGTATGGCTTCCGTTTCTGTCAGCGTCCGAGGTCCCAGACTTAACCATCGGTCTGCTTCTTTCTGCTTCTCCTTGCTTCCTTCCTCCCTCCATCCTAACTCCCTTCTTGTCTCCCTTGCCTCCTTTCTCCTTTCTTCCTTTTCCCTCCCTTCTCTTTTCTAGAGGGAAAAACTATAGTTGACCTCCCAGTCAGGAAGCCTCTGCGGCTTTCTAGGCTGTGATGAAGGGTGTTTCTGACAGTGACGAGCAGCAGAAAGAAGCAAGTAAATACCTGGACTATTCAGCTGGTGCTAAGCAGCATGCTAAGAACTTCTGGATGACTTGTCTCACTGAAATTCTATAAACCTCTAGAAAAAGGAGGTTCTATTGCTATCCCTATTTAGCAATGAGGAAACTGAGGTTCAAACAGACTTCTTGCCCAAAGTCACACAGTTTTTTTTTTGTTGTTGTTGTTATTGTTGTTGTTTGGTTTTGGTTTTTTAAGATTTATTTATTTATTTTGGAGAGACAGAATTTCAAGCAGACTCCGCACTGAGCAGGGAGCCTGACATGGGGCTCGATCTCATGACCCTGAGATCATGACATGAGCTGAAACCAAGAATCAGACACTCAACCAACTATGTTGCCCAGGCACCCCCAAAGTCGCACAGTTTTTAATGGACAGAGCCAGGATAAATCATGATCTGGTGTAAAATCTGGTGTCGAGCTGTACCGCTGATGCTAGACTTTTCAGTGTGATAGAGAAAATGGTCCTTTTGGGGTGATATTTGTCAACCACTGCTCGAGAACTTAACAGTGGTAAAATCTTGGCAATTCCCTCTGGCTTTCAAAGTCTTTTGCTACCTGCCCTTCTTTTATTTAGTCTGTTTCATTTCCCACAACTCCCCTTCTGCACTCTCCCCTCTTTGCAGGCTGGTATTTCTGTCACTGCTGTCTATCACATTAATTTCCATGAGCACCCTTTCTAGTCTCCACTCTGCAAGTGACATCCATCCTTCAATGCCCAACATAAGAACCTCTCTATGCATTCCTCATCTCTTCTAGTCCTAGGTGACGGAGATATTACATCACCTCACAGCCCTGTACAGAATCTTTTGGTGATGACCTTTTATCTGCTAAACAAAAGCCAGGCTTCTTAGTTTGGTATTCAAGTTTGCCACTCAGTCACAAAGGTGTACCAAGAGCCAGTTATGTGCTAGGCACTCTCTAGGTGCTGGGAGAATTGTGGAGAACCGGACAGACAGGTTTCTACCCTTATGGTGAACAAACTGGGCATTAAATAATTACAAATCATCAACTAAACAATTATTAGTATGATTCAAGCAATTACGAGGCCCTCTAGAATCTGGTCTCAACGTATTTTCAGTTCCTTCTCATCCTTTATTCCATTTGGACGAGCCTACTCATTCCATCCCACCTCTGTGGCTGTGCTCATATTCTCCCTTTTTTCCTTCTTGAAGAATCTTCCCTGCTCCACCCCTTACCCCTTCCTTCAGGAATAGCTTTGGCTCTGCCCCATCCATGAAACCCTGCTAGACAACTGTAGCCCAAAGGATCTTCCCTCATTTGAATTCCTAGTCCTTACCCATCAGACAAATATTTACTGAATGACTTCTTGAAATGTTTGATGAGTTGACTCTTCATAAAGTCCTAAACACATGCTGTGGTATTAAAGATTTACATTCTATGTGGAGTTAGACTTTTCCTACTGAGAGGGATCAAAGATTTTTTTCCTCTTCTCCTCTGGTTGGGAGAAGAATGGAGATCAGAAAAGCTACAGTAAAGTATATGAATTTGCCAATAAGCAAAGTGACAATAAAAATTGCCTAATTCCTCATAATCCTACTACTTGAAAGAGATCTACCACTGACAAGTTTCTACCTTCCTAGTTTTCTTTGTTTCTGTTTCTATTTCTATGTGTGCATGTCTATGAAAAATTTCTTTTCCCTCCAAATTAAAATTTTATCAAGAAAATCTTTTTCCAGGGGGCACCCGGGGTGACTCAGTGGGTTAAGTGTCTCTCTTTGGCTTGGGTCATGATCCCAGGGTCCTGGGATCGAGCCCCTTGTTGGGCTCCCTGCTCAGTGGGGGGGGTCAGCGTCTCCCTCCTCTTCTCCCCCTGCCCCTCCTGCTGCTCGTGCTTTCTCTCTCAAATAAATAAATGAAATATTTAAAAAAAAAAAGAAAATCTTTTTTCTTACGGTCTTTTTTTAAAGCAGAGTACCTCTACCACCACTTTGCTGCTCTTCTGCTTGGGAGTGGAATAGTTTGTTCTAGATTGAACAACACTTGGAGAATTTACTCAAAGATTCATCCATATCTTTTCCTGTTAACTAATCCTATGTCCAATAAGAATCTGAACATTAGTTTTAGGGCATTTACTCACAAATCCTTTCTCAAGACCTACACTGGATGGTCTTCTCCAAGACTCCAAATGTGTGGGATGCCTAGGTACACAGTGTAGGGATACTTTTATACACACCACAGAATGTGGGGCCTCCAAGAACACAGATCTTCCAGTCCACACCCCTCACATAAAGGAGGGGCAGACTGAGCTACAGTGTTAAGTACTTGCCCATGATCAGACAGCTGGTGGGAACAGGGCTGAAGATGCCAGCCCTGATTATCTTTACAAATTGCCTGTCTTCATTTGTCTAACGATCAATCTCAAACTAAAATTAAACAGAAAATACTGGGGGAAGCACTATTTCTTGCTAAACGAATCGTATTTATTCCTACCGCTGAAGGGGAAAAGGTAACACAGTTTGGTAGAGATTGGGCTAGACCTTTCAGAATTGATGTGTTTTGAAATGTCAGAAAGGGTTCTCCTTGGAAATCTACATTACTATGATAGGATTAAAGCAAAGAAGAAATATTAGGGTTCACTTATCTCATTCTTTCTTTCCTTTTTAAAAAATTTATTTATTTACTTGAGAGAGAGAGAGAGCACGGATGGAGAGGAAGAAGCAGACTCCCCACTGAGCAGAGAGCCTGACAAGGAGCTCGATCCCAGGACCCCGGGATCACCAGCCCAGCCGAAGGCAGACGCTTAACGGACTGAGCCACCCAGGTGCCCTTATCTCATTCTTTCTTAACGTTTGAGAAACAACGACAACACAAGGATGTAGGAAAAGATTGGCCCTTGATCATGGACTGTAGTATTGGCTCGTAGGTATATCCCTCTTCGGTTCTTGATCACATTTCTAGGGTCACCATGATCTGAGGTGAAATTCACTCAAGCGAAAGAAACAACTGTAGAAACACTGAGTCGGTTCAGAGAGACCAAGCCCCCTTCACGGACAGCTTTCAAACTGAGCTCTCCAGCCTCAGTTTGAAGCCCCAGTAAGGTGGTCTCTCATTCTGAGTTCTGAAAAGTGACGGTGTTGGAGTCTCTCTTTACAGGAACCAGCCACGAGGGAGCTGTGTAAAAACGTGAGAACTGTAGTTTCAAGAGTGCTTCTAAAGAACATTCCAATGGGCCTAAAGGCCTTATGGAGATGAAAGGTTTCGTAGGTGGGAGTGGGGCCGGGAGCGGAAGCTGATCCACCTGGTTGGACTGGGGCAGAGGCACACCCAAGAGCGGGAAGAATCCAACTGTAAGAGGGAGCTGGAGAAGAAAGGGCTCTGGCGGGGGAGGTACAACCCAGCTCGCTTTTCCTCTGCTCACTCTCAAAAGCTCACTTCAGGATCAAGAGCACAGGTGCTGCTCAACGGGGCCCCTGCCCTACCACAGCAAACAAAGGGCGCGGCCTCCTCCAGCCTCTTCTGCCTGAATGGAGGTTCGGCCTTACCTTTGAGGATCCACCCATCCCTGCTCATGCACCCAATGAGGCCGCATCCTCCTCCTGCCAGGAGGTGTTGAACTCTCGCAGGAAATGGACAGGTACCACGGACCAATGGCTGGAGCTGCCGCGGGCCAATGGGAGACAGAAATGGGTCGACCTGGGGTTGAAAATGAGAGCCCGCAAAAGGGGGCGGGCCCCGGGGCGAGACACGTAGGCGCAGGGGGTGGAGAGGGGCGGGTCGGTGGCTGGCGGGGCGGCCCCAGCGGCGGCGCGAGGAACCTGCGGACAGTCGGCAGCGACCAATGGGAGGGCGGGTTGGCGTGGAGGGGGTGGGCCCGGTGCCGGGAATCCCCGCCCCTTCAGGTCCGCAGGGCTGGGGCGGAGCCAGGCCCGCGTCAGGTGGTCCCGGGCGTGCGGGCGGCGCTGGGGGCGGGGCGCGGCGCGGAGAGGGGAGCGGCGGCCGGCGCGCGGCGGCGGGCACCGGCTGCGCGAGCAGGTACCCGCGGCGGAGGTGGCCAGGCCGCCCCCGGGGGGCGAGCACGAAGGCGGGGGCTCCACCGCGCCCCCATGCCGCGGTGAGCACTCCCTCTAGGCGCACTTGTCGCCGCGCCGCGCCGCGCCAGCCCCAGCGAGCCGGCTCTACCCGCCCCGCCAGCCCGGGCCCTACCTGCGGCCGCCGTCGGGGGAGGGGGGTCCCCCCAGCTCTGCGGAGCCGCATGAACAATAGGCGGCGGCGGCTCCTGCGGGCGGCGGCAGCCCCGCACCCTATGGATCGGCCGTTCCATGGAGCCCTCCAGAGCGCTTCTCGGCTGCCTGGCGAGCGCCGCCGCTGCCGCCCCGCCGGGGGAGGATGGAGCGGGGGCTGGGGCCGAGGAGGAAGAGGAAGAGGAGGAGGAGGCGGCGGCGGCGGCCCCGGGGGAGCTGGGTTCCGATGCACCACTGCCCTACTGGACGGCCGTGTTCGAGTACGAGGCGGCGGGCGAGGACGAGCTGACCCTGCGGCTGGGCGACGTGGTGGAGGTGCTGTCCAAGGACTCGCAGGTGTCCGGCGACGAGGGCTGGTGGACCGGGCAGCTGCACCAGCGGGTGGGCATCTTCCCCAGCAACTACGTGACCCCGCGCAGCGCCTTCTCCAGTCGTTGCCAGCACGGCGGCGAGGACCCCAGTTGCTACCCGCCCATTCAGTGTAAGGCGAAGGCGGGGCCGCGGAGCCTGGCGGGGAAGGGGGGCTGGAGGCCTAGGGGGTGGTCGCAGAGCGCGTGGGGAATGGTTGACCTGGGGGTGGGTGTGTGTGCGCGCGCTCGGGTTGCAGGGGCTGCTCTGGTGGGTGCGATGGGTACGATAGAGACGCTGCAGGCCTTGCCCAGAACCTCAGGCGCTTGGGCTTCTTAACCTTCATCTGACCACCTCAGCCACGGCTTCTGCCTTCCACATCCTGAAGCCCCAGCATGAGAATCTCCCCATTTCGCACTCCCGGCTTTCCCAAATCTGGAAGGATTTCAGGCCAGCTGGTAGTTTCTGTCATAACCTTAGTTCCCAAATCAGGGACCTTCCTGACCTCTTCTACCGCCTGTCCCCGCCCCTTCAAGGCATTTGCTTTGAAGCAGAAGGGGGTGTCTCCCGCAGGGCTGGCTGGGCTGGCTCTCAAGTCCCGGAAGCCTGTGCGAACTCAAGGCTGAAGTGCCTTTGAAATGTCGTGTTGATTTTTTGGATCGCAATCTTGTATCTCAGAAGTTGTACCTTTAGGAGTCTCACTGAATGATGTGCTGAGAAGGGTGCGAGTGTGTGAAGAAGCAGGTGATGATGGGTGGAGAAATGATTGGAGAGGGAAAAGTATGTCCTTTCCCCATGAGAGATCAGGAACACAGGGTACAGTGACTAAATCCCAGTCCCTTGACACCCAGGCTGTTCGGATAATACATTTTTTCCTTTCTTCTCACCCTAGATCCTTGCCTATATTTGGTATTTGCCAAATCTCAAGGGGACCATGCCCACGGGTCCCTCCCAGGGCCTTTCTTCCCCGTGTCCTGGTTTTCACCAATTTCCCAGGAGCCCCCTGTTCCACACCCTGCAATGACATTTCCTTTGTTTTTTTCAAAGGACTTAAATTGCCATTGGAATCCCTTAGTTCTGCTAGGTGGTTTTAGAAAATGTAAATATCTTCTTGTGTAGTTTACATTGTTCTATATTTGAGGATCTCCATAATTTCTTCCCTGCTACAAGATATTGTTAATACATATTTATTATTGTTTACTCCATATTTTGTATACTTTGCATTTTAGTTAATTAAAAAAAATCGTTACCAAGGGCCAACGTTAGGCATTTAGTTTCTGAATTTCGTTTATAACATTTATCTTTCAGTCCTGTAACTCATTTTCACCTGAACATTTGCGTTACTTTATTTAAGATGTTTTCTTTAAGTACCATCACCTAATATGAAAATCATAACCTCTTCCTTATTTTTCTATTCTCCTTCTTTATTGGTGTTTTGACCATCAAATTGACGTTCACATCCTTAGCTCCCTTTCTCTCTCCCTCTCATACAGTGTAAAACTTCCTGTTTCTACATTTTGATCTTTATAATGCCTGGAGGCAACAAATGATTTTAAATGGTTTCTGGGTGTTAAATCTTTTTGGCTCTAGTACTGGGAAGGTGAAGGCTAAGGGTCCTAGCGTAGTGTCTGAAATAGTGCTGAAGAGGAGCTCGGTCACATACCGGAAGAGATACTGGAAGAATCGTCTGGCATATTAGTGCAATTCTTTATACATAAATCAAAGGTTCGAGGTTCTTTATGGGGGATGTTTTGTGATTTTCTTTTGTACAGCTAATGTCAGAGTGGGAGGGCTGTGTGAGGCTCCTGAGCAGGAACCCCGTTTCTTCCATCTCTGTGCCCCCAGGTGTCAGAGCAGTCAGGAGTGAATGTGACTTGGGCTGGAAAAACTCATCTGCAGAACACCAGCCGTGGCCACAGCGTGCTACGTCAGCAGCTCCTTCTTCCTTGGGTGCCCAGGACTTTATCTTTATTGTGACAAAAGTTACCTTAGATAGACTAGATTTCTGTATCTAGAACTCAGATGATAAGAAAGTAGGAAGTACTTTGTGCTTATTGAAAGAATTGACTTGAAGAACATGACATTTGAAGGCCCTGGTAAGTTATTTTATTTAGTCTCATCAGGAGTTCTGAACTTGAATGGAATTAATTCTTGATAATTCAGAAAATTTAATTCTATTCAAAAACTAATTAGAGTGCCTAGCAAAGGATAGATACCGTATTAAATGCCAGGAGGTAGGGGTGCTTAGCTGGTTGAGTTGGTGGAGCATGCAACTCTTGAGCTGGGGGTCATGTGTTCAAGACCTGCGTAGGGTGTAGAGATTACTTAAATAAATAAAACTTAAAAAAAGTACCAGGAGATAAAGAAATGGTAAGATAAGGAGTTGCTTATAAGTCACACCTGAGGGAGATTGGTGATATAAATACACCATGTTGGTACAATGCTTTGATAAAGATGACGTGGGAAATTGCTAACAGGTGCTCTGATGGGTGTCCTGCATCCACCATTTTAGTTAGTGTCACTCAGAAAATAAAGTAATTGACAACCTTGTTTCCAAAAACTTGTAATGAAATTGAGCCACTGACAGCTTTTCCTCAGTTACCCTTTTGAACTTCTCTTCTGGGGCATGAATTGTGACGTTAGATTACGAATAGCAGACAGTTAAGTAAGAATGTTCACTTTTAGTTTTATCTTTTTATCTTTTTTTTTTTTAAAGATTTTATTTATTTATTTGACAGAGATAGAGACAGCCAGCGAGAGAGGGAACACAAGCAGGGGGAGTGGGAGAGGAAGAAGCAGGCTCATAGTGGAGGAGCCTGACGTGGGGCTCGATCCCATAACGCCAGGATCACTCCCTGAGCCGAAGGCAGACGCTTAACGACTGTGCCACCCAGGCGCCCCCACTTTCAGTTTTAAATATTGCTTTTCAAATTGAAAATTTTGTTTCAAACTTTACTCAGAACAGAAGAGGGGGAAATTACCAAATCTTGTGACAAATAAAAAAAAATAATAGATATTTAGAAATCATCTAATATTTATATAGTGCCTTTATCCCCTCCAATGTAGATATGAAAGTTTAGCTCTCCATGGTGCTGACAAATATGAATAACCTAGGAGCTCACTCATCTTTTTTTTTTAGTGAAAGAGGAAAAATATACAGTTCCAAATTTATCATCTTGGGACATATATAGTCCTAGGTATTAAAAAAAAAAGTTTCTCTTACAGGAGAATTGTGTCTGTTTTCAAGCAGGGCATTAATTAAGATTTTTACTAATTTACATTTTTTTCTTGCATCCACTAGAAATATAAGGGTGTATTTTCAGGGGTACTTGGGATTTTTAAATGAGTGAGGTATGTATCATTCACTTGCCCCAAACCTACCAGAATGTGCCTGTATGTTTAGTTTTCAAGAATGCAGTTGAGAGAGAATAACATCTTGATGACAAAAATGAAAGAAATAAGGTTTTGTTCCTGATATTCCTGGAAATATCCATCCATAGAAACTGAAAAATGTGCTGAATCTGACTTGACCTGATTCTTACTTAAAACCAGGTCTTGACTGTGGGAAAGGAGAGCCCCACATTCTCTCAGCTGCAGCTGAAGGTCTAGGTCCTACCCAAAGCGACTTCTTCACAGGGAAGGGAAAAGAAAGTACCCTCCCCCCAGTCCCCACTCTTCTGTCTTCTATCTGCTTGCAAGCTGTGTTCTATACTTTTCTTGAAGGTTGGTCATAATATTTCCTTAACTAGTTAGCATGTACCTGAGTGTTTCTGTTCTACCCAGAGAGAGACTATTGCTCTCCCTTCCCCACAGAGGTTTTCCGTCTCTTCTGAAATGCCATCTGAGGAGCTGTCCCTTCAGCACCCAGGTTCAGAATCACTTCTTTTAAATCCTTATACATTTAAATAAATATTTAACACATCCTATGTGTTCACAACTATGCTTCAGACCAGAGGAAAGGAGGAAGGATATAAGAGAAAAATACAACAGTTAATTCCCTTAAGGAAAATTCATATATTCAGTTGAGGAAATAAGATGTGTGAATGCAGACTTGTTAAAGAGATAGATATCTTTTCATTAGTGTAAAAGCTGTTAGAAAAAGTGAATGTTCTTTCCCTCTATGACCAAGGAGACTCATAACATAATTTACGTATTTCTCCAAGAGGGTTTCTTATCTCTCCTTAATATACACGTTGTTTTTCTCATTCATATAGACAAGATAAGACAAGAATTAGTAATCAGGGTTCATTTTAGGACCCAGGAACACTTAAGATATTTTAAGCAGAAAGTGATTTAGCCCAGGAAATTGGGTGCTTACAGAATTGTTGGATGGGCAGGGAGAAGGGGCTCTTAGCTGGACCTATGGGAACAACTCCCAGAACATTGCAGACCTAACCCACCCAGCAAGCTACTGTTCCCTAATTGGGAACGTACAGAATCAGGAGTTGACATTGAAGCTGTCGATTTCAAGAACACCCTTTTGTAGTTGTTGTCCAGAGATTAGGCAACCACTTGGCCTTGCAGCATTCCTTTCTACATCTGCCCAGAGTTAGTGATTAGACACTGACATGCAGAAAAATCCCACTTCTCCACAGCCATGCTTGCCAGGAGAAATGGTAAGAAGATGGTGTCCATCTCACTTCTGCCTTCCATATCTCATACATCTAACTGGCAGAAGCAGACCTGTAGCCATCAGGGAGTCTGGGAAATGTAGTTCTTCGCTTTCTGGCCTCTGTACTACAAGATATGCTAGAGGATTTTAGAGTGGACGTCGATTGTTAGTGTGCAGGGCCAGCTGTAACATTTATTCTTCATGAGGAGTGCCAGGTGAGGTGAAAGCTTGAAATTGCAATTTTGGGGGTCAAGATGGGCTATACTTATTGTATGTCTTTTTGTATTCTTTTGTGCAGACTGCCTGTTGCATTGTAAAATACAAACAAATATTAGCCCTAGATAGGATGAATACTCTAATTAAGCAAGAATAGAGTTTTGAGCACCACCGGCATGCGAGTGGAGGTTGGAGGCATCCTGGAGCTGGCTGAGGAAGGATGGGAACAGCCAGCAGTGGGCAGTTCCTCTTTCGGTCTTGGCAAAAGTTCAGAAATAGATCTTTGTTTTCTTAGGTTTTTTTTGGTTGTTGTTGTTGTTTTGTTTTTTTTAAACAAACTGACTATGTTCTCTCTGTTTCAGGAGGTCCAATGCATTTTTAAAAAATTTTTCAGATTTGAGTTTGGTTTATTTCCTACTGAGATGGACCCCCCCACCCCCCCACCTCCAATTTTACTCTGTCGCTTACCTGCTGAATGTTCAGCAGGGTGAGTACAGTGGAGAATAAAGCAGACAGAATCTGCCCTTGTGGATCTCACAATCTAGCAGGACAGCAGGCACTGAACAAGTAATTAAACCTTGTTGGGTCTTGCCAAACAGAGACTGTTATGGACGCGTTTGATGGGGGCCTGACCTCATTTAGGCGGGGTTTCGGAAAAGTTCCTCTAGGAGATTTTGTTTAAGCTGAGACCTGAGGGTTGAGTATGAGTCAGCCACGTGAAGACAAAGAGACTGAGAAGACAGAGCACAGGGTTTTCATGAGAGAAACATGAAATAGCACTTTACTTCTGTAGCAACACCTTATCTAGCCCAAGATTTGTAATCACTGGTCGCTGTTATGATCTATCCATGGAAGTCTTTCCAAGCAGCCCGAAGGTATCACCAGGTACCCTCAGTTCATACTCTGCATTGGAAAGGAGATGAGTGGTTGGGTGTGGTACTTGGGGACATCAGGGATAGAGCTGTGGAGCAGGTGACTTCTGGAGTGACATGTCCCCTGGGAGGCTCCTCTCCTGCACATCTTAGTCACCAGGTCCTGGTAGAATCACGTTTTGAAAATATCTTCCCAATTTACTCCACACTCTCCGTCTCGCCTGCTGCTGATATTCAGACCCTGTGCTTGGGTGCCTGGGTTACTTCAGTGGCCTCCTTACTGGTTCCTTTTGGAGTAGGCTCCCTGTCCTCCAGGTTATATCCCCATGGCTGCCAGAATTGATGTCCTTTCTAAATCACAGTCTAGTAACACTCCCCTACTTAAAAATGCATTGAGTCCTATCATTCACAGTGTGAAGTTCAAGCCTCTCAGAATGACTTTAAAACCATTTCACAGCCTAGCTGACCCCAACAAGACCCTGAGCCTCATCTCCTATCCTAACACATATAATCCAGCCACACCAGCCAGACTCCTTGAAATTCTTGATATGCCATATATTCTTATACCTCATGTTCTTGCTCATGACCTTCCCTTTGCCTGGATTGTCCTTCTCCGTCCTGATCTTTGCTGCCTGATGAGATTCGTCCCACTCATTCTTTCTTTTTCTTTCTTTTTTTTTTTTTTTTAGATTTTATTTTTAAGTAATCTCTACGCCCAACATGGAACTGAAACTCACAACCCCGAAATCCAAAGTTGCGCACTCTACCGACTGAGCCAGCCAGGCACTCTCCCTCCCACTCATTCCCAGTGTTGCCTTCCCTGAGAATCCCTTCCCACTCACCCTCTTAATCTTGTCCTGCAGTGGGAGTTGGTGGTTTTCCTAATCTGATCATAGAGCTACGAAGGCTCTGTTCGCACTGTGGTTTGGTTGTTGTGTGTCTGTCTTGTCGTTGGATTGTATGCTTCTCACCATCTAGGACACAGTAAAATGAATAAGTCTCCCAAAAATGATCTCCCTCTGTTCCCTTTAGTTAAAATGGTTTGTCATGGTTTGACATTCCGCATGATGTTCCAAGTAGAAATTATTACATGAATATTTATTGAATGCCCACATGTGCTGGTCATTAAGAATAATGCAACAGAAAATAGGGTAGCCACATTTCTTGCCTCGATGGAGCTTACCTTACAGTGGGAAGACAAAAAAGCCAAGTGAACAGATAACTTGCTATGTTTACCCATTGGTAAATGGGTGATTCAGTGGTGTTTTCAGAATGTTTTTGACTTCTTTTTTTCTTCTCTTTCTCAGTGTTAGAGATTGATTTTGCAGAGCTAACCCTGGAAGAGATTATTGGCATCGGGGGCTTTGGGAAGGTCTATCGTGCTTTCTGGATAGGGGATGAGGTTGCCGTGAAAGCAGCTCGCCATGACCCTGATGAGGACATCAGCCAGACTATAGAGAATGTTCGCCAGGAGGCCAAGCTCTTCGCCATGCTGAAGCACCCCAACATCATTGCCCTTAGGGGTGTGTGTCTGAAGGAACCCAACCTCTGCTTGGTCATGGAGTTTGCACGTGGAGGGCCTTTGAATAGAGTGTTATCTGGGAAAAGGATTCCCCCAGACATCCTGGTGAACTGGGCTGTGCAGATTGCCAGAGGGATGAACTACTTACACGATGAGGCAATTGTCCCCATCATCCACCGCGACCTTAAGTCCAGTAACAGTGAGTATGACGAGGTGGGGCTGGAGGGCTCAAGAGTACTTTTATACTCAGTCCATGGCTTTGGTGGGAGTGGATTCCTAAAGGAATCTCAATGGGCATTGAAACTCCTTGCTTAAAACCATTTCCATCCTTGAGTTGAGATGTAGGGGCGGAATGAGTGCCAGGAAAATTTGGTTTAGAAAGAGAAGAATGAGGCACCTCAGGGGTTTGGAATAATTCTGAGCTCATATTAGCAGGCAAGGTTGGTGGTGTATAATTCTGCTATGCTGTGCAATATATATCCACATACAGATAGAGAGAGAGATACATAGATAAATAGATATATTTTTCCACTTTAGGGAAGTGTGTCTGTAATTACAAAAGGGGTTTCCCTCTTTGGTGAAACAACAGGTAACTATAACGCCTATTTACATTCTACCTGACCACCCCAACTTGAGGTACCCCCCAGAGAAGGGACTGTAAGGAAGAATAGGCATGCTGTTTAAGCTCTGGGGCCGATTCAGGTGACGGTGTCCACTGGGAGAGCGTGACCTGGCTGGTAGTATTATAGACTCCTGATAGCCTACGGGTCTTATTAATTAATTGTTGTAACTACTTAGTGTTTAATAGCAGGGAACTGAGAAGTAACTGTTTATTAAACATCCGGAATCCATAAACTGGATTGTAAAGCAAGTACATAATTACATGGTGATTTGGTGGAAACCAGTCTCTTCCCTTGGAATCTGCAGGCACTGGGACTGTGCCTCTTTTGTGTGGTAATTTGTGCTCTCTTTTGCCTGAACTGTGTGGTGGAGAGGATAACATTTGTTAAATAGGATATGCTTAAAATCACTTTGAGCATCCTGTGTGGAGAGGCAGGTGTTAAGGTTTGGGGGAGTGGTGTGGGTCCCAGGAACTTCACTCTCTGTTTCCTTCGGCATTGAGCCCAGAAATCCTTCAGACTTTGTTTTGTTCTGAGCTGTTCCAGATGTGGTTTATTTTTCCATCGATACTACTGTGAATGTTTACGTTTAAAAATACATTTTAAAGTTATTTAAGTAGTAGATGTTTTTGTTGTACAAAAATTAAGCAGTGTAGATAAAAAAGAGAAAGTAACCAATAATGTTTTCCTTCAGGGAGTATAACTTACATTTGGCATATCCTCCCAGACATTTTTAAAGTAAATATGTTTATATAAATATATATACACCTATAATTATACATATAGACATACCCACACACAAATAGATTTTCCAATTTACTTTAAAATAGCCTTTCTTACCCTTCTCTCTTCTACCTCAGCCCTCTTCTCCCTTAATAATAGAAAAATTCATCGTTGTAAGAGCATGGAACATTATATATAATGCATATGAAGGATTTAAGTTCCGTAAAATAAAACATGATTATTCTCATCCCTCCTCTCAGATTCTGTTCTTTAAACACATGAAATTAAAACTTTTGGTGACCCTTTTCACATTTCTGCCTAGACATTGCTTTGGATGATGGGGTAAGAATAAGCAGATGTGTTGGTAGAAAATGTGGCAGATAAGCTGACCTTTATTTTTTCTTATATCCTTATGCTGGAAGACATAAGCAGAGTGCTTTAATCGTACGTATTGAGTCCTTTGAAAAACTTGGGCTAGAATGATGGAATTGTAAAAGTCAACCATTTCCTCCAGGAAGTTTCAAATTTGGGTGTAATTTCAAGCTGTAACCACCAGGTTTTATGTTCCGTGAGATTTGCGTTTGAAGGTCCAGGCTCTTGTGAAGGAAAAGTTAGCTTGCCAAAGTTCTGCCGTTTGCAAGAGGTGGCAAGAGACCTCAGTGTCATTCTGTCACTGGGGAGAAAAAACCCTGTTCTTTCTTTGTCTTTAGTGGGCTCTGGTGTACTGTGCTGTGGCCGGGTTGGACTTACACGTGGTATAGTCTGACCCTTGACCTCATCAGGGTTGCCGATGCCCGGGAATGTGCGGAGTCCATTGGGCTGTGTGGTTGGTGCTGATATTGATGCCTGCTGTAAATCTCACAGGGGTGTTGGGGTAGCTCCTTGACATTGGTCTGTGGTGGCTGTTTGCCTGGGATTGTGTGAATCCAGTATGAGTCTTGATGTCACTGTTGTTTTTACTCCAGTGCTCTGTGTGCATGACTTAAAAAATCATTTTGGAAATGTTATGCTAGTTTTTACCCGCCCGTTGGAGAGTCACAATTTCTCTGTGTTTTGCAGACTTGAGGATGCTGGCTTGTGTCTCTAGGGGTTTTTGTCTGTTTAAGATTTTATTTATTTGAGAGAGAGAGAGAGCGAGCATGAGTGGGGAGAAGAGGGAGAAGCAGGCTCCCCGCTGAGCAGGGAGCCCGTTGTGGGGCTCGATCTCAGGACCCTGGGATCACGACCTGAGCCGAAGGCAGACGCCCAGCCAGCTGAGCCACCCACGTGTCCCTCTCTTGGTTGTTATTAAGGGTTCTAGAGAGTTGGATTTTGGTCGCTGCCATGTGAGGGGAGAACTCTAGGAATCGTATGTGTTGGTTGACTTAGGTCCACTAGGGAGAAGAGATGTATATATGTGGGCTGTCTTTGTGGAAAAAAGAAAGTAGTTGGTGACAGACATCTAACTGTTGCAAAAGGCTCAGTGGAAAGGTGATTAATTACAATGCTTTACTATCCTGGTCACCTACTTTAAAAAGTCACTGCGGTTAACTGGCAGTGGAATGTCTGCAGCATCGTATGTTGATATATAATCCTCAGTAAGTTTAGGTTTGACAGCACATAACCTAAAAACCAGAATAACAGCGGCTAAAACAACGTGTATGTTCATTCGTCTTTGAAAAGAAGTCTGCAGGGGTTAGGGACATCCCAGTGTCCTCAGGGATCCAGGCTCCTGTTTTTCACTCCGTCCCAGTACATGGCTTGCATCCTCAGGCTTGCCTTATGGTCTGAGATGGCTGCGAAAATGCCAGTTATTTGGTCCAAGTAACAGGCCCAAAGGAGGAGGAAAAGCAGAAGCACAGAAAAAGGTACTCCTGGAGCTGAGCTGGCTCCCGTGGTCCTCCCAGAAGTCCAGCAGAAACACATCTGCTTGCATTAATTGGCCAGAATGTAATCATATAGCCATGGCTGGCGCAGGGGAGGCTGGGAGATGCAGGACTTTAATCTGGGTGGCAGTGAGAGCAGGGCTGGTGGGGGAAGCAGCTGGCAGTCTTCCCATGGAATCCTAACGTGGGACATGCGTTGGGAAGAACTGTTTATTTCGGATGTTTAGCATCATACAGCCAAACAAGGTTAGCCAGGCCCTGGGACGTGTGGCCCAGACCCCTGATTTAGCTAATGGCTTCTAGTACTTTACCACATTGCATCATTGACTCAGACATCACTTCTTAAAACTACTTGCAGAAAGCCCTGGCTCTAATAATGGATTCGTGTCTCTGCTCCCTCAATTGGGAAAAACTGGCCACTTGATCGTCAGCAAAGGTGTCAAGGAAAGATGGTCTTTTAGTGGAAAGATTGGCCGTTGGAAGGTTACGTAGATGGATCTCAGGATTTTGGCTTAAAGGCATTTGGCAGAATAACAGTTCAATAGCGGTTGTTAAAAGTTAAATTAGTGTGAAAACAAGGTCATATGAAAAAGCTTTGGAAAATGAAAAGCCTTGCCCAAAGTGAGGGTTGTGTTATTGCTTTTTTCCCTATTATTAAACAACTTCTTTCTTCCTCTTAGAAAACACAGAAGAACAGAGAGGTAACAGCTGTGTGTTTCTCCAGTTTTTGCACTTACGGATATTTGTTTTTACTCGGAATTGTGCACGGGAAATCCCAATAACCGTGTTGCTTGTAGCATGCTTTCGTGCCCCCGACTTGTCCGCATATTGTGACATGTTACGTAAATAAATATTCTTCCACCACAAGATATTTAAAGGTTGCACAGGATTCCACTACTTAGATATACGTCATTAACTAAACCGAACCCCTGTATAACAATAATAATAATAGTAATAATAGTAATAATAATAATAATAATAATAATACAGTTGATGCTTATGGAGTGCCCTCTTTAAGGTTAAGCATGAAGCTTTTTGTGTCGGTTCTCTTTTCATTCTCATAGCAGTCCCGCAGAGTAGAGACGATGAATGTGTTTATTTTACAAAGGAGGAAACTGAGGCTCAGACGGGGTCAGCCATTTCTCCAGGGTCTCGCCGCCAGTCCCAAGAACAGACTTTGTGGCCAGGTCTGACCCCTCTGCTTGTGTTCTCAGTCACCGCACCGTTGCTGGCACACTGCTGGTGGGCGGCTGGGGCGTTTCACGGCATTATTTTATGTAGCCCGTAGCGCTTTGGTTTTACAGGGTTAGGAATAGTATTACCCTACTCACAGAGCCATAGCGTCCACGTTTCCTTAAGGTCTGATTGACTCGTAGTTTCATAGCTGGAAAGCAGAGGTGAGTGGTGAGCTGCATTTGGTTGGGACTTGCCACATCTGCCTTCTTTTTTTTTTTTTTTAAAGATTTTATTTAATTGACAGAGACACAGCGAGAGAGGGAACACAAGCAGGGGGAGTGGGAGAGGGAGAAGCAGGCTTCCCACTGAGCAGGGAGCCCGATGCGGGGCTCGATCCCAGGACCCCAGGATCATGACCCGAGCCGAAGGCAGCTGCTTAACGACTGAGCCACCCAGGCGCCCCCACACCTCCCTTCTTTGGTGTGATGTCAGTTGAAACTTCTCATGAGGTCTTCACTGCCTTATCTCCTTCTTCTGAAGGCACTTCCCCCGTAAGCCAGGCTGGTTTCCTCTTTCCTCTGGAATGTGCTCTGTGCCTCCTAGCCACAAGGCACTCAGCACCCTCACCCTCACTGTGGGAATAACCTGGCTTTCAGAGGTGCTCTTGCCTCGGCTCTCTGCCTGTCCAAACCCTACCTGTTTTCCTGTGCTCAGTGCAAACGCGACTGCTCCCTCCCAACAGCCCATCACTGTGGTCAGTGCTACATAGTCACCTGGTGCTAAACACACAGTACCTGACAGCATGTGGGAGAACATGAGGGAGACAAGGGACTAGAGCTGCTGGGCCAGCGGTTGCAAGCTCAGATGTCTTCCGGTCGGGTCAGTACATTTGTGAAGCAGTTGGGGTGAAGCTGTAGGGCTTGGGAGGAATGATGGAGCAGTGAGCGTGCGCTCCGTCCGGCGTGGGCTGTTGGAAGATCGAACAAAGCGCAGCTGGCCTGCCGTGGGCTGCCCTGGCCCTGCATGCCCTGGCCTCCTCTGCTTGTTGGCTATGATTTCAGGAGCGTTCCTAGACCTCCAAATAGATTTTGTGTCTTTAGCTTCTAGGGATATGAATGAATGCGTAAATGAATGAATAAAGTACCCCTTGAACTGGTCTGCTTATGGGATCTCAAAGTGTCAAACCTCCCCTTCTCTCGTCGGAGGATGTCCTGCATCCTCCTGGACTTGTGCGGACGTGTGTTTCATCCCCTTTATAAGCTCCAGGCCCTTGCCCCTTTCCTAATGTCCCAGTTTGTCAACGTTTCGGGTGCCGAGGGTGGTATTTTCACAGTGTATTTGTTACCAACCTGCAATGCCTCTGCCCTCTTTTTTCTCTGCACCCTTCCGGGATGCGGGCCCCAAATAACTCACTGGCAGTGTGTCTGCTGCGGGAGCAGGCCACGCCCCCTGCCACCTGCATCCGCTGCCAGTCGGCTCCATCCAGCCTCAGCGCACGCCCTGTGTTCCCACCTTGTGAAGTCCCGGTCCTGCCCCTCACATGCTCCCTTCTGGTTTTGTGGCCCTGTTCGATTGGCTGCTCCTCTTGACAGCTACGGGCTGAGTAGCACCCCTCCCTTCAATTTCTGTGCTCACTTGTGCTTTATGCACTTCTCAGCCTTCTCTCAAGAGTTCACAAGATAAAGAAGCAGGAGCCTTCCTTTCTTGGAAGTGGAAGGAAGACAGAGCTTCCATCACGCCCTTGACCTCAGACTGGCTGTAACATTCTAAGCCCTGCATTATACCTGGACTGGACACTGTGTTTCCTGGGGGGGATTTCTCCGGGCTGAGAGTGTGCTGCGGAATGCTGTGACCCACTGGATTCCAGATGCTGGCGTTCTTCTTCCTGTACACTGAGGTCGAGCACATTCCGATGTGCAGGAATGAATGAATGGATGGGAGAAGTGTGTAGGGTGCAGGGATCCTGGCCATGAGCAATGTGGCAGGAAGGACTTGCCTAGAAAAGGATGAGGAGTAGCCATAACAGCAGTTTTTCCTATAGGAGAATAAAAGAAACTGTAAAACATTGCCAGGATGGATCTGGGAGGCAGCAAAGTATTGGTTAGAGAACCCAATTCCTAGTCCTTTTTAAGAGGTGTGTAGTGACTTTTTTATGTCTCATGAAGGCATCCCCAAATGAGATACGTTTGACAGTACCTGGCTTAGGTGCTGCTGGGTCTCTCTCCCCATTTTCCTTTCCATTTCTGGTCTTTGTGGTTCTTTGTTTGCTACAAGTTCTTTCTTTCAGAGTTGGAGGGTGTTGGACGTGTTTTGAGGATTTTCCCTGGCAAACGCACACAAGTGATCAATGAATTGGATCATTTCAGTTGTAGGAGGCAATACCTAAGGTTAGCCGGCGGCCACCAGGCGTGTAACAGAGAATTCCGTTCAGTTGAGGGCTAGCAATTTGCATGAACACAGAGGCATGTTCTGCAAGTCAAAAGACATAAATAAATAAAAGCTGAAATAAAGCAAACAGTTGAAACTGGTGAGGCCAGGTGGTCTGACCTAGGGGTCGAGTTGCAGCTCCCAGTTCTCTTAACGTTGCCTGGGAACCTTGCTTTTCCCTTTTCCCGTTGGGCATGGCCATCCCCAGCACAAGATGGTTCTCCTTTGTGTGTTAATTTGAGTGCTTGAGAATATAATAGTAAGCAGTAACAGACATCTGCCCTACCCTGAAGGAGCTCCCTGGGGGGTCACAGGGAGAGACCTAAGTCAGGACTGTGGTGCATGCCGTGGCCTGAGAATTTCCTGAGGGAGCGAAGGGGAGTTAACGAAGGGGAGTTAATGAGACAAAGCAGTGAGGGGTGAGGGTGGGCAGGGCCAGGACGGTCCAGGCAGGGAGACCAGCAGACTCCAATGGCCAGTGAGAGCATGGTCCCCCAGGAGGCAGGTGATGCCCTTGACATTCCCAGGGTCCTTTCCTGTGCCTGCTGGGGGTCGAGGGGCCGCCGAGGAGGACCAGGAGGGAAATTTGCCATCCTTCCCCAAGCTTGCTCTGGAGTGCCTGCCGTCATCGTTGGTGGCTCTGGGAGCTTCTCTGCAGCATGCTCAGTGGTGTAGGAGGTGGCCTGGGCCCCGGGCAACAGTTAGGCACCTAATAAAGCCCGTGCTGCAGTTGTAGCAGAAGATGAAGGATCTTGGTAGATATTCTGGACCCTGAGCGGTTATCTTGGGGAAAACAGCCTCAGTGAGGGGGCAGGTTCAGGGCAAGAAGGGCTTTTAAAGGTTTGTGGGCTCTGATTCCAGATGATTCCTTAGTGTCTTCCCCTTCATTTCCTCTGATTTGAGCTGCTGTTGCCCTGAAGGTCAAATTATGATGTCTTCTCTTTCCCACATCTCTCCCCAGGCAAACCTGGTAACGACTAAGTGGTGTTGTCTACCCCTTGCAGCCGGTCCATGGCCCTGTCATTGCTCAGGGTCAAAATTTGTGCTTCCGGATCTCTAAGGAGACCAGAGCCTGCCTGTCCTTTCCTCCTTGTCCCTTGGAAAATTTCAATTCCTAACCTGATGTCTTACTTCATTCCTGGGAGGTAGCTCAGGGTTGCTTGTGGATGGAGAAGGTGAGACACAGGTGATGATGCGAGTGGGCTTGTTGCAGCAAGAAAAATATGTCGCTTCCTCTCCAGGTCTCCCGTCTCCTTACCTTGGAATCCCCTTCCATTCCCCATCAGCTCCGTGTAGAGCTATCCTTGTTTTTCTTATGAGGGAAGGGCTGTTAACATAGCGCCCTTGAAACCCTTAGAATCAGTGCAGAATGTGGGTTCATTTGGGGGGACAGGGTTGCTACTTTGACTAATCCAAGACTCTGAGAAGGTTATGAATCGACACCGTTATAGAGAACTTCTTAAATTGGGCATCTGGGTAAGAGGAGAATTGGCGTAGAAGGAACACTGGCCCACGTGCTACCCTTGGCACTGACGGGCCGGGTTGCCTTGGGTGCTCTCTGACGGGCCGGGTGCTCTCTGATCCTCAGATTCCTCGTGGGCGAAATGAAAGGTGTGGATGAGATGGTCTCTGAGGTCCCTTCCAGGACTGACATTATGCGCGTGCGTGCGTTTGGGAAAAGGTGGCGACTATGTGGTCTGTGTGTGTGTCAGGCCAGCACGCGCCCAGGTCCCCCGCTTTCTGGCTTCTGGTTGCAAGGACCAAAGCTCCTGATGAGGGGAATGTTCTCCAAGTGGTTTAGGGAGAAAACAGTTGACAGGAGCTCACAGGTGCACCCCTCCCCGTTTGCTGCCCAGGGCATGACAGATGGCCTTGCGGAGAGAAGATGCTCCGGTCACATGAATCATGAGGGAGAGATTCACAATAAACCAAAGGCAGCCTTCATCCTGGAGGCTGGAGGCAGGACGCAGTAAGTCAAATGACACTTCTGTCCTTGGGGCTGAGCGAGGGGCATCCTGGTGTCTTGGGGCTTTGCTCTTGCCTTCCCACCCACTGCTCTGAATCAACCTAAGTCTTTTTCAGGTGGGACTCGAGACCACGTAGGTGTTTGTGTGCCTCTGTCCCCCTCCCCAGCGGAGCTGCAGGGAGACTCTGTGTCTGTGGAGGCACCGGAGCGTGACAGTGTGGTCGAGAAATGAGACAGATTGAAGCTGAGGATTGCTCATCCCTGGGATTTGTGCTCTCTGTAGGAAACTTGGAGGTTTTGATCTGAGAAGAAAGCATTTCCCCTTAAGCTCGGCTTTGGGAATCACTGTGGTCTAAAGGAAGGAACACCAGCTTGGGAGTCAGAGAGACTTGGAAAAGCTACTTCTTGAGCTCTGACACTGAGCAGTGGCTAGCCTCTGGGGGTTCCAGGAGCCTCGTGTGTAAAACGTGGGCAATACAGAAGAGCGGTGTTGTTTGAAGACGGTATACGGCAGCGCGTGCCACGTGTCACACGGGAGCCACGTTCACTAATGGGGCTGCGCGTTTTTTCCTCTTTCCAAGGAGAAGGAGAAACGTCTTTCTATTCCGTGTTATTTTAGGTGGACACAGGATATAGCTGGGTTTCCCTTTTTGAAGTAGCATGAGGATTTTAGGCAGCCCTGAGCTTCCCTTTCCCAAGTAGGCCGGGGGTAGCTTTACCATTCCCACTGACCCTGGCAGATTTATTTCAGCCGAAGCCACAAAAGGGGATCGATACCCCGCAGCCCCTTCCAACTGTGTCTGGACTTCTTGTGGAAAAGGCCGGTGTCTCTCGCTCCCTCTGGACCTGCGTTAACTCACAGTGCTTGGCCCCGTGAGAAATGCTGCCTTGTTTTGTTATGGCCTTTGGCCTGATTGAATGGGACAGCTGGCCAGTTTTATGGCTCTGCTGGCCTCTCAGCTGATAATTAAAATGCTTTTGCCCCAGGAGGAAGGCAGTATATTTCTCTTTTCCCCGCCGCACCAGTCTACGGCCAAGGTCAAAGGGAATGCCTTTTTCATTCCCCCTCCCGGCTTCCCCAAACCAACTTAGCATTTTTGTTGCACAGTCTTTTCTAAGACTGGAATATTCAGGGTGGGCCAAAGAGATTTTATGTTGAATTTTGTGGTCTTCTTTTGGCAGGAGCATGAAACATGATTGCCCCATTTCCATCTCTGTGCAGCGGCTTTATTGCCTGTAGCTATTCAGATCTGGTGGGCACAGCACTTAGTAGGTGCTCAGGAAATGGTGGGTTTGGTCGTTTATAGATTCCAGCACTGCGCCTGTTTCCATGCATTAATAACCTCTCCCCCGAACCCACGACATTAGCTAAACAATGCCCAAACTCTCCTTTAGAGCTCACATTTAGGATGTGAACCCTCTCGTTCATTGGAGATGAGCCCATGTGAGCTCTGGGTGAGAAGTGGTTTGTGTCTTGGCTCTGTTACTTGCTAGCTGGGACCTTGCGCAAACGATAAACTCTTTGTGCTTTCGTTTTCGCTAATGTTAAATGGGAATAATTATAATTCCACGGATCTCATTTTATAGGGTAGAGGTGAGGATTCAGTGAAATAATCTAAATGAAACTCTTAGCACCGTCTGGCACATGGTAAGGGCTCCATGTATTGATCGTAATTATTGTAAGTCCAGAGGCTGCGTTTATTCCCTCAGTCTTTAAATCCACAATTTGTGATCTTGTACTTTTGAGTATAAATTGTCTTGTACTTGAATTTTCAGTGTTTTAGTCCCATTCTCTCCAATTGCACTATAGATACTTAAAATTCAAAATGGGATATATACCTTCAGGTAAGAATAGTTCAACATTGAAATACAAAGGAAAGTCGATCTGTTTCCTATCCTAATCCCTAAATTTCCTTCTTAGAAGCAAATGAAATTAAGATGGGGGGGGGTTTGGGTTTTTTTAGTTTTTGGAGGTTTTTTTGGTCTCCTTTGATATTTTTTTTCTGTAAAAACATAAGAATCCCAGTAGAATTCTGGACAACAGAGGACTGTTGTTTTTCTTTTTTCCATCTTCTCCTGCTCCCTACCTCCCCTCTCCCACGAATCACACACAGTATAGGACTTGGCATACAATTCCTTGTTGCTGTGAAATCTTGCCTTATTCTTTTGTTCTTCTTTTTTTTTTTAAAGGGAGTGGGGGGGTGGGGGCAGAGGGAGAGAGAGAATCTTAAGCAGGCTCCACACTCAGCACGGAGCTCAACACAGGGCTTGATCTCACGACCCTGAGATCATAACCTGAGCTTAACCCACTGAGCCACCCAGGTGCCCTGAAATCTTGCATTTTCTGCCCCTCCTCCCTTCTGGATGGACTCAGACTCCTCTACTGAACAAGCTGGAAGGTGTTCTTGGACCTCAGGTAGTCGGAAGCCTAATGTTTGCCTCTGGAGTTTTGCCAGCTACGGAGGCTCTGACTCTTGCCATCTGTCTACCGTGGGACCTGAACCATACCAGTGGGGCCGTGGGGCCCTGGCACTGACTGATCTGGTAACTCAGACCTTTCTCTGAAGATCCTTGTGACTGTTGCAACTTGATGTGCCTTGATAAGGCAGTGTAACAGGAAAAAGTGTTATTGAAAAAAGAAAAAGTTATCCCAGATTGCACAGTGCAGATGCGACTGCTTTGTCTTTCTCCGCGATTTGCCTATTCCTGTCTGTGTAGCTCATCTTCTCCTGCCACGTCAGTCGGAGAGTGCAGGCCATCTGGATACATTTTATTTTTGTTTGTTTCTGCATTCTGGTAACCTTCAGAATCCAAGAAGGAGGAGAAAAAGATTGTAGTTGGGGGAAACGGTGATAGTCTCCAGTTTCCAGTCATTCATAACTCCCTTTTGTGTTTATAGATAAGATGAGAGCTTGAAGGAACCTTAGAGCTGTGACCCCGAGACGTTGAGTAATTTGCCTAAAGTCAAGCTATTGGGCTGCCTGAGTCTCGTGACAGTGTCCTTTCTTTCAGGCACCCCCAGCCCCTGATAGTGGGGCCTGGTACTCTGCCACGTTTTCCAGCTAGGTCCCAAGTATTGTGGGCGACAGCAGGATCTCCACACCATCGGAGGAATGAGGGATGCCTTGCTTATAGCCCCAGAGGTCACAGCTGAGCAGCCACGTCTGAATCTTTCCTGCCCACAAAAACAAACTCAATCATTTCTTCACTGGGTCTTCTATATATGGAAGAGACCGTGTTCAGGTTGTACCAGGGGTTTTAGTTTTCAGAAAGAAAACAATGAAGACTCCCCACCCCTCCCCCCACCTGTACTGAGATATAATTGACATGTAACATTGTGTAAGTGTGAGGTATACAATGTGATGATTTGATATACATATATATTGCGAAATGGTTACCACGGCAGGCTTAGTTAACACATCAGTCACCTCCCATAATTACCATTTTTTGGTGTGGCGAGAACATTTAAGATTTACCCTTCTTAGCAGTTTTCAAGACTATAATACAGTATTGTCGTGTTTTTTTTTTTAAGATTTTATTTTATTTTAATTATTTTTTAAAAATTTTATTTATTTACTTGAGAGAGAGAGTGGGAGCAGGGTGAGGACCAGAGGGAGAAGCAGGGAGCCAGATGCGGGGCTTGATCCCAGGACCCTGGGATCATGACCTGAGCCGAAGGCAGACGCTTAACCGACTGAGCCACCCAGGCGCCCTTAAGATTTTATTTTTAAGTAATCTCTGCACCCAACATGGGGCTTGAACTCAACAACCGCAAGATGAAGAGTTACAGCCAGCCAGGCGCCCCCACAGTATTGTTCACTATAGTTAATCACCATATTGTATGTTAGACCCCCAGAACTTACTCATCTTCTAATGGGAAGTTCGTACCCTTTGGCCAGCATCTCTCCATTTCCCCTACCCTTCAACCCCTAGCAACCGCCATTCTGCTCTGTTTCTGTGAGTTTGCCTTTTTGAGATTCCACGTGTAAGTGAGATCATACACTATGTATCTTTCTCTGACTTACTTCGCTTCGCATAATGCCCTCCAGGTCCATCCACGTTGTCATAAATGGCAGGATTTCCTTCTTTTTTATGACTGATACTCCACTGTATGTGTATATACGTCATATATCCTTTATCCATTCATCCATAGATGGACACTCGGATCGTTACTATATCTTGGTTATTGTGAATAAGCTGCAGTGAACATGGGGGTGCAGATGGCTCTTGGAGATAGTGATTTCATTTCGTTTGGATATATACCCAGAAGTCGGATTGCTGGATCATATGGTAATTCTCCTCTTAATTCTTGGATGAACCTCCATACTGTTGTCCGTAGCGGCTGCAGCAATTTCCATTTGTACCAGCAGTGCACAAAAATTCCCTTTTCTTTACATCCTCACCAACACGTTCTCTCCCACTTTTTGGTAATCGCTGTCCTAGCAGGTGTGGTATCTCATGGTGGTTTTGAGTCACATCGCCCTGATGATTAGTGACGTAGAGCATCTTTTCATATGTCTGTGGAGTATTTCTTTGTCTTCTTTGGAAAAGAAGGTCCTCTGCCCATTTTTTAATCAGATCAAAAAACATTTGTATTTCTTAAGTAGTCAGCTCCTTGCTCTCTGTGCTTGGGGATAGGAGTCCTGTGGTGGAACAGTAGCACTCTCTCTGTCAATGTCAGTTCGGCTCTCTCCCTCAAACTCATAAATCAATCATAAATTAGCTTGTCTTTCCCAAGTGCATGGCAGCTGGTGACAAAGAAGGGTGGCCCATCAGGTCCCATGGATGGTAAGGAAAAATCAACTTACATGTTTCCAAAATAAGGTAATTTAAGATCATTAGTGACATTATCTGATTTTTTTCCCCTTAGCTTATTACTCATGGTGACAGTAATAAATGGCCCTCCGCTCCCCACCCCCCCGTATTCCTAGAGGTGGGATGAGGAAAGCCTGTTTTGTGTTTGGTGCTATAGAACTGTATTCGGAGCAGTATCTGTCTAAGGCAGTCCAGGCAGAGAATTCCAAGTAGCCCCATTTTACAGTAGAGGAAGCCGAGGCTCAGAGAGGTTTAATGTGTTGCCCAAGAACGCATAGCTAGAGAGTCGTGGGGCCTGAACTCAAGTCCAGGCTCTCCAGCACTCGTGCGGTGGTCTTTCTTCTCTGTTCTTTAGGAACAGACTGTAGTAGGAGACCCTATTCTCGCAGCTGGTTTTGTAGGCTGGACCCCGTGACTCACCAGAGTTTGGGTGCGCTGGGGCTAGCCCTGGCTTTAAACCTGGTCTTGGGGCCTCTGTGGGGCGGATCATCCCCATATCTGGAATTGCAGGGAGGGGATCCTTCACGCTTCCAGCCCAGGGGCCTGGCATCCCTAGGCCTGATGGTCCTCTGATGCACAGGAGCTGAGGGCTATTGTCTCGTTTCCTCTTTCCCCAGGGCGCCTCCAGAAGCGCAATGTGAATCTTAGCCATCATTCTGCAGCCTCCGCCTTGCCTCTTGTTAGTGCTCCTTGTGAACCAAAGCTATGCTGATATACAGCTGTCCAAAAGTTGGACTGTAACCGAAGTTCCCACATTATTTCATTCTTGTTTTTGCTTATGTTGGTATTGTGGCTTTGCTTTTGTTTCAACAAGGGAAATATAGATAGATTTCAGATAAATTCACAGATGCTTATTTATGGAATTAAAAATTTTTAGGTTTTATTTTAGAGATAGAGAAAGAGAGAGAGAGTATGTGTGAGTAGGGGGAGGGGCAGAGGGAGAGCAGAGAGAGAATCCCAAGCAGGCGCCGCACTGTATGTGGAGCCCAGCCTGGGGCTCATCCCACGACCCCGAGATCATGACCTGAGCAGAAACCAAGAATCGGACACCCAACCAACAGAGCCATCCACGCACCCCTTGGAATTTCAAAAGTTTAACCAGAAAAGTAATGTAGGGGCGCCTGGGTAGCGCAGTCGTTGGGCGGCTGCCTTCGGCTCAGGGCGTGATCCTGGTGTTCCAGGATCGAGTCCCACATCGGGCTCCTCTGCTGGGAGCCTGCTTCTTCCTCTCCCACTCCCCCTGCTTGTGTTCCCTCTCTCGCTGGCTGTCTCTCTCTGTCAAAATAAATAAATAAAATCTTTAAAAAAAAAAAAAAAAAGAAAAGTAATGTAAACATTCAAAAAGGGTTTGGACACGTTTGTTAATATCCGAGCCCCATGTGGTTTATTCGGATGCCATGGCTCTTAGCCTCCTGTCCTCTTGGAGGTGAGCAGGCCCTCTACGGGTGTTGCCTCTGCAGCCGAGTTTGTCACCAGATGGACTGGGTCGGACCATCGTGGCGATCGTATCCCCCGTGGAGGACGGCTAGGCATGCTGGCAGTGCCCACTTCTATTTTTAGATGAATGTCGTGACAGAGAAATTTGACTTTCCATCCTTCATCCCTTAATGCTCTGAGTTGAACTGATTGCTTACGGAATAGCCCCCAAACTATTATGAGTGAGGCTTCCCAGCTGCTCCCTTCTCCCTCCTTATGAAGAGAGTTTTGACTTCGTTGCCACCAGCATTTTGAGGTATTGTGATGGGAGGAAAGCAGAGGGGACAGGAAAGGAATGGTGCAAATTCATCCTGACAGAAATGTTTTTTAGAAAGGCATTTTCAGCAGGAAATTCATGAGTTTCTTTATGTGAGGGCAACGAATGGGAGAGAAATGGGGGATTTGCAGAAGTGTTTCTGTGGAGCATGTGACCCCTCTGGTGCCTGGCGAAATAAGTAGAGTCCAACTGATTTTGATTTATTTCAGATGCTGCCACTCCCCCCCCCCCATTGGACACATTTCTGCCCTATGATCATTACATGTAAGGCTGACTTTATATGTAAGGTTCTAGGTCATGTGGACCATGAATCTGGCCAATTTTAGGGTCCTCATAAGCTTTTTTGGTGCTTGATTTGATACGTAGTATATTGGAGGAGAGGCTGGGAATGGGAAGGTCACTGATAATGACCTTGTAGGAAGAGTAAGAATGTCCCTGCTCTGGAAAAGGGACATTTGCTGAGACTGTTCCTCACTGGAAGGTTTCCTGAGGGCAGGAAAGAAGGCATTTGAGCATTTTTCCAGCAGTTTCTGGGTACGCCCATTATGCCTACCTGATGTAGTTTCGGAATGTTAGTGAGGTCCGGAGCCAATGGCCGAGAAAAAATTCTTGAGATGTCTTTGGTGCAAAAAGGATGGTTTTATTAAAGCATGGGGACAGGACCCATGGACAGAAAGAGCTGCTACACTGGGGTTGTGAGGGGTGACTGGTTATATACTTGGGAGTTGGGGGGAGGTAAGGAAAAGGGAGGTGTCCAAAAGGACTTTCACATGCTAGGGAAGATTTGTAGGATACTGGAGGCCTGGCTATTGCCGAGTTGTGTTTTCCTTCTAGTAAGGCACTAACATTAAGGCAGTTGGGAGCTTCCTGAAGGAATGTGATACTCTATCTCAGGTCCTCGTCAATGGGCTGCAGGTCATAAAGGAATTTAATTCTGTTTACTTTCCCTTCTGCCTCTGTTTCCCACATCACTCATGGAGGGGAGTGTCATGTTAGGGCTCCAGGAAATGGACTTATGGGTCTCTGAAAGTTAGGCTACTGATAAGAATGCTTTTCCCCTGTAAATCACGAAGACATTGGTAGCCTGGATGGAAACTCCTGTCTGGCACGACTGTGACCTGTATCAGTTAACCATTTGTTTTTCCCCTAGTTTTAGGGCAGCCACGAGTGCCTGAGGAATATCACACAGATCCCACAGCTGGGGCGGGGGTGGTTGTGGGGTGTCAGTTTGTGCTTTGTCCTCAGTTTGCCTTCTGCTCCCTCGTCATACCTTTCCAAGTGGCAGGGAAGGAAGCAGCCACAGACTGGCTCCCCCCGGAAGCTGAGGTGTACCACCCTGAGAATCTGTGTGGTTTTGAGTTTGCCTGACCGTAGTAAGGTGCTCCACTCCATCACATGGTGGGTACAATTTGTAGAGTCATCTTGGAGGTAGGCCGGGAAGGTACAGGCACAAACCTCGGCTCACCCATCCCAGTGGGCATGGAGGTGGAAGGAAGGGACTCGGAAAGGCAGCCACAGCATAGACAGGAAGATTGTGAGTCAGAACAAAGCTAGTCTTAGCCTGAGGCATTCCTTGAGATGGGCCTCTCCCTACTCTTAGATGAGAGGTTGGGGAGTGAGTCATAGGAAACTTTAATGTGTGTTTCTAAGCTTTCCAGGACTATTAAGGACTTGTGGTTCAACACGGCAACTCCCGTTGTTTTGAGCCTTTGTGGTTGGCTTCCTTGCCTGCAAGGTGATGGTGATGGTTTTCTGTGGTGGGTTGTGCTGCTTACTTCCTCCACCCGAAAATCTTTTCTCCTCTGTGATGCCCTGGGGGAAGCCGAGGCTACAGAGCTTAGGTGTTTCATTGTGCGTGGGTTATGATTCTCAACCAACAGGTCCTCCTGAGAAACTGACGTGCCCGTGATTACGCAGATGCCGTAGGAAATACAACACGTCACTTTAGTATACACGTAACATAGGCATCACTTCCACCACATTCTTTTCATCCTCCGGAGCCGTGCTATGTAAACACGCCCAAACAACCAGGACAGGAGGATGCCGCGTGGAATCGTGTGCCAAGGGTACGTGAGATGGTGTCCAGAGAAGGCCGAATTTTCTGGCAGGCATGGATGGAGGCATTAGAAGAAGGAGTGAGGTTCAGGGGGGTTGGTAATAGGGTGGTGGGCCACAGCAGTGACTTTCCAGGGGACGGGGGTGCCCCTGTTCAGCCATGGCTTAATGTTTATCAATGCTGTGCCTCTGTCATGCGGGTTCTTTTTTTTTTTTTTTTTAAAGATTTTATTTATTGAGAGAGAGAGAGAGCACAAGCAGGGAGAGGGGCAGAGGGAGAGAGAGAAGCAGGCTCCCCACTGAGCAGGGAGCCTGACGCAGGGCTTGATCCCAGGACCTGAACCCAAGGGAGACACTTAACCGACTGAGCCACCCATGTGCCCCTGTCACTTGGGTTCTTTAGGGATTTCGCACGCTGGAGGGAAATACTGAACAGGAAAGCCATGCCCCCAACTAGTTGAGTCTTCCATATAGAAACAGCTCTCGTCTCCGAGTGGCCGGGGAGCAGAACATGGTATAGTGTTCCAGACTCTTAGTCAGGCAGATCTGGCTGTGGGCAAGGTCCTCAACCTCTGAGCCCATTTCCTCTTCCCTAAGATGAGGATAATCCTAGTATTTACTCGTAGCATTGTAATGAGCATGAAATGAAATTATGCACGTAAGCCCTTTGCATAATGCCTAGTACAGAGTAAGTGCTCAATAAAAGGGAGCTTTTCTTTTTTTAAGAGCACTGTTTCCAAGAGCAGCTGCTTCCCTGCTAGCAGCGGACCTGAGAATAGACTCACAAGTGTGCCAGCAACTGTTTCCATTACTGTTGCTTCAGAGCAAACCACCCCAAACAAGAACCATTTCGTTATGCTCGTGGAAGCCAGGCTGGGAATTTGGAAAGGGCTCAGCAGGAGTGGCTCGTTCCTGCTTCTTTGTGTTTGGAGCCTCAGCTGGGACAGTTTGGAGGCTCTGGATGAGGCCGTAGATGGAGGCAGGAAAAGTCAGAAAGGCTCGTTCACAGGTGTGTCTGGTGCCTGGGCCAGGAGGACTCGAAGGTTAGGGCTGCTGGTGGCGGTGCCCACGTGTAACCCCTCCACGTGTGGCTGGCTCAGGGCTCTTGGCCTTCTTTCTTACGTGGTGGCTCAAGGCTTCGAGCACAGATTGAAGCTGCATCATCTTTTCTGACCTGGCTTCGAAGTCATGCAGTGTCACTTCCCCTGCATTCTAGTAGTTACCATGAGTCTTAGGCCCACAGAGATGCAGAGGGGACAGAAACCCGCCTTTCCGTGGAAGGAGTGTTCAGATCACGTCGGAGAAAAGCATATAAGGTAGGAAAGGGTGTGCCCGTTTGAAAATGCAACCTGCTGTGCCTGCCAGGGCCACTCTGGTGGCAGAGTGTGGGGACACGGGTCGTGGAGAGCCCAGGCAACAGCAGCACCCCAAGCCCATGTGCCAAGAAAGAAGAATGACTTCTTGTTGACAAAATCATCAAAGGTCTGATGCACTGCCTCTTCTTGGATTCTTCTTATCCGGTTTATAGCCGGGTGTTTCTGAGGCACGACAAAGACTGCAGCCCTTCTCAGTCAGTGTGAGACCCTGCGTGGGGACGGTTTGGGGCAGGCGGGCGTTTGCGGGGAGGTTCCGTAGTAAAAGCGGCGGCAAGGCTGCTCTGCCTCTCGGTTTCCTGTGGTGACATCTGTGTCTGGACCAGCTCGGGGCTAGAGTCCCAGCTGTGTTGTCTGCGCTTACTTAGTACAAGATGGTAACTGCCGTAGGTGCCCGAACTGAAACAGTCCTATTTTAGGATGTTGGAGAGAGCAAGGTGTCCTGCAAACACACGCGGGGAAGTTGGGCCGGAAAGAAGGCGCCGATGTGTCTGTTTTAATCCTGAGCCTGGCTGTAGGAAAACCTTTCCTCAGCAGCATGAGAGAGGTGGGAAGGGGGTCCCGCCTCCAAAGAGGGGATGAAAGGGAAGTTCCCATGGAAAGCCGGGGCTGGTTAAGAGGGTCACGGGAAAATAGCTTGAAACAGGCTGATGAATTGTGCTATGTCTCTTGAGACCAGCTGCTGTTAGTCTATAAATATGAGTTCCCTATCATGTCCCCTCTACCCTCCGGCCCCACAGAGCAGCAGAAGTCCAACCGTCATGCTGTTGAACCGTGTGGCAGGCACAGATGTGCGCCCAGCATGAAGAAACCTGGTGCTTTGAGCTGGTTTACGCCTATACGTCTTTTCCCTTGTTCCTCGTGGCACGTGTTCACAGAAAGCCAGCCAGAGTTGGGAGTGGCCTGGAACCGTGGACACTTTCCAGGCTTGAACCGAGGCCCCAGCACCACAGTCCTGTTAACTGGCCTGTCGGAACACTGTGCTTATGGCCCAGGTGCCTGAGGACTGGCTCTCCAGAGCAGCCTAGTAGCCAGCCCCGGGAAGCCCGTCTGTCAGTGCTGTCCTCTCTGGCCTCGTTCTCAGCCCGTGTCGTTCCCTGAGCTCTCTGCTGCATGCCCTTGGCTGACGTGGTGCAGCGCGGTGCGCTCGGAGCTGGCGCTTGCCCGTGTCCCACGTGAATGCAGGACCGAGCTGCTTTGGCACTTGGTGTCTGGTCTCAGCACGTCGGGACTGTGGAACTGCATGTGGTCCAGACAGTGGCAGCTGATAATGTGTGACTTGGTGGCTATACGTGGAAACGAAGGAACCATGTTCCCAGGTGGTTATGGAAAGCTGGAAGGGGGTGGAAAGCTTCAGTTCCTATTGGAAGCCAAGAGTTGGTGGGTGTATGTTGTCACAGAGGTAGGGGGAATGGAACCTCTAAGAGCCCCTCTACTCCCTGAATGCTCATACCTTCCCGAAAGATTGATGACATACAGGTACCCAGCCGGAGCGAATGGGTGATGTGAAGCCAGAGAGATTTCCTAGGACTCACTGGCTGCTCCTTCTCCCTGTTCATGTGACTAATTTCTCCGTCTCGTTGGCCCATCGTCCCCATCCCCAATACTGTGGGGATTTCTTCACCACTTCCCCCAGGTAATTGTGGAGGTTACTGTTGTGTCCGTGCTGCCTGTCTCACTGCAGCCACACCACTTCCCTGCTTCAAAACTGCCTGTCACTCCAGGGTAGATTCCAAGCTTCTCTGCGTGGCCTGCAGTCCTCCCGTCCGGTCCCAGCCCTTCACTGCTGCTCCACCTTCTCCCTTTCTCTTGTGAAGGTCTGCTGCAGCTGCAAGGGACTATGTCCTCTTTCCTAGATGTGTCAGGGTGTTTTCCTCTTTGGCCTGAAGCCACATTATTCCCTCCTACTGAGCATGGCCTTCTCCTGATTCCTTCCCTTGGACCAAGCCCTGTCCTTTCTTCACAGCTCAGACAGCAGCCGTGTGTTCTGACTCCCTTCCAAGGCGTTTCGTCCTCTCTACATCTCTTGCTTCCGTAATGCCCCACAGTAGATGCATAGGCAAGATGGGCGTGTGGAGTAGAATCAGATCGTCATTAAGAGCGTGGGAGTGAGGGGCGCCCGGGTGGCTCAGTCGGTTAAGCGTCCAGCTCTTGATTTCAGCTGCAGTCATGATCTCAGGGGCCTGGGACCAAGCTCCACATCAGGCTCCATGTGCGGCTCGGAGTCTGGAGGATTTCTCTCCCTCTCCCTCTCCCCCTGCTCGTGTGCTCTCCCTTCCCGTCTCTTTCTCAAGTAAATAAATCAATTAAAAAAAAAAAAGCGTGGGAGTGGAAGGTAGTCGTCCCAGCTGTGGCACTTACTGGCCGCGTAGCTCTGAGGAGTATACTCACTTCACTTGGCCACAGTGTCTTCATCTGTAGGTAGCGATGAAACAGTACCCATTGCCCGCGGTTTTGATTGGGGTAGTGCATGTAAAATGCTCGGCACGTGCCTGGCGTGGCGTTACTGCTCCGTGAGTAGAGGCAGTGATGATGGCAGCGGTTAGACTTAGGACCAGGGCGGGGATGTGAGACTGGGGTAAGTTCCACCCTGTTTTCCTTTATAGAAGCATCTCTTCATCCCTCCCTGCCCCTCTCCCTTTTGCCTGTGTAGGGGACTGCTGACCTTTGCCAGGAACCAGAGCTGTTGGTGTCTTTAAATGGCCAAAGTCAGTAGATTCTCAGGCAGGAATGGTAACAGGGAGGAGTCTTGTTCTCTTGAGTGACAACCTAGATTCTCTCCTGGTGACCGTTCTGATCCTGGATGTTCGTTGTAGTTAGAGGCTTTAGCTAACCCCTTTCCACCCATGGTGTGGTGCCTTCTTCCCAGAGAGGAAGGTGGGCGCTACAGTCAGGCAGGGCGGGGCCTGGTGGTCTGCGGGCCAAGCCTAACATCGTAAGTAATTGTTGACCTACCGGGACCCTCCCGTGAAGGGCTGACCCTTGTTCCTCAGAGCTCCACCCGGTGTCCTGACTGCTTTGAATAGCACCAGGCTAGTCTTACAGGGCAGACTTTCTGGCCCCTGGGCTGCGATGGAGCAAGAAACATCTTCCTCTCTAAAATAACCCTTCCGTCCATTTTGGGATGTAGAGAATGGGCCTTCCTGGGGTGAATGAGCAGTGAGCAGTGTTTCTCCTGTGGTTGACCGTGGCTCTTAGTGAACAGGGGAGCTGAGGTACAGAGCTTTTGGAGTTGACCCGTGTTCTTTGCGTTTCTGATCTGTGAACCTCGACCTTTCTTCCTCCTCTCTGGAGGCCCTTTATACTAGCCTGGTAAGACACACATTTTAGAAAAGGAAAAAGATGAGGAGGGGGATGCCGTATGGATGGGGACAGGGACAGAAGATTCCACGGGGAAAGGGGTAGGACAGAGGCACTGGACCAAGCAACAGGGCTCTGGTGATGGATGGGAAATTGGAGACGGTCAGTCAAGGGTGTTTCCTGAAGGGTCGATGGGAGAGAATTCTGTAAGTCAAAGCACAGATCCTGGATTAGGAACATTCTGTGAACAGTTGGCTTGAACCTTCCTGCTACTGTTCAGCACCGAATACACACCTGCTTTGAGGGTGAAGGTCCAGTGGAGAGAGCGGGACTCAAGGTCCCGGGATTCCTCTGCTTTAGTAGCTCTTATCCTCGTACTTTTGAACCTTTAACATGAAGTCCGCTCTCCCCACTGACTTCACTGCTGAACCCTCTGGGGGGTGTGGCTCGAAGGTGACCAGTGCCCATACTGAGTTTGCAAGGTCCAGCCTGCACAACTCCAAGCAAAACTCCCCACTTCTAAAATGGTTTCAGATCTGATATAGGAGGGTTACTTGTCCTGCCCATCAGCACCTTCCCCTTGCTTCCCCCCAAGCTAATGTACTGTCTCAGCCACGATGCTTTTAGCACACATTTGCCCTAAATTATGCCTGGTGAGATGTTGCCCATCAGCAGGCTTTTGCCACCACTCCTCGCCAAAGCTTCCCTGGTTTGGGTGTCTGCAAGCTTCCATATATACATCTATACAGTCTTTACTTCTAAAGCAGTCTCATCTAAATACAGAAAGCCAGCTCTCTTCCCTGGAAGGATGTAGAGCACGACTCAGGGGGTCTGGCTTGAGTCTGAGACCCCAGGGTTCTAGTGAAAAGGACAGTGTACTTACAGGTAGGATTAGATTGGACTCCTACTTTGGTGGCTTCTCTGCTAGTTCTGTCCTGCGCTAAATGCATGGGTCCCTCCTCATCCGTCCTCGTTGCCTCCCTGCCACGGAGACGCAGCCATCAACTTGACAGTGCTGTGAGAAAACCACTCCGTGGCTCTTCCTCTGTACAGGACACAGGATTAGGTGAGGTTCTTGCCCAATTAATCTATGAGATGAGACTGCCCCAAACACATAAAATGAAGATGTGGGTTGTACGCAGTGGCGTCGGAGAGAGCAGCACTGTAGAGACGTACCGGGCGTTGTAAAGATGTAATGACAAGACGTTTGAGCCCCGAGTGGGGAGACAGCATGGTCAGCGTAGGCACAGAAGCCAGAGCAGGGCTCCCGTCCTGCCTGTGTCTCTTCTCACATGTGGGAAAGTCACCCGTGAGCCCCAGCTTGCTCGTCTGTAAAATGACCGTGCTACCCCACCTTGCAGGGTTCCCGTGACAGCAAGATGAGGTGACATAGGTGACATTCCCAGTGTGGTGCCTGGGATGCCAGGAGAATGCAAGAAATCGTAGCTACTGCTATTATGTATTTTTTTAATGACTTAGTTTTTTAAATATTAACCAAAAAATACCTATTTAACGTAGACAATTTTGACAATATAGATGAGTATCTGAGAAACTTATCACCCCAGATCCCAGTGCCCAGAGATAACCACAGTTAGCATTTAGATATATATATATCCTTTGGTCATTTTTCTGTGTGATAAACAGGTAGCATATTCTTAAGAAAAAGAAATCTGAAAAAAAATCTGATCAAACGATGTAATTGTGTACAATGTTTTATTAAAATATAGTCACATATATTATTAAATTGCCTACTACATCTTTTTTATATATGCATTTTAAAGTGCATGTATAGGAGTGCCTGGGTGGCTCAGTTGTTAAGCGTCTGCCTTCAGCTCAGGGCGTGATCCCGGTGTTCTGGGATCGAGCCCCGCATCGGGCTTCTCTGCTATGAGCCTGCTTCTTCCTCTCCCACTCCCCTGCTGTGTTCCCTCTCTCGCTGGCTGTCTCTATCAAATAAATAAATAAAATCTTTAAAAAAGAATAAAGTGCATGTATAGTATCTATTAAAAAGCCAAATCATATCAGAAGGTGTATAATAAAAAACCAAGGTCTCCTGCTCTATCCTTTCTTACTCCCCAGTCTTCCTCCTGGCTAGTGATCTTCCTGAGGGGAGGTGCTAGTTTAATTTACATTTGAACACCCTGTACTTAGCACAGTGCATATGGGCTCTCTTTACGGGGGGGCTCTTTAAAAAAAAAAACACAAAAAAAGCAGATTTAAGTCAACACTTATAGAACATGACATACTCCTTAAAAAACATGCAGCTGAGATGTGTCAAGCTGATTCATTTTATAGAAGCTTGGAGAGGCTGTCCAAATCCTTGGCTGTATCGTATGGAGATTTTATTGACTGGAATGTTGCTTTTGGTTTAGATTTTCAATTTTAGTATGTCTTTTTGCTCTAAGAGATGGTGTAGTAGTGGAACTGAGCTTTGTATCTGTTAGATTAGGTTAGCTAACGAGAAAAAAGTTACCCAACGTAACAATGGCTGCAATAAAAAGTCTTGTTTTCTTTTATGTTGAAGTCTGGCAGGAGACAGCCCATAGTTAGCATGGCATCTCCATTGCATAAGCCCGAGACTCCTTCCCATTCACAGCTCTGCCGACTTTGGGGCAGGATCTTATCCTCAAGGTCCAAGGTGGCAGCTAGATCTGCAGCCATCACATCTGTGTTCCAGGCAGCACAGTGAAGGGAGGGGTGAAGAAGGACCAAAGGCTGTGAGCTGAGACCTCTACAAGGCAGATTGCAGAAGGCAGCCACTTGATACTTCTGAGCCAGCTGGTTGTGCTTTGGGACAGGGAGGATGTGAAACGTAGTTAATGTTACACGTGGCCAGGTGCCCATCCTGCACTTGAGGGTTCTGTTACTCTGGAATGAGGGGAGAATAACCACGGAAGGGCGACTGCCAGTCTGGGTCACAGCTTTCAGGCCCTTTTCCTATCATTAATCCTTTGTTAGTCCTTCCATGATATGTTGCCAGGATTGCTAATGTAGCGATTCTTTTCTGCTGTGTTTTCAATTTGTTTTCTCTTTCTCATGGAACGCTGCTGACTCTGTCCTTCTGTTTTAACCCTTCCTTGGAGATTTCTCTCTCATCCACGCCTCTGGAGTCAGAGGCTTCAAGACACCTGCTTGGATGTGAGATGGTGGCCAACAGATAGATCTTTTCGTCAAGGGCGGTAGCCTTCCGCTTTCTGCCCGCGGGCTTCCGGTCATGTCATAGAGATCACGGGTTCCCAGTGGTGGGCTGCAGACCCCGGGCGCGGGGCTGCTACAAGGTCTTTTTGAATCTAAGCGTGTTTGCAGAGAGTATCTCATAGCCCCTGTGGACCAGCCTCTCTGGAGTTCAGTCTCCACATCTCGAAGTGCCTTCCTGACTTCCCGAGAGAATTCCGACCCCTTAGCCTGGGGCGCAGCACGAAGCCCCCGTAAACATTAGCTCTGGCGAGTGTTTTCTTCTTAAGCAACACTAAACGTACACTGACCATCATGGTAGCATTTGCTCAAAGCTGAAAGGACGTATTTCAAGAGGTCGGAAATCACTGCTGTAGCCTCTTTGGTGATTCTGATGTCGCCAGCCCTTCAACAGGTTTGGGGAGCATCGTCTAAACGGATTCACTCAGAAACCTCTGGGGATGATTTGTATTCATTTATTGACTCAGTCAGGAAAAATACTTCTCGAGCATCTGTTATGGCTCCTCGGGTTAGAGGCGTGGAAAGGGAGGCCGTCGCGGTTCGGTTGTGCGCCGGCTCTGGGTCACAGGACAAGGTCGCTGTGCTGAGTGTTGTCTGGCTGCGCCCGGAGCACTTTCACACATCCAGTGCTTTCTTTTGGTTTCCTCTTCCCACCAAGGGAGGGTGGACCCTAAGTGCCCGAGCACCCAGTTCTCTCGCCTTTCTGTGGCGCTTCTGACGGGGACTTGTGGCTGCCTGTGCTGAGTGTTGCCGGGAAGCACGGCTTCGCTGGTTGTGCCAGTGGACCTCGGTGGAACTCTGCGGCCATTGCTGACCTGGCTGCGGCCTCGGCGGCTGCATCTCCTACTGGCCGTCTCCAGCCTGCACCGCACCTGCCGAGGCGGACAGTCGGGGAGTCTAGGTGGTCAATCATTTGCCTTGGTAAGCAAGTCTGGCCTCTCTTGGGCCTGCCTGGAGGGACAGAGTGGGCTGAGGTCCAGGGGCCAGGAGAGGCGTGCTGGCCGTGCTCCCACCGCACGCTAGTGCTCCATGAGGCAAGCCCTTCCAGGTGGCTGTTGCTGCGTCAGCACCACAGGAAGGCTGCTGTGTGTGAGCCACCAACCTGCTGGCACTCTGGGCTGCTGGGTGGGGCTGGAGCCTGAGATCTTCCTTCCTCCACTGGAGACAAGGGGCTGCAGGAAGCAAAGGTCTCTAGTGCTGACTCAGGTGCCCTGAGGCCGGGCTGTGTCTAGTGAATGGGGCTTTTCTCTGGGGTAGAGTCATCTTGCCTGACTCCTCTTTGCCCTCGGGTTTAGCTCTTATTCAGCTGGGATGGGTGGTGGAGCTTGGCAGCCCCAGGGAAGCCCCACACTGCTTTCAGGGAGTTACAGACTCAGAGAAGGTCAGAAGTAGGAGAACAGCAGCCTGGTGCAGATCGCACAGTGGTGGAGCAGAACCCAGACATTCTAGGCCTTCAGCTCTTGCTGTTTTCTCTCTACCTTGTTGCCGCTCAGAGACTGTTCCCGCTAAGGTGGGAGGGAGGGGATGCCGGGGCGTAGATCTGGTGATTGAACTGAGCTTTGGCAGGACCAAGCAGGAGCACAGGTTTTACACAACTGGAGAGATGGAAGATCTAAGCCAGGGAAAGGTCCCTTGCAGCTTGCCCTTGGGTACAGACCATACCAGTTTCCTTCTCCCTATACCGAGAAAACAAAACTGCGGCAGGATCCCGGGCTAGGATGGCAGATTGAACACGTGCACAGACTGCGTCTGCTGGTGCTCGCTCTCCAAACCCGGCTAAAACTGCAGGAGCTCACACAGCTGGCAGGAGAGGAGGCCATGGCAACCTAGCTTGGGAAGCTGGAAAACAGGTGGGTGAACGGTTAGCTGACTTAAGACATTTGAGAAAGATCATTTTAAGCTGACAGTGAGGAAAGCAAAGAACCAATCAGTTTATATCACAGACACCTAAAAAATCTCACAAGGGGCAGCACCAGGCACCTGGAGCTGGGATGAAGTGGGGTCCTCAAGTAAAAAAGGTCAGGTAGCAACGGTACGACATGCAGTGGAGTCGCGTGGATCTTTCTTCTCCAGTCGTGCAGCCACCTGACCACCTCTCCTTTTGGAAGGAGTAGATGGCTTCTGGACAGGGACACCAGGCACAGTGGAGGGTGTGGGTACTTGATAAAGAAAAGGAGGGATGAAGTGAGTGTTTACAGGCTGAAGCCTGCATTCCGAGAGCACCTCGGCCCTCCATGGGACTGGCTTCCCAGCACACTGGTAGCCAGGACTTCCCTTTCCTAGCCATTCAGAAAAGTACTGCTCCCTGAGAGCACCTGACCAGCTCAAGAGAAGTGACCTCGCGATGTTCTTGCCTAGGCTGACCCGGATCTCCCCACCATGAAGCTCAAAATTGACAGATTCCCCCTATGTGCTAGGAGGTTCTAGTCTGCTTTGGGTTCTTCATGCCTTTCCCTGCCTACTTACTATGGAAGACTTACAAGCAAGGAGAATCCTAACGAGCCCTTGTACTCACCAGTTTCAACACTGGCCAGCTCATGGGAAATCTTTCTTCTGTCATCCCACTCATTTCCCAGCCTTGATTATCTTGAAGGAAATGTGTAGCATCATTTCATATTTTTCTGGTAAATATTTCAGTATGTACTTTAAAATGTAAGGACTTCTTTTTAAAACTGAAGCACAATCTGATTTTCAGTCATGAACAGACAGCCAAGGATTGTTACGACTCTGAGCAAAGGAGCATTAGACGCCAAAGCACAAACAGGAAAAGCAGCTAAAGCAAACTGCACTGGGAGAAAACAAAGAAGTAAAAAAGAACCATCAGTGATATACTCAGTAGAAGAAAAGATACTGTGCCTGTATTATAAAAACAGCTGTTAACACAGATACATTTATGCTTGCCACTCCAAAAAAAAAAAAATTCAGAGGAGGAAAAAGAGCTCCCTTAACAATTAAAACCATGATAGGGAAATGAAAAACCCAATAGAAGGGTTCGAAGGTAAAGTGACGACATCTCCAAAAGAAGAGCAAAAAGGAAAAAAGATGGGAAAAATAGAGGAGAAAGGATCAGAAAATTGGAGGACCAGTCTAGAAAGCCCACATCTGAATAACAGAGGTTCTAGAGAGAGACAACGGAAATATAGGTGAGGAAATTAACAGTAAAATACTTCAAGAAAATTCTCTGTAACTGAAAGACATGAGTGTGCAGATTTCAAAATACTAAGTTCCCACCTCAAGCTGCATCCCTCTAAGATTTCAGACCACAGGGGACTAAGAAGAGAGTAGAAATTTCCCAAAGGAAAAAGACACATCACTTACAGAGCATCAGGAAGCAAAATGGCTTTGAGGCTTCTTAACAGCAGTGTTGGAAGCAAGAAACGGATGCATAATGTCTTCAAAAATATGGAGGGAAATCTCTAATCGTTTTTATACCAGGTATAGGGATGGAAAATAGACATTTTCCAACAACAACAAAGAGGCACCTTCCATGCATCCTTTTCTAAGGAGTTACTAGAGAACGCACACCACCAAAACAAGAGAAGAAGCCAGCAAAGAGAGAAAGTGGGGTGCCAGACACAGCGATTAATTAACACAGGAGAGGGATGAGGGAAAAGCCCCATGGACTGTGAAGGGGAACTCCAAGAGCATGGCTGAGCACCAGACCTAGAGGTTGGGCAGTTGACATCCGGCAGTGTGACTCAGGGCTGTCATCGCCAACTCAGCAGCTGGTGGTGTTACATTGATTGAACCTGAGGACTCATTGCCTGGAGGAGCCTGGTCCAGATTCTTATCTGCACTTGGCCGTCTTGCTCATGTGCTGATGAAGCTCCTGTGCGTTCCTTCTTGCCCCCCTTACCGGATAGACGAGTGTTTTCTTTGCCCAACCCGAGAACTAGAGGTAGGCCAAGGTGAACTTAGAGCTAGGAAATATAGAAGAGCTCATGCCTGTGTATGTGACCTTATTTGGATATTGAGTCTTTGTAGATGTAATCAAGTCAAGATGAGGCTACGCTAGATTAAGACTGGCTCTAATCCAATGACTGGCTTCTGTATAAGAAGAGGGAAGTTTGGATACAGACACACACAGATTAGAAGGCCATGGGAAGACGCAGAGACAGACACACACAGGGCACACAGCCAGATGAAGACGTTGGAGTTAATGCTGCCCTGAGCCAAGGAGCACCAAGAATTGCTGGCAGCCACCAGCAGCTAGAAGAGGCAGGGAAGGATTCTTCCTTTCCCAGAGCCTTTGAAGGGAGAGGAGCCCTGCCGACAGCTTGAATTTGGACTAGAAGTCTAGCCTCCAGAACTGAGAGAGAGTAAGTTTCTGTTGTAAGCCACCACATTTGTGGTGGTCATGTAATATGGAAGCCCTAGAAAACCAGTACACCCAGCTCCATTTTTATTTGCTCCTCACTCTTTCCAAACTAAATAATATCTTATTTAGGGATGTATACGTAGGTGGTGAAATTATAAAAAGAAGTAAAGGAACGAATGACAGAAGTCGGGAAAGGGATATGATGGGGAGGGACACACGGAGCTTCTCAGGGACTGGATGGGGTCACAGGAGTTTTCATCTCCTTTTCTTTAGACCATACACACACTCTTCTATGTGTATATACATATGACAGTAAATTGGGGGGAAAAAAGACTAAACCAAGCAGAGCACAGCCCTCAAAAGAGAGGTAGACCAGTTGCTTAATCTGGGAGAGATGGTGCTGATTCATTCAAATTACATGAAGGTCTGGGGACGGGAGTCTTGGCGCCAAGGTGAATATTTAGCAAATCAGAGCCCCCTGTGCTAATGGAGATGAATAATAAATAAGAAATCTCAAAATGATAAATCATCAACCAAAGCTAAATTTACCATTACGACATATGGGAGTGTCTCCTCAGTTATGCCAAGTTTTGAGAGCCTGTCCTCCAGCTAAATGATATTAGGTCAGACTCCAAGCCCTCTGTGGCCACCCCCGCCTGACTCATTTCTCCCTCTGATAACCTAACAAGAGCTGGCCTTTTAGGTGGTCTGTACGAAATACCACTGAATCCCATAGAAAAGTCACTCCACCTCTCTATATTCATGGAGGTTCGACATTCGTTTCGGCACTAGTTTGCCTTTATTTCTCTCAACACTTCTAAATATTTCTTTCTAACAAGACAGAAGGCCTTAGGGTCAGAGTTTGACCTGTGACAAGATCTACTGAAACTTAATAACAGTTGTTTTTGTTTTCATTTCATTTATTTGTACAGGTTAGCTGATAATAGAATATTTGTGTTTTTCATTTATAATAGTATAAGATTTCTTTTAGTAATTTTTAAAAAGTCAATGCAAAGAAAAATATTAAGTAAATGGTATATGGGTGGTGTCCTGATCTGGAAACAATCATGAATAATGTCCATGGGTTACGGAGGTTTGGAAAACTGCTTATCTTCATGATTGTAGCAAAACGTAGGCCCCTATTGATGTACACTTTGTCTTGACCTAATACCCAATTTTATCTTGTATCTTTCCATACAGTCTGCACAGAAGGCCCTTAAGGGCAGAATTACTAGCTTATCCTCCCTGCGGTCCCCCACCCGACCTGGCAGCAGCTGGATGTGTTAGTCACCAGTGACCCCTGGCCGAGGTGTTCCTCTCTCTCCAGTCTCATTATCTTGCCTGGTACACTCTGGCTCCCCTTCATGCCTCAGGGATGGATGGCCCTGGGGGGATGCCCCCCCCCCCCCCCCCCCCCCCCCCCCCCCCCGCCCAGCAGCCATGGGATGGGGAAGTGGGTAATCTGAGAAGATGCACAAAATACTTCAGTGAAATAAGTGGCCAGTGAGGGGTCAGTTCTTTCAGAGAGTCTGGTTCTGTGCTGGTTCCTGGAGAGAGAACAGTGTGGGTTCCAGAAGAAAGAGAATAGGGTTTTTGCCCTTGAGGAGTCCTGTTTATCAGCTTCCAGAGGAGCTCATGAGACACATGCATGCAACACTTGGGAATGATTTAGGGGAAGTATATAGTGTTAAATTGTGTGATAATGGTTTTGGGTACTAAAGGAGTAATTCAGGAAAAGGGGGAGCAGTGAAGACTAGTTAACCAATGACTGTCTAGGGATCTGGCAGAAATTGAAGTAAGCCCGAAAGATAATAGGATTCCTTTCTGTCCTCTGGATGGCACAGCACATGAAGAGAGGTCTGGCTTTGGACCCCCCCTCCATTCCTCTCTGACTGTGGGCAACTGACTTAACCGGTCTGTGTCCGTTTCAGCATGGGTAAAAGGGAGGAAATACTTGTGCCTACTTCATAGGGTTGATTTAAGGATTAACCAAAGCATTGTATGTAAAGCTCTTTACATATATTATGCAAAGAGCATCATGCCACTACATAGCAAGGGATCAGTAATGGGTAGCTAGCATTAATTTACCAACCATTCCCTTTATTTCTACAGCAAAAAATTATTGCATGGTTATCATTTGTCAGGGACCCCCAGGCTTCCCACCAGTGTCGTCAGTACCGTGGACGCTGAGTCCCGTGGCTCGCACTTACAGAGGAGACACTCAATCATCATAGTAACAATAATAGCTGTGGTGTCCCGAGTCCCTGTTTAGGTGTCAGGCACTCTGCTAGGTGCTTCGTTACTACATCGCCTTTAGTCTTTATCCCCATTTTATAGAAGGGAGAGTAGAAGTGCGGAGTTTATGGAACTTGCCCAGGGTCACGTATAGAGTGTTAAAGCTGGAATTTAAATTGTCTGCTTTCGGGTTTTTTTTTCCTGATCCATACTGACTCTTGTTACTGCCACCCTATACCCATTATATCCCAAATTGAACTTGGCTTCCTCCAAAGGCTCTGCCTTTCAACTTCAGTCAGGGGTGCCACCATTCTACTCGTCACCCACGTCTGTAAGGCTGGGGACCTTCCCCTTCTCCGTCAAGCCTCTGTCTGGTTAGTTACTAAGGCTTTTAGTTCAGATGCACCTTTTCCTCTCTGTTCCACCTACCTGGCCAGCACCCCCATTGACTTGGCCTGGTCTTGTTTTCAGCATTTGTTCTGCTGCCGTACCCGTGAGGGGTGAGCTTTATACGATACACTTGGATGGACGTCATTCGATTTGGAAAAAACATTCTTAAATTTTCTAAGAAGTAAAGCACAATAATTTGTTTTTGCTGTGGCTGTCAGTGGTAGGAGCTCAGAAGGGTCTCACTGCAGTAGTATAGAGAGTGAGCTGCTGTGTTTATAACCTTTCTCTCCCCAGGGAAAGTGTACTGGGAGGGAACTACTCCATTCTGTTTTTAAAAGTGAAGCCTTTTTCTTTAACAAATGGGACAATTGGATATTCACATGCAAACAAATGAGGTTGAGCACCCTTATGTGATACACAAAAATGAACTAAGAATGGGTCAATGACCTAAATATAAGAGCTGAACCTGTAAAGCACTTAAAAGAAAACATAGAGGTAAATCTTCACGAACTTGGATTTGGCAATGGTATCCTTGATGTTACATCAGAAGCATGACCAACAAAATGAAAAACAGATGAAGTGGACTTCATCTAAGTTAAAAGCTTTTGTGCATCCAAGGACATTGTCAGGTAAGTGAAAAGACAGCCTATAGAAAGGGGAAAAATATTTGCAAATCATATATTTGATAAGGATTTAGTACCCAGAATATATAGAAAGAAGTCTTAAAAGAAGTATACAAACAGCTGGGGCGCCTGGGTGGCACAGCGGTTAAGCGTCTGCCTTCGGCTCAGGGCGTGATCCTGGCATTATGGGATCGAGCCCCACATCCGGCTCCTCCGCTATGAGCCTGCTTCTTCCTCTCCCACTCCCCCTGCTTGTGTTCCCTCTCTCGCTGGCTGTCTCTCTCTCTGTCGAATAAATAAATAAAATCTTAAAAAAAAAAAAAGTATACAAACGGCAAACAAGCACATGAAAAAATGTTCAGCATCATTAGTCATTAGGGAAAAGCAAGTCCAAACCACAGTAAGATACCACTCCACATCCTCTAGGATGGCTATAATTTTAAAAAGTAAATAAAAAGGAAAATAAGTGTGTTGGGATGTGGAGAAATTGGAACCCTCATACGGTGCTGGTGGGGATGTAAAATGGTGCAGCTGCTGTGGAAACAGCAAACATAGAATTATCATAATTACCTAGTAATTCCACTCCTAGGTACGTATCCCAAAGGACTGAACACAGGTCCAGAAACAAAGAGACGTACCTATGTGTGCAGAGCGGCACTACCTCGCGATAAGCACAAGGTGGAAACAGCTCAGGTGTCTGTCCTGGACAGGTGGCTAAACGAATTGTGGTGTATACATACCATGGCATAGTATTCAACCCTAGAAAGGAATGCCATGTGGCTACAGGCTGTAATATGGAGGGACCTTGAGAACATTATGCTACGTGGCATAACCAGGTGTGTCACCTGTTGCACGATTCCATTTGTACATAGTATCCACAATAGGAAAATCCATGGAGATAGCACATTGGTGGCTGCTGAGGGCCAGGTGGAGGGGAGAATGGGGAATGATTGCTGATGAGTATGGATTTCCTTTTTGGGGATGAAAAATGTTTTGGAACTAGATAGAGATCGAGAGTCATAGCCAGGATTACTGGCTGGCTTCTGAGAACAGCCTCTCCTCTTTGCTGAAGTCAGGACCCCAAGGCCAGGGATTTCTAATTCTGATGCCTTCAGGGGTCCGACAGATGGGGAAACCTGTTTGAAGTCCGCTGGATTTCAGGCAGCAGGGCGTGGGGGGGACTAGGTGGAACTGGACTGGACCTGCCCTATCTGAAGGCACTCATACTCAGGCAGATCTTTCCTGGGCTGATTCTTGCCCCATCTCCATCATTCTGCCAACCCTCTTAAGCCATCTGACAGACTAGGGTATTTAAAACATCGTCTTCACCAGGCCATTCATTTTCTAAAATTCCATTTCCTCCAATAGAACCTAAACTTCTTTGCTCCCCCTTCCAGCATAGACTCTGCAGAAGCTCAGCTGGCCCTATGTATCGTGAAACTGTTACCCTCCTCCCACTTACCCGGTCCCAGCACCTGGTGTCGGGGGGAGGGGCGGTGGGTAACAAGACCAAACCCCACTGGCTGTGTAAGCGGATGGGCTCACTCCGAATCTTTGGTTTTAGGGCGGCTTAGAAATGGTCAGCGGCTGGTGGCTGCCTCAGTACAGGGAATGAGGAGTTTCTTTAGTGCCACTGGCCCAGCAATTTGAGTGCATATTTGTCTGTTATCTGTGCTGGCAGAGATGGGGAAGGGGCACAGAAGAATCTGGAAAGATTTTTGTTATTTGATGAGATGGAGACAGTTTTTTTTTTTTTTTTCTTTAAATCTGTCCAAGCCTTTAGAGGCTTGGATCCATTCAACTCAGAGCCGGGTGGGGTGTGTCAGGGGAGTCCAAGAGAGGGTGTGGAGGAAGGACACCCAGTCCATTAGATCTAGGGAGGGGCTGGCACTGTTTTCTTTGTGCTTCCAGCTCCTAGCTCCTTGTAATCCCTCTTCACTGCTGATTTTCTGAAAAGCACGTAGGATGCAGAGATCTTTGGCCCACATCCTTCCAATATGTAACAATTCAGTGGACATTTGCAGGCTTGGGGCAGGAAGAGAAAAGTACAGTGTGTGATTTGAGGGAACTGTCTAAGGCCCTTGCCCTCAAAGGTACCCCCAAGCCCCTCCTTGGTTCCCAAAGTACCACCATCACAGGTCCCTTTCTTTAGATACCGAAAGATTTTGAGCTCTCAGAGAGTCTTAAATTGCAAAGATCTCTCAGAGAGGCAAAGGTAAAGCCTTCTTAAGAGCCCCTCAGTGGGAGTCGGTGGAGAATCAACCCAGGAAGGGTGTAACCCGGCCCATGTAGGGCTCAGAACTCATTTTTTCATTGTTTACCTAGACAGAGTGGCTGGAAGAACTGAGTCAACCTGTTTTTAGTTGTCATTCTGTCTTCAGTGGGTTCCTTTCCCCACCCTCCCCGTTTGGACTTGAATAGCAGGGAGGGGGAGAGACTCCTCTTCCTTCTCTGAAATCCTGAGTATAGAGCTCTGAATTCTCGGCAGTTCAATGTCCAGCTCACGAGAGGTGGTGCTTACATGGAACCTTCAGAACCATCCTACTTGTGGAAATGGAGGTCTGGCTTGCTCGCATCCATCACCCGCTCAGAGTTAGCTTACAGCACTTTAGTCAGTTAGCATTTCTGCTCTTTTTAGGAAGATTGGCTCCTGCAAGGGGACACATATCCCTGGAACCATCCTGTTGGAGAGGTGGCCGCTTCGTCTACCATCCTAGGAGAGCCAAGATGGCTCCACACGGTGGTGCTTTGGTGTTAGAACTTGGGAGACAGGCCCAGGGTATAACTGGTTCAGTGCACTATTTCTTTCTTCCTGGGTCATATCCACAGAGAGATTCGTGGCTGTGAACATGTGTGTACCCTTTGACTTCTCCAATTTGTCAGCCTGGGAGTGAGTTCCCAGGTCAAGGGAAAATCTCTGTGCCCAAAGACATGTTTTCTTATAGGCTTAAGTAAAGTAACTTGGAGAGGTTCATAGAAACTGTCCAGGTACAGTATGAAACCTTGAAAATCCACTGTGTTCCACCATTCCTTGTGGTCTGAGAGTGGTTATGGCCCAGGAGTGCCCAGGCAGACAGGAAACCCAAGTAGGCTGTCCTCAGAAGGGTCAGCTGTGACCTCACGGCTCCTTCCATAGGGTGTGAATGGGCTGTACGCCGTGAGGGTTAATAGACTCTTGAGTCCTGCTGCCTGTGTTGCAGTCCTGGCTTATTCGTTGGTGCTGTATCTCAGTTTCCTCATCTTGTAAAAAGGATATGGCAATGGCACCCACCTCATAAGGTGGTTGTGAGTTAAAGATAGTGCCTATTAAAGACTTGGCTCAAAAAATCTTACCAAAAATGATGGTTCCTACCATCAGTCCATGGTAGCTACCCAGGGAGCCTGAAGGAGAGGACAAGAGTCTGGCAGGAGGACTCTGTATTCACTGGTTTTCTTGTGATTTATAAAGACTTTCTAATTTCTTCTGTGTCTTTTCCTTGCCCAGTATTGATCCTCCAGAAGGTGGAGAATGGAGACCTGAGCAACAAGATTCTGAAGATCACTGATTTCGGCCTGGCTCGAGAATGGCACCGAACCACAAAGATGAGCGCAGCAGGGACATATGCTTGGATGGCACCCGAAGTCATTCGTGCCTCCATGTTTTCCAAAGGCAGTGACGTGTGGAGGTAAGGTCCAGAGGCTCAGGGTCAGTGCTTCCCAGGTCTATTTTGGCTGCACACACATTTCAGGACTTGGAGACTTGAAGATGCGTAGACTCCCAGGCTCTCCAAATAGGTCTAAGCGACCCCTTCAGAGCAATCTACAGTAATTTCCAGGTTGGCATGGGACCATTTCCAATGCCTTCACCTACCCAAAGTCCCTTTAGTGTGGTGGCAGGTACCACCTCTATGTGTTGGTGATTGCTCATAGGAAAGACCAGTAGATCCCAGGGGCAGTGGACACTCCCATATCTGACCGTAGGGTGGCGAGGGCACCCGGTCATTCCTGGGAACCTTTCCCGGGGTCATCCTGGCTGCCTTAGTAACTGTGGCTGTTACTGCTGGACTTGTCCCCATGGTAAGCTCTTCAACTGATGAGTATTCTTTGTGCAATCTCTTTCATTTTCGTGGGTTGGAAATTATCCTTTCTAGTTGTCTGGTTAACCTTTTAGTCAGGGCTCTATCTGTTGAACAGTGATATAGAAATGGGAAAAGATGGGTCTTAAGCAGATACCCAGAACCTCAGGGTCACAGATTAGACCAACCACCCCCTAGTAAATATCAGCCCAATAGGTCATAAGGACATGGATCTAAAAATCTTGTCTTCAATAAATAAATTAATTAAGTAATAAAAATCTTGTCCTCACTGGTGGGAGGATGAGCTTCTACAGAGTGCATCGTCATGGCTGAGCGATAGTAACGTCACGTGGTATGCCAAAAGAAAGGACCATAGGTTATCATTGTACTTGGCCCATGAAGTTGTTTCTTCCTGCTGAGTTGTAAAGTGAGCTGGTGTGTGTATATGGTGAGTGTATGTATTTCAGGGTTTTTTTTAAGATTTTATTTATTTGAGAGAAAGAGAAAGCGCACATGAGTAGGGGGGAGAGGGAGGGAGACAAAGGGGGAAAGAATCGCAAGCAGACTCTGCGCTGAGTGTGGAGCCCGAGGCGGGGCTCAGTCTCACGACCCTGAGATCGTGACCTGAGCTGAAGTCAAGAGTCGGATGTTTAACCAACTGAGCCATCCAGGCACCCTGAGTGTGTATTTTAAGTAACAGCTTTATTGAGATCTTAATTATAAAGTTCACCCTTTAAAATGTAGAAGTCAATGCTTTTTGGTAAATTTACCAAATTTGTATAAATCACCATTGTTTAATTGCTAGGGCCACTGTAACAAATTACCACAGACCTGGTGGCTTTAAACAATGGACATTTGCAGTCTGGAGGCCCGAAGTCTGACATTAGTATTAGAAGGGCTACACTCCCTGTAGAGACTTGAGAGGAGATTCTGTTCCACATAAGGATTCTGAGTATTAGGACATGGACATATCATTTTAGGGTTACCATTCCAACCACTACAACTGCTGTTTCCAGAATATTTTTATCACACCACAAGAAACCCAGTGCCTATTAGTAGTCATTCCTGAACCCTGCCTCCCCCTACCCCCAGCAACTACTAATTTACTTTCTGTCTCTGTGGGTTTGCCTGTTGTAGACATTTCATACACATGGAATCATACAATATGTGGTCTTAGTGACTGGCTTCTTTTATCACAGTTTCAAGGTTCATCCGTGTTGTAGCTTGAGTCAGAACTCTGTTCCTGTTTGTAGCGAAATAATATTCCGTTGTATGGAAATTTGTTTATCCATTCATAAGCTGCTGGACATTTGAATTGTTTCCACTTTTTGGCAGTTGTGAATAAGGCCGTCGTGGACATTTTTATACAAGCTTTTGTGTCAACATATCTTCAGTTCTCTTGAGTATATGCCTGGGAATGGATTTGCCAAGCCATATGGTAATTCTGTGTTTAACTTTCTGAGGAACCACCAAACTATTTTTTACCACAGCTATATCATTTTCCATTTTCATTAGCAACATAGGAGGGTTCTGATTTCTCTCCATCCTCTCAACACTTGCTGTTATATGTCTTTTTAATTATTGCCATCCTGTTAGATATGCGTATCTCAGTGGCGTCTTGGTCGTATTTCCGTAATGACTACTCATGTTGAGCATCTTCCCATGTGCTTATTGGCCATTTGTATATCTTTTCTGGATAAATGTCTATTCAGATCCTTTGCCTATTTTAAAATTGGGTTAGTTGTCGTCTTCTTTTTAAGTTGAAAGAGTTCTTTATATATCCTTAATACAAGTCCCTTATCAGATACATGATCTGCAAATATTATCTCCCTTTCTGTGGTCTTTTTCTTTTTACTTTCTTTTTTTTTTTTAAGATTTTATTTATTTATTTGACAGAGATAGAGACAGCCAGCGAGAGAGGGAACACAAGCAGGGGGAGTGGGAGAGGAAGAAGCAGGCTCATAGCGGAGGAGCCTGATGTGGGGCTCGATCCCATAACGCCGGGATCACGCCCTGAGCCGAAGGCAGACGCTTAACCGCTGTGCCACCCAGGCGCCCCTCTTTTTACTTTCTTGATGGTGTTCTTTGAAACACAAACATTTTTAATTTTGATGAGGTCCAATTTATCTATTTTTTTCTCTGGTTGCTTGTGCTTTTGGTGTCATATTTAAGAAATCATGTCCAAGGTTATGAATATTTATACCTATGTTACCTTTAACTTCATTTTTTTGCCTGTGACTACAGTAGTCCTTCCTTATCAGTGGTTTTGTTTTTTTATCGTTTCGTTTACCCGTGGTCAACCATGGTCTGGAAGGCCAGACCCATCATCAGAATACCTAACTCTGTGTCACAATGCTTACATCATTCACCTCACTTCATCTCATCACGTAGACTTCTTATCATCTCACATCATCACAAGAAGAAGGGTGAGTGTAGAGCTGTGAGATTTTGAGAGAGAGAGCATATTTTCACAACTTTTATTATAGTATACTGTTCATCTCTTACTGTGCTTAATTTATAAATTAAACTTTATCATAGGTATGTATGTATAGGAAAAAACATACATAGGGTTCTTGGGGCCCTTGGGTGGCTAAGTCTGTTAAGCATCTGACTCTTGGTTTTGGCTCAGGTCATGATCTCAGGATTGTGAGATTAAGCCCTGCGTCAGGCTCTGCACTGAGCATGGAGCCTGCTTGAGATTCTCTCCCTCTCCCTCTGCCCCTCCCCTGCTTGTGTGCTCTCTCTGTCTCTCTCTCTCTCAAAAAAAGAAGAAGAAAAAGAAACCCAGGTTCGTTCTGGGTCCCTCGGTGCATTGTTCTTGTCTGAATGGTTACATCTGAGTGACTATTAGTTCAGCATTATATTCTGCAGAAACGGAGAAAAAAGAGCTTATCCATCAGCAAGCAGCTTGTCTTTGATTTGGAGACAACCCAGAAGTCGTGCCCATGTCTTCTGTACGCACCCATTGCGTGCTCTCGGTTATGTGCGCACACTTGGCTCCAAAGGAGGGAGGCAAATGTAGGCTCCCGCTGGATAACTGTGTGTCCAGCTAAAACTCTTATTATGGAAGAAGGGGAGAATGGATTTGGGGGACAGTCAGCCACTTGCCACAGTCAGCTTCCATGCTGCAGCATTTCCTGCAAGCAGCAGTGTATTGGAGCCCATCAGATGCGCCTTTAATCGCACCCGCCTCGAGCCTACTTACCTAAGTGGCTCCAAGTGCTCTTGTACGTTCACCAGCGGAAATCTCGCGCCCGTTGCTGTATGTACAATATGCATACCCTGGTAACGGTATTCACCACCTACACAAATGCTTATGAGCAAGGCTCTGTGCCAAACGCTGTGCCTCTTTTTTTAATCTCATTCGTTCCTCACAAGACTCCCCCCAAGTTATACAGATGAGGTGACAGAGGCTGAGATGGTTTAAGTCACTTGCCTAAGTTCCGCCAGGTGGTAGAGGTAAAGCTGTGACTAGGACTAGATATGTCTCGGGGCGCCTGGCTGCTCAGTCCATTAAGCATCTGCTTTTCAGCTCACGTCATGATCCCAGGGTCCTGGGATCGAGCCCCGCATCAGGCTCCAGGGAGTTTGCTTCTCCTTTCCCTCTGGGGCTCTGCCTGCTTGTGTTCTCTCTCTCTCTGTCAAATAAATAAATAAAATCTTAAAAAAAAAAAGAAACTAGCTATGTCTCTTGGAACTTTGTGCCTACCAACTGTTGCCGTTGGTATACTCTTATTCCTGCACTTTGGGCAGCCTCTCCCAGGATGATTGGCGCACCATGCCTGGGGCCCCGCAGGATGTCCCAGAGGGGACCCAAGCAGGCCTAGGAAGTTGGACAAAGCTCATTCCCAAATTGACTTATAATTCGTTTACTCATTCAGGAATTGTTTGTTGAATGCTAACTCTTTGCCAGGTACTAGGCTGAGCCTGCGTCCACCCCCCACCCTCCTGGAACTCCCTGGGGTCTGGGGCCTCTCGGCCTCTGCTGGTGCTGGGTGCCCAAGGCCAGCTGAGCTTGTCTTACTGCTTTTCGAGTGTGTAGTTCTCTGGGCCTCTTCCATATGCTGTGATGGAGGATATGATGGTAGTGGCCCAGATCCTCAACTTCATATGTTTCCTAACCTGCTCGGATTTAGACCGCCTCAGGAAGAGTAGTTGACGAAACCCTTACCCACTGGTGGTGCTGTGTGGGGAGCGCAGTGGTTAGTGGTCTCCTGTAATGACATCTTGCCTGGTGTGGGGGGGGTGGAGTAGAGGCATTTTAAGTTTTTAAATTACAGAAGTAAAATGAAAAAAATTAGAAAATATGGATGGAAAAAAAGGGAAAAAGAAATCACCCATTACCCACTTCTAAAGAATAACCTCTAGGGGCGCCTGGGTGGCGCAGTCGTTAAGCGTCTGCCTTTGGCTCAGGGCGTGATCCCAGTGTTCTGGGATCAAGCCCCACATCAGGCTCCTCCGCTAGGAGCCTGCTTCTTTCTCTCCCACTCCCCCTGCTTGTGTTCCCTCTCTCGCTGGCTGTCTCTGTCAAATAAATAAATAAAATCTTAAAAAAAAAAATAAAGAATAACCTCTATTAATATTACGGTACATGTATTTCTGTTCACATGCTCATCTACCCATCCCTTTAAATGGGATTATTCTGTTTCATAAGCTGCCTTTGGAATATAATATAGCATGAGCATATTACCGTATCAATAAATATATATTGTGTCAATGTATTCATGTATATATTACATACATTAATAAATCATTTTGAATGAGGTCTGGTTAGCAACAAGAATAGTTTAATGTTACTTTACAATTTATGGAGTGTTTTCTCATGTGATGGTTCAACTGTCTTTGCCAAAGATATTTTTTTAAAGATTGATTGATTTTAGAGAGAGAGAGAGAGTGAGCAGAGGAGAGGGGCAGAGAGAGAGGCAGAGAGAGTCTTAAGCAGACTCCATGCTGAGGACGGAGCCCAACTTAGGGCTCTGTCTCAGGAGCCAAAATCAGGAGTCGGATGCTTAACCAACTGCACCACCCAGGCGCCCCTTTGCCAAAGGTCATAGAACAGTCAGTGTGGTTTCTGGAATGTGGGGTCACAGCTGATTACCACGTGTAGCAGCCCATTCGAGGGACGCCTTCTCCTTTCAGGGTGTGTGTCTTAGAGACCACATAGGTTAATAAGAAAAATCATCCCAGGGGTGCCTGGGTGGCACAGCGGTTAGGCGTCTGCCTTTGGCTCAGGGCGTGATCCCGGCGTTATGGGATCGAGCCCCACATCAGGCTCCTCCTCTATGAGCCTGCTTCTTCCTCTCCCACTCCCCCTGCTTGTGTTCCCTCTCTCGCTGGATGTCTCTATCTCTGTCAAATAAATAAAATCTTTAAAAAAAAAAAAGAAAAAAAACAAAAATCATCCCAGTCCAGCTCAGGATTTGCTGTGCCTTTGGTCGGGCTGCTAGCCACTCTGGTGCTTTTCCTCACTTTGAAAACACAGAACACCCCTCGCTGACCTATGACCCCACCCACCAAATAGTGGAAAGGATTACCATACCCCTGGAGGTGGTTAATTATTGACACAGGGTGCATTCCCCAGGGTTTGGGGTGAGGTTGCAAGGGCTCCTGGGAAATCACTGAGAGCACTGGGGGAGCTGGCGGCTCTCTGCTGGGGGAGGGGCTGAGGCAGAGTTTCAGCTGAGCTGGTACTTTGGCTGCTTGCACACAGTCTTGAAAGGGCCTCTTGACCTTCTCTCAGCCCTGGGAGGACATCAGAGTAGGTCAGACCTGAGGTAAATCATGTGGACTTCTGCCCACCTCTCCCTGGGGCTCAGACCCACCCAGTGTGTGATTCTTTAGTTCCTTTCTTGGACTGTATTCCTGCCAAAGGAACACCAAGGCTTCATTTACATTACCACCTTCGGTTACAGAAATAAAGAGGAACATTGGCAGAGGAAACTGGTTCACTCATTCCCAGAAGGCTTCTCGCCTGCATGCTGGTGTCCCTCAGCAAGGTGCCCAGCCGACACTGCGGGCTTTCCCTGACCCCACCAGATGCTTGCTTGTTCCAGGCCCTTCCCAAGGGGAAACACAGCGTTCACTAGCCATACATGGAAGCTTCTGGAGAAGTAGTAGTCACGTTATTTATCCCTTGCTGTTATTCTGTGAAGTGGGAAGTGTGGTCTTTGTTGCACAGGCGAGGAAAACCGAGGAGCTTCCTTTCCCAGGGCCATACTGCTGTGAGTGGTAAAGTAGACATTTGACTCAAGTCTGTCTGAATCTTCCTTGAGCAGCATTTGACCAGCTCCTCTTAGTTGTGGAGCCTTTCCAATGGAGCGAGATGCAGATGAACGAAGAAACAAGCCAGGCGAGAGCAGAGCTGCCCTCCTCGAAACTGAGAGGGGTAGAGTCCCTAGCTCCTCCCTCTTCCAGGTGGCCTGAGGCATCTCCATGGAAACCATCCCAGAGGCATCGCAAGGACACAAAGAGGACACAGGTTTAGATCTTTGAAACACTCTATTGTCTTTCCAGGTAGTTAGGGCTCAGACACCAGTTGTCTTCGCCTAGATAGAAGAGAGGGGTTCTTCGGGACTTGGGGTTTGTATTGCCCAGAGTGGAGGTTGGCAGTAATGCCAGGAGCAGACAACTGAAGATGAGAATCGCTGTGAGCCGGAAATCTCGTCGGCAGTGCTGAGAGTTCTTGGAGGTCACTGAGTAGCGCTGCCTGGCACCACCGCTGTCTCAACGAGTGACAGTAAAAGTTTGGCAGGAAGAATAATAGTGGAATTCTTGGTATTTGGGGCTTACTCGAGGGTCCACAGTGCAGCCTGCAGGACCATCTGACCATGCACTTTTCCCCACACCCACCCACCAACTCATTTACTATATGAGTCCCTACTATGTATGAGGCCCGAGAATTCAAAGATTAAACTACTATCCCTGCCCTTGAAGAGCCCGTAGGCTGGCCAACAGACCGCTAAACAGACGTCTGCAGCCTGGACAAGGGTTCCGAAACACCTGGGAGTGTCAGGGAAGGCTTCCTGAAGTGTCCAGTTTGGTTGCCATCAGCCTCAGGTTAAAATCCAGCTCACTGTCAAGACAAGACCTGCAACTGTCTACCAGGCTTTTTTTGGTTGTTGAGATACATAAAGTGATGGTATTTGGAGGGCTCACCAAGGAAAAGCCATTGTCCAAGGAGACTGGCCAGACCACTCTGGGGGGCCATCTGTAGGGATCTTCTGGGATGCCCTGGTGCATTGGTTGGCCTGTTGCTTTACTTTGAAGCCATGCGAGGCCACTTGGGATTCTTTGAGGGCAAGGCATGGCTTGTACGTGTTGACCCCTGTCTCTGAATCCCTGTCTTCCTCTACCTGGCAGTCAAGGTTAGTTGTCTCCTGCCCCCATCCTGGTCTGGCCAGGAGCGCATCTGGGTGTCTTTGTGCACTCATAGTGTCTCTCTTGGCTCATCTCTGTGTTCTAGTTGATGGTCTTTTCTGTTCCTCTCACTAGTCTCTTTATGGACAAGACCTGTATCCTGTATCCCGGTGCCCAGCACTGAGCTTGACGCATAGTAAATCTTCAGTAGATGTGTGAAATGAACGAGTACACCGTGGTGCATTTGAATTTTATCCTGAAAGACGATTAGAGTTTACCAAGCAGAGAAGTGGTAGAAGGGGATTCTAGAGAGAAGAAATTGAGACTTGTTCCAAGGTCCACCATGACTTATTCCATGTATGCCCTAAACTTATCTGAAACTTGCTTTCGTCTTCTGCAGAATGGTGATAATATTTATCTTGCAGGTTCATGGTAGGGATTCAAGGTGATGTTATAAATGTCTTGGCACCTTGTGCATACAAAGTACCATGATGAAATAGGTATTGGGCTTACTTTTTTTTTTTTTCCATTAAGTAATCTCTGTGCTCAACGTGGGACTTGAATTCATGACCCTGACATCAAGAGTCACCTACTCCACCAGCTGAGCCCTGTCTTAAAATAACATGACTTTGTTGGTTGTAAACTACTGATGAGTATTTTTAAAAAATTGAGCTTTATGTTGAAAATACAAGGAGAGCCACTCTTTGAACTATTCGTGGCCTTATGGTTGCTTCTCCTGGGAGGATTGTTGTTCCTGGAAGGGTTGGACACTATGTGATTTTGCCTTGTTCTTTTTTTTTTTTTTTTTAAAGATTTCATTTATTTATGTGACAGAGAGACAGCCAGTGAGAGAGGGAACACAAGCAGGGGGAGTGGGAGAGGAAGAAGCAGGCTCCCAGCGGAGGAGCCCGATGTGGGACTCGATCCCGGAACACCGGGATCATGCCCTGAGCCAAAGGCAGACGCTTAATGACTGCGCTACCCAGGCGCCCCGATTTTGCCTTGTTCTGATTGTGAATTCGTAGAATAATTATTCTGAGCTTTGTGCTCCCCATTCTCTGACTCACAGGACATGTGAAAGGAAATTCTTCATGTGGATTTGAAAGGTCAGGAGGAAGCTGAGGTCCTCACAGCTGACCCACTGCTCCACTCTTCCCATATAGGCCACCCTCGTGTGACTTTCCCCTTTGAATTACACATAGGACTCTGTTAACTGATCAGGGGCAGGGATCTGTCCAATCTAGTGTGCCTTCCAAGAAACCTGTTACAGGACAAAATCTGTTTGTCGTAGGTGATCAGAATGTATCTATGACGAAAGCTGAAGTTTTCTTAAAACAGGAAAAAATGGATTCTTAGGAGGCGACCTCTTCTTCCAGAGTCTTAAGTTAACAGTAACAACAACAGAAAAGCTATGGCCGGGGAGCGCTGATTTCAACACTCAGAGTCGCTCAGTGAGTCTCATGGCATCCTTGTGAGACTGGAGTTGTTATTCACACTTTGTAGATGGGGAATTTGAGGAACAAGACTTTGACACCAAGTGTGCCCAACTCAAGAACTTTTGCTTTTAGTGGGTCGGCCTCCTGGTCTCCTGCCTGTGTCCCATTAGTGCGTCTGCTGTGTCAGCCTCCCTCCGTGGCAGAGAGCATGTGGCTAGCTCCGAAAGGCCTCGCAAGCTCTGTCCGTGAGGTCGCATCTGTGGCAATCTGAGATTGCTTCTGTCTTCTTCCTCTCCTCAGCTATGGGGTGCTACTTTGGGAGCTCTTGACTGGCGAGGTGCCCTTCCGAGGAATCGATGGCTTAGCTGTGGCTTATGGAGTGGCCATGAACAAGCTCGCCCTCCCCATTCCTTCTACGTGCCCAGAACCTTTTGCCAAACTCATGGAAGGTAAGTGACCCCTGACTGGCACAACACTGGAGAAAGTTTACCTTCTTAGCAGCGCTTGGGTAGATTTCAGACAATTCTGGGTCCGTTACGGAGAGAGGAGATGAAGTACGAGTCAGTCAAGGAGGGGTCCTGTGGGTGGTTGGAAGAGCTACTTCCAGATGATGTGGGCACCCGCTATGCTGATGTCACAGGTGCTCCTTCTGTCCATCTCCAGCGACTGTAGAGCTCAACTTAGTAACTAAAGCCCACTATCCAGTACTTCAGTATTTTATTATTTAATACAAAATGAGAAGATACAGCAGCTTTTATTTTCAGGACCTCTGAGCATATTACATCTAGAAACGAAGAATATCTGAGAAGAAAGGAACTCTAGAAGTCACCTGGTCCAACCCTATAATTCCCTGAGTGAGAAATCCAAAACCGAGAGGGGCAAAATGCACTCTGTTAGCTAGTGTCTGAGCTGAGAATAGGTAGAGTTCACTTTTCCTGACACCCAGTCCAGTCCTTTTTATCTTTGCCTGATCATCATCCCATTGAGGTGGGGAAGGCTGCTCATTTATTGGTGGGAAATTGAGGTCCGAAGTCTAGTTACCCACTATCAGGACTGGAATCGTTTAGGAACATGGTACATCCTGGTTGTCGAGCCCAAGCTCTTCAGACTTGCTTTTCTGATGGTAAATCAGCAGGCAGAGCCGGTTGGGGGCAGAACTGCTGCAGCTTATTTCCACGTTCACTCTTCACGGTCATGAGCTTGGGCAGCTTGCTTTACCTCCCCAGCCCTCCGTATGGCTGCTGAAATCCCTGTGTTTCTGTTTCTGGAAGGAAAAATGAGAGGGAGTTTTCTGGTAAATGAGGTCACATAATATTCTGTCTTACGCTTGTCTCTGTCCATTTGTGCTCTCTGTCTACTCTCGTGTTCCATGCAGACTGCTGGAATCCTGACCCTCATTCACGACCATCCTTCACAAATATCCTGGACCAGCTAACTACCATAGAGGAGTCCGGCTTCTTTGAGATGCCCAAGGACTCCTTCCACTGCCTGCAGGATGACTGGAAACATGAGATTCAGGAGATGTTTGACCAACTCAGGGCCAAAGAAAAGGTAAATAAAACAAGAAGAAGGCGTGCATCGAATCAGTGGGCCTTCCTCACTGGGCCTTCCTCACTGGGCCTTCCCCACTGGGGCCTCTGGACAGATTCTGACACAACCACCTTCCCGCTTAGTTTGAGGTACCAGAGCAGCTTTTTCTTCCTGACTTTCCATAGAGAGAGTTCTCCAGGTCTCAGGTGTGACCTGAAGTAGTAGAGACGTTTTCGTTCTTTCTGTGATTTGGCAGGAACAAGTAGGGGTGTCATGAGTCCTTAGTTCTTCACACAGAGTATCTACTTCATTGTCCAAACCAGAGGAAGAGCGCCATGGGGCAGGTACCAGCAGAAAATATGAGAGGGTTCTAGAAACGTTTCTTGGTTCCATACTGGACTTCCAGAGTGGGGGTTAACTTGAGATGGAGACACTTCAGCACTGAGCACACTTACCAGCATATCCTGCTACTGTCTTTGGTGTCAGAATCAGAAACAGCAGATGGGCTAAAAGCACCATGGTTCTGAAATTATATGGTATTTTGCATGTTTTTATGAAAAAGGCTCAAGCCTGAACTGACTGAGGAGTTCAGATACTCTTAGCTTACTAGACATCTGCCTTTCATTTTGGTGGCCATTCCTTACATGGCTCCTCTCTGGGCCCATGGTGTCTGGAGAGCAGTCTGAGTCCACAGAGGGGAAGCAGATCACAAGCACTTATGTTGTTTCTACCGCAGGGACCAGGCTGGATCTAAGGGCTACAGCTAGGGGCCCAAGAAGCGTCCATGTGTCTCTTGGTTAATTTCTTGTTTCCCTTCTCATTGTCTGCTCTGGGCATTTGGGATGCCACATAATAACAGTAGCTGAAATTATGTACATCTTATGGCTTCCCAGTTCTTTCCCTTGAAAGATGTGATGATGAAAGAACCTTTCGTCCTTTTTATCCAGGAGTCTCATGGCCCCTGCCTGCCCCCAGGAGGACAGGTGTTACTGTCTTTCTCATCTCAGGGCGAAGGGTCAGTGACCTGTCACACAGCCAGTAAGTGGGGAAATAGAATCTTCAACCTGGGTCTTCTGATTCTAAAGCCATCTTCTCTCCAATAGTGTTTGCCTAAACAAATGACTTAAAAATTATTTCTGGAGCTGATTTGAAGATTTAAACCCCTTTTTATGCCACATAGCAACCCTAAACCTGGTACTATTTGGCAAGTCAGTGAGTGTTCCGCAGGGGAATGGAGTGAGCTTACGACAAATCTTTTGGGACCTGGGTGGGGGAGGGGACCAACGCTGACTATTGGGCAGAATGATTAAAAGAGGGTGTTCCTGGGGCACCTGGGTGGCTCAGTCAGTTTAACATCTAACTTTGGCTCAGGTCATGATTTCAGGGTCCTGGGATCGAGCCCCACGGTGGGCTCCCCACTCAACAGGGAGTCTGCTTCTCTCTCTCCCTCTGCCCCTCCCCCTACTCCTGCTCTCTCTCTCTTTCTCTCCCAAATAAGTAAATAAATAAAATCTTAAAAAAAAAAGAAGGTGCTCCTGTTACTAATGCTGTTCCAACTAGAAGAAACCTAGAGTTGCTGGTCCTTTAGGTTGTTGAATCACTTGATTCTTGGTTTTCTTTCTCTTGATTGGTGAAATTATAAAGGTACCTGCCAGTAAGAAAACGAAAGTTGGATTTTGTCATAGGTAGTTACTAGGAGAAGCCAAACCCATTCTCATAACAGCTAACATTCGTAGGGCATGTACTATGTGCCATGCTCTGTTATAAAGTGATTTATATGAATTCTTACATAATCTTACATAATAAGATCATAATTGTCTTATGTAAACAACTGTGTGATGTTAGTGCGGTTGACTCCATGTTACGTATAATGCCCACGGTAACTCGCCCCAGGCCACGATTCAGGTGGTTTGTTCCAGAGTCCTTGCTCTTAACCACTGTGCTATGATGCCTGTCCGTTATAAGACTCCTAGTTGGGGAAGTGAGGGTGAGGGATGGATAATGACCTTTCTCTCTAGGGAGATGCCTCTTACATCATTGTATGCAGGTGATGTGATTTGCATACTAGGAGGCTGATCCCCAAATGGGTGTTTCACAAGGAGGAGGAGACTCACCGTGTTTGAGGGTCTGGCTGATAATATGGTGCCGTTGGCGAGTATTCTGTGAGTGTCCTGGTTTCCCATGTGGTTCAGCTCATTCTCAGTTTGTCTCAACTTACTGCTTCCAGGTATCGTGATGATGGATTTGTCTTTGGACTGGGGTCTGAGTTCCCTCAAAGGAAGGGTCTACAACACAAACCATCCCCTAGATAAGAGCAGGTAGGAGAGGAAGACTTAGGAAGGCTGAAATTAGCTTGAACTTTTTAACTTTCCCATCTATCAGCAAATCACCCAGCCAGGAATGATTTTTCTGAATCTTACATGTTTTTGTTCTCTGGATGGTGAAAACAGTAGTGGAACAAGGAGAGCCAAGGCTTTGGGGGTGAGGGGTGGCATACGACAGTGAATCTGTTTTTGGTTTATTTCATCGAAGGAGACATTCAAAAGTTCAGGCTCATCTCTCAGATACTTAATGATGAATCTGGGTTCCTGTAAAGGATTGCATTTATAAAATTGAACTCTATCTTCCCCTCCTTCTTTCTCATTCATTCATTGACACTGAGCACCCATCATATACAGAACAATTTTTTCTTTTCCTTTCTTTTTTTTTTTTAAGAGGGAGCGATGGAGTGGGGTGGCAGAGGGAGAGAGAGAGAGAGAGAGAATCCCAAGCAGGCTCCACAGTGTGGAGCCTGATGTGAGGCTCAGTCTCACCACCCTGAGGTCATGACCCAAGCCAAAACCAAGAGTCAGACGTTTAATCAACTGAGCCACCCAGAGGCACCCAAGACAATTTTCAAGGTGCTAATCCTTTTCTCACTTACACCCTTTCTATCACTTTTATTATCCATTTACTTTTATTATTTTAAATTTTTATTATCAACTTTGATACTCCCGTGAGAATAGAGGGCAAGTTGAATGAAAAGTTCCTAACATCAGAATATTTTATTCCTCTCTTGTCCCTGTTCTCTCTTCTGTTCTCTGCTCGCTGCTCAGCCTCCCCAGTATGTGCTCACATGCTTTTTTCTAGCCCTAGGCTCCCTTTCTGCAGTACTTTGTTTTCGTCTAGAATGACTTCTTAGAGTAGAACATTCCATGGAGAAATTTTAAGTTTCCACCACGGAAGTGTTGCTCTCACTGCTTTATTGAAGAAATGCCCCACTTTTTTACGTTTTAGTGCTTCATCCCACCCCAGGCCAGTCTTAGGCCCTGGGTAAGCAGCGCTGACAGTAAGATTCCAGATTCGATCATTGTACGCACCTGTTCGGTTTCCTGATTCCATACACCTCCCCCCTCCCCCGCCCCATCTCAGGAACTCCGTGCTGGGTACAGAAGGGAAAGGGGAGGAAGGGAGAGGTTCTGCCCATCTAAGACAGCAGCGGTGCTAGAGCAAGTGCCTGGCAGAGACTTCGGGAAGCGTTTTCTCTTCTCTTTGCTCACGATCCTTCCAGAGCACATGGTTGCCCTTCAAGATGAGAGTTCAAACCATATGCCTCCGTGGAGTCCCTCACCAGCTGAATAGAGGTTTAGAAGACATGCCTCATTACCTTTCAAACAATCACTCAGGAAATATAATTTTATTCGAATGTTAGGTGATACCTGGAGGGCAATTCATTTATCATGGACACATTTTCAGCTAGATCACATTAAGTTGGCTCTGGTTTAAAAAAACGTCCTTCATATAATGGAAAAAATGAAAATAGAACCAAGGCTGTGAAATTTAAGTACATGATAATATTTTCAACCCAGACCCCCATTTTTTTTTCCAGTCATAGGCAGTTTTAATCAGTAATCAAGGAGCAGCTAGAAACTCTCAGCCCCTGTCTCCAGGGCTACCATAGCTGTGTCCTCAGTGTGGCTGGGCTGAGCCTGCCCCTCCCCGGCATCCGGGGTGGTCAGCGATTCCTTTACCAGCCAACTGTGAGACCTGAGCCCCTGCCTGGGAATGAGAGTAGGGGGCATTATAAGAGCCCTCGAGGGCCTCGGCCTCCCCGCCTGCCCTGGGCACCCCCTCTTCTCTGCCATGCTTCTGCCCCTGCAGGAGCTCCGCACCTGGGAGGAGGAGCTAACGCGGGCCGCGCTCCAGCAGAAGACCCAGGAGGAGCTGCTGCGGCGCCGCGAGCAGGAGCTGGCCGAGCGGGAGATCGACATCCTGGAGCGGGAGCTCAACATCATCATCCACCAGCTGTGCCAGGAGAAGCCCCGGGTGAAGAAACGCAAGGGCAAGTTCAGGAAGAGCCGGCTGAAGCTCAAGGATGGGAACCGCATCAGCCTCCCTTCCGGTCAGTGGCCGGGGACCTGCTGGGGGGTGGGGGCAGGGGGCCTGGGGGAGCCGGGGACCGGGCTCGGAGGCAGGACGTGCTGGGTCTCAGGACGGAGCAGGTTCCAGGTGGGCCGCTCTGTTCAGGAGCAAGACTGGCCTGCAGCAAAGCTGCCCCCCTGCAGGGGAGGTTTTGAGTGTGACTAGCCACAGAACGGGAAGGAAGACGGACCGGCGACAGGCGGACCGGACAGCAGGCGTCCAGACTGCTAGAGCGTGGCGGCTCGCAGGGAGAACTCCGGGCTCTGCAGAATAGCTCATCTCAGGGTGTCTTTAACTAACTAGTTTTCTGTGGGCAGTTGAGACTAGGATTCGCGGGTAGGAATTTGATTTACCTACAATCTTTCAGAAGCACTTTGGGTGAATAAAGGTACATTTGTAGTATGTTCAGCCTTGGGAAAATGCAAAGTCATAGGAAACTAGGAATTAGAATCTGTGGGGTGTAATGGACCCACGGAGGGAGGGGAGCGCTCAAGTGTGTGTTTATTGTATTCCAAGCCTGTAAGGTCCTGGGAAGCAAACTCAGTAGAGGGGTAAGGACACCAAGGGAAAATGGCATCATAGGGACAGTAGCGGAGGATTTTAAAAAAGCACCAGGATGATGGCTTCGGTACAGACAAGGGAATTCATTCAGTGAAATTCAGTGGATGAGTTTGTGGGACATGTTTACCAGTGTCCTTTTTGCACATTTTTTCTGGCCAGGCAGCAGAGTCTGTGAGCCCCTCGTGAGCGTGCCGCGCGTGGCAGCCTGCTGCCGTGTGCTGGGGAAGCTCAGAGGGAAACAGTAGCTCCCACCTTCAGGGAGACCACGTCTAGTCGGGAGACCCAGGTGCAGACGCTCAGCTGTTGATTACACGTCTTGGTAGATGAGGACCCTGGGACTTAGAAAGCCAGGGCTGTACGGCTTACCTTCTTTATGCTGTGCCGTCAGTGCGTTTGGAAGGCATCCCATTAGCCCCATGGCGCTTGCCTCCCTAGGTTCCCACCAAGGATTAGTCCTTATTCCTTGCTTTGCTGCCCTTAGTGAGGAGTATCCGTCTGCCCGCTTTGGTCCCCGAGAAAAGGGGGCCTGTCCTCATAGATTGTAAGAAACAGAATTTTAAGTGAGATTTCCTAGAATAATCAGCAAGTCTCATGATCTTAGGAAAACTATCGTAAATGTGTAATTGCTACACCAGTGTCCACTGTAGATGAGGTTGACTTGGAGAGTGAATTTTCCTTCTCCTCATACGTTCGTCTTGCTGTCCTGCCACCTTTGGGGAGAAAGAGATGATTCTGAAAGAGAAGGTTTCCCAGGAGAACAGGGGGCTTCTTAGGAAACCAGGGCCTGTCCCTCAAGCTTGCCAGGAGATGTCACTTTTCTCATAGGAACTGGGGTATGGAAAATCCTAATGCACACACGTGTCTGTTTTTCCCCAAGCAGATTTCCAGCACAAGTTCACGGTTCAGGCCTCCCCCACCATGGATAAAAGGAAGAGTCTCGTCAACAGCCGCTCCAGTCCTCCAGCGAGCCCCACCATCATTCCTCGCCTTCGAGCCATCCAGTGTGAGACTGTTTCCCAAATTAGTTGGGGCCAGAACACACCAGGGGCATCTGTCCCCTGCTCTGTCCAGCCACCGACTGGCCCAGGCTTGCTCCATCCATAACTTCTGCCGCCTGTCCTCGGCAGTGTGTAGATACTATACATGCACATATGTACGCAAACCCTTGGCCCTCCTGCTTGTCTCTCTCCATTAGCTTTATACTCCTGCCTCCCCTGCTTTTCCCTAGAGACCAGCAGAGGGGTTTGTGGGTATTGATGGGATCTTTCCTGAACTACAAAGCAATTCAGAAACTGGTGTGTGATGTAGATAGCGTGGTACCTGGCCTGGGGGCCTTGTGTGCTCTCTGCCATATTTGGGGCATCGTTGTTTTTCTTTTGTTCATGCTTCCCAGGGAAGGGTGTTTTCAAAGTGTAGGTCCTAAGGAAACTTGCCAAATACTTTGTGATAGGCCAAATCTGAACCAATTTTGCTTTGACCACAGTGTTTATTAAAAAGAATTTACACACATGTGTGTGTGTATGAATGGAGTCATTTCCCTAACTTAAAGATAGAGATTTCATTTAAAAACAAAACCAAAAAACAAACCCTAGCTGGCTGTGCTTGAAAAATCCTTTCATTTCTGTGGATTCCCTTCCTTCATGTGGCCACAGTTGGCTGGAAGCGATGGTGGCTTCCATATGCTCTGTATTTCGCTTCAGTCCCCTCAGCTCCTATTTTTTGGTGTCTGGAACCATCCACTCATTTATGATGTAAGCCTAGTCTCTGAAACATTTGGGTTTCAACTTGTGCTGTAAGGTAGCAATGTCAGAAGAACGTTCCTCCTCTCTTATCTGTTGTATTTCTCTAGGCCTCTTCCTTCCCCTCCTCCTCCTATTCCCGACTTCCTGCTCCATAGTCTTGAGCTCCTCATTGTCTTCCTTTCTTTTTTTTTTTTTTTTAAAGATTTTATTTATTTATTTGACAGAGATAGACAGCCAGCGAGAGAGGGAACACAAGCAGGGGGAGTGAGAGAGGAAGAAGCAGGCTCCCAGCGGAGGAGCCTGATGTGGGGCTCGATCCCATAACGCCAGGATCACGCCCTGAGCCGAAGGCAGACGCTTAACCGCTGTGCCACCCAGGCGCCCCCTCATTGTCTTCCTTTCTTACCAAAACTCTTTTCTGCACTTCCAAGTCTTCCTCACCCCCTTATCTTTTTTTCTTTCCTACCTACCACCTTCCCTACCCACCCCCAGGCCAGTTCCACCCAACAAAACAAGTTCCTTAAGTCAGATCTGTTTGGAACTCTGATGTCTGGCTGGCCTGAGCTCCAGCTTTGCATTGGACTTAGGAGAATCTGGGAAGTTTTTCCATGTTTGGTACTTTGAGAGTTCTCCATGATTGGTGCCTGAGGACTTGAAGGCTCCACTTGGGCACAGAGTTTTTGAGGTGTGACTTCTTCCCTGCAACTCCATATGTGTATGTGTGTGCGTGTCTGTGTCTGGTGAGGTAGAGGCTAGTTTTGGGGGGACTCTGTCTATCTTTTTTCCAGATCCCATCCAACTTTTGTTATTCACAGTGACACCAGGTGAAAGCAGCAAAACCTGGGGCCGGAGCTCAGTCATCCCGAAAGAGGAAGGGGAGGAGGACGAGAAGAGGGCCCCCAAGAAGAAAGGACGGACGTGGGGGCCAAGTACGCTTGGTCAGAAGGAGCTTGCCTCAGGAGATGAAGGGTAAGAGCCAGAATGCAGGAGAGTCTTTCCACTTAAAGATGGGTATTCCCTTTTAAAACTACGATGTGAAATACTTCTGCTCTGTTGTGCGTTTCATTGCTTTCTGAGAAATTACAAGCCTCTTGCTCTTTGCAACGGTTTTCCAATCTCCTTGCTCCCCGGAACCTCCCCTAGGACGGCCCTCAGCATACTTTCTGTGTAAAGGGCCAGCTAATAACTATTTTAGGCTTTGTGGGTCCTATTATCTCTCTTGCAGCTCCTTCGCTCCGCCCCGTGTTGCCATGCCGAAGCAGCCGTAGACCACGGGCAACGCGTAAATGAAGGAGCGTGCCTATGTTTGTTCAGTAAAACGTCATAAACACAGGCGGTGGACGGGAGTTAGCCCCCCAGTTATAGTTTGCTGACCCCTGCAGGCGTCTGGCTCAGAGTAGCAAGTAGACCAAGCAGTAACCGAGTATGAGGAGTTCTGCCACATGTTCTACTTCCATCTGGCTCGTCCCCTTCAAACGTCCGCTCAGAGCAAAGAGAAGGACGAGCAGGGCTTACTAGACTCTCTTGACTTGGAGGCTTATGCCGAAGCAGGGGTGGACGGAATAACCCAGCCCTGGTAGTCAGTGCACTCAGATGTAACTCCAAGGCCACTGGAACTTTTTTTTTTTTTAAGTTCAATTAATTAACAGTTTCAGAGGTAGAGTTCAGCGATTCATCAGCCTTCTCTAACACCCAGTGCTCATGACATCACGGGCCCACCAGAACTTCTTTTAAGCCACCCTGACAGGTGTGAGCGCCTCCTCTGGGAAAAGCACGAGACCCAGCTTTGTGTCTTGGATGTGCTTGTGTTCTTCCTGTGGCTTCCACGTTAAATTGTCTCAAGTCCCGGTTCTTCAGAGGCCAGTCCCTTGCCCTGTAGTTAGCAGTGGCGAGCGTAACCACTGACCCCAGACCGCCTGGGTGTGAATCCTGGCCCCACCAGGCCTCGCCCTGTGGGCTTAGGTGTTCCCGTCTGTAAAACGGGGCTTATGTCAGCACCCACCTCGTGGAGCTGATGCGAGGGTTCAGTAAGTTCCTCCTTGGGAAGGGCGGACAAGATCCGCTGGCTCATGGTGAGCCTGTGTAAATACTGCTCTGAGGGTCCCTCCGCGCTTTGCGTGCGATTTCTGTGTCACACCTGGAGAACGAGCGTAGTGGCGTATAGCTCTTATTCTTGCTGTTAGAATCTGGAATCCTGTTTCTTGACTTTTCTAAGTGTGAGAAGCAGCAGCAACCCCCTTCTCCCTTTTCAGTGACTCTCCCGAGCTTGTGCCTGGACCTGTTCCTGGCTCTGGGATTCCTTTGACTACTAAGAAGATTTCAGGTCCAAAATCTGTTTTCTCATGTCAGATCTGAGCTGAAGGTGAAAATACCAGTTTGGTGCATAACAGATTGAAGCCAGGCTTTATAAATTACTAGATGCCTTGGAACAGAGCAAAGAAAGGAAGGGAGGGAGGAAAGAAAAGGAAAAGGAAGAAAGAAAAAGAACATTTAGGTATTTAGGGCCAGCTCCCTAAGCGCCGTGAGAGTTCGGTGACTGAGCCCTCTAGGGATGGCAGAGTGCCCTGCCGTGGGAGGTAACGTAGGGCAAGAGCTCTCAGGCTGATTTCCTTTGAGCCCTGGGGTAGAGCAGGGTTGAGGTGGGTCTGAGAAACTCAGTCACCCTGAATCCCTTGGTATTTCTGACACTCATGTGATTCCTGATAGATTCACCTGATGGGATTTCCTGTGGATCCCAGTAGTTCTGTTTCATTGATAGATATTTTTTGTCTTGCTGGTAAATTAACTTCATTTCACATTCCAAAATATTAATTTTGGCATTTTCTTCCCCCTTGCATAGATTTGCCCTCAAAACTGTTGTCACGTTCAAAATAGGACTTAATTTTTTATGATTCTCAGTTCCTATTCAAGAAATAAAGTATATTCCATTCATTCTCGAGTAAAGACCTCTTTCATGTCAGACATTTTTGAGAGCCTCTGTATGACAATATTTCTAATTTTAGTCCCTATCAACGGAAGAAAATATGTCACAACAGAAAGCTGTATTGAATTCAGTAATGTTAAGTGAATTTGCATTTCCATCATTTCAAAAAATAGTATGTATCTCAGAGGGAACATATGTACTGCCTCGTAGACAGCTTGGGATCTGTGGATTCATGCGGTCTGTGCATTGTGCTGTGGTGGCTCGGGGACCTTTGTCCCACAGATTGGGAGGTCCTGGGGCTGTGGCAGCTCAAGCAGGGCCACCACGTTGAGATTCCTGCATGGTGTGGGCTGTGCTGACCGGGCCAGAGGAGGGCAGCTGGCCACACAGTTGGAGTTGAGCCTTGAGGGCTCCCATGTGGGACAGGCTTGAGTTGGATGCACCCACTGTTGCCTACTACTCGTTTTCTTTATTCATTGAAGATCCCCTCAGAGACGTGAGAAAGCTAATGGTTTAAGTACCCCATCAGAATCTCCACATTTCCACCTGGGGTGAGTCTAACCTTCACCCTTCCATCGAATGTGTTCGTAATAGTCTCCCTTCCATTTCCTTGCTCTCACGGCACACCCCATAGAATCGAGCCTCGTTGTTGCCAAGGCTGTGCTGACTTTTCTTCTTTGGTACCCTCGTGCACCCTGGGAGCTTCCTGTGTTGGTCTGACTTTCCCTTTCTTCCCTGACCACTCCTGTTGTTGGGATTCTCCTGGCACCCTTAGTTATAGGGAGACGATCCAAGGCAATTTATCCTTTCGTCCTTAGCACTGGCTTTGACTTTGCTAATCAGGATTCCCTTCAACACAGAGCTGGAGGTGATGTTAGAAGATTATCAGTTAGAAGTCCCAGACTGGGGGTTTAGGAGATGCTTATCTCTGGCTGTGTATTTTGGTAGAAACCACCGGTGGCTGGAATGTACCTGAATTTGCTGGTATTTCTGATAGCACTTGAAACAGAGATCTGAAATGAGGGGAAACATAGGTCCTTCTCTCTCCCTCAGGATGGACTGGGAAGGGTGGGCTTTATTTGAATAGCTTTTTCTGGCCCTAAAATGAGAGCCACCTCTGATTATATTCCTGGTATTTCCAAGGCAATCTATAACCCACAGATTACCTCAGTCTTCCCTCTTTATTGTCCACAGTGCTTCTAGGCCTGTGATTCCCCCATCGTATGAGGGGGTGGGAGGGTACCCCGTCAGGATCCTCAGAGTTACTGGCTTGAGGGTGTGAGTGCATCACAGGGATTTGAAAGCAAGCTCCTGCCCTTTTCCCCTCCGTTCCCAGGCAAACCAGGGGCTCGAGTACAGTATTATGTACTCCCCACATAGGTCTGTCCCAAAGTGCACTGGGTTGGCGCAGCTTTGTTGACTGTTTTTTGTTTTTAAAAAGTGGCTGGCTTTGAAAGTTGCCTAAGCATGCCATAAGCTTGGAAGGAGTGGAGAAACGGTCTGAGTGGAGCAGCCTGGCTGTCCGTGTCTGCTGGCTCGTCTGCCCGGGGCTCGCCTGGCATTGCGGTGTCCCCGAGGTCAGCACTGCGCTGTAGACAGTGTCCTGGAGTGACGGCCTCTCCCAGAAGATGGGCTCGGGCAAGACCCTGGCAGAGCTGGGCAGTCCTCACTCTTCCTGTTCTCCTGCCAGCCTGCCTGCTAGATCTTTCCCCGGCCCCACAGCAGCATGGGGAGGGGTGGGCTCGTGCACTGCCTTTCCTTTCCTAGAGCATGTGCACTTCTGTTCGTGATGCAAGGGGACTCAGTAATGTTTGCTGCCTGTACCCCAAGGCTCTTGGGCTTTGGTGGAATTAAGCACACAGGTAGAGACATTTGCACAGGCCCATGGAGGTGAGGGTGGAGTAAGGGAAGTAACCAGTTCTCACAACTTCCTCGTTTCCTCCTATTTAGCCTCAAGTCCCTGGTAGATGGATACAAACAGTGGTCGTCCAGTGCCCCCAACCTGGGGAAGGGCCCGAGGAGTAGCCCAGCCCTGCCAGGGTTCACCAGCCTTATGGAGATAGGTGAGCATTGCCTTTGTCCTGACTGTCACTGTTCCCTGCGGGAAATTTTGGCCAAGCTTCTGGGACTGTTTCAGGACCCCTAGTGCCCCTTCATGGGGGTTGTCTCCTCTTTACCCAACTCCTGGGCTCCCACCCAATTCCCTCTTGGCTTGCTCTACTCCCAATTCATCGAACCTTCCCAAATCACAGTTTCTTCCTACTGCTGCCATTGGGACCTGCCCTTGGCCTCCTATCTCAAGGAGCCAGGTATAGTCTCCTTAGGGCAGTGCGGAGGGTGAGACCTTGAATCAGGCACTTCCCTTTGCGGGGTCACTTTCCTTTGTATCCTGATGTGGGGAGTCTGCAAAACAGGAGGTGGTGGTAGAAGGCACTGTGATCTTTCTCCAAGGAAGCTTTCCAGTGGCCTGTGATTGCTGAACGGGTAAGGTCTTCTCCAGGCTCTCTCTCAGGTAGTAAGTCCTCTTCTCTCTGAAGATTTCCAAGGTCTTAGTAGGTCCATTGATAGAGTAAATGCACCTTCACATGTGGAGTGGTCTTAAGACAGGTCTCCGGGCCATCCTAGAAATTCAAGATCCCTTCCAAGTTTAAGGTGCAAAAAATTAGGAATGTTACTGTTCTACCCACTATTCTAGGAACCTCACCTCTTGTGTTGAGGGTCCCGATGAAAGAAGTAGAAAAGTAGCAGATTTCCTTTTCTGAAAACACGAAAAGAAGCTCTGGAATGGAGAGGGATTTCCTTGTGTTGGTCACAGTTGAGTGCGGAGGGCAAAGCCCTGGGGGTTCGATGCCCGGTTCCTTATCCCGCCTGTGAGACTCTTGACCTTTGCGTTCCTGACGCTCCGCCAGGAGGCCCAGGGTTGGGGAGAAGGACGAGATTCTTCCACTTGCTGCTTCATTCCATTTGCTGTCTCCCCTCCCTTCCTCTCATCTTCACAGAGGATGAGGACAGCGAAGGCCCAAGGAGTGGGGAGAGCCGTCTACAGCATTCACCCAACCAGTCCTACCTCTGTATCCCATTCCCTCGTGGAGAGGATGGAGAGGGCCCCTCTAGCGATGGAGTCCATGAGGAGCCCACCCCGGTCAACTCAGCCACCAGTACCCCGCAGCTGACGCCCACCAACAGCCTCAAGCGGGGCGGCACCCACCACCGCCGTTGTGAGGTGGCTCTGCTCGGCTGTGGGGCTGTTCTCGCAGCCACAGGCCTAGGGTTTGACCTGCTAGAAGCTGGCAAGTGCCAGCTGCTTCCCCCGGAGGAGCCTGAGCCACCAGCCCGGGAGGAGAAGAAGAGGCGCGAGGGTCTTTTCCAGAGGGCCAGCCGTCCTCGCCGGAGCACCAGCCCCCCATCCCGGAAGCTCTTCAAGAAGGAGGAGCCCATGCTGTTGCTAGGAGACCCCTCTGCCTCCCTAACGCTGCTTTCTCTCTCCTCCATCTCGGAGTGCAACTCCACCCGCTCCCTGCTGCGCTCGGACAGCGATGAGATCGTGGTGTACGAGATGCCTGTCAGTCCGGTCGAGGCCCCCCCGCTGAGCCCTTGCACCCACAACCCCCTGGTCAACGTCCGAGTGGAGCGCTTTAAACGAGACCCTAACCAGTCCCTGACTCCCACCCACGTCACCCTGACGGCCCCCGCGCAGCCCAGTGGTCACCGGCGGACTCCTTCTGACGGGGCCCTCAAGCCAGCGGCTCTCCTCGCCAGCAGGAGCCCCTCCAGCAATGGCTTGAGCCCCAGCCCTGGAGCAGGTGAGTCCGGTCCTCCTCCTCTTTTCTCTTTCCTGCCTTGTGCCTCCCCCAGGAGCGGCAGTACCGGAGTGAGTGCCATTCCTCCCGACTCAGCTCACAGGACGTGCCGCCCTGGGGCTGGAGCGGCGGCCAGGCTGGCTGCCTTCTGTCCGGCCTGTGCGTCAGTCGCAGAAGACAGGCCGGTTCTAGCAAGCATCAGAGCCAGGGTTCCCGTGGGATGCAGGCCCTGGGCCTCGGAGCGCGCAGTGCCGTGCTGGCAGGGTTCGGGTGGGCCAGGAGCCGCGCTCCGCCTGCTCCTGGAGGCGGAGACTGAGGTTCCCGGAACGGAGGCCGTGCCGCACACAGGACGGGTGTTTGGTGCCGTGTGGCTGGGCTCCTGCCTGCCATTACCGCTTAGTACAGACATACAGGCAAGCTTCCTCCTGTGCGTGCTGCCCGACATCACTCATCCCTGGCTCGTGCCTGACCCCGGACGCGGAGAGGGGTGCAGGTGAATTGCCAGTACGGCCGCCTTCTCTGTCTGACACCAGCCACCGGGGCATACGTAACCTGGTTCGCTCCCACCACCATCCCCTGCTCCCTAGAGACCTAAGTCTGGCTCTGAAACCGCTCCCAGGGGAAGACGACGAGATAGCAGTTGAGATTTCAGCGATATTTGAGTGTAAATGACAATTGTGTTTTCCCCTTCAGCTTGCCCCTCCCCTCTTTAGATTTTCTTTGTTGGACTCCGATGTGTCTCTTTGGGAAGAGACCTTACGATTCATCTTTAGAGTTTTGATACCTCGATTTGTTCCTGCCTCACATGTTTATTCACTGCATGAACTGGGAATAAACAGACGCTTCCTTACGTCAGGGGTCAGCAAACATACTTGGTTAAGGGCCAGATAGTAAATGTTTTAGGCTTTGGGGGTCCCATGGTCTCTGTTGTAACTGCTGTTCAACACGGCTGCTGTAGTGGGAGAGGAAGCAGTAAGTGTGGCCGTGTTACATTAAAGCTTTATTCGCCAACACAGGGTGGCCCGTGGAGCACAGTCCCACCTTACGCTCTTTCATCACAGATGTGACCTCCGTATGTCCCACGATTATTTTTATTATCAGATACAGTGATCATGGCCTTCTGGTTCACTGCTGTATCCCCAGTGCCTCCCAGCACACTGCCCTGCACATAGTAGGTGCTCATTCAATATTTGTTACTTGGGTTAGTCCAAGTGACTGGGGACATGGCAGCTGTGGGGAGGGAGCAGTTTATACCTGGCCCAGAAACGTGGTGCTGTCGTCTGATGCTTCTCCCTTTGTCTCTTTGACCAGGAATGTTGAAAACCCCCAGCCCCAGCCGAGACCCCGGTGAATTCCCCCGTCTCCCTGACCCCAATGTGGTCTTTCCCCCAACCCCAAGGCGCTGGAACACACAGCAGGACTCCACCTTGGAGAGACCCAAGACCCTGGAGTTTCTGCCTCGGCCGCGTCCTTCTGCCAACCGGCAGCGGCTGGACCCTTGGTGGTTCGTGTCCCCCAGCCATGCCCGTAGCGCCTCCCCAGCCAACAGCTCGAGCACGGAGACGCCCAGCAACCTGGACTCGTGCTTTGCTAGCAGCAGCAGCACTGTGGAGGAACGGCCCGGACTTCCGGCCCTGCTCCCGTTCCAAGCGGGGCCGCTGCCCTCCGCCGAGCGGACGCTTCTGGATCTGGACGCAGAGGGCCAGAGTCAGGACAGCACTGTGCCGCTGTGCAGAGCTGGACTGAACACACACAGGCCTGCCCCGTATGAGATTCAGCAAGAGTTCTGGTCTTAACGTGAAAAGGGTTGGGGGCGGCCAAGGGGGAAGCAGGAGGAGATCGGGGGAGCTGGCTGGCACAGCCCTTTCTCAGAGTTGGACCCCCTGAAATCCAGCCCTACTTCTTGCACTGATAATGCACTTTGAAGATGGAAGGGGTGGAAGCAGGGCCACTTCAGAGGGTCCCGTGCCCTGCAGGGCCTTTCTACCCATGTCCACTGGAAGGGGCTGTGGCCATCAGCTCTGGCTGTGTAGGGGAGGGAGGGGTGCGTGCATGTCCCCCACCCTCCACAGTCTTCCTCGCCTTTAGGGTGACCCTGCAGGGTCACTCAGCCAAATCTGTCTGCTGCTCCCTCTCCTCAGCCCCCCAGGGAAGCCCAGAGCCTGTCCTGGAGTCCTTTTGTTAGCCCGGAGTTTCGCCTTCCCAAACACCAGTATTGGATACTCCACGATTAATTTTGTTCCTCTTCCACATTCTTCCCCCACACCCACGAATCAGAATCTCATTTGGGGTGAGTTAGGAGCTTTTCCATGTCCTCAGCCCTTACGTGCCAGCCGGAGGATAGAAGGCACGGTGCCCGGTGTGGGGTGCAGGAGTTGACGGATCTGGCACTTACCTGCCTGCAATTCCAGGCGCCCCCCCCCCGATTAATTTGAGCCTCGCAGGGTTAAGGGGACCTGCCTCAGTGAGAACTGGGGGGAGGAGGAGGAGGAGGAAACCCAGAGTCTAGTGGCAGCCAAGAGGGTCACAGAGTCTGTCCTTGTTCCTTTTGGAAACATGCAAATCAGGGCAGAAACCAGCACCTGTTGATGGCATCCATCTCCTACCCGGGGTCTGGACGCGGCCAGACCAGTTTCTGCCACAACCATGCTCATCCCAGGGATCGTTTCTTGGGAGACTCACTCACCAGTGCCAGTTCTGAAGCCAGAGACAAAGTTCCTGTGTTTGTCTGTTTTGTTGTCTGCTCTTTATGTGCTCTGCCCTTCCCTTGATCTTTCCTCCCATCCCCGGGATCTGTGGACTTCAGCTTATGTGTTTGGTTGGTAGAGACTTGGCACTGCTCCAAAAGAGCATATTGGTGGGGGTGGGGTGGGGGCCCCTGGACACTGGGAGCTGGACCGGTGGGGATTTCTTCGCAGCCAGGCCATCCGTTTTCTGGGATGCCCTTCAAGGACAACGGAGCCTTAGTACCTTCCGCAAATGGATACGGTGAGGCCATGATGTTTGTAAGGTGCTTAGAGAGCCCCCAGTGTGCAGCAAGCTCTGAGCCCCAGGCTGTGCAGACTGACCACGGCCTCTTGTCTCTGTACACAGTGGCCCCTGCTGCTGGGCTCTGGACCCTGAACTGGGGTGGAAGGAGAGCAGAGGCCAACCCCGACTTTTCTGGAATGTGTTTCCTTAACTTGAATGTTGAGTTGCTTCCGGAGCTTTCTCCTGTGTACCTTCACTTTTCCCCTTACCCTGAGGCCTCCTGTGTCAAGTGTGAACAGTTCTCTTTGTGCGGGACACACACACAAACTTGATAGAGAGCAGAGCTTTAGGCGGTGCTCCTCTCCCCTCCAGACTCTCCAAATGTTGCTTCACTGTCCTCTCTCACGGAATAGTTCCCTGGAAGTGTCGTAGGACGGCCCGCAGGCTGCCAGCGTTTGCTGCCTGGAGGCCAGAACACAGGGAGCCACAAAGCTGGCTCAGGGCATGCGTTTGGTCACTGCTCCGTCTCTCTCTCTAACTGATAAAGTCCCATCGTGGGAATGAAAAAAGGGGTGACCTTGGTTTTCAAATTGTTCCTTGTTTTAGGAGCTCACTGGCACTTTGGCTCAAGGGCACCACCTCCCCTTGGGTGGGAGGCACTCTTAGTGTATGTCCCCGGGGCTTTGCTGCTGGGTCTCATCTCCCTTGCTTTGTGCAGTGAAGACTGAAAGAGATGATTTTTGCCTCCATCCCCTCACCCCATGGCCAGAAGGGGGGAAAATGTGAATCCTGTGCACAGTTCCAGCCAACCAAATGGCTCCCCTTCATTCTTGATGGGGAGAGGGCGGCACGTGGTCTGTTCTTGCCCTTCCCTGGACTCTCCAATGCCCCAGTTCCTAAGTCACTAATGCATCGATAAGGGTTTGGCTCCACTGAACGGCCCTTCGGTGGGGTGCAGCATACAGCAAAATGCAAACCCTGCTGGCTCTGGACAGTGCTCTGTGCTGTGAGGCAACTAACCGTTTTCTACTTTTTGTTCTTTGAGGCTGCACCCATCTTTTCTGGAAGTGGTAGTATAACTGTTGCCGTGTAGGCTTAACGGTGGCCACTTGGCATTGAGTGAGAGACGGAACCCATTACTCCCGCATCCAGAGGGAAGACAGGGGAAGCCTGGGTCTGCTGAGGGTAGAATTGCACATGCAAGAGGCAGAAGGAGGGTTAGTCTGCAGCTGCTTCGCTGAGCTTGCACGAAGACGGACGAGTTCTTTCTCAGCTCCTCCAAACCCTGTCTCTGACGGGCTCCTGCCCGCCACTCTCTCTGTGGGGCGAGGCTCGGTTGGATAAGGATCCTGTATGATAATGGGTTTGAGTTGCTTTCTGTCCGCTTTGGCTCCCTGGTCTCTGTGGTCACGGTCAGGAGCAGGCCTTGAAGCTGGGATCAGTCCCTGCTGTGGTATTAGCCAGCATCCCCTGTTCTCTTTCCTTCTCTTTCCTCAGGAGCACTTTCTGCTCTTGGCAGGGGCTCACTACCTGGAAGATGGTACTGCTCTCTGCTCTTCCTCCTTGGGTCCTTCCACTGATTCTAAACAGGATTATCTTCTATTTCCCCCCCTGGGGATCCAGGCCACTGCCAGGGGCTGAGTGGATGTCCCCATTTCCCCCATGTGTTGTTTCTAAGAGGCTTCGGTGGATGTTTTTCGCTTCATATCCTTTAGTATCCCAGGGGTCTGGTGGTAATGGTGAAGGTGGTGACGATATCGTACATGGGTCAGCACTGAATAGTGCTAACCTTTCCTCCTGACCTTTACAAAATTGCAACATTGTCCTTCTGATACACTTGCTGGTAGAGAAGAGGCAATGCTTGAAGAGGAAGAAATTCAAAGGAAGAGAAATTGAAAGGCTGCTTGGGCGGGCTGCTGAGTTGGGCTCGGAGCTCTTGAGCCATGAACAGGGTGGCTCTCTTCCACTTTCTGCTTTGCTCTCTCACCTCGGGCTTGGTTTTTAGCTCCTCTCAAATTTCCTTCCTGTAAAAGCAACCATTGCCTGCTTCCCTGTCAAGGGCAATGAGGACGTGTATCTGAGCAGGTCGCAAAGCACGCAGCTCCCTGCCTACCATCAGGATGAACTGCTGACATGAACAGGGCGGGTCTCACCACTTTAGCCTCTAGTGGACTTGTCTGCTTTCTGGAAGAGTAGTGATTTGGAGTTGGCTTAGCACGGGGCCCGTGGTCAGACACATGTTCTGCATTTATGTAGCACCTGGTGTTTATAAGCATCCTTTCTAATCGCCCCACTTGTCGGGCTGGCCCTCACCACTAGTGTCTCAGGAAGGAGGAACTAGGAGACGGGGAGGCTGGAGGCAGCATCAGAATGACAGTTTGGGGTCGCATATTGTTTAGGAGTCATTCCCAGAATCTGCTTTGTTTTGGAGTCTGGAATCAGGCCAATTCCTGGAAGAATCTTTGGGAGAAGGTCTGCCGGCCCTTGAGATACATGTCCTGGTATGAGGCTCTTTACAAGGCCCCTTTTCCCTCAGACCATGGTTGCTCAGGGACACAACAAGACACCCCAGGGGCACCTAGGTGTGGCTTGTTGTCAATGCTCTTGCTCCTCAGTCCCCACAGTGGAGGCCCCCTCCTCCCTTGCCCCCCCCCCCCACAGGGAGGGAGACACCTCCTGAGCATTGCTAACTCTTCAAGCTCGCTTTTCACAAAAGCACAGAGCAGCGGCCTCTGAAGGCTGGATGGCTTCAGGCAGCCTTGACCTTTTCCTCGTGTGTTCAGTGAAGCCTGTGCTTTTGGCTCAGACACGTGAGGGCGCCCCTTCAGGCAGGTGGGAAACACTCCGTTGCCTCTTGAAGGATTTGGGGGAAGAAGCAGATGTTGCCCTCGCTGCAGTGCCAGGCTTTTCCTGAAAGCTCTGCCAGAGACTGGCCGGGGTCAGAGGTGAGAGCAGCCCACAACACGTTGTGATGCTAAGTGACCGTGGAGGCAGGAGCGGCAGGCTGGTGTTGACCAGAACTGCCTCCATACTAGTTGTGTGAAGTTGCAGAGGTTTCTTCCCCTCTCTGGACCTCTGAGCCCAGCCACGAACTGAGGGGGATCCTACCTTCCCCGCCTGAAGTACGAAGCCCTTTGACTTTCAGCTGTCTGATCCTGGAACCCAATGTCCAGCACCGATGAGCCTCACCTTGCTAGATGGCTTCCCTTCGTGGAGAGTGTGTGCGCGTGTGTGCGCGTGTGTGTGTGGCTGTAGGTCGGAACCAGTAGGACAGTTTCCTATGGTTCGGCCACTAGGCCACCTGCCTCTCTCCTTGGCTTCAGGCCCGAGGATGACCTCTTGTCAAGCTACATTTGTTATTAGAAGCACGTTCCCAAATGCTCTCTTCTTTCAGACAGATCCTTGCTTTCTTAGATCAGGAATTCAAATGAGTGAAAATCCACATTAGAAAGGAAAACACTGCTGCCTCTGGGCGTCCTCAGTCCCTAGCACCTCCCTGGCCTTGTCACCTGGGCACTTGCCATCGCAGGCACTGGCGTTTGAAGGCGGGACGCAGAGACGGGCGTCCTGGCTAATGAAGGCTAAGTTACGGGATTTTGGTGCCTAGTTAACCTGACCCAGCTCTGGGTGGCTGTGCAGGCCAGGTGAGCCTCTCGTCCACTTCTCAGACTGTTGACTATTTTCCATTTGTCCTGATGAGATACCGACAGCGCCCCCCTCCTTTGTTCATTTCCAGTCTTGGGCTCTGGAAGCACCGCGGCCTCCCCAGGCTGCTCAGGGAGCCCCAGCATTTGTTGTTCTGAAGGTTGAGCTCCTTCCTTTAATCTGGAGCCAGAAGGACTGGCCTTTCTGATTCTTACTGCCTGTGGCTCCCCGCACCCCCTCACCCCAACCGGAGCCTTGCCCTGGGTCCCTCGCTCACGCTGCAGCTAGACCAGAGAAGAGCCGTTGTGGTGAGTTACACGCCCTTGGTCCCCAGTTGTAGCAAAGAAGGGAGCTGATGAACTCGTCAGCTTTCTCCTCTGGTTTTCCTCACTGTCCATCCTAAACACGCACACACACACAGACTCGCACGCTCACACACTCACATGCTTGCACACATTTAAACTGTATCTTCTGGAGGATTAAGGAAAGAGGTTGGAGATAGGTTTTACTTGGTTTGCAGAAACACTTTGGGATTTTCTTCCCCGGTAGAGCCTTTGAGTCTGGGTAAAGTGAAAGTTCACATTTGTGTTCGTTTTGTTTCTCTGGAATTAGCTACTAGTTTTCATTCCTAGGTGCCAATGTCTTGTCCATATGTCCTGACCCTGTGTTCTTGAATTCCCATTTTGCTTTGGGATTTAAGTTATTGTAATTTGTCAACAATATTTAAAAGTAGAAAAGTCCTGAGGGAAACTTACCAGGTTCTTTTCTTTGGCTTTTTTTTTTTCAAGGTACTGTAAATTGTTAACTAGGGATGCCAAGCAGGCTTGGTTCAATGGCTAAACCTCTTGTATTACAGTGTAATGCTGATGGAGCCTGGTCCCACCACCAGAGCACACACAGACTTGAATAAAACTGTTACAACAATGACTTCTGGTTTGCCATGTGCTTCGTAAGCTATCCTTTCCCCTCTTTTTAATTAAACAAAATGTCCAAGTAACTGGCTCTTTCTGGGGGATTTCCATACGTGGGGAAAAATAGAACCCATGGCTATGGAGCGGGAAAGAGGAGGTGGATAACGAAGGCCCTGGAGCCCCCGGCTGGACCACAGGGGCCCTTCTGGCACATGGCACTGAGCAGCACTGCCTAGATGAGTCTGTCTCTTCTCACAACTGACTTTTGCACGGGCCACGTGGGCTTTCAGAGCCCCCGGCAAGCATGTGCCGTCTCCCACCCCTCTCATCCTCCACCCTGGTGTTCCCGGGGAAGTGGTAAACGGGGCTAAGAGGATGGACACACATGGAGTCGCACACTTTAGACAAGATGTGCCGGCTGTGAGGAAAATCTTGGCTTGCTTGTCTCGATCCGCTCAAGGGCACTTGCTGGCTGTGTGCCCTGGGGAAGCCACTGGGCCTCTCTGGGCCTCTCCTGGAGCAAGCGGATCGCCACGCCGCCTTTGTGCTCTCGCTTGCAGGATTACACGTTGGGTAGGGACAAGGGTGAGAGCAGACGGGAAAACTCATGTTGGGGGCCACTCCCCGCTGCCTTAGTCCCCTATCTCATCGTTCAGCGGCATGTGGAAGACGCCTTCTGAAACTTCGATATTGACACCCTCCCACTTTAATGCTGGGACCTCAGTCTCATGCCTTCCGGTTGGCTCGGCCCGCTGCCACCCAGGAGGGGTGACTGAGGTGGGGTTCTATGCTGGACGCTGAGCCTGAGAAGAAAGATGACCTTTGGCTGAGCTTCAAGGTGGGTTTGCCCAGGGCCCACGTAATCTTTGGAAGGCAGATTGGGCGAAGATGAAAAAATGACCAAACTCCTTGCTGGAGAAGATTCCATGAAAGGTACCATAGGCCGTGTGCAAGACATGTAAATTGTTCCATGTTTCTGGAAAGCAGTTTGGCCATGTGGCATTATTCCATAACATGGGCGCAGAAATTGCATTTAGTGATAAACGCTAGCTACAATGTGCCAGGTATTGTGTTAAGACTTGACCTATGTTATCTTATTTACAACTCAACATTTTTAAGAATAGACCCCATTTTATCTCCATTATATATTGAGGGCAATGAGGATCAGAGTCAAGTAACACGCCCAAGGCCACACAACTATCAAACAGTGGAGCTGGGATTTTTCTGAGTCTAGCATCTGCACTTGTATCACTTGTGGGGCGCCTGGGTGGCTCGGGCGGTTAAGCTTCCGACTCTTGATTTCAGCTCAGGTGGTGATCTCAGGGTCATGAGATTGAGCCCCACATTGGGCTCCCTGCTCAGTGGGGAATCTGTTTGTCTCCTTCTCCTCTGCTCCTCTCCCTGCTCTCTCTCTCTCTTAAAGAAATAAGTCTTTAGGGGTGCCTGGGTGGCTCAGTCGTTAAGCGTCTGCCTTCGGCTCAGGGCGTGATCCCAGCGTTCTGGGGTCGAGCCTCACATCAGGCTCCTCCGCTGGGAGCCTGCTTCTCCCTCTCCCACTCCTCTTGCTTGTGTTCCCTCTCTCGCTGGCTGTCTCTCTCTCTCTGTGTCAAATAAATAAATAAAATCTTAAAAAAAAAAAGAAGTCTTAAAAAAAAATAAGAGTGTTCCTTACTTTTGGAATTTTTTAGACTTTTACTTACGATGAATATATGTTACTTCTATACTCAGCAAAAGAATGGTGAATTTCGTAGTTTGGGGTATTTTCCCATGACACCAGGTTCTCTGCAGATGTTCCAGAAGCCTAGGCCACTTGCTTCAGGGCTGCTCCCTGACCTGAGCCATACAGCAAGGTGACTCCAGACCATGGCCAGGACCAGGACAAGCTTCCAAGTCCTAATGGAATCTCCCCTGACCCCTCTTCTCATTTCTTCCTCCCAATTGAGAGATGGTGCTGAAACGGTGAGTCACTTGCAGAGTGCAAGCAGAACCTAGCGAGGACACATGAAGAGAAAGTTCTGGAAGGAAGCACCACAGAGGTCTCCTAGAGGGCATAGCTGGTTAGGAATGCCAGGTCCTGGGAGGGCACACTGTGTGCTGCTAACATTTGCAGCACACGCACACCGCCCTCTGTGCAAGGAGCTGGGCTGGGGCTGGGTACAACCGCACCCTGTTGACTTGACCGTGGAATGTGCTTCATTCAAGGCTGAGACCAATGTGCAACTCCTCTGATCCCTGCAGTCCCCACCCAACCTAGTCCAACCAGCTCAAGTTGGAGAACGTGTTTTGGCAAAGGTGGGTGGAGTCGGGGGTTGTCTGCGGCTCAGCCCTGCTTCTCGTCTCAGACACTGGTCACGCTGCGGCCACCCAATCAGGAGAGCCTCTCGCACAGTCTCAAAGGCAGACCCCGGAGGCTTCCTTGTGATCAAGGGAGAAGGGGAGGGTTGGGACAGAAGATCCGCCCTAGGAAATACGCTCGTGGAACACAGGTCTGGTCACGTTACACCCCCATGTCTCTAGGACTCGAGATCCGCATGCCTTAGCATGGCCTTGAGGGCCCTGCACTTCACGATCCGGTCCCAGCCTACCGTCCTAAACACCTGGCACAATTTCCCCGCCCCAGCTCTTCCTCACCCTGAGACTGTACCTTTCCTGTTCCCGGTAAGGTAAGATCGGATGGCCAGAACTGAGGCCTCCTGCTGGCGAGAGCATTCTCTTCTTTCTGAGCAGACGTTCTGCTCCCTCCCCAGGTGTCTGAGCTGACGGTGACCTGATTAAGTGGTTGGCAAATGAAGTGGTTGAATTTGGGGTGGGAGGACACCAGGGAGCATCAGGCCAGAGAAGTAAGGAAGAGAGACGGGCCCCTGCCCTCTGACAGGCCACACACTCCCTGGAGAGACGGGAGATGCCGGGCGCACTGAAGCAGGTTCCCAGGCACAGCAGGACTCCTGTGACAAACGCAGTCCCAGGCGCCATGGTCAGTGAGACACTGACTCCCATCTTGTTCTGTGCTTTACCCACCCTGAAAAGAGAAGCATCATCCTTCTGACACATACTGACGGAGGGCCTACTCAGGCCTGCGATTCAGTGTGACCGGCAAACTCCAGCTGTGTTCAGGCCCAGGCGGGTCACCGAGGGACGCGTTCTTGAGAGGGTAGGATGTGGTAGAGGGTGGCGGTGGACCGAGAGGCCTGCGCCATCTGAGGGCATCCATTTAAAAAAAGAATGCATCAACACGTCCCCTCTGTGCTTTAAACTTCCTGAGAGTCAACGAAAGAGACAGAAAAGGGCTTCTGCCTTTTAGGAATTTACCACGTAGTGGGGAAAATCAGGTGAGCCCACAAGAAGGGCAGAGTAGTGGGGGGGTACAGAGGGGGCCGGGGCTGGGGGCTGGGGGAGAGGTGGGAAGCCAGGTCTAAGCTGAGGCCTGAAAGTAAGACCAAAGAGGCCCCGGGGGGGTGATGGTAGCAGGGATCCCAAGGATTATTCGAGCAGCCCTTGTTTTTTTGTTTTTAATTTAAATTCAGTTGCTGGCATAGAGTACATCTTTAGTTTTTGGTGTGGTGTTCAATGACTCATCAGTTGCATGTAACACCCAGTGCTCATCACATCACGTGCCCTCCTAACTGCCCATCACCCAGTTACCCTACCTCCCATCCCCCTCCCTTTCTGCAGCCCTCACGTTGTTTCCCAGTCCAGAGTCTCTCATGGTTTGTCTCCCTCTCTGATTTCTTCCCATTCAGTTTTCCCTCCCTTCCCCATGATCCTCTGTGCTATTTCTTATATTCCACATATGAGTGAAACCATACGCTAAATGTTTTTCTCTGATTGACTTATTTCACTTAGCGTCATACCCTCCAGTTCCATCCACGTCGATGTCAATGGTGGGTATTCATCCTTTCTGATGGCTGAGCAATATTCCATTGTATATATCAACCAACCACATCTTCTTTATCCATTCATCTGTTGAAGGACATCTGGGCTCTCCCCACAGTTTGGCTATTGTGGACATTGCTGCTAAGAACGTTGGGGTGCGGGTGCCCCTTCTTTTCACTACATCTGTATCTGTGGGGTAAATACCCAGTAGTGCAATCGCTGGGTTGTAGGGTAGCTCTATTCTTAACATCTTGAGGAACCTCCATACTGTTTTCCAGAGTGGCTGTACCAGCTTGCATTCCCTCCAACAGTGTAAGAGTTTCCCCTTTCTCCGTGTCCTCGGCAACATGTGTTGTTTCCTGTCTGGCTCATCGAGCAGCCCCTGTGAAGAGGCTTTTCATCCTCTGCCAGACTGCTTAGTTTGCCTTCCTCCCCTCACAGACCATTCTGTTCTTGTAGCCTTTTCTTTATCGTGAGTGTTGGGCTTAGGTGATCACTGGACCACAAGCAGCACAGGTAAATTTTAGCCCAGGTGGAAGCAGGAGTGGGTGCTTCCAGCTGGGATCCCCCCCCCCCCCCGCCGTTCTGTCTAGTCTGCCCTGGAGTGAGTGGGACAGTGTGTCTTAAAGGAGCCTTTCCATGGAGAATCAGAAAAGGGTGCGGGCAGTGGAGAATAGCATATGGGGTGAAGGGTTTGGGGCGTAGGGGGTCTTTTTCTTGATCCCATCTCTCAACAAATGGTATTAATGACAGCCGATAACAGCTCCTCCCTCCTTCCTCCAACAGCCCATATTGGGAGGAAGAGCAATGATCTTCAAAGCATAGTCCATAGACCCCTGGGGGTCTGCAAGGTCAAAACCATTTTCCCAATGATAATGAACTGTTATTTACCCTTTTGCTGTATTGATATCTGCACCAGGGGTGCGAAACAGTGGCGCATAAACTCCTGGCACCTCAGCTCCTGTTGTGGCAGTGATGCTAACTAGACAGTCCTGTACCCCTCCCCCACCACGTGCTCACAAGAACGGAAATGCCAGTTTCACTGAATAATGTCCTTGATAAAACAGGAAACATTGTTAATTTATTTGCATCTTGGTTCATGAGTCCATCTTTTCAACATCCTATGTGAGGAAATGTAAAGTTCACATAAGCCCTTCTGTGCCAGATGGAAATCCCAGGTTGTCTGTGGGATTGAGTTGCCAGCCGAATGAGCCACTGTTTTTTCACAGAACGTGGTTTTTACTCAAAAGACTGATTGTCAAGCAAACTATGGTTATTTGGGCTCGACTACTTGACAGATATTTTCCCCAAAATGAAGGTAGTGGGACTGTTGCTTCAAGGAAAACAGCCGACGTTATTTGTTCCCAATGACAAAATTCAAGCTTCCAAATGGAAATTACTGTTTTGGAAAACTTGAGTCTGTTATGAGCTTGACACCTTCCCCACACTTAGCCTTTTCTGATGAGATCAGTAGCAATATTAATGAATTTGATTTTTTTTGATGTTCTATAATGAAATGTGTCAACACTTGGAAGTTCTCCATAACTCAGTTTCCATATGACAATGAAGTTATAAAATCATACACCAGAAATCTCTTCAAAGTCCAAGATAGACCAATGAATTTTATTTAGTTTTTTTAAGATTTTATTTATTTATTTGACAGAGAGAGAAGGACAGAGAGAGAGCACAAGTGGGGGGAATGGCAGAGGGAGAGGGGAGAAGGAGACTCCCTGCTGAGGAGGAAGTCGATCCCAGGACCCCGAGATCATGACCTGAGCCCAAGGCAGACGCTTAACCAACTGAGCCACCCAGGTGTCCCTAGACCAATGGATTTTAATATAACATCGTACAGAAGTTCATGGATCTGATTTCCCTGTGGCTCCTCATTTCCCTGTGAGTGTCGGTATAGTATCAAAAAAGAATGCCCACAATTATCTGAAAAAGCTATTAAAACACTCCTTTTTCCAACTACGTATGTGTCTGAGGCCAGATTTTCTTCATATGTTTCAACCAAAACAAGATATTGCAACAGATTGAATGCAAAAGCAGATCTAGAGCTTGGCTGTCACTTATTAAGCCAGACGTTAAAAGATGTGCAAACGTGAATATCAACACTCTGTTCATAGAATTTTTTTGTTTTGGAAAATATGGTTCTTTCTCATTAAAATATGTTATTTATGTGAAACATTTAATAAGATAATTATTTTCATTTTAAAATGAATCAACAAATTAAAACTTTTTTCTTGGTTTTACTTCCGAATAAGATAGATAAATACTGCAGGTATAGTGCACACACGGATGCAGGCGCTCTGGAGTCTGAAAGCACTAGAGGACTTGAATGCCCACCAGATGGCGCTAATGAGAACAAAGAGAAGGTGGGGGGCACAGAGAGAGAGAGAGGGAGAGAGAGAGAGAGGAATTAAAGTGGGATTTGCAGTAGTGAGTTTCATAGTATGAGATTTCCTAATAGCAATGATATTTGTAGACTCCGGAGGAAAAAAAGGGACAGGCCCAGGACTTAATCAGTGGGTTTTCACAATCTAAATTAGATAGGCAAAATCTGCCAAATAATACTTTGGACTTTATTCATTTATTTTTTTTTTTATGTCCCCTAACAAAGGCCAAGCACATTCCTTGGAGAAGCTCCCTGCAGCCCCGGGAAACTAAGCAGATTAAACTGAAAGAGCTCAGTCTTTTCCATTTTGTGTTGCTAATAAGATAACATTATCTCTGGGGTTTAAGAGTGAAATTTAGGCAGATTCATTCCAGCAACGAGTGCTCTGTGGAGCCTCGCAGCCTGCCGCTCCTTCCCAGAGGCCCTTGGAAGCCCTGAGTGGAGGAGGAGGTAGTTGGGGTGAGGTTGGAGAGAAGGGCAACCCTGAGGGACTTAACTGACCTCTGGTGACAAAATAGTATAAACGGCTGGGCTTTGTGTGAGGAACTATAAATGGGCACTGGGAAAACGAAGCCAAATTTATTTTTCTTTCAAGGGCAGTATGAAATAGCTGACAAAGGATAGAAGTCTCTTCCAGAGGTGAAGTTTTTAATGGCAATGCTCTTTTAAGGGTCACCAGCAAAAGGAGCTGGAGCCTAAACTGGGGGCCGGCTTTCTGAAAGGGTGTATTAGCTGCTAGAGAAGTGGGTGTGATGTGGTGTCAACTCGCCTTCCCCTGGAGGTTGAGCCTTTACATGTTTCCTCTGACATTCATTCATTTGTTCATTCATTCATTCATTGACTCCTTTCTACATTGGTCGGAACCTGCTTCCTCCGGGCGGGAGGCTCCATGCCGGGGCCGGGTCTACCGTGGAGGCTGCAACAGACATGGTTCCTACCCTGGGGTGGATTGCTTTGAAAGAACAAGTCAATACTGAAGGAATCATGCCACCACCACCACAGTCTTCTTACAATGTTCCAAAGTCCGCTCAGCTTATTCTCTAGTAAAACTAATCAGTACAACCCGCCCAGCTGACTGGTCGATTTTCCCTGTGAGGATGGAGGTGGCATTATACTGCTCAGAAAGAGTGGGTGGGGTGCTAATTTTTTTTAAGATTTTATTTATTTATTTAGAGAGAGAGCACTGAGAAGGGGAGGGGCAGAGGGAGAGGGAGAGAGAATTTCAAGCGGACTCCAAGCTGAGTGTGGAGCCTGATGTGGGATTCAATCTCATGACCCTGAGATCACAACCTGAGCTGAAACCAGGAGTCAGACACTTAACTGACTGAGCCACCCAGGTGCTCCAGTGGGGTGCTATTTAAACTCGATTGCCCTCTCTTCTTCCCGTCTTCCTTCCCTTCCTGCCCTTCTTTCCACAAGTACCTATTGAGCACCTACTACATGACCGGTGCTGAGGCAGCAAAGCTGAACAGGACATGCTTCGTCTCCAACCTGGGGGAGCACACGATGAGTATGTAGACAACAAGAACATATTTACAGATCGTGGTTAGTGATGTGAGGGACCAGGGGACGGGAACTACTTTAAATATAGATGGTCAGGGAAGGCCTCTCTCAGAAGCGAATTTAAGCCCAGATTTCTCACTCTTGGCACTATCGACATGTTGGGCCAGACAGCTTGTTGTTGCAGTGACCATCCTACACGCTGCAGAATGTCTAGCAGCATGCCTGGCCTCTGCCCACCGGATGCTGGTAGCACCTTCCAGCCCCATTATGACAACCAAAAAAGTCTCTAGACATTGTCGAAAGTCCCTTGGGGGCCAAAATGACTCCTGGTTGAGAAGCTGAGACCTGAAAGATGAGGAGCCCATCAAGAGAGGACTGCATTGGGGGACTTTCAGACTGTAGTAAAGAGTTTGGATTTTATTCTAAATTGAAAGAAACCAGTGTCTTCAGTCATGGGCAACATAATCCACTCTGAATTTCGAAAAGATCATTCAGGCTGTGGAGTGGAGAATGGATTGCCTGGAGGACAAGAAAGGTCACGACTGTCAAAGGAGGCCGGTGGACTTGTCCGCCTGACACGCAGGAAGAGAAGGTAGCCTGGACTGGGGTGATGACCCTGGAAGTGAAGAGAGGGAGACAAATATTCACCATCTTGGAAGTGGAACACCCAGGTCTTGCTGACGGATGTGATGTGGAGATTCCAACCCTGAGCATCCCTGTGGTGCCTCCCTTGCTCTGGGCCAAGTGGAGCATTTGCTGGGGGAGGGGGACAAGATGAACCCTGACTTTATAGCTGCTTGCAGCTCTCATAAGAATGTGTCATGGTGGGGGGGGTTTACCTGGGTGGCTCAGTCGGTTAAGCGTCTGCCTTCAGCTCAGGTCATGATCCCAGGTCTGGGAATGGAGCCCCACGTAGGACTCTCTGCTCAGTGGGGAGCCTGCTTCTCCCTCTCCCTCTGCCCCTCTCCACCCCTCACTCGTGCGCCAGTGCATGCGGTCTCTCAAATAAATAAATAAATGAACTCTTAAAAAAAAAAGGAATGTGTAGTTGGGGCTTCCGTTTGGTTGGGAGGATGTACAAAAGTGAGGGCCCTGGGTTCAGGGTTCTCTGTCCCCTGTTATTCCCTGCTATGTCTCTTAGGCACCAATTTCTGCTGATAAACCCGGAAAGGCAGAGGAAGCAGAGCTGATTTATAAATGAAAAGTAATCGAGGCTGGAATCTGAAGTCTCACTTCCAACTTTCAAGGTCACTGATGATGCAAAATCCACTCCGCACCCCCAAAGTAGCCCAGGAATCTCGTGTCTCTCCACTGGGAAAAATGGTAGCACAGGGACCTGGAAGCTCAGGTTGGAAGGGAGCAAAATGGTTGGTGTGAATGGCACCTGACCCGGGGCCGCTTGGGGGAAGCTGGAGAGTGATGGACTGGCGTTAGGGAACAGCGGACTGTTTGGTGACAAGCATTAGCGTTACCAGGGAAGTGGGAGAATGGCAGGGACAAATTCTAACAAAATTATTAGGAGCTTGTTTGTTCGTTTGTTTTTAATTGCATAGCACGTGCTTGCTGGGAGTTTGAACTGTGGTGCTCCAGGCACGTAAGGAAGCGTGAGGGCTTAGTTGCACCAGCTGGGGTACCAAGTTGTTGATGCAGCTCCTGAGGGATCCTCTGATGTTAAAATGCAGAGGCTGAGTGTGTGTGTGTGTGTGTGTGTGTGTGTGTGTGTGTCCTTACCTATTTGCTGTTTTTCCTCAGGGCTTCCAAGCTCCGAGTTAAAAGGACCAGCCCCTTTAATGCTTTCGTTTTTTGTGTGGCTGCGGGTGTGAATGTCCGTCTAGGTCTGAGCCTGGCCCCCGCATGGCGCTCAGCTGAAGGGGTTCGTGGATCTGAAACAAAGGCGGACCGTCTCAGCTCAATCAGGAGCCACCCCACTCATTACAGATGCCCCAAGCCATCGCTTCCTCTGCTTAAAATCACAGAATTTTAGCGCAGAAAGTGAACTTAGGCTTTCTCGTCTCACTTTATATACGAGCAATCGGAGAGCCAGAGCGGTGAACTGACCCGCTCGAGGTCGCTCGGCTGGTGGGTGCGATCAGAAAATGAGCAGGACCGGCCCGGGGTCCTCTCCGGGGTAGCCCTGAGGCCCTCCGTGATTACAGAGCAGTCTCTTGTCCTGGGGCGGGAACTCCCACCCCTGACACGCGGCCAGTTTCCCCGCCTTGGTGCCTGAAGCGTGGAGACTGCGGCAAGGTCTGACGGAGAAGACGAGTGGACTGGCCAGGGAACAGAAATGCTTTGTGCAATGGTACAAGAGTGACTTTTGGCGTCGCGGGGGACCACTGCACCTTGGCGAAGGCAACCTTCCCAGTGGGCCGTGAGGGTCTGCAAGAGTTCCTGCCCCTCTCCAAGGCGAGCCGTTTCCTCGGCTCAGCTCCGCCAGCGCAGGCCCCTCACATCCTGAAGACACCGTGTGCTTACCTGGCAATTCCTTGCAGTGGGAGCCAGCCCTTTCAAGGGGCTCTCTGATCCTTTCTAGCAAGTCCCTCGGGCAGGGGAGGGGGCCAGATGAAGGTCCTCTTCCTATAGGATGAAAGAAGGCACTCATGAGAGTGACCCAAAGTCAGGACCTGGCCGGCCTGCCCGGCCTCCCCTCCCACACTCTGTCCATTTGGACCTTGCTGCTACTGCAGCAGATGGGGGCTTTAAGGGAGCCCCAGTTTTCCATTCCCCCGGCCAGTGCAGGAGGAGTCTTTCCAGGGCTCCTTATTGAAGACAGATGAAGGTAAAATAGCTGAGGCTCGTTGGGACCGAAGAGCATTTGTGCTTTTTTGTTTAAGGTGACCATGTTCCTGGATGTCTTGGGTGCCCTCATCTCAAATATTCTGTCCTACTTTCTTTATTAAGTTCATGTATTGGGGCGCCTGGGTGGCACAGCGGTTAAGCGTCTGCCTTCGGCTCAGGGCGTGATCCTGGCGTTATGGGATCGAGCCCCACATCAGGCTTTTCTGCTCTGAGCCTGCTTCTTCCTCTCCCACTCCTCCTGCTGTGTTCCCTCTCTCGCTGGCTGTCTCTATCTCTGTCAAATAAATAAATAAAATCTTAAAAAAAAAAAGTTCATGTATTTATTGTAACTTATATTCTGATTTTTGGTTCTGAAGATAGAGATATTATTTGGAAATGAAATTCTTCACCCCCTTCTGGTGTCTGACTTCAAACATACAAAGCCCTCTCTGGAAAGAACAGAATCAACCCCACTCTCCCCTACCCTCAACCATACCAGCCAATCATCTAGGGAGCCTGTGATGGGGCCCAGCAAGGCAAGGAGTGTATGTGTGAGCATGGGTTTAGAAATCAGTTCCGGGTTCAAATCCCAACTTCCAGCACCATGATTTACAGCGTTTTCTAACTTCCTCTCCTACTGCTCCTCCCTGTACTCCTCTGCTTCTGAGCACTACCCAGTGCGGTCCCTCTAATACTTGGTGCCTGCCTCAGGGCCTTTGCACTTGCGCTTCCCTTGCCCTGGAATTCTTCTCCCAGAGACCCACATGACTATACCCTGCCTTCTTCAAGCCTTTGGTCAATGTCATCAGGTGGAGGCCTTCCACAGCCCATCTCTAAAATTGCAATCCTCCATGCCCTTACCCCGTCTCCTTCCTTGCTTTGCTTCTCCATAGCACTTATGACCCCCTAGCATAGAGTGCACTTCACTTAGACTTTTGATTGTCATCTGTCTTCCCCCAGCTACAACAGAAGCCCGATGAGGACAGGGATTTTCATCAGCTTTGTTCACTGCGATGTGCCCAGTGTCTAGAACAGTGTCTGGTCCTTTGCAGAAGCTTAATGAATTTGCATGAATACATAAATCTGAGCATGTAACCTACCCCTCTGAGCCTATGTCCTCCCTCTCTTAAAAGGAAGGTGTGAGGGGTTACAGAAGACAACTGCTGTAGATAAAAATAATAAAAACATACATTGCGTCTTATTTAGTGCCAGCTCTCAAATGCTCCAGGTGCTTACTATCATACATGGATTACTCTATCTAATCCTCTCCCTAGTCCTGTGAGGTATTCTGTTTATCTTCCTTGTACAGAAGAGGAACCTGAGGCTTAGAGAAGTTGTGTCACGTCCCCAGGGTCACACGAGATTCAGGTCCACATTTGTCTGAGCTGTGAGTCAGGACTCCTAACCTTGCCAACATGGTAGCCAGAGCCTGGTGTGTAGCCACGGCTCCACCAGGGCTAATTCTCTTCTCCAAACCACTCAGCGAGTGATGCTTGTGGTCTGTCTGCCCTTCTTTTGTGTGTGTATGAACTTTCACTGAAGGACACACAGTCCCTTCCACTGAAGCCTGACATCTTGGAAGCATAGCCTGTCCTCAGGAGACAATGTGGTGCTGTTATTTAACATAGTACTGGAAGTCCGAGCCTCAGCAACGTTCATGGCAGCATTATCAAGAATAGCCAAATTACGGAAAGAGCCCAAATGACCATCAGCGGATGAATGGATAAAGAAGATGTGGTGTATATATACCATGGAATATTACTCAGCCACAAAAAAGAATGAAATCTTGCCATTTGCAACAAAGTGGTTGGAGCTAGAGGGTATTACGCTAAGTGAAATAAGTCTGTCAGAGAAAGACAAATACCATGTGATTTCACTCATATGTGGAATTTAAGAAACAAAACAAATGAACACGGGGGGAAAAAGAGACAGGCAAACCAAGAAACAGACTCTTAGCTATAGGGAACAGACTGAGCGTTGCTGGAGGGACCTGGGTGGGCGATGGGTTCAATGGGTGATGGGAGTTAAGGAGGGCACTTGGGACGAGCACTTGGTGTTGTTTGTAAGTGATGACTCACTAACTTCTACACCTGAAACTAGTATTACACTGTATGTTAACGAACTGGAATTTAAATGAAAATGTGAAACTAAAAAAGAAAAAAAAAGGAGGCAATGTGTTGTATTTACAATGAGATGGTAGGTTTGTTCTCTGGGGACCTAGATTCTGGCACCTCCTTTGCATGAACTTACTGTGTGATCTTGAGCAATCGGTTCTCCTCCCTGGCGACCTGTGTTGTGATGAGCACGGAGGGCTCTCGTAGCTGCAGCAGCCTTGGACCCGGGGAGGACCCCACAGGTGTATGAATCATCTCCGGGATCCTGCCCCCAGGCTGTAGCCTTGACCTCACTCTGCTTCATAACGCAGCCTATCCAGCTTTGACGATTATTGGCCTTGCCCCTCCCACACTCTTGAGCTTGGGTCTCAGGCTGCTGGATTTGAGTGGGAGGACAGAGGAGGCAGCATCTCCAGTGATTTTCTAAGCAATTCCCTAGGGGCAAGACCAAGAGAAAGATAAGGAAGATTTGAGAGGTTTCCCACCCAATCAGGGACAGTCATTGCGGTAAACAGACTTCTCTTGTGGGGGTGATCACGGGGGAGATCTGCTCAGCCCTCTGGAAGCTCTGTGGAGGGGCTTGGGGACTGCTCGTGTAAGCGGGCATCTGCCCAACAGCCCCTTCCAATTTCCCACCACGCTTCCTGCCAAAGGAGTCCCGATGATCCCCTTAATCTGCCAACCCTGAAACTGCCTCACTTCAGTTCCAACTACTAAACTAGGGATTTGTCCCCCTTCTTGTGAAGTGGGGGTGAAATCGAGTACAGCTGAGCTAGCCAATGGCTTAGGTCATTCTCCGCATTTCATTCATTCATATATTCATTCAATAGTTATGTGATAGACTATTCGAAAGGGATTCAAAGAGTAAATGAGTCAGGTTGTGGCAAACTTAAACTGGGTAACTGGTAATTTGAGGACAGTTTAATAAAGAGACTGTTTTCAACAGTGAGGACAGAGTATGGGAAAACAAGGGACAGTGGATTACCCCGGGAGCTGGTAACATCAGGAAGAGGTTATCAGTCCTAGGCTGCAGGGATAAGAGTAGAGAAAGTTCCCAGGATCCAGGAGAGAGCCCTGTGGATAGGGCCCCTTGGCAGGAGCTGTGTGACCTTTGGTTGATGGACTCATCCAGCTGGTGAAGGAACATCTTCACCTTCTTCTCTTCTCTCCATTGGCTGCATTCCATTGATGTAGTTGTGATGGGCCAGCCTCTTGGGGTTCACAACAAAGCAGAGAAGGACAAACAAATTTCTAGCACAGAAATCAGACACAGCCTGGGTCCTCGAGGAGCTTGTGTACTAGTGGGGGAGAAAGGAGTGCAAAAGCAGTTTACAGCATGATAAATGCTTTCCTAAAGCTATGAACAGAGTACAAGAGGAGTTCAGCGGTTAGGAAATGGGAAAGATCTATGCCAGGGAGGGTGTTACTGTGTTTGTAGGTTGGGGAAGGAAATTGGTTCCTGGGAAGGAAGTGTGGAGGAAGTAATGTCTCAACTGAGACCTGAAAGTGACAAAGAATTATCGAGAAGAGGAGGAAGTTAAGGAGTTGAGACAGAGTGAAACACGTGTGAAAGCTGGAGGCCAAAAGAGAGTATAGAACTCTTTGGAAAACTGTAAGTAACGTGATATAGTAAAATATAGGAGGACAGGTGAGGGATGAAGCTGACCAGAGAATGGCCCAGAGCACGAAGAATTCTTTTGCCAGATGAAGGAATTTGGAAGGTCAGTGGTTAAGTCCTTAAAAGGTTTTAATCAGGGGATTGGTGTCATTGTCACTTGTTTTAGAAAGTCACTTTGGTTGAAGAGAAGCGAGTGTATTAAAGGGGATTGGAAAGGAGGTTATTTTTGTGATCTAATTGAGAGGCGACCATGCCCCAACATCAGCTTGGTGTGGCTTGAGGTGTGGGGGTTCGGACCCAATGGCCAAGAAAGAATTCTTGAGATGTCTTTAGTGTAAAATATGGTTTTATTAAAGCACAGGGATAGGACCCGTGGGCAGGAAGAACTGCACTGGGGTTGTGAGGAGTGATGATTATGTTAGATTTTCTTTCTTTCTTTTTTTTTTTTTTAAAGATTTTATTTATTTATTTGAGAGAGAGAGGAAGAACACAGAGGAAGAGCGAGAAGGAGAAGCAGACTCCCTGCTGAGCAGAAAGCCTGACGTGAGACTCGATCCCAGCACCCTGGGATCATGACCTGAGCCAAAGGCAGTCGCTTAACCAGCTGAGCCACCCACGAGCCCTATATCAGATTTTCTAGCCTATGGAGGGGACGGTGATGTTAGGGCTCCAAGAAAGTGAGTCTATAGGTTTCTGGAGATGGCTTTTCTCTTGTAAATCGTTAAGACAGTTGCAAACTGAGGGAGACTCATGTCCTGGATGACTGTGATCTCGATCCGTTAACCACTTGATTTTCCCCTTTCCTTTGTTCTTGGGCAGCCAGGAGGGCCCCATATGGCACCTTGCACTGTAGGTGCGGTCATGTGACTAGGTTCTGGCCAACAGAAAGTGAGTGGAAGTGATGTGGACAACTTCCCAATGTGCCCGTGTACGGAAGAGGCGTGTCTCCCCCGGTCACCCTTCTTTCCTTCTCCCTTGGATATTGACAACATGTAGCCACCGGATTAGCCCCGGACTACTTTTATTTGGACTGTTACTTGAGAGCTATTCCTGCCTTGTTTAACCCACCATTACTTTATCCCTTCTTATGACAGAGAGATAGTCTAACTAATACATAGAAGATGGCACTAAATGGTGGTGGACCCTCTGGCTTGTACTATATACTACGGTCATTACCTTTTGGATGAAAACGTACAGATTAGGGAAAAGAACAAATATTTACTGAGTGCTTATCATGCGCTAGATACTGTGTTAAGTATGCGTTCAAATTATTGTATAATTCTTACGATGGCTCTATGGGGTAGGTATTATTAGCCCTCTGTTAATGTCAAGGAAACTTAGGTTCAGAGAAGTTATGTCACTTACCCAGGGGAACACAATTAGTAAGTGACAGTCAGGATTTGAATCTGGGTCAGTGGTTCTTAACCAGAGGCAATACTGTCCCTCAGGAGACATTTGGCTGGAGAAATGTTTGGCTGTCACAAGTGGTGCTCTGGGGTGGGTAGGGATGTGTCACTGAGTATGGGGAGTATCAGGAATGCTGCTAAGCATCTAACAGTGCATAAGACAGCCCCCCCCCCCACTCCGGATAGAGAATTCTCTGCCCCCAGGGTTAATAGTGCTGAGGGTGAGAACCCCTGAGGTCTAGGCTACAAAAGGCTCATGTTCTTTTCATTACACCAAACTGGGGGGTGGGAGTTGAAGAGGGGTTTATGGAAAACTGATATGCTAGGAGAAGAATGGCATGGAGACTTTGTTTGGGGGAGGGTAAACCTAGAGTGATAAAGAGATGAGTTAGAGGAACTGATGAACTGAGAAAACCTGAGCTGGGTGAAATGGAAGCTGAAGACACCAGTGGCCACCACTGACCTGCTCCAGGCGAGGAGTAGGGCTTGAGGGGCTGGGGTGAGGCTGACAGAGGGAAGACAGTCTAAGTGTCAGGGCCAGAACCTGCTGTCTTGGGGCATCTAGAGAATGGAGAGACGGGGGAAGTGAAGACAGACTAGTCAAGATGATTCCACTTCTACCTGCCCTCCCCTCCCCCCTCTCTCCGCTCTCCTCCCTCCTTTCCCATCTCACCCTTTCCTCCTCACCTCCTTCCTTCCCCTTCTCCCCTTCCTCCTCCCCCTCTCCCCCTCTCTTTCCTCTCTCTTCCTTTCATCCCCATCTTCCCTCCCCTCCCCCTCCTCTCTCCTTCCCCTCTCCTCCTTCCTTCCCCATCTCACCTTCTTCCCTCTCTTTTCCCTACAGTCTCCTCCCCTAACTGCCTCTGCTTCTCTCCATCTTCCGTCCTACTAGCCCCTTTCTCTAGCGGTGTGCTCTGTTTTCCTCTGACCCCCAGTTCTAAGCTGTGGGTCTAAGCTCCCCCCATCAAATGCAATGCGGAAAGATCTGTATTTCCTCAGCTTATCCCCCTTGACAAGAACTGGCAAGCTCCTGCAGTGACAGGGACAGACAGACTCCTCTTTCCAATCTTGCTTCCTTCACCATTTCCTGTTTGCAGGACAGATTAACACATCTGACCAGTGTCTAGGATTGTTCTAAGGACAGACACATGGCTCCTGAAAGACCCCCCGGGGGAATTTCTGACATGCCAGAGGAGGAAGGAAATCCTTTGTCTCATTTTTGCTGTTTTCTCTGCAGTGTTTTCCAAAAAACAACTGGCCTGCTGACAAGATATTGCAAGGGACTTGGGGTGGCCTTCCTCCTTTTCCTCACCCCTGGCCTGTGCCTGTCCCGGCAGCCAGCAGCCTGCTTCAGCGCCGGGGGACCGGCATCACCTAGCATGCCCTGAGCCCTGCTGACAGAAACTTTAGGGTATGCTCTCTGGGTCTGCTTCCTGGCCTTCTCTTCCCCGGGCCTTGGGGAGCCCTGTGGAGAGGCCATTGGCATCTCACGCCTTTGGAAAACTTGGTCAGGAAGAAGGCTGCTTCGATGAACTGAATGCTTTTGTTACAGGGTTCTTGTCTCACAGAGCCAAAGAATGAACCTTGTGGACACAAAAGGGTGAGGTGACAGTTTATTAAGTGAAGGTGAGAACAGAAAGAAAGCTCTCTAGAATGAGAGGGGTCCCGATGGGTTGCCATTGAGGTCTTTCGTGGTTGGTCTTTGAAGAAAACTGACCAGGGAACTGGAACCTTCTTGACGTCACCCCTGATAGCACCATGATTACTTCTCCTTTGACTATCTCATCTCTGATGTTTAAGACAAACGAGGTGGTCTGGTTCTGTCCCCTTATCTCTGGTGTCCTTACACCTCAGCATTTCCGGAATTTTCAGTGAGCCTGAATCGTGTAGCCCCCTGCCTATCTCTGCCTACCTGGCCCCCCCGGCCCTTACTCACTGTCAGGCCTTACAGCTAAGGTCAGAGGCTGCACGGGCTGGCCTGGGGTCAGTCCTCAGACAGGGGGGTCAGCGCCTAGGGTCTTCAGTTTTGTCCTTTTTTTTAAAAAAAAAAAACTTGTTTTAAAAAAACCTTCAGTGCAATGTTAAAAAGCCATCCAGCCAGCTGGAGAGACAACCACCAGAAAGAAAGAAAGAAGATTAGGGAAGACCCAGGGACCCCACCCCAGCTGTTCCCAGGGGCTGGAGGCCAGGGGCAGACCGGGATGGGGCAGGGGTGGTGCGGGAGAGAGGAAAGGCCACCCACCAAAATGAACAGGCGGAAAAAATATTTATATAGGAAACATCTGGCTGAACTGAAGAGGATCTAGGGGGATGGGAAGCCCCCATTTTTCTTTCCCAAAAATGTCCTAGACCTGGGGGAAGGGTTGGCCTCCTGGGGTGAAATGAGCAGGCCCTGCCCACCCCCCCCATCATGGAGTACAGGATGTGCTGTGGGCCAAATGTGTGTATGCTGGGGAAACAGGGAAGAGAGGGGTAGACAGGAGTAACCCCCTGCTGGAATCTGTTGTGAGGGCCGAGATGGTTCCCATCTCCCTGTCCTCCACGCTGGTTCTCCTGGCAGAAGGTGCTGTGCGGGGTGGGGGTGAGGAGGAGAGGAAGCCAGGGAAGCAGAAAGAGAGCAGAGGGGGCCCAGGGGCCAGGAAGGCACACAGGCTGAAGGGAGGGCAGCCCCGCAGAAGCGCGGTGGGCGCTGGCTGGGAACACCCTCCAGCCTGGGCTGGAACCCAGGCTCTGCTCCGCATGTGCAGCTCTGCGTATGTCACTAAACTCTTCTGTCCTGGATTCTTCAGTCCGGAAGTCGGAGTTAACAGTAGCACAGACCTTGAGGGCTTGGGAGAGCTCAATAAATGATGCGAGTAAACACTTTGCACGCCACCTGGCGCCTGGGGAGTTTTATAAAAATTAGCTGTTGCTATCTTCTGGAATGTAGATTGATGTTCCGTAGCTCAGTAGGAGTTCTGCGTGAAGGACAGGCCCCCTTCCAGGCATGGCATACTGGATCCAGGGCCATGATGGGGTGAGCGGGCCCCAAGAGTGGCCGGGCTAGCCCTGGTGATGCCCAGGATGGGCTGAGCCAAATCCCCTGTCAGCACAGTAGGCCCGAGACTAGGCAGGCGTTGTCGAGAAGGGGAGTGGAAGTAGGGAATGGCGAGTGGCGGGCTGACATCATTCCACCCATCACTGGACTGGGGGGTGAGCATCAGGCCAGCGGGGGTCAGAGCAGGGCCTGCCTCTGCAGCTGGGGGACCTGAATGGCTAAAATGGAAACGCTTCCCCAGGAGCCTGCTGGGGACGAGTAGGTGGGACCCCACTGTACGTGGAGGCCAGGAAAGGCCATTTTAGTGGTCACCACCCCTCCCTCCACTTCCTGCTCTCTTCCTGCCTTGCTTACATCCTAAGTGCCAATCATGGTCTCTCCTCTCTTCTCCTGGGAGAGGCTCCGTGGAAAAGCCTCTGATAGCAGCCAGTCCTGAGGGAGAGTGAGTTCAGGTTGTCTCTGTGTCTTCTAAGTTTTTTCCATATGGCAGGCTCTGGCTTTTATGCAAGAAACAATGTCATCACCCAGCGGGAGGGCAGATGGTGGAGGTCCAGCAGTCCCTTCCCGCAGCTCCTGGCTCAAGGGTGGGGCCGTCTCCCCAGTGAAGAGCGGCACCAGGGGCACAGGGCCTCCACACTCATCCTGGAGCGCCGCTCCCATCTGACCTCAGGAATCCCCCCCCCCCCCGTGGGCCCTTCCTAATCAGGGATCCTGCCTCAGATCCCTTGTCCCCTGCTCTTGGCTCTTTCTTGTGAAGGGCTGGGGACTGGAAAGGGGACTGTGGGGAACAGGAGGAATTAGATTTGAACTGAGGGGCTGAGAGATATGATATTTAGGGCGAAGAAGAAAAGTTTCAGCGGAGCGGGGAGCAGGCCCCAGCTTCTAGCCCCTCTCGCCTGCCCGGTGCTTCAGAGGGAGCAGAGCTGCCTTGTGCACGATGAATCGGGAGTAGAGGAATGAGCAGTAAATGTCTATCAGAACTGGCTCTCCACTAGCTCATTAGGAAGAGAAATGACTGAGCCAAAGCTGACAAGAACCAACTCTTTAGGACTGTTTTTTCTGGCACCTTCCACAGCATTGCCAAGCTAATGGAGGGATCGGGGATATCCGATGCCGGAAGCAACAGGAAAACAGTAGGGCCTGCAAGGCAAACAGACACGTGTGTGCCCGCGTGGTGACGGTGCCCAATGTCCCGATGTGGACCTTTCAATCTCCCTGGGCTCAGGAGGGGATTCTTACAGGGTCTGTACCTCCGAACTCCCAAATCACACAGCCACACGGCCGGGCAGGCCTGCCACTGCCCAGCCTGCACCCCGTGACTCAGCAGGAAAAGAGCTTGAGCAAGGCTTACTCTCTTCTCCAGGAATCTCGCCCTGAGGAAGATCTGAGGCCAATGTGTCCTGGTGGGGTCTGCTGGCTTTTCAACACTCTCCAGCAACAGCCCTGCCTACCTCCCCCATTCACCCATACAATCTACAATCCTTGTGTTTTTCCATCTTAAAAAAAAGTGTTATGCAAAAGCATCTTCAAGCCAAGTTCCGTAACCCCAGGGGTGATTTTCTAGAGTGCCAAACTTTAATCCTTTCCTAGCATGTCAGGGAGGTTGGGGGGGAGGGGCCTTTGGAGGCTCAGGGCAGTGCCATTTACCAGCTGTAAGGAAAACACTTTTACTATATTTGGGGTGGTGGGCTAGTAATCACTTTTTTTTTTTACTTTACTATAAAAAACATGTAACATTAAATTTACCATCTTAACCTTTTTCAAGAGTATAGTTCAGTAGTGTTAAGTATATTCACATTGTTGTATAACAGATCTCTAGAACTTTCTCATCTTGCAAAACTGAAACTCTATACCCACTAAACACTAATTCCCCATCCCCCTCCCCTCAGCTCTTGGCAACCACCTTTCTGCTTTCTATTGGTTTGATTTTGATTACTTTAGATACTTTATAGGAGTGGAATATACAGTATCTGTCCTTTCGTGACTGGCTTATTTCGCCACAATGTCCTCGAGGTTCAAAACACGTTAATATTTTAGCAACATGTATCTATGCACAGGTGTTGGCTGAATGTCAGCCCTGCCTCACCCCTACCTCACACATACACCCGATGATGGCACAGGAGTTCTGGAAGTTCCTCATGCCCGAATATTAAGGAAATCCCATTCCACGTCCTCCAATCCTTCCTATGGCTCTTTCTCTAGTGTGAGTTTCCAGAGACCCTCAGAGTGTTAGAAGTCTCTCTGCTTCAGCCAGTTTTTTGGTCAAGGCCTCATTTATCAAAGCTGGTACGTCTCCTTCTTTTTCTAGTTCATTCCCAAGTATTTCTTCTTATGTGCCACACACTATCTAAATGGAATTCTTCTATTTTTTTCCAAATATACCCTAAACATCCCCATTTGTATGCCTTTGCTCTTCTACTTTCCTTTTTTTTTTTTTTAAGAGAGAGACAGAGCCAGCGAGAGCTCACATGGGGGAGGGGGAGGGGAGTGGGAGAGAGAATCTCAAGTAGGCTCCACGCCCAACGTGGACTCCATCTCACGACCCTGAGATCACGACCTGAGCCGAAATAAAGAGACAAGGCTTAACTGACTGAGCTACCTTATTTTTATATTTTTAGATGTTGTTTATTTGAGAGAGAGAGCATGAGGGGGGGGAGGCTCAGAGGGAGAAGCAGACTCCCCACTGAGCAGGGAGTCTGATACGGGGCTCGACCCTCGGACACCAGTAGACACTTCACCAACTGCGCTGCCCGGGCGCCCCACTCTTCCACTTTCCCCACATGGGATGCCTCTTCTACTTTTCTCACTGTGTCCAACTCACACCCATCTGCTAAGGCTGCCTAAATGCTACTGTCTTCATGAAAGGCTCCAACTATTCCCTCGTTCAGAAATGATTTCTCTTCTCTGCGACACCCTAAAACTCCTGTTCCTGAAACTTCAGGATGGTGCTGACACTTTCATCATGCGGTAGCAGTTATCGACGGTCTACTGAGCCTCATGAAATATTCCGTGCTTCACATCGCCATTTGCTTTTCTATCTTGTCAACTGGTTACTTTCGCACATTTTCTTCCTCTCTAGGTTGTCCTAATAAAGCACGTGGGCTTCAGCATCAGACGAACTTGGGCTTGGACCCCGTTCCGAAGGCAGGACTTGGGGCCCATGGCTCTCTCTGCCTCCCCGGCTCTCGGCGCCAGTGTGGGGGAGGCCCAGAGAGTGGTTGTCCCAGCAGGTGGTTGTAGCACCTGAAATTGATGAGGGAACGGAAGGCAAGCTGAAGACAAAGCAGAAGCTGACACCCTACAACCCCCCACCCCCATGGGATGTATGTGACATTCCTCAGGCACTCCTGGCTGCTCTAAAGGACAAAGAAACAGTCCTTACTACCTACAGCCCATTGACAAGTCCTTGAAACAGGTATGGTGACATTCCTCTAGGAACTCAGCTGCCTCTATGTTAATACTTTGCTGGGGGCAAAAGGCAGTCCTAGCCTGACCCCCTCCCCTCCACCAAGATCCTGTAAGTCTACTTTAACATATAAAAATTCCTTTGGAAACTTCCTTTATCTCTAACCCCCCAAGAGACGTGTTGGCAACCATCCCCCAAGCATGTGGCCCACCGAGATATACATCTGAAGGGTCTCATGACTCAGGTTTATTAGACAGTGATAAATGACCTTTTCCCAACAGTAGCTAGCCCCCTCAAGGTCCTGGAAACCTTGCTTCCAAAATTCTTAGAGACTTACGCTATCCCTAACCCCTCCCAACTTGAGGGTATATAATGGGCCATTCCTCACAACCCTGGGGCAGCAGCTCTTTCTGCCCACGGGTCCTGTCCCCGTGCTTTAATAAACCACCATTTTGCACCAAAGACGCCTCAAGAATTCTTTCTTGGTCGTCGGCTCCGGACTCAACCCCACTGAACCTCACCTATAGTCCTCAACCTCATCATAATGGCGCCCAAACGTGGGGCATTGAGCTTCGGTGCAAAATTGGTGAGTACTTTCCCTTCTCCTCCTTTTCTCTCCTTTCTGGGGCTCTTCAAGGAGTACGGTCTTATTGGAACACTTTCATGCCGACTGCTCAGGCTGTAATCCTCTAGCCCATGGCTACTCTATGGGGAGGTAAAGTCCTGCCTTTTGGCTGGAAGTTAGTACCCTGGCTGGGATGGTAATAAGACCCAGAAACTTGAGGCCCCCTCTGTACTGCTGTCCTTATACAAAGTCGTCTGTTTTGGGCACTGGACAGCCACCTAAGTGACTAGCACGGCTGCCAATCTTAAGACTCCCAAGACTCCCGTGTGAGGTTTTCTCCTGATGGATCTAATGTGATCCCCTCTGCATTGCTGGTCTAGCCACTTCTGGCCGAGGGACCTCCCCTCGGAGCCGGCCGAAACCAGTACCCGATGGAATTACAACCCAACCGGGGACCGGACCGTTTCCCAGGGAAGTTGGCTGTAAGGACCACCTGTGTTGGAATGTCGCTTAGACCATGATGGACTTCTGTCTTTACTGTTTTCCGTCAATGTCCTCTACTCCCTAGCAAAGGAGACTCAACTCTCTTCTCTCACTGTTCCTTCTAACAGATGTGGGGGCTTCTCCCTCACTCATTTCCCGGGTTAATGGCTAAAACATGGCCTCTGCTCCTGTTGGAGCTGGTGAGTTGGAAAACCGGGAACCCTTTCTCTGCCTTCTGGCAGCACTCTGTCTCTACTCTCTCCCCCTCCTCCTCCTCTCTGCACCACCTGGGGTGCGGCCTGCCCAACTGGCTTCTGTACCGTCCTTGGTGCCTCAGGCATCATGGCTCCTCCTGCCCTCACCATCAAGGAGCGAAGAAGAGCACCCCCTGGACCTAACGTTACCCATTCCAGATTTCCCCACCAGTGTCTCAGGTAAAAACTGAAAATGGGGTGGGCACAGGTGGAACATAAGTCAGTATTTAAACTAAGTTAGAAAGACAAAGGTTTCTTGAATTGTTCATCTGCTCTGGATAAGAAAATGTAAACAGTTTTCTCTTTGCCCAGAAAACAAAGTTTCTATGTTTTGTCATTAACAGGTCTTCAATTACTTTGTTAAAACTTCTCTGTATTAAGCTAAGTTTTGCTGACAACTATAGAACCCTACATATTTGCCTTCAAATCTCGTGTTGTCACCTTGGTTAAATAAAAATAGAGTTTTGTAGTGATCTGTAATCCTATTCAGGCTTATGCTATAATTTTAAGGGTTTAACAAACTTTACCAAGATTTAAATTGTAAATGAAGTCTCTTTAACTCATTAGGCCTTTTTCTTTGGTGTGCTGAGTTACTCTGCAAGCACTGTTAAACAAATGATAAGCCTTAGGTTACCTTTGGGTAAATGCTGTAACTATTCTAGAGATAATACGCAATTCCTAAAGTTTTAATGTTTTAATTTAAGGTCGTCATCACTCTTTTCTGGCTATCGAAGTGTTGTGTGTCACAGAAGGAACCTGACTTCCTTGCCAGCTATACTGTAAACTCATCAGTTACTAACCATGTCCATTCTGTGTTTTTGTTATTTGTAATTGTTCTTATTCTCTTCTAAAATGAGTTTCATCTTCAAAGAGATTCATATAAAGGACTTTTTAGGACAGGTACAGGTATTCGACATCTTTATGGAACCCTAAAACTGAAATGGGTAAAAATTTCCAGAACTAACTAAAGCTGCATTCAAGCTAAACAAGAATTAGTAACATAGGACTAAATTAACTAAAAGATTATAGTGTTGTCACTCTTGTTTAAAACATTACTGGTTCTCTAATGTTTGCTCTTCCAGATTGAGGAAACTTCCTCTTAAGACATCAGTGATATACAGAAATAATAATAAAGCAAATTAAAACATTTAACTTTTCTCTCTACCTGAACCCTCTGAGATTAAAAAGGTCTCAGTAAGTATTCTTTCTTCCATGGCAATCATAATCATTTGCATAAGTTCAATAACTATTGTTCTCCTTGTAACAGGACACCATTGGAAACACTGGTTATTTTACCATAAGGCTTTGACTGGAATGTCATATTTGAGAGACATGCATAGACTCAGATATGACCAAACAGTTTTCAGGAACTAAGGTTGACTTTATGAAACCTGGAGCCATAAAGCCCCCTGGAAATGGCCTGACACCTGGCTTACAGAGTTCCCAGCAGCCTCACCAGGTGAGTAAAGAATGTCACTTCCTTGGCAGGTGCAGGAACCTGAGGATACTTTGGGGACCTCGTGGAGAGGAATCTGCCCAAATCTACAGGTATTACAGGCATGACTGATGGCAAGTACTTGGCTTGGCTTCTGGCCTGGAGAGGCTACTAAACGTTCAACCTGGAGATTCCTTGTAAAAGCTCCAGCAAAGCAGATTCTAAAAGATCTGTGTGATCAGTCACTATCCTTGCTGAGCTTATGTAAATAATTAGGCCAAGTTTGTTAAAACTAGACTTGTTTTGCAAACAAATTAGTCCTGATTTGGCTATCTCTGGAAATGTGGGTTATTTTAGAGAGAAAAATTATGTTTAAATAACCACCTTTGTGGATGTTAAATTCTAGATCTGATTGTCCTTAAATGTTTGCTTAAGCTAGACAACTTGAGGTAAACTTAAGAGAAATAGCTTTTTTCTATTCCTATACAATAGCTCATGTATAGATAATCTTCATGCTGTTTATTCTATGGGGCTAATAACAGGACCCCATGGGCATATAATTAATTACTTGAATAACTGGGAAATGGGATTGATTCCCCAACGATTGCATAACTCAGCTATCACCTTGACCAATGTGGCTGGGATGATGAAACCATTCCCTAAAAGCCAGAGCATACCCCACTCCATAGGGTTAACTATGGGCTTGTGGAGATAATGGATGACCCCACTTTCCTTGTGACTGGACTGGATGATGACTTGGGGATGCCTTTATCTCTTGACAATTCTTCCCCCCCACTCGCCAGTGATTCCTTGTTAAGATATTAAGGCTAGACCTCAAACAAAGAAGGCTTCTTAATGCTTTCATCCTGCATAGTTACATTTAAGCCTAGAAGCCACCTCTACGGATATACAATTACAAGGAGAGTCTTTAGCCGAGCATACAACAGCGCTCCTGGTAAAAAGGAGCCTCAAAGCTCACCATGGGACAGTCTCTGACTGTAATGACTTCATATCAGGTCCAGAATGTTTTAGAGAGCAAAAGCCACCAATGGGTGATGGGAAGCTGACTTATTAAATACCAGGCTATGCTTATAGGTACACCTGAAATAATACTTAAAACCTGTAAAACTTTAAACCCAGCTACTCTTAAGCCTGGACCTGACCATTGTACTTCTGTAGAGCATAACTGTTCAGAGGTTATTGATCTTGTCTATTCTAGTCGACCAGATTTAAGATGTCCCTGTTGAAAATACAGAGGACAATTGGTACACCAATGGTAACAGTTTCATGGAAAAGAGGGGTAAGAAAAACTGGGTATGTTATAGTCAAGTCTAACTTAAAACTGTTGAGGTCAAAGCCCTGTCAGCAAACATGTCTGCCCTCAAAACAGAATTAATAGCGCCCACCTGTGCTTTGCAATTGGCAAAAGCCTTAAAAATATTTATACTGACTTTAAATATATTTTCCTGGTCCTCCATGCTCACGGTGTAATTTGGAAGAAAGGGGGATTATTACCAAGCCATAACTCCCCAATCGAATAGGGGCCTGAAATCATTATATGTATGGCCCTCCAAAGCCAAGTAGCCCTTGAAATCCTGACTGCAGTTCAAGGAGGCCCAGTATTATATGACTGGCTCCTGGCTGGGACCCAATGGCTCTGCAACTTAACCTGTGTCCATAGCTTCCTCCTTGCTGGATAAGCCACTGTACTCTGGGTTTTGCCTGGATGCATGGATGCATTATTAAAACCGTTACCAACCCAGCCAACCTTCCAAATTTAAAACCATGGTGGACATGTTCTGTGTCTCACTGGTATGACCACCTAGCATCTATCTTTGTTACCTCTTTGAGACTAGAGAATGTTGTTTGGCACATGGAAACTCTTGAATACATGGTCAAAGCCCTAAGTGACACTCTATAGAATAGAGTGATGTTAGATGTTTTTAACTGCTACACAAGGTGAAATATGTGGTAGCATAAAAACAATGCTGTGTATACAGTCCAGATTACCACAAAATACTTCTGGGTTTCTACCTGACATGAATGCTCAAATTGGTGCTTTAAATGATTTCTTTCCTTTAGTGATTGCTTTAAACTCCTGGACTGGAGGAAAATTATCAAAGAACAACTATCAAAGATCTTTTATTCAGATCTCTCTTTATAATATTAACCTTGTTTTGTCATATCTGATGTCTCCTTGCCTAGTGCCAAGACTCCTTCACCACCGTAACTTCTGGCTAACAGATAATACCTTCTCCTCAAGGAGGTTCATCCATGTTGTCCACGTTGGATTCAGCTGCCTCCCCTTTCATAACTCCCCTGTATGTTCCCCAACTGACCAATGTTGACCCATAGGGAGGAACATCTCTATGCCCCTATTCAGCAGGAAGAAGTTACAGAAGATGGGACCTTCCACCTTCAACAACCTTAAAGATTTAAGGGTCAAAATTGTTCAGGGGGGAAATGACGAGGGAACGGAAGGCAAGCTGAGGACAAAGCAGAAGCTGACACCCTACAACCCCCCCCCCCCATGGGATGTATGTGACATTCCTCAGGCACTCCTGGCTGCCCTAAAGGACAAAGAAACAGTCCTTACTACCTACAGCTCATTGACAAGTCCTTGAAACAGGCATGGTGACATTCCTCTAGGAATTCAGCTGCCTTGATGTTAATACTTTGCTGGGGGCAAAAGGCAGTCCTAGCCTGACCCCCTCCCCTCCACCAAGATCCTGTAAGTCTACTTTAACATATAAAAATTCCTTTGGAAACTTCCTTTATCTCTAACCCCCCAAGATACGTGTTGGTAATCATCCCCCAAGCATGTGGCCCACCGAGATATACATCTGAAGGGTCTCATGACTCAGGTTTATTAGACAGTAATAAATGACCTTTTCCCAACAGTAGCTAGCCCCCTCAAGGTCCTGGAAACCTTGCTTCCAAAATTCTTAGAGACTTACGCTATCCCTAACCCCCTCCCCACTTGAGGGTATCTAATGGGCCATTCCTCACAACCCGGGGCAGCAGCTCTTTCTGCGCACGGGTCCTGTCCCCGTGCTTTAATAAACCACCATTTTGCACCAAAGACGCCTCAAGAATTCTTTCTTGGTCGTCGGCTCCGGACCCCACCCCGCTGAACCTCACCTGTAGTCCCCAACCTCATCAAAGTGAGCGTCAGGGCGAGCGTTCGTGGAACGCGTATTACGCGTATTACGTACGACGTGCACGCATGCTGCTGCAAGCGCCGTGCGTGCGTGACAGCTGGAGCCCTCGGCACAACCGCATGGGGCGCACGGACAGCGGGAGAATCTAAAGCTAAGAAGGTTTAAGCCAGTAAGTGGACGAGCCAGAGTAAAAACGGGGGATGTCTTCGGGATCCTTCCTCTTGACCGTTACCGACCCGGGCCTCCCAAGCGAGCCCGCGGGCAGCACAGGCGGGGTAAGACCTGTAGGATCCTCCGCTCGGCACTGGTGAAGTTTGGTAAGTGGCAGCTGCCACTCTCATTCCCACTCCTGCGGTGGGGGGCTGGGGGCTGTCCCTGCGTTTGTTTCCCCGGCAGCGCCTCCCAGAAGTAATAGGTGACATCTGTTCAGCATTTTCTGGGAATCTGCATTTGCCAGGAACCGTGCAAAGTCTCTAGCTCTAGCAGTATTAGTGAATGAGTGAGCAAATGAGTGAATGAAGAGAGGGGACGCAAACTCTGGAACGGTGGGCAAAGGCCGTCCGAAAAGAGGGGTCATCCTGGCCCAGTTGTTGGCTGTTGGCCGGGCAAGAGGATCCTGCAGCCCAGGAGAGGCCTCCCCGGGGTCTGACTTGTGCCCAGTATTCATCAGTGTTTTCATTAATGACTTAAGAGATGGAGTGCAGAGTACGCTAATCAAATTGGGGAAGCCTGTGAGGCGGGCTAGAAGCTGAGCACTTAGGAGGCAAGCTTGAGCTTGCAGACAGTACTTGACAAATTAGAGAAATAAACAGTCAATAAACAGAGCTCCAGGAGCTGCAGGCTTCAAGTGGCTCCAAGGGAGCAGCTACTCGAATGGATCTGCCCAGAGAAGCTTTTGACCCACTTTCCTTTGGGCCTCACCTGGTTGGATTGCATATTTGGGGCAAGTCTAAATGCAGTCCCTTGATGAGGAATTTGGACCCGGAGGCCTCATGGACAAAGTCCCCGCTCCAAAGGCGAAGCTCCGCCCATACTCCTTCCTGGCCTCTGCCCTCCTAGCCATGGCTTTGCTGGGGCTCAGAGAGGGAAGGACAGGGCTCCCCCTGCTCCCTCAAAGACCTGAGACTTGCCAAAAACATAAACTTAACCATGATGCCTCATCCCTACCCACCAAAATGGTGCTGCCCTTCTCTACTTCCTACTCATTCTTATCACTGAGTGACTTCCTCCCCCGTTTGAGGCTGCCCTGGAAGTTACTCTGACCTCAATTTTCTTTGGGCAAAATGTATCCGGTGTGAAAGGAGGGACAAGGACACAGCGTGATCTGGGAGGGAGTGCCCTCTATCTGCCCTTCCCGCCTCTGGGAGGAAGATGAGGTCTGGGTGGTTTGGCAGTTACAGAAATGTGCAGGCTCTGGAGCTCTGTAGCATCAGGGAAGTTACTTCACTTCTCTGAGTCAAGTCCCTTTGGTTATGAATAATTGCAGACCCGTTGGTCTGTCCTAATTGGAAAGGAGGGCTCAGTTGGAAGAATAGGACAGACGCCCAGGAAACCTGGGTGCTGGTGGTAGAGCCACCGTGGGACCACGGCATGACCTCTCCCCCCTTCTCCTTCTCTGGAGTTGCAAAGTTCTCTGCTCCTGCTTGTCTCAGCACGTCTGATTCCTCCTCCTCCTCCTTCCTCCCCCCTTCTTCCTCCCCTTCCTCCTCCTCTTCTGCTTCTTTTCAAGACTTCATTTTTAAGTAATCTCTACACCCAACATGAGGCTCGAACTCCCCAATCCTGAGATCAAGAGTCGCACACTCCACTGACTGAGCCAGCCAGACGCCCCTCCTTCTTCTTTCTTAATCGGCTTTCATGGTGCATGCCCCCGTCCCACCTTTAGAGGGGACTGACAGTGAGGACAAGCGTCCACCTGTCTGGGGAAAAGAAACCTGCCCCACGGGGGTCAAGTTTCTACCCTGGCCTCCCTGGCCTGAGGAGTTGCCCGTGTGTCCTCGGTAACAATATGCCAGCAGGAGCCCACCCTTGCAGGTAGATGTGAGGTTCTCAGGGAAGAGAAAAAGTAGGGTTGCCGTCTCTTGGCAGTTTTGTCATGTGAAAATGGGAATAACGTTACTGACCTGATACATGGGAAGTTCTGTCGCTCTTTGAACAACGGCTCTTATTCAGGGTAAGGTTCTCTGGACTCGGCAGGAGGGTCTCTGAGCTAGGGTGGGCCTGGGTGAGAAAGGAAGCTCAGAAGGGATGGGCTGAGGGGGTGTGAGTATGGGAAATGTGTCTCCATTCATCCACTGTTTGGGGAGACAGAGTTGTAAAAAGCTGGGGACAGGGATGGTGGAATGTTCTTGTTTTAGGAGGCCTGACTCCTAATTCCCAGCTGGAGGGCAAGTCAGCACGATCATGTCAGGGGCTTAAGCTCTCAAACTATGTTTTCATTCATTCTCTCATTTAACCGACGTCAGTTGAATACCTCCTGTGGGCCAGGTACTGCGCTGGTTGCTGGAGGTAAGGCAGTGATCCCTCATGGTATTTGTGTTTAGAGGGAGAAGAAGACAATAAGTAAGATAAATAAGTAAAATATGTAATATGTTACGGGCAAGTGCTGACGAGAAGAAATAAAATGGGAAAGAGGTATGTGAAATGTCAGGCAGGTGGGGTGGGTGTTGATATTTGAAATGGAGGTAGACAGGGAGGGCCTCACTAAGAAGGCGTCTTCTGATTAAAGACTTGAAAGAAGCCATAGAGCTAGCCATGTTATGGGATGGGGGAGAGGATCCCAGACTGAGGGAACAGCCAGGGCAAAGGCTCTGAAGTAGGGGTCGGCCTGCCACCATGAGGGAATCACAGGGAGGCCGGTGTTGCTAGACAGATGGAGAGTGGTAGCGTTGAAATCAGAGTGTTACGGGACCAGATCTTGTTGGATCATGTAGTCCATAGTAAGAACTTCAGCTTTTACTCTGAGTGAGAGGGAAGCCATTAGAGGATTTTAAGCAGAGGAGAATCAAGTTTTAACAGAGTCACTTTGCAATAGACTGAGGAGGTCAAGGACAGAGGTAGTGAGTCTTGTTAGAATGTTGCTCAGGGAGTAGTGTTCATGTCTTAGACCAGAAGGGTCATAACAGGCGTGGAAAGACGTGGTCAGATCCCAGATATATTTTGCAAGTTGCACTGACAGGATTTGCTCAGCTTAACTACTGCTTTGTTCTGCTAGCAGTGACATAAATTCTGATTCCGGGCCCTAAAACATAACTTGGCACATGGTCCTTCTTCCTGCCAGCCAGTCCTTCCAATGTGTGTCTCTGCAGACATGTTCAGCTCCTTTCAAGCTCTAAGGGCCTGTGAAATTTGTGCAATGAAAGCATTTTGTTATCCGAGATATTTACTTCTCTGGATTCTGCTTCTTAGAGTCCTCATTCTTTTAAGTTTAACCTACTATAAATCAAGAGAGATAGGTCAACGACTTTGCAAATGGCCTGATGACAGAGAGGATGCCTTTGAACTAGGTGACCAGGCTAAGGCCTGGAAAGTTCATCACCATCCTGGCAATGGGCCTTACTCGGGAGCCTGAGCTAAAGATGTTCATCTCTGGAGGGAGAAGGAGTGAGTCAGCAGAAATGAGGGGTGAGAGAAGGTGACACCTGCAGAATTTGGTTTCCTTGTTCCCAGTTGCCTTTATTCTCATGTTTCTTGTGAGTTGTCTTTCAGAAAGCAAACGAAACTTCTCTGTAAGCTCCAGGGCTATATGCATGATGTCTAGGCAACAAAAGAGCAAATTTTGGTTGTCAAGATGCAGACTCATCCATTTCTTGGGCGTCACTCTTCCCTCACCAGCTCTGTTGGGAGCCATCAGCATAGTAGGAGTGGCTGTAGAGAAAAGATCTGAGCTCTCCTCGCTTGGGTCAGGGGGGTGGGATCTCTGTTCTGCACCAGGACTGCCAGCTGTCTTGAAGCCAGCATGGGAGCTATTCCTTCCAGCCAATGATGTGAAAGCCCATATTCCCTTTTTTTCTTAAGATTTGATTTATTTATTTTAGCGGAAGGGGCAGAGGGAGAGGGAGACCGAGAATCTCAAGCAGAGTCCCTGCTGAGCATGGAGCCCAACATGGACTCGATCTCAGGATCCTGAGATCATGACCTGAGCAGAAATCAAGAGTTGGTCATTCAACCGACTGAGCCACCCAGGTGCCCCTAGAATAGCTAGTACTTTGGTCACTGTCTAAACATTCTGTGAATGAGAACCTTTCTTTTGTTTATCTGGTAAGATGCTCAACTCGTTAAAAGACTTGGTTCAAATACTTACGATGCTCTTACTCCACACTTGTTTAGACATTTCCTTCTAAATGTCTGTGCTAACACATTCATCTTGCCCTTTGTTCTTATACATAGGCACTTACTGGTGAGGCAGCCCGGGTTCCCAACCCAAGAGATAACGGGGAGATGTTTCAGAAGACGATAAGAGGAGAACTGGCTGTTTATCTGGGCCCTTATTCCTTGGCCCATACCTGTGATCCTAAGGCATCCCCAGGTTCCCATTCCTCACACTTCTATCTTTTCTTTTCTATTCTATTCTATTCTATTCTATTCTATTCTATTCTATTCTATTCTATTCTATTCTATTCTATTCTATTCTACTGTATTCTAGTCTAGTCTAGTCTAGTCTAGTCTAGTCTAATATACTTCTACTCAGAGGTGCAAAGTCATAAACTAATCCTGGATCCCTCTAGCTGCCTAAAATTTGCCCCAGAGCTGACTTTACCACTGTCTTCTCTTTTGCCTTCTCTCTTAGGGGAGCAGCACAGGTCCCCATAACTCAGATAAGGAGTTGGAGGGTGAAGGCAAGAAAAATGAGCCACACGAAGAAAATGGGTGGAATTACCAGGTCACACATTGGCTTGAGGTGTGCCCCCCCCCCCCCCCCGCCAGCAGAGCTCTAGGTTCTGGTTCCCTTTCCTGACAGTGCCCCAGAGGTCAGAGGCCAGACTCCAAATAACTATGCAGAAATCCCAGAAGGAGAAACTGTATGGAGCCCTAAGTAACCAAATGAGCCGGTGCGAGGGTAAGACCAACTGATTCTGTCGAGATAAGTGCCTTTTGGTCGGCAGTCATAGACTTCCTCTTCTTTAAGTGGTATCTGGTGGAATTAGTATGTTTACTCTTAGAACACTCATTTAAGGAAAAATCAACCTATGTGGCCGGAGGAAGAGGGAAGACACTACATATTAAGCCTTTTTTGTCCAGCTCTTTCTCTTCAATTTGGACAAAAAGGCTCAGGCGGGAAGCCTAGGGATTTTGCAGGGAGAGTCCTCTCTGATCCCAGTGGACTAAATGTGCCCTTCTCGTCCTCAGTGTTTCATCAACAGACATTTATTGAATAACAACGATATGCAAGAATAGGTCCTCCTGCCCAGAATGCCCTTCTTTCTCCCACTTCCCTTTTCAGCCAGGGTCTAATGACCAATCATTTATCCTTCAGACCTGAGTTCCCTGAGACTTTTCTCCCTTGATTAAATGATAAGGCTTAAAACGCAAACTGCCTCAAAAAAACTCATGCGTGTGGAGTCATAATAAGTCCTTTCAGATCTTTCTCTAAAAGCCACCTTTGAAGTGGAAGGAAAGGAGGTTAGAGAACAAAAGGAGACAGAAGCTCCTGAAGAGAGTAGAGGAGGGGGCTGTAAGGGGGTGCCAAGGAAGGTAGCAGGGAGACTAGGGTCTCAGAGGTCACTCTAACCAACTTCTCACATGCCCAAGACGCTCAGTGTAGGATGGCATTATGCTGGAGGGAGGAAGATGGGGAATGAATAGGTTTGGAAGTATAAATTATAAGGGATGGATTGGGGGTGCCGGTGCAAAGAAAGACTTAGGGGTTAGCAGAAGGTGTTGGAGGTAGAGGTGGGGCGTGGAGTTCTTCTCCTGATTCTTAAGATGTTTGGAGTGGTGGGAATACTCAAGAGTCTCAGTCAAACTTAAGAATACAGTGATTTGTTTATAAAGAATATGTGGCTAGATAAAGAAATGGTGGTATCAGAGGGGGGTATCTGAATATAGGGTTGACTAGTTGACTCTGCAGACTGGCTGCCTCTGCTCAGGAGTCCAGCTATTCTGTTCTCTCCCTACTCAGACTATGGTCCAGACACCAGCTGCATAGCACCACCTGGAATCTTGTTGGAAAGGCAGAATCTTGGGCCCTGCTCCAGAGCTACGGAATCAGAACCTGCCTTTGAGCAAGATTCCCAGGTGATCTGTGGGCCCATGACAGTGTGAGAGGCACTAGTGTTCACAATTACCTAGCTCAGTCCTGGGCTGTCCACGGCAGGATATGTGAGCTGCTGGTATTTTAAAACTCTTTGTTCCAGGACAGAATGCCATCATGTGATGCTAAGAACCAGATTCCATTTAAATTTAAATTAACTTTAAATTAACTTTATAATTTAATGGGCTCATCTTTAAATAAAGTCTTTGTATATATACCAATGGCAAAAGGGAACCACATTACCAATATGCCTCTGACATATCAAATATTCCTGCCTTGGCTTATATACACAAGTTAACATCAGCAATATTCAATATGAGCTTTTTTTTTTTAAATCACAAGACATAATTTCTCTATTAGTGGATTCACTAGATATTCCCTAATGGATAACTTCTATAAATACTCTTATTTAAAATTCACCTATTGCCACCTGCTAGAGGATACAGGAAATCAGTTCAAGCAACCTCCAGCAATCCTGAAGGGAGACCTTGAGGTCTCTGTGCAATGAATCCCTGAAGGAGCAAAAGGCAGGTTAGCAGTGCTCTTGCTGCCTCCATCATGGCTCCTTGGACACATCACTGCCCTGTGCCTCGGTTTCTCACTGGCAAAATGATCAACATGATTGACAAAGAGAGCTCATTGAACAGCTCTCAGCTCCTTTTCCTCTTCCTTTTTAGTCTGCCTTGTTTGGATCTCAAGACATGATTCAACTAAGACCTCAGGTGCTTTTAACGAGAAGCTGGTACAAACCCAAGCAGGTGCAGGATGTGACCCAGGCCAGGACAGCGGGGCTTTGTGGCTCAAAAGGTAGCTGTGGTCACAAGGAGTGGAAAGGAAATGGAGGAAACGAAGGAATTTTGCCCCCCTACAAGCTCAGGGTCAGTGCCGATGGTACCCGAGAGCCCTAGGTTGCCTCAGAGGTTACACAGTCCGGTCCGCTGGCAACAAGGTGTCGGTACCTTCCTTATACTGAACTGTGTGCCAAACAGGGGCACTGGACTTTTTAATTTCTTCATTCCCTTATCATAGAAATTTCTACCACACCTGATGATCAGACAACCCCGTGTTTTTATTTCTACCCCTTGATATTCTCTCAAGCTTCTCTACCAAAAAAAAAAAAAAAAAAAAAAAAAAACCAAACCTGTTGTTATCTTTGATTAACATGCTTATTAATTCAAGCAAATACATGAAATAAGCACATGGATCAGGAAGGGCCAATTCTGTTGGGAGTCAGCGAAGATATCCTACCACATATTTATAGAATATTAATGCAATTCAGTGATTCCCAAATATCAGTCTCTGAACCAGTAACAGAATTTCAGCTTTTAAAAAAAATGCAATTTCCTAAACCCCACCATCTGTATTTTTAAAAATGCTGGCTGGGTGATTGTGAGACCCGGAAAGATTTCTGACCCACCTTCACCCATTTATAGATGAGGGTGAGGTTGTGGGGGCCCACCGCAGGCTCAGGGCCCCGCAGCCGGTGAAGGCCGATCCGGTGAGGGTCAGGCCTCCTCAGTCACAGGTCTGTGCTTATCTGCATTTCCAAGCCCACGTGTGGGTGTCAAAGAAACAGGAGCCCTGTCATGCCGAATCCAAAGTAACCAAAAAGTAAAAATGCAAGCAACATTTTGGCAAGGTGACCTTTCCTGTGGCAGGGTCGTCCCCTGGCTGAAAGATTAGAAGAGCCACCACATTCCAGCATCCTCCCCCAGCTCCAGCTCTCAGCCCTCAGCCCTTAGCCTACACTCAGCCTGGACCCAAAGCCTCACTCATTGCTTTCGAGGTGAGGGAGTGAGAGGAGAGACACAGAGCTCCCTGCAATTCTAAAAATTGCAGCAGATTCTAAATCTAAGAAAATAATTTTCCTTGCAGCCTGCCAGACTCCACTTAGGGCTTAGCAAACCAAACCAAACCAAACATAAAAACAGACCTACCAATAACATTAGCTTGGGACCCCTGAGGCGACCATGGAAAACTTCAGGGCCTTCTGACTGCAGGTGACTGGCCTGGCCGTGGATGTCCTCCCTGGGAGCTCTTTTCCTCCTCCACCTCAGTGCTCCCTGCTATGCATGTGAACTCAGACTTTCGGCAGCTCTGCCCCCTCCCAGCACATACGCCACTAGAGTGACCTGTCGCCATCTCCCTCTTTCAATGCGTTCCAAGCAGAACCCAGCCCTCTCCACTGACCAGGATCATCTCCCCATGTCTCCTCTTGGCCAGTGGCTCCATCTCCTAAGCTCAAAAATTGAAGGGAGGTTTCTAGTTGAGTGCTGTGGCACTCTCCATCGTTGTTCTTGTTTTATGCTGGATCCACAACAGAAGGAATTGTCAAATCTGTAGGTGGCTTGAAGTTGGGGAAATTAGCAGATACGGGTGATGGAATCAAGATGAAAACACTCACCACAAGCTCTAAAGGACAGACCGAAACCAATGTGGTTAAATTTAATAGGAATAAAACTGTGCACGAATATAAAAATACCATGTGACCATACTTTGTTATTCCATTTATATGAATTTCAAAAACAAGTTTTGTGTTTGCAAAACTTGTCTATGGAGCTAGTATCAGAGTAGCGGTTACCTCTAGGGTTTCAGGAAGGAGATTGATGGGAATGGGCATAAGAGAACTTTCTAGGGTGAAGGCAATGTTCTATATTATGATCGCTGTGTTGGTTGCAGGAGTGTATTCACTTTTAGGACGTATCCACTGACACTTGAGATCTGTGCATATTGTAGTACAGAATCATAACTCAATAATAACAATTTTAAAATCAGTGGTATAAATAGAAGATGGGGCCACACGTATACCACAAACCAGCTGTGAAATGATCTGATAAAAAAGCTGGGCACCTCTGCAGTCCAGACGTAGAGACAATGAGGGTCCCCTGTCTTCTGTGCTGGCCAGTGTGGTTCTACGTGTCACATTTCAAGAGGAACATGAATGGAGGGAAAGACAATGGCCCGCGCTGGAAAACTTGTGAGGGAAGAATAGTTGAAGGAATTGGAACATATCGGCCAGAAAACAGAAGACTTCAAAAAGAGTCCAGATGGGGGAATGTCATGCTGAAGACAAGACCTGGCTGGCTCTGAAGAGGGCCAAAGTCAGGCTGTGGATGGAAACTACTGGAAGACAGGTTCTAGCCCAGTGTAAGAAGGTTGGTTCTAGCCTTGCTTGGGTCTGGCTGGGTGAGCGGTGGAGGGGCCACGGGCCACTGCAGGCGGGGACATCTTGCACAACTTCAGTGTGAGGCTGTGGGAGCAGCTCGTCTGCTTCCACGTTGTGTGGCTGATGGACCCACTCTTCCTGTGGGTGGGAGCCGTGCTGCACCGGCGCATGCTGGCCGTGGCCATGGGCGACTGCTACAGTCCATCCCCGTGTCTACCTCCCTCTTCCGAGACGCTTCTGACAGGACCTCCCTTGGCCTTGCACAGCGCTTAGCCAGGAAGACCAACAGACAGGTCTTTCTATGGTCTGGATACACATATCTTATCAGACACATGATTGCAAAAGATGGGAGACTCTCCCATACTGTGGGTTGTCATTTTGCTTGATGGTGTCCTTTGAAGCACCAGTCTTTAATTTTAATAGATAAAAAGTTCATTTTATCTGTTTTGTCTTTTAAAAATAAAAAATTGTGCTTGTGCTTTTGGTTTCACGTCCAAGAAAACATCACCTAACCCAAGATCACAAAGATTTACACCCACGTTCTAAGAGTTTTAAAGTTCTAGCTCTTACATTCAGGTCTTTAATCCATTTGAATACACTTTTTGTGTGTATAATGTAAGGTAGTGGTCGAACTGCATTCTTTGGCGTGTGGCTACCCCGTTGTCTCAGCACCATTTGTTGAAAAGACTCTTTCTTCCTCCATTGAAATATCTTAGTATCGTTGTTGAAGATCAATCTGCTGTAAATGTGAGGGCTTATTTCTGGACTATCGTTTCTATTCCATTGATCTATCATCTATCTTTATGCTAACACCACATGGTCTTGCTTACTACAGCTTTGTAGCAAGCTTTCGTAATTGGGAATTATGGGTCCTCCAGCTTTGCTCTTCTATCTTAAGATTGTTTTGGCTCTTCTGGGTCCCTTGCATTTCCATATGCAGTTTAAGATGAGTTTGTAAATTTCTGCAAAGAGGTCAGTTGGGATATTGATAAGGATTGTGTTGAATCTATGGATCAGTTGGGAACTTAACGTCTTGAGAATGGCAAATCTTTCAATTCATGAACATGAGCTGTCTTTCCATTTAGTTGACTCTTCTTTAATTTCTTTCAACAATGTTTTGTGGTCCTCAGAGTTTGAGCTTTGTACTTCTTTTGCTAAATTTATTCCTGAGTATTTTATTCTTTCTGGTTATTTTCTTAACTTTATTTTTGCTTAGAATATATTATTAAAAGTAATTTTTCTGCCTCCTTTTACTTTTTTAATTGTGGCTGCTAGAAAATTTAGAATTACATAGGTGGCTCACATTTTATTTCGGATAGACAGCGCTGTTCTAGAATAAAGAGGATGAAATCAGAGAAAATAAAAGAACACAAAACAATGGAATAATCCAGGGCGCTCATGACACTATGCGTCTGGAGCTACATTTGTGAAACCTGGTGTAGGATTTTTGCCTATTATGGAAGTCACAAGTCTTGAAGAGCTTCTGACTGCAATCAGAGACACCACATGTAGCCTCTCGCCCCTGTTCTACACAGAGGGGATTTAATCAGATATAACCTGTAAGGTCTTCTGTGACTTCTCAGCCCTTGGGCCTACACAGGTGGTAAAAGTGACATTGCCTGAGCCCAGGCTTGAAAAACCAGGAAAAGGGTGAGAAAAGATAGCTCATGTTGAGTGTCTCAAATCCTTTCATATTATATCCAAGAAAAGGAATAGTAGAGCCTTGCCATTGACCCTGAAGTTCACTCATTTCTCACCTATTCTGCTCTACCAGCTGGGACCCCCTCAGGAAAATCTCCAGTGATCCTCCAGGATTGGTATGCCCATGGCATTTTGTAATATTTATTACACAGATTTGAAGTTGCCTGTTTACGTTTCTTTCTTCTTTACAGACTCTAAGCTTCTCAAGCAGGGAAAATACTTTGTTGACCTTTGAACCACCTATAATGAAGTGAGTGGAATGATAAATACTGAGTGAGGGAATGAATGAATGAATGTGCACTATGTTCCTTCTTTCTCTAGAAGAGAATAATTTTACAACATTACTTTCTTTTAAAGATAGGTGCTGTGTAAGTGTATTTTGGCTCAGTGGACAGAATATTACATTTGTTGTCAGAAAAGTGACCTATTTCCAGTCCTGGCTTTGTTACTGATGAGCTGTGTGACCTTGAATACTCACCTTCTCTGGACTTCCTCCCTCAGCTGTAAGATGAAAGGTTAAACTAGTGAGCTTTAAGATTCCTCCCAGCCCTAATATGCTGTGAGATGCTGAAAACACGGCAAACTGACTTTCAACTATAGGCTTCCTTCCAGACAAGCAATTCAATTGAACAGCTGAGATCCCCAACCTTTTGCAGGGGCCTCTGCCTCCCCCCTCCTCCATGTCTTCGCAAATATTAATAGCCAAGAGCCTCACTGAGTGTGGTTTTTAATAGAATCCAGTTTCAGTCCATTTAGAGTGGGACTTTTCATGCTGACTTGGTAATTTGAACTCTGTCATGCCTGATGGGCTGAACGCATTTTCCCTGTGTGGCCCGCCCTGGGCTGGGGGGAGAGAGCATGTAGGTATTGGGAGCAGGACGCGGGGACGCCTTAATCAGAGCAGCTGCAGATCAGCTATTTAGGCCTCACAGCCAGTCTCTCGTGCTCTGATGCATGTGACTAGGATCCCAGGACGTTGGGAGGAAATAGGCAGTGACTACTCTTTTTCCTGATAGTCGCCTTCCTCTTGCAGCCCAGAAGCCACTGGCTCCTGTGTGCTACCATAGGAAGAAAACTGGGTTGATCTTTGGATGTGACTAGAAGACGCTTGGTTCTGCCAACCAGCAGAATTATTCCAGCTGATTGTTGTGGAGTCTCTGATATGTTGGGAGAGGCCACGTGAGAGAGTAGTATGTGGCTTCCTCTGCCCCATCCCCCCAACCAAGTCTTTGTCCTGTTGCTTGAGAGAGTAATCTGAAGGCCTATTGGAAGTTCCTTCCTTCTAGAGTGCAGGGTGGGAACAGGAGGATGAACGTAAAGGTATTAGCCATACCATAACTGAGGAACTGGGGGCTCAGGGGGTTGGGGGAAGGAAATGAATGTTTATTCCATACTTACTCTGTGCAGGGCACTGAGCTAGGAGACAAGTTATTTCTTAATCCTCCCAATAGCCCATTAAGGAATATAAAATTATCCTCATATATAGGGAAGGAAAATGAGGATCAGAAAACTCAAACAATGGCCCCAAGATCACACACAGCTAGTGGACATCAAAGCTGGTACTCAAACAAAGCTCTATCTGCCCACTCCTAGAGCTCACATGATTAGAAATGGTGGAGCTGGGTGCTCTGATTTGTCTGCTGGTCTACCTCACAGCACTGCTTCACCTGGCTGGTCATCGGAAACACTTCAGGACATTAAAAAAAACTATAGTATCTTGAGTGTTATCCCCGGGAGTCTGAATCAATGGGTCTGAGGCAGAAGCTGAGATTATGCATTTTTAAAAAGCTACTTCAAGTGTTTCTGATGTTCTGGAAAGCACAGCACTGGAGCACGTGGCTTCTGTTCCAACCCGAGTCTCCTAGGGTTTCTTGGTTCTCAGAAGCACAGATCCAGTCCAGCCTTGCATTTCCCCCAAGTAACATTAGCCACTGAATCCATTATTCATTCATTCCAGATTCAGGGCTCAGCATTTATCGAGCACGCACTGCATGCCAGGCGCTGTGCTGAACATTCTGGCTGCACAGAATGAAGAAACCCCAGTGCCTGCCTCAAGGAATAGCCAGGTAGTGGGCGAGACAAACATCAACAGGAGGTTCCAGTTCCTTGTAGCAAATGCTATGCAGAGGCAGGCTCGTGCTGCTTTAGGAGTACAGACCATGGGGTCAAGGAAAGCTTTGGAGCAGTGAGGCCTCGGTCGAGTCCTATAGGAGTTAGCAAGGCAAAGAGGGGGTTGGAGGGGTGAGGCATGGCCCACGAGGCAGAGGGAACCGCATGGAAAGGCCCAGAGACCCAGAGTGATTGGCTTGGGGCATCACAGGGAGCTGTGCAATGGTGAATTGTAGGGTAACTTTGGAAGAGGACCAGGAAGGAGCCTGCAAGAGTCTGTGGGAGGAATTACATGGAGGACCTTGGGTGTTATGTTGAGTTTGGCCTTTATCCTAAAAGTGGTGAGGAGCCACTAAGGGTGTTTAAGCTGTGGAGTGACATAATCAGATTGTGTTTTAGAAGGGGAGCGCTGACAGCAACGAGAGGGTGAACCAGAGGCAGAAGGAGCTGGCAACAGAGACCCAAATTAATTGCAGAATTAAGAATTTATGTGTGTCAAAAAGCACCATAAACAAAATTTGAAAGCAAAGCACTTGGAAAGCATATTTGCAATGTTTCTTGACAAAAATAATATTCTTAATAAAATTACATATTGAGAATAAAGATAAACATACCAATATCAAATAAACAGAAAAATCACAAAGAAACAAGTACAAATGGTCAATAGGCATTTGAAGATGTTATTCACTAATAATCAAAGAAGTGAGTTCAAATAACATTGACATAGTATTATTTTCCTACTGGACTGGTAAAGATTTGGTAAGTGACCATACCCACTGTTAGTGAGGTTGCAGGGAACGGGGCACTCTCAAGCCTGCGAACAGGAGAGTGTGAAGTTTAGTACAGACTTTCCGAGGGCAGTTGGCAGCATATATCAAAATTCTTAAAGATAGCCAAGCAATTTCCTTCTTGGATTTTATCCCAAGGAGATAGCCATAGGTGTGTGCAAAATTTAGCTACAAGAATGTCTGCTGCAACATTATTTACAATAGAGAATGGGAACAAATGAAATAGTCACTGAAAGGAGACGGGTTACCAAGTGAGAGTCTAGCTGCATAATGAGGATGCTGTTGAGAAAGTTTGGGAGACACACAAAAAATGTTTCGTTCATGCTCTAGTAAGTGAAGTAGCCCAAAGTGCAAAAAAAAAAAAAAAAAAAAAGTCTGATATGCTACCATTTATGACAAGAGAATATATACACATATATTTGAAAATGCATAAATGTTTCTGGAAGGATATACAGTACAAGTAATTGGAGGGAAACTAGATGCTGGCAGATGGGGTGGGAAGGAGATTTACTTCTTACTATAGAGCTTTGTGTCCTTTTTGAATTTTGTATCTGTGTATGTATTACATATTCTAAAATATAAATACACATTTTGAAAAGTAAGTTACTAAAGAGTATATATACAGTATAATCCAGTTTTTGTTAAAAAAAACTGCATGTGCATGTGTACATTTATACCAAAAAGAACTGAAAGATAAGTCCAAAAGGATAGCAATGTTTGTCTTGGGTGGTAGATGATGGGTTGGAGTTTGTCTCTCCCGCCCCCATTAAAATTTCTACAATACACATGTGAGGCTTTCATAACAATAACAAGAAAAGTATAATCTTTTCCCCAAAGAGTCTATCACAAAAGTCCAAGCAGGAAATGACAAAGCAGGTCAGATCCAGGATTAGTGCTCCAGGTACAGTCCAGCAGTGACATCTGCAAACAAAGCGTGTCATTAAATCACGGTCCCTGTTTTGGGGAGGGATGGGGAGCAGGAAGCTGAAGTTCTGCTAAGGTGAATAGACCTGATTTTGCTTAACAGCTTTCTGAAGTCTCTGTTGAACAAATGCACGGCAAGTTCAATTCCTCCACCCCAAACATCGAACAACACCCCCAGGCAACTTTTTATTTTGGGATCACTTAACTTTGGGTCACAGTGAATGGATTCCAGTAAGCAAGTGTATGTGAACCACGGGACAGGCAGATGGCCTGTGCCCAGGGTTGTCCTCACCTACTTCTAGTTTTCCACCTTTCTCTTTAGAAGGATGGCAACAATCTTATCCCCATCTGTCTGGCTCGGCCCCAACTTAGTTGTTGAGGCAAGACCTCTCTTCTGCTCTGTTTTGGGGATGGTTAGTCCAAGTCCTTCCTGATGGTAGGAAGACCAAAGGAAGGCCCTGCTGGTTTGAACTGGTTCTGCAGTCCACCTCTGACCTCATCTTCATCCTTCAGACCCTGACCGACAAGCAGTTTGCCAACCCGCAAGCTTTCTGGGCTGGAAGCTTGGGAACGGGGGAGTTTTGCACATCTGCCTGTGCTGTGTATGTTGCAGACGGTTCTGAGCTGGGGACACGTGCAGCCATTCTGGAAGAAGAGGGCAGACAGAAGATTCGGAGAGGGGTGGGGGGAGAATGTGGCAGCTGTAACAGCATTTTCCTTTTCCTCTTGCCTGGAAGTGAGCTATAGGCAAGCAACTGCAGGCCCCTGGGTATTTCTAGCACCTTCTTGAAGGCCCTGCTGGAAGCCTTTCAGGAGCCATGTGAATATAACCTGGACTGTTGGCTTCTGGGCCCCTCAGCAGTGATGGGATCCTGCAGTGGTAGAGCCTCTGATTACACAAAGAACCCATAATTAACTTTGTGTTTCCTTTCAATCTCTACCTATAATTGTGAACCTTCCCCAATGCTGGGGGAACGCTAGGTGGGTTTGGATATGTGCTGACATCAGAAAGTAGAATGAATAATACACAGAAATAACTGCTAGGTCTCAGCTGTCTTTTCTGGCCTGTCACTGCCCTGACCACTAGGGAGTCTGGTGTTACAGACCTTTTTAAACCTTGGGCTAAATACAGAGGCAGCCCACGTACCATCATTAGCATAGTCAGGGCTTTTCAACTGAATACGCACTGTCCTGCTCCCTAATGGTTGTAACCACTCAATATAATACTTTGCAGAGCAGCAACTAACTATAGGGTAGTTAGCAGCCGGAGCTCTGGAGTCAGACAGACCTGGTTCAGATCCTAGCTATGTCACGTAAGGCCATATAACCTTGGGATAGTCAATGTTTCTGGATTTTAAGTTTCCTTATCCACCTAGTGGGACTAGTATCTCATAGGGTAATTCCAGGAAAGAAATGAGATTATACATGTAAAGGTCTGAGGATAGTACATTTAATAAACGCTAACTATTAACATTATTGCATCTGTATATATTTTAATTTGTACAATATTGTCTCACTAATCCCACAAAAAATACACGAAAGTGCTTTGAAAAATTTAAAGCATCATATAAATTAAAGGTGTCATTGGTGATAATCTCATATGAGTATTTCTCAACTCTTCCATCTCCTTAAAGACCGGGACTCTATCCTCTGTCCCACAGCGTATTGCACAATGATAGGCAAACAATAAGCCCTCAGTAAATGTTTCTTATTTGACCGAAGCAACATGGCAGAGCGTAAAGAGCATAGATATCGGGAGACTAGGCTGGGATAAAATTAGTTTAAGGCAGGAGAGCCAGTCTGCAGTCACAATTTATTCATTCAACAAATATTTGTTGAACACATTCTATGTGCTAGATATTGAGTCCAGATAATTTCATCAAAAGGAGGCTGTACGAGTTCCCACAGAGCCAAGTCCCTGGGCAGTCTCCACCACGCCAGCCCACTCTAACGTACAGAAGCGGCAGCCAACATTGTTTCCCACTGGACAAACGGCCCCTTGCTTCAGGGGGAGCCCCGTGCTGCCTGGCTCTAAGTAGCTCTGACTCAGAGTTGGGGGGGGGGGTGACAGCGAGGGAGTGGGCTGCTTCCAACAGAAATGACAGGACCGCTGCCTGTTGATTTATCTTTATTTACACTCACTTAGTCCACAGTTCCATCCCGCAGGCTCTACAACGCTCCTTCCCCTGGATGTCATCTCCCCTCCCCTCCATCACCTATGTGCTCAGCCCCTGGCCCGCTTCACCCTGCCCCTCCGCCGCCACAGCTGCCTGCTGGGTGGGAGTATGGGAGAATGGTATGTGTGGTCACCAGAGGGCACTGAGAGTGGGCTTCAGTGGCATGTGAATCCTGGCAGTCTCAGATCCCCGAGGGGGCGAGAAGAAAGCCAGGCCGAGACAACAAGTGGAGGGAGGGAGGCAGGGGCTGAGGTGACTGGGGGTGGGGGTGGGGAATCCAGTGTACAAAAGCACGGTCTGTTGGCCTAACCCGATGCTTCTGCTGTTTGTCTCATCCCTGGATTTGTCACGGTTGCCTTGAGATGCTCTGGTCTGTCTGGAAAGTGTGGAGGGGTCCAGCCCGTGGGCTCCGTGCCTGCTGCCGTTGGGATGGTCCACCTGCCGGGCTCTGGCTCTCTCAGAAGCCCTGGCCAAAGTCAAAGTTGCAGCAGCATTCTCGGCCCTGTAAGAGTCCTCTCCAGCTGTCCCCGAAGAAGTTAGGGCCCTGCCAGTAGCTGACCTGCTACAGAAGGGGAGTCTCCGTGGCAGCAACCTGCCAGGTTCCAAAGCTGCAGGTCTCTCTTCTTTTCACACTGGGAGCAGATGGATTGTTGAGGGGCAGCAGGAAGAAGAAGGGGGAGCCAGAAGTGGGGAGCAGGGAACCCAGCCCAGGAGGGGCTCTTCACCCCTTCCAGGGGGCTGCCTGCAAGGCCCCGCTCTGGGGCCGCTGCGGCTGTTACATGGCTTCCTTCTCTCTCTGCGAGCACCTGCTGAGTTTCATCTCCGTCAGCTGGATGTACCGGACCACGTTGGTGTCTGTGAGGAGAGAAACACCTTAGGGAGCACCTCGCGGGGGGACCCGTCGACACGGAATCCTACTCTGTGCTCCGCTTTTTCCCTTCATCATCTATTTCCTCTCATGACAATCGTGCAAAGTAAGGATCCTCATCCTCGCTGTGACCTAACGGAGAACCGAGCCCCTGGAGAGATGAAGGCGCCAGGGAGCCCCGTGCTTAAGTGCTGCGTCAGACTCTGCCGCCTGCCCGCCCTGGGGAGCATAGTACCTTCGTCAGGTCATTGCCGGCAGGACCAAAATAGAGAAGTCTAAAAGTGCTTCATCCAATGAGCAATAAATATTAATTGAATGTAAATTTTTTAAATTGAAGAGTTTAAAATGACTTTGCTTCATTGTCTTACTCTTGTCCTTGTAAGAAAGGTCAGGCAGCCACCTCCGGAGAAATGGAGGCATTTCCCCCAATTCTGCATTAAATTAGTAAGCAGGGCGTGGCTTGGAACAGCTGTCTAGCTCTGCACACAGCCGGAGACAAGGGTTACGGGGGCTGCCTGGGATGTTATACTTCAGGAAGCAGGAATGAATGCTGTCTAATGCCCAAAAATGCCAGGTGAGGCATTTAGCAGGGCTGGCAGACAGGAGGTATTCAAGAAAATTCTGTTAAATGAGTCCAGTTCTTAGTCCTCAAGTTGCTTAGAGTATAGAACATGATTTATATACAGAAAAAAAACCCCCGAAAAACAGTGACACATTAAAGATAGGGGCATTCTTTAGGAACATAGAAAAAAGTATACATTTGGATATTTGCAAACTGATCCTGAAGTTCTTAAATTCTTCTTGGACGGAGAATTGCATTTTTTAAAATATCAGCCATGGGAACAACAATGGTGACACCAAGTCAAACTTGTTGTTTCAATGTTACCTCCTCAGAGAGGCTCTTCCTGACCACCTGGTGTAAAACAGCAACCCCTTTCCTCCTGATTCTTTCACTCTGCTTTATTTCCTTCCTGGCACTTAGCACGACTAAATATTATATTACCTATCTGTCCATTTGTTTACTGTCCATCCTCCTCTGTTATAACATAAACTCCTCTATCTGCCCAGCACTTACAACAGAGCCTGACCCATTGTATCTGCTCAGTAAATGTGTGTGGAATGAAGGGGTGGCTGAGCTGGTGGAAAGGAATTTGAGCAAATGGTCCAGGTAATGCAGGCTCTAAGAAATGGGACCTGACCAGAGAAGTCAGGGCGTGCTTCCAGTACGATGCTGAGCTCAGCACCAAGGGTAGCCGCTCGTATTCTGTCTGGCCAACTGGAGTGTGAGGTCCTCACAAGTACGGACGCTGTCTTCTCATCTACATCCCTGGCACCCAGCACAAATCGTGGCAAAAACTAAGAATTCAGTATGTATTTATTGAGTAAGTGGAGAGAGCTGGCTTCTGGATTGGAAAAACCCCAAAGAATTCCATATTCTGTTTGAAAGGAGGTGCCCAAGCTCCCTGGAACCCAGACCCCAGGCAAACACGTGGACTGTTTACGCTCCTCATTTCAGGTCCTGAGCCACACCTGGCCCTGCCATCCATGACAGCTGTGCGCCACGATGGGGAGGCCTCCGGGGCTGCCAGAGGGGACTGCCGGTAAGAAAACATCAGTCGCCACCTTACCTGTTGGCTGTCGGGTCCTTGCTTCTTTCAGGTAGTAGAGTGCTTTGTCATAGTCTCCAAGGTGGTAGAAGGCCACACCAGACCGGTAAAGGGCCTTGAAGTTCTCTCCTTCCTTCTTCAGGACTTTGAGGCAATACTCCTTGACTCGCTCGTAGTTCACCAGCTCAGCCTGCAGCAGGCAGGCTACGGAGGAAGGGAGAGGGAAGGGAAAATGCTATGACACAGAGGACTCTGAATGGCTCTCTCTGGTTCGTTCTCCCTGCCCAGGAAAGGTTTAGTAGTGTTGCGGCTTTATGCTGGGGTTTATTGCCATGGGATTAGTCATCAAATAATCTAGGGTTCTAGAGCCCACTTTCATCACCAGCAAGCTGTGTGACCTTGAGTGAGTTATTTAACCTTGTATAATGGGTTGAATTGTGTTCCCTCCAAAAAGATATGTTGGAGTCCTAACTCCTAGTACAGCAGACTGCGACCTTATTTGGAAATTGGTTCTTTACAGAAAAGGTAATCGAGTTAAAGCAAGGTCGTTGGAATGGGTCCCCATACAATATGACCGGCATCTTTATAAAAACGCATACTATAGGGGCGTCTGGGTGGCTCAGTCAGTTAAGGGTCTGCCTTTGGCTCAGGTCATGATCTCGGGGTCTTGGAATTGGGCCTGCGTCATTGGGCTCTGTCCTCAGTGGGGAGCCTGCTTCTCCCTCTCCCTCCGACCCTCCCCACTGCTCTTGCTCGCTCCTGCTCTCTCTCTCTCTCAAATGAATACATTAAAAAAAATTTTTAATTAAAAAAAAAACGTACACTATAGACGGAATGCTTATGTTCCCCAAAAATTCATATGTTGAAAACCATATGTTGAAACTGTTCAAATGTTGAAACTTTCATATGTTGAAAACCGTTCGCCAGTGTGATGGTATTTGGAGGCAGGGTCTTTGGGAAGTGACTAGGTCATGAGGGCTGAACCCTCACGATTGGGATTAGTGCTCTTATAAGAGATCTGAGTGAGCTCCCTTCCCCTTCTGCCGTGAGGACAAGGTGAGAAGACGGCTGTCTATGAACCAGGAAGCAGACTCTCACCTTGATCTTGGGCTTCCCAGCCTTCGGGATTGTGAGAAATCAATTGTGTGGTTTGGGCCGCCTAGTCTATGCTATTGTTATGGCAGCCCAAACGGACAAACACAAATGGGAAGTTTGGACAGAGACAGAAGCACACAGAGGTGAGAAAATGTAAAGAAACGTGGAAAAAGATGGCCATCCATAGGCCAAGAACGTCTGAGCCCCCACAAGGTAAGACAGACACATGGATAGATTCTCCCTCACAGCCCTCCGAAGGAACCAAATCTACCAACACCTCCATCTTGGACTCCTACTTTCCAGAACTATGAGACAATAAATTTCTATTGTTCAAGCTGCCAGTTCATGAGACTTGTGCTGTGGCAGCCCGAGGAATAAGCTGCAAGAGGTACTAATGACGCAAACGGTGGCGAGTACTCGTCAAGGGCTCACCTGCTGTGGGATCCTTGTAGCATTGCTTTACTTGTATTCTGACATAATCCTCAGGACACCATGATGTAGGTCCTACTATTATTCCCATTTTACAGGTGAGGAAACTGAGGCCCAGTAAGATTAGGTCATTTCCCAAGGGCACATATATGGCAGAGGCAAGCCTGGGATTGATTGATTGATTGATTGGTTTAGAAAAGATTATTTATTTGTCAGAAAGAGAGAGAGCGCGCGAGTACAAGCAGGGGGAGCAGCAGGCAGAGGGAGAAGCAGGCTTCCCACTGAGCCGGGAGTCCGACGTGGGGCTCGATCCCAGGACCCTGGGATCATGACCTAAGCCGAAGGCAGATGCTTAACCAACTGAGCCACCCAGGCGTCCCAAGGCTGGGATTTAAATCAGAGTTGCCTGGCTCCAGTGCCCAAGTTCTTTATCGAGTTGTTGAGGGGATTTCATAAAATAATGGCAGTCAAGTATTTAACACAGGGCTTGGCACAGAGTAAGTTACCCTAAGTGTCATTTAATATTATTATAATTCTTTTCAACCGTGCACCCCTTCAGTGACAACTGCCTCCGACTATCTTCAACTTCTCGTTCACACAAGTTTGTCCTTGCAGTTCCTGGGAGCAGGGGCCTTCTGATGGGCCAGGGCCCAGCCCGTACAGAGCACACCTCAGGACCTGTGAGGAGGCCCCGTGTACCAGGTAAGAGGGAGCTGAGGCTGGCCGGTGCCGTGGTGGGGCCCCTTCCTATGTTCTATCAGCCGTCTCTGAGTAAACCGCCTCCCCTTGAAGCTTTCTGTACCAGCCATCAGCTGCAGGGCCAGAGCCAGGGCCCGGAAGCTCATGAGACCCTGGGGAGTGATGCCCCTCTCCTTGTGCGCCCAGTGGCCTCCCCTGCCTCCCCTAACTCCCCACCCTGCTGAGCTACCTCCCCCTCCATGAGATCACACCAATGTTTCGGGGCAGCTGGGTGGCTCAGTTGGTTAAGCGTCTGTCTGCCTTCGGCTCAGGTCATGATCTCAGAGTCCTGGGACCAAGCCCCTCATGGGGCTCCCTGCTCAGTGGAGAGTCTGCTTCTTCTTCTCCCTCTGCCCCACCTCCCCTCATGCTCTCTCTCTCTCAAATAAATAAAATCTTTAAAAAAGAGAGAGAGAGAGAGGGAGAGAGAGCTGTAGGAGGCAGAAGTGCTCTTCCCGCCAAGACCAGACTGGGTGGCGGGGGTAGGCTGATGCCTCCTCCTTGTGCTCAGACCCTCGCACACGGGAGGACCGCTCTCTCTCTGGGTAGAGGCGAGTTACTGATTTAACCTTCAGAGGTCTAACTTCAGCTGTTTTGATCCCTTAAATAACTCCCCAGGGATGAGAATTGCTGATCAGGAGATCAGATCTTTCACTGGACATTTTGGGGGAAAAAAATACCCACCCACACCCTTTTTGCCGACTGAGGGGGAGGTGAACCACACAGTCTCTGAAGCTGAAGGTGTGAGAACCAGGAAGTGGAAGAGCATCAGCCCAGATCTAGAAACTGACCCATCAGGTTTCACAGGCCCCAGGGCAGAAAGCCAAACAAGGAGACAGAAGTGAGGGGCTGCTACCCTCTTGGGCGTGGGTGGCTGTGGTCGCAGGAAACCAGCATGTGCTGGCAGCCGGGTGTCTGGCCGAGCGGATGCCAGCAGCTCCCTCTCCTCTCCTCCCTCAGCTGTGGGGACCCTTCCCTGCCCCCCAAGCGGTTGGAGCCCACCCTGGTACTCACACAGCTCTGCAGACAGGGAGGGGTTCCTGTGCGTGGACCTCACTGGCTACCTGTGTGGGGCTTGGCTCCAACACCTGACCTCACGCTAAAGCCTTTCCTGTCTGGGCCCCCACGTGCCTCCTCTGGCGTCCTCTCTGGCCAGGCGGGGCAGACCTCTTCCCGTCCATCTCCAGACACACACTTCTGCCGGCTGACCTGAGCAGCGTAGGAAATGGGCCTTTGTCTCTTTTAAACACAGCTTTTGAATGCCTCAAATGAGGGTGGGGTGGTGGGGAAAGGAAACCAAAAGGCCCGGAAATGGAAAAGATCCTCCACCCCCAGGGGCGAAGGAAGAATAGCCATCAAACCTGGGAGTCCTTCATTGAACGTGTTTCGAATTCCCCTGTGACTCCAGACCCAGCAGGAGCTGGGATACTTGGCTGTGGACCAGGTTTCAGACCCCATGGGAAGTGGGGCCAGGCAGGTTACAGGGTATGGGGCCCCTGTTGGCACCAAGGCAGAGTCCAGGAAGATGGAGAAATCTAGAGTCAGCTTGGGTCCGAATGGGCTGCCGTCCTGAAGGCTGGGCTGGGGTGGAACCCAGACAAGGAACTTGGGGTGCCAGCCAGAGCTCTTAAGGGGGTCTGGGGTCGAGGGGGTAAGAGATCATCTGGAAAGCTACCTTCAGCCCTACCTACAGGGGATTTTTAGGTATCCCCATAATTTGGGTGGGGAGTTACTTGGGGTTCACATAACAAGCCTAAGGGAGAGGTAAGACAGGATGTTTGTAGGCACATCCTTAGAATGGAGAAAGTTCAGAAGGAGCGGTTGACCGCAGTCTCCTGATGTTCCGTCCACATCCCTGTGTCCACTGCCCAGGGCCCGTGGGCTACGGTCACATCAACCCAGTGCCCTTGCTTGCTCTCCGTGGTTAATCCCCTACCCTGTGTCAGAGCTGGTGCTCGGTACCTTCGTCCACTATGTCTTTTCGTCTTCATGGTAACTACAAGAAACAGGTTCTTTTACATAAGATGCAACCCATTCCAGAGAAATTAAGTAACCTGCTCAAAGTCACTCAACTAGGAGGTGATAGAATTATGATATCCACCCACTTCTGCCAGGATCTCCATTGTGCTCTTGACCATGGGTCTCTGTGGGTCTGCATTTGAAGCCTTTCCATGTAACCCCTGGTAAAAGCCACATCGCCTGTGTAAACTACCTTTCTCTGTGTTCCAGGGTCAACAAGGCAAAAAGCAATGCCTAACTTCCCTGCGCCATGTACAGGGTGCTGGGATCAGTGGTGAACAAAACATGCCATTCCATCCTGGAACTAATGGGCTGGTGGGGAAGGCAGACGTTCCATTATCTCGAATACTCCCATGTGCCGAGCTGAGAAGAAGGGAAGAGAGGGAGCACACTGAGGGGGAGGGGCCCTCAACCAATTTAAGTATCATGGGAGGGCTTCATGGAAGAAGTGGTATTTAAGCGGGGCTCTGAAGAAGGAGTGTTTCTCAACCTTAGCACTATAAACATTTTAGGCTGGATAGTTTTTTGTTATAGGGGGATGTCCTGTGCATTGTATGATGTTTAACAACATCCCTGGCTTCTACCCACTAGAGCCCAGTTGTGACAACCAAAAATACATCTCCAGATATTGCAAAATGTCCGGGGTGGTGGTGGTGGTGGTGGTAAAATACCGCCCCCCTCTTTGAGAACCAGTGATCTAGGTGGAAAGGAGAAAATGCTTTCAGGCAGAACCAACAGAGAAAGAGATCCAGAGTAGGGGGAAGAGGGAGATTGACTCATTTGAGGACTTCTGAGGAACTATGCCTGGCTGGAGCAGAGAGACTGAAGGGAAGGGTAAATGGGAAGGAAGCTGGAAAAGCAAGGGGAAACCAGGACACGCAGACCCTTCTGGTCCATGTTGAGGATCTGGGATTTTATTCTTAGTCACTCTGGGATGATGAAATGGTTTGACTAGGTTGATTCAAGTGGAGGCAGAAAGACAGGGGAGAGGGATTTGTTTAAGAGGCATCTAGGAGACAGAATTGACTAGCATTAGGGAACCTCTGAAACATTCATGTGGTTAGAGCCCTTCATCCAGGAGGGATTAGACTGCCATGTTGGATTCACTGATGATTCGGAAATTTCTTCCACGTTGGTGTAACCAGGTCTGTATTTGAATTAGGGTTTATAATATGACAGTCTATGTGCTCTGCTATATGGAATGGATCAGTATTTTGAAGAGTACTGGGCTGGGAATCAGAAGAGCTAGATTCTAGTCCCACCTTTGCCACTAGCCAACAGTATGAAAATCACTTTCCCTTTCTGGGCCTCAGTCTTCCGTCTGTACAAGGAGAGACCTTCACTTGGCTGAATAATCTCTACTTTCCATTTCAATCTAACAGCCCATGAATACAAATGCTGGCCACTTAATAGAAGGACGACATTGTTTCACTGGTTCCTCTTCAAAAGGAACTCTTTCTCCCTACTACTTATGGTGAGGCATCTTCTGGTGGGGAGGACACTCGGAACTTGGGCAGTGATCAAAAGGGCTTCTGTAAGACAACTTTCCATCCACATGGAGCCTCTTGGTTTTTTTTGTTTTGTTTTGTTTTGTTTTGTTTTTGTTTTTGTTTTTTGTTTTTTGCATAGAGATTGGATTATGTGGTCTTCTTCCCAAGGCGAGGCTCTGGGGCAAGATATTTCCTGAAAGGAGTAAGCCCTGCCTCTGTCGGTCAGTTTCAGCAGAAGGGGCTGAGAACTGAGGAAGGCAGGTCTCATGCTGGTTGAAGAGAGAGCTTGTTCCCGTCTGTGGCCCCGACTCTGGGTATATATTTGGATTCAAAGATGCAGTCAGTCAGTGGCAGAAGGCATATGAAGGGGGGAGACATGTCCACAATGGACATGTGAAGATGGGTCTGGGCTCCCAGACAACCACACCCAGAAGCCCTTTTGAGAGCAAAGTTATTAACCTTCTGGGCTCTGGGTCTTCAGATGGGTTTAAATAAATGCTACCGCCTGGAATCAGCCAAGCCATGGAGGATTCAGACAAGCTTCTAGTCATGGCTGGGAAGAAGTATTAGAAAAGAAAAGCCTTCCCCAAGCCTACAGTGGTGACAGAAGGGGTGGATGGTGCAAGTTACAAGAGAAAGGTAAATTTGGGGGACAAGAATTGGGCTATTAAGTTCCAACCATCCTTGCACATGGAGATTCCTCTTTCACTGTCAACCTTGGGTGTTTAGGGTATGGTTTTATTAAAGGAGCTGGCAGGCTTTCTTAGCTCTGCAAAGGGGTCCGTGGTAGGAAAAAGCTAGAGAACCAGCAACTGAAAGAACCCCATTGTGCAGTGGTGCACTGGGGACAGTGGAAATCCTATGTTTGATGTTCCCCAAAGCAACCACACTGAGACCTCAGGCTAAAACATGGCAGGTTCTACTGGCTCTGGCACCTGCTCTGTTTTTGTTTTTCCTGGTGCACGCAGGGCATAGTGACTGCCTGGGCAAAGTGCCACTCGCTGGCATGAGATGAAGGCAAACTGAATGAGAGGAAGAAGAACAAGTTCATGCAACCATTGGGGTTCTTCTTACGACTGATTTCGCTACAATTTGCCCTTACCGGCTGCCCAGAAGGGAAGCATGGGCTGGATGGGAGGGAAGGAAAGATCAGACTGGGGCCGGGAGTGAGGAAAAGGTGGTTGCCTCACTTTATGGGTTGAGTTGTGTCCTCCCCAACAGAGCTGTTGACGTCCTCGTCCCCAGTATCTTAGAATGTGAGGCTATTTGGAGAAAGGGCCTTCTTTTTTTTTAAAGATTTTATTTATTTATTCGACAGAGATAGAGACAGCCAGCGAGAGAGGGAACACAAGCAGGGGGAGTGGGAGAGGAAGAAGCAGGCTCATAGTGGAAGAGCCTGATGTGGGGCTCGATCCCATAACGCCGGGATCACGCCCTGAGCCGAAGGCAGACGCTTAACCGCTGTGCCACCCAGGCGCCCCGAGAAAGGGCCTTTCTTTGCAGAGGTCATGAAGTCAACATGAGGTCACTAGGATGGGCCCTAAATTCAATACAGCTGGTGTCTTTATAAAAAGGAGAAGTCTGGACACAGAGACAGACACACACCTAGGAAAGACGATGTGAAAAAACACAGGTAGAAGGCGGCCATCTATAAGCCAGGGAACCCTCGACCACCAGAAGCTAGGAAGGAGGCATGGAACAGACTCTCCCTCACAGCTCGCAAAAGGAACCAGCCCTACCCATACCTTGACCTCGGACTCCTAGCCTCTGGAACCGTGACAACAGACGGCTGGTATTTTAAGCCATAGTTTGTGGTGTTTTATTACGGCCACCTTAGGAAACGAATACACCTTGCTGGTGATCCCTTTGAGAGGTGGGCTCATATTACTGGGGGAAAATTTCCCCCAAGGGGACAAAATTATTTGGTTTTCAGATTTATTTTAAGGGGCAACGGCACAGTAGTGAAGTGGATGGAGTTTGGATCTGGGCAGGGGTGACACTGGGACTGTTTAACAACTGGGACAGATCAGAGCCAAACCCAAGATGCACGAGGTGTTGCGCCAGCTCTGGGGTGTCCTGGCTGAACATTCATCGCTGCATCTTGGAGATGCAGTCCTGGGCTGCAGTCCAGCCTCTGCCACCTACTAGCCCAGGCCCTTGGGCTTGTCACTTAATCTCCCTCAGCCTCGCTCTTCTCGGGTATTAAATGGAGATAATCATACCTATTTTGCGGGAACGCTTGGGATGATAAAATGAGATAATTAATGTATGTTACATGCTTCACACAGTGCTGGGCACAGAAACAGATTCTCATAAATGCTAGCTCTTTAGGAAACCATTTGTCAAATATGGTTTCCCCAGCAACACGTACAATCACCGGAGAAAATTTCCATTTTGAGTCCCACACACGGCGTATGACACATACACAGAGCTAAAGCTTGATTTAAAGCAAATTTTCAAGACGAGGTCAGAGACATTGTGGAGGGGGGAGAACAGGGTCTTTCTGTGGCAGAACAATGGGAATGTGGCCTGGGCAGTGAAATGGCCAAAATTTTACTTCTGAGCCTCCATGTCTGGGACTGCAATGACCCACCCCACCCCACCCCTCCACGAAGGCGCCGATGTTCTCCTCTGCGTTCACAAAGGCTTGCATTCAGGGCTCTGAAAACAACTGTCTTCTTTTGATTTCTCGTTTTTGTTTCGTGGGCGAGGACGTACATAAACTCACACTTGCTCCAAGTGTTTCCCAAGCCTAGGTTTGCTGCCTGGTTTGACCTCTCCGTTTTCCTTTCAAAGGTGTGTTTTCTCTATTGGGAGCGGGTGGGTAGATGCAGAGAACATTACAGCAGTGGCTTTGCAGCCAGAAAAAGGGGCGTAAAGGAAAGAATGGAGTGGGGCTCGGGGCCTATTTTCGTCTCGCTTGGACACGAGACAGCCTCAACGGGTGGTTCTAGCCTCTACCCCTCTACCCCCCAAACAGCTAAGGCTAGTACTGCTTGCACCTGCGCCCTCGCTGCAAACAGATGAATGGGTTCCCCAGCCAGCATCTGGCTGACAGCTTTATGGATGGGGAGGGGATGGACCCAAAGTAGCTGCGCCCCTCTGGGGTCCTCATAATTCAGGAGAGCTAGGAGCTCTAAATGCCAGCGGTGGCAGGAAAATGAATACGCCTGGTTCCTGACTCTATAGGGCTTTAGAGAGTCTGGGAGGGGAGGGGGAAGTATTTTTAGCAGAGAAGTTGCTGGCCAGGTTCAGTGCCTCTGAGCTAGTTGATTCAAGACAGCGTCCCTGGCATTGGCATTTACACATATGTCCTTGGGTTAAAACACCTCACCTCTCTGGGTCTCAACTTTCAAATGCATAAACATGAAGATAATTATGGTTGCTTTCTACCTTTTCCTTGAAGGCTTGCTGGCAGGATGAAAAAGCTCTGACATCTGATGAGAACCCTGCAGGCAACTGTTTCGCATTAAATCATCCGTGGAAACTTGTGTAGCATGGAGATCCTAGATCCCATGCCCAGCCACGCAGATTCCAAAGGGCTAAGGTGGAGCGCAGTTAATACACATTTTTAAGAAGTCCCCAGTAGACACCTGCAGGGGCCTTCACCTCCTGAGCTGGTACTTCATATTCTAGCATTTTGGAGATATGTTTCTTAAGGACCACGCAGCTGGTTAAACCTTGAGAGCCCAGGACAGCCGTGAGCAGCTCCAGGATTACCCACAAGGTCAAACAGGTCCCAGGTGGCCAAGTCCTAGAGCTGGAAAAATCTGCACATGTGGGAAAACAACTGTTCTCAGTCAGATGATCAGCTTGTGAGGTTTTGGGTTTTTCTCTTCTGAGTGATTAGAGACTTCTCCCTGGAGAACAGGAGCCCAGGCCAGGGAAATGGAGAAACAGAGCAGAAGGCTGAAATGCTCCATGATGAGCTCAAGAGAATGTAGCCCTGTAAGCAGTGTTCATCCATCCTTCCAGAAGGGTAATAAGAGTAAGAGCAGATAACTTTTATTTTAGCATGAATGGGCCAGGCACTATTCTACACATTAACTCATTTCATCTTGATAATAACCTAAGAGGTAGGCCCTAGTATCTTGCCCATTTTCTAGATGGGGAAACTGAGGCCTCAGGAAGTTCAGTCACTTGCTCCGGGTCACAAAGCAACTACGTGTTATGGTTAGGATTTGAACCTAAGGCACGTGGCACCCGAGAGTGTGCTCGTAGGCATTAGACACGCTGCCCTCCTAGGAGGCTCAACTGCCTGTAATGCATTTTAACTCACTTCCTTCATAGGACCGATTTGAGGCACGCGCTCTGCGTCTCATGAGGCCTAAGCGTGAGGCCCTGACGGTGCCCAACTGTGCTCACTTTACATGTACACTTCTCATCTGGAAGCTTCCTATACAACTCTCTAGGACCCCCTACCGTATTTGTTTCTCTGCATCAAAGAGGAAAACAAACAAAACCAAGTGCAGGGTTTCCACCAAGGCTTTTTTTTTTTTTTTTTTTTGTTAAGTTCTAAAACCACTAGCATCTCCAATTCCATCGAGAGTCTACCGTTATCCTAATACGACTGACATGACGGGTCTCTGGTGTCTTCCTGAACCAAGCCCTACCTGCGCTGGTGTTTGTGAAACTAACTCCCACGGTATGACTTTTTAATTGCAGTTTTTGTTGAGGTAACTGTACATTCACATACAATCGCAAGAAATGATATAAAGAGCTCCCGTGTACCCTTTACCCAGTCTCCCCCAAATGGTAACATCTTATAAAACTACAGTGCAATAAATTGACCTTAATACTGACACTGATAGAATCCACAGATTGATTTTCCCAGCTTTACTTGTACTTCCGTGTGTTTGGTTATATACCATTTTATCACATATGTAGATTCCTCTATCAAAGTTAAGTTACAGAGCTGTTCCATTACCACAGGATCCCTCCTGCTGCCCTTTTAAAACTATATCCATGTCCCTCCTGTATCCCCAAGTCCTCTTTAACCCCTGACAACCACTAGTTTAGTCTCCCTTTCTAAAATTTTGTCATTTCATAAGGGAATCATACAGTAGAAAGCCTTTGGGAGCTGGCTTTTTTTCACTCCACATAATCCCCTTGAGATGCATCCAAATTGTTGCATGGACCAATAGTTCGTCCCTTGTACTGCTGAGTCGTACCCACGGTGTGGAAGTAACCATTGTCTGACCGTTCACCTGATGATGGACATCTGGGCTGTTCCCGGGTTTTTGGTTACTGTGAAGAATGCTACTATGAGCAGTCACAGACAGCTTCCATTTCTCTGGGGCAAATGCCTGAGACGGCAATTCCTGGGTCCTGAGGGAAAAGTCAATCTGTCATCATTTAGGATGGCGTTAGCTTAATTGTTCTGTAGATGCTCTTTATCAAGGTCAGGTAATCTCCTTGTATTTCTAACTTGCTGGGGAATTATTGTTTTCCTAGTAGCGGATGGTAATGGTTTCACGTTGGGTAGTCTTTTTCCAATGAGGTCAGATCTACAGGTACAATCATCAAATTGACCCTTTAGTGGGGTCACGCCCATCACTGCAGCTATTCACGAAACATGTCTTCTTTGCCCTTCTAGATAGTATCTGTGGGGCATCATTTGTTTGTTTTTTAAGTAGGCTCCAGCCTGGAGCCTAATGTGGGGCTCGCACCCATGACGCTGAGATCAAGAGCTGAGCTGAGATCAAGAGTCAGACATTTAAAGGACTGAACCACCCAAGTGCCCCTGTGTGGGGCATCTTTAAACCCCCACACAGCAAAATGGCATCGTTCTGGTTTGCCTACATTGTATGCTCCATAAGTAGCACTACCTAACACTTGTAAATTGTTTAACAACCCACTTGACCCTCAGGATAACTGTGGGAAATAGGTATTATTAGCTCTGCTTCCAGAAGCTGAGGCTTAAGGAAGTTAAGTGACTTGCTAGGTCCATCTGACGTGTAAGGAAAGAGCCAGTGTTATCTAAACCCAAGTCCCATGTTGGTTCCACTCCAGCCGAGCTGGTGGTAAAGAATGGAAACCTGGACCCTATGATCTCTAAAGGTCTTTTCTGAGTCCAAGGTACTGGGGAGCTCTAAGAGCAGGAAGATCCACCCCAGACTTGCCCTGCCTGGTGCCCAGACAAGAGCTCTCCCCCGACTGATGCCACGGCTCCCACTACCACGAATCGTGTGGCTCTGTCTGGTGTGGACAGATTCCATTCTGATTCCATTCTCCTCTGATTCCATTCACATTCGCTTCTGACCTTCTGCTCTTCCAATCCAGCACATGCTTGCATTTGATTCAAACAAACACCGCCAACGGTTTCTTTTGTTTTCTTTGCGTTAGCAACACTAGTTTTGGAGAGGTCTACTTTGCCCACCCTTTGAGTTCTTCACGTGGACGTCCCCAGCGGTCAAGGGCTGCGTGAACAAGGGATGCTGTGTCCCTCTTGCCATGGCCACACAATGTTGGGTGGAGGCTCTTAGTAAACTTATTTGATAAAGATTCATTCATCATGGCTCATGCCCGGGGCCTCGTAAGGAAAATGGAGAGCGTTGAAAAGATATTGCTATCTTCAGGGAGCTGATACTCTTCTTTTTCACCCTTTCTTGGCCAAGCACTGAGGTGGCAAAGTGGCAGGTGAGAGAGCTAAGGTGAAAAACCCATTGAAAATCCTATGCGTTGAAGGCTCATGTTGACAGTCCTTTAAGGGATATCAGAGTCTGCTCCACAGAGTTGTAACGCTGAAGCCTGAGGACAGATCAGGTTGCTGGGGCCTGTCACAGGCCACCGTTCATGAGGGAAGCACCCGGGTCCTATGGCAGCATAGGACCCCTGTGGCCCCTAACTCTCCCTCTTGACTTCATTGTGGTAGACTGAGAGAAGGGAGTAGTAGGAAGAACGTAGGACAGGATTCCTGCTTATTGCAGTCTACATTAACACCCTTTTGTTGGGTTGGAAGTGGGATTTGGAGGGGCCAGTGGGGCCCTTGGGGATGTGGAGATGAGTACATACCCAGCAACAGAAGAAGCCCATTGCCCGAATTATCTTTACCTTGCTGGCTTTGGCCCAGCACGACACCTGTCTTGCTTATTGGCAGGAATTCTGAGCCAGGAGGAGGGGAAATCTCAGAAGCCCAAATCCCATCCTGTTCTCTTTTTGGACTTTAAAGAATGTTGTCCCTGGTCTGACCACCTCTCCAGCCACCCCTTCATGACCCAGCAACGTCTCTCCTGTTCCTGTGGTCTTTCCCACCATCCTTCCACGGCACCAGTGCAAACAGCATGTCACCAGGTGTTTTGGAGGATACGTTAGTTGACAGGCACAGATGTCACTGAAAGAGCACTTTTGTGGCCTCTCTGGGGCAGCACCACATGGAATTGCCAAGTGCTGGAAATAACCAAAATATCCACCAGGAGGAGATGGCTTAAATAAATAACGAGACATGGGTACAATGGAACATGACACAGATATTGAAATCATGCTGAAGAAAAATACTGAGTGATACTGAACACATGTTTTTAGTGGAAAATATTGGTGGGAAAACAAAGGTGGTTCAACGTTTGTTCCGTACAACCTGAATCTTGTGAAAAATAAATGTGTTTCTATCTGGGTGAAGAATTGTAATAGGAGGCATCAGAGCTCCTCTTCGGGAAGCAATTATCCTTTTTTAAGAATGCCCTCATCAACTGCTCTAGTGGGTAAGGTGAGACTTTGAGAGCAGTCGGAGGCAAAGAAAGGTAGATAAAACAATGAGCAAACTGCTCTGTGTTCAACAGGACGCGAATTTGAGAGCGGAAGAGCCTCAGAGACAGAGAAGGGCCGGAGGGGGAAAAAAGAGTGAGAAGCATGGTAGGTTGTTAGAAGCTGCCCAGAAAAGTTCAGCGGTCAATAAGAAAACTCCTGGTAGTCTGCAAGCCAAACTGAGTCTTACGAAAAAGAATTTTGAATGTTCAGTTTTTGAGATGTAAACTCCTTGTGTACCCCGTAACCTTTAGGAACTCTGCAGCCCGAAGGGGGCGTGAGAGGGAAGACGCAACAAGGGGGAGCAGAACTTCCCGCCCCCCTGCAGACACTGGGGGGGAGAGTGAACGGCATGGGGGGGGGACCGGGGAAGGAAACCAGGGGGTCCCGGCAGTGGCCCCAGCACATAGGACCCAAACTCCTTGTTTCCTAAATACACTGGAGAAAGGTAGAAAAGTGGTGCTTTCATTCTCAGGATGCCCGAGCAAGCCTGAGGCTTTCCTCTTCAGACACCAGGGAGGAAGTGCAGGGAGCTGGCACCCCCAGCGTGCGGCCAACAGGGCAGGCAGGGCAGGCATGAGGCTGCCGGCCTCACAGCCTCTCCCTTGGATGTCTCCCTCCCACAGAGGTCTTGCCTTCCTCCATCGCCCCTTCCCACCAGTAAGCTTGCTTGCTTGTGAGGCTCCCCAGGGAACCCAACTCAACAGGTAGGAAACACCCACACGGAAGGCTGTTGGTTTACGCCTTGCTCACCTCCCCTGCCCTGGAGCCACTGACCACTCTTTTGTCCTCCTCTGTTTGCTCCCTTGCTTCCCATCTTCCCCCATAACCTCCTTTGCTGAGTCCTTTTTCCTCCCCTCTCACATACTCTCCTGTCTTAGTACCTCCTGGAGTGGGAATTAGTTACATAAACCATCATCTATGAAGCGCCTGTTGTGTGCCAGGCCCTGTGTTAGGCACGTGTGCATGTATCATTTCATGTCAATCACCATCACAGTCCTGTGTGGTGCATATTATCGCTCCCATCCTTTAATGGAAACAAGCTCAGAGAGATGGGGACCTGTCCCAGGTTCATGGTGGGATCAATGGGAAGTGAGGGTTCAAACCTAGATGTGTTTATGCTACGTAAAGTTCTCTCCCATTAGGCTGCATTGCCCTGCAGGTTTTCTGCCTGTCTGTTCCTCTGTGTTCTCTTTCTTCCCTCCCGTCCTCATTGGCATACACAGGGGGACAGCCCTTCTCACTATCTAGGTGTCAGGGACGAGTCCGCACATGTTCCCGATGACCTCCAAAGCCTGAGGGTGCCTGAGGGTGCAGGCCCATTCAAGCAAGGAGCTCAGTTCTGACTCAGGGTGAGCAACAGGCCCAGAATCACATCCCCAAATGCTTGGATCTGGCCCAGACTCCTGAGGGATCTTTAGCTTTGGGCCAAGGGTGGCAACTGTCTGAGACACTATAACTTAGCCAGCACCCGTTGCCTGTAACTTTTGGCCTTGACAGTCTGTTTGTTTCTTTTCTTTTCTTTTTTTTTTTTTAAGATTTATTTATTTATTTATTTTTAGAGAGAGAGTGGGGGGAGGGGCAGAGGGAGAGAGAGAGAGAATCTCAAGCAGACTCCATGCTGAGCATGGAGCCCGATGGGCTCCATCTCACAACCATGAGATCATGACCTGAGCTGAAACCAAGAGTTGGGTGCTTAACCAACTGAGCCACCAGGAGCCTGACAGTCTGTTTCTTAAAAACTTTTATTTTTCTTGCCATCAGGACTTCCTAGTCTAGTATAACCAGCATCGCCAGGTCTCTGATGGTGAATGACTACCTGCTCAGAATCAAAGTCTAAATTTTGGAATAATCTGGAAATACCTAGCAGTAATAGGTAATATTTGGTGACATCAATTTAGATTCCAGAGCCCGGATAATATTTTAAATAGGCTTCCAACTGTTGCCCTGGTTTCTTTCAGAGACCCTCTGTCTGACTCTATCATCCTAGGAGGCTGTGAGCTCCCTTATTTTTGTTTACCCCCGTATTTGCAAGGGTTGCCTTGGAAATCTTAGTTGAGATGTTTTAACGATTATTTGTCAGCACATACCAGTAAACTAGAATAAAAGAGAGCTTGTTTCTTGTCTCTTTCCTAAATCTGGCTGCTCTCTGAAAGAGAGGCTGGGGAGTGGGGAGCTAGAAGGCCTTCAAAATCCTAGACAGTTCAACACTTGTGAAAGGACACTTGGAGGGCACTGACCGAACCCCCACTGTTCACATTTGGGGAAACTGAGGCTCAGGGTGATGTGACTTGTTCAAAGTCACAGAGCAAGTTAGCAGCAGACTCTGGACTAGGACCCCAGTTCCCGCTACCCTGTGCCATGTTTTGAGAACAGAGAAGGTTTAGATTGGGGCTCTAAGGAGCCATGGCAAGTGCACAGTAAAGATTCTGTGAATAAGTGAGTTTCCTTCCAATGCTCCGTGTGTCTGCCGCTGTGTCTGAGGAACCGGTGGCCAGGATTTCCAAAATTCAGGGGCCAATCAGAATCTTGGACACTGAGTGCACATGCCATCCCTTCCTCAACACCAGAGGCACATCGCTAATGTTCAGGACCAATTTATATCACAAGATCTGACCAAACTCTCTCTCCGCCTCGTTGGCAGATTCAAACTGTCACTAACGTACTCCTGAGTCCAGAGGGGCCTGCTCCTACTGGGGCTTCCATGCTGTCAGGATCTCGTTCCGTGTGTGGATTGGGGTGGTAGGCACTGCAGAAAAGGGGATGAATCCTACTTTGGGATATTAGGAGAAACTGGGGTGGGGGGCTTGGGATAATTTTGCTTGACATCTTCGGTGTTACTGCCTGACAAGGCTAGACAAGACATAGATAATATCCAGAATGGCACTAAAAATCATGTTTATAAGGTACGTTTTCTTCAGGAAAAGAAAAAGCAGAAAGCAAAACTACCCATGAGTTCTCTAACAGATAACCCTGTCATCATTTTTCTCGAAAACTAAAAGCGCTCATGCACAAAGTTAATAACATAAAAATACTATAGAAAGATTTAAAATAAAGTTAAAAAAGACACGAAGGAACCTTACGTGCACACTGCTAAGTAAAAGAAGCCGATCTGAAAAGGCCACATACTGTGTGATTCCAACTCCATGACATTCTGGAAAAGGCAAAACGATGGAGACAGTAACAAGATCAGGGGCTGCAGGGGTTGTGGGGCGGGGTGTAAGGATGAACGGGCAGAGCACAGAGGATTTTCAGGGCAGTGAAAACACTCTGTACGATACCCTAATGGTGGATACATGTCAGTATACATTTGTCTAGAGACGCCCGATGCACAACACCGAGAGTGAGCCCTAATGTACACTACGGACTTTGGGTGGTGACCACATGTCAGCGCACATTCATCATTTGTAACAAACGTCCCACCCTGGTGGGGGATGCTGACAATGGCGGAGGCTGTGCCCGTGTGGGGGCAGTGGCTGTATTTTCCCCTCCATTTTGCTGTGAAAACTGCCCTAAGAACAATAGAGTCTTAATAATTAAAAGAAAAGAAGTTGAAGTCTCTCTAATCCCTCTGCCCAGTCCCCTTTTCAAGGGAGGTTAATAGCTTCACTTAGATGATTTCAGATGATCTTCTGGACACATCTACGTTTATGCTAGTTTATATCTTCTCTTACACAGGGAATCCTATCAAACACTGTTTTGCGTTCTGCCTTTTCATGTAATAACAGCTTTTGGAGACTGGTCTGTCTCTGCACACACAGAACTACCCCATTCTGTATAATGGCCGCACCGTTCAGAAAGAAGGGCAGGAAGACAGTCTTTCTGAAGAGCTGGAAAAGACCTTGGAAATCTTGGAATCCAACCCTAGTCTTTGTAAATAAGAAAGCTGCAGCCCAAAAGAAGAGTCCGTGACCCAAGACACCAGCACGTGGGGAACTTGGAGTCCAAGTCCTTGTTCACCAAGTCATGCTTCCATTATGTTCTCAAAGGTAGGGATGTCAGAAGAGAAGCAGGGAAATCTTAGCCTTCAGAGAACACCCCTTGCGTTTTTCTCATTCGATGATTTTTTTAAAAAGATTTTATTTATTTATTCAACAGAGAGAGAGACAGCCAGCGAGAGAGGGAACACAAGCAGGGGGAGTGGGAGAGGAAGAAGCAGGCTCCTAGCAGAGGAGCCTGATGTGGGGCTCGATCCCAGAACGCTGGGATCACGCCCTGAGCCGAAGGCAGACGCTTAACCGCTGTGCCACCCAGGTGCCCCTCGATGATTTTTTTAAGCAAGTGTTTTGTGTGTATGTGTGTGGACTATGAAGCAACCCGCATTTGGGGGCCTGTTTTAATATGTGTTTGAAACAATATGGGAGAGTCAGTGTGGATAGATATTTAATACCAGGCATCAAGAGAGTTTTCCTAGTGGATACTATCCAAGTATCCCTTTTATCCTAAAATTGTTAAAATTGGAGGTCAGCATTTTTCTTCATTCGGCAGGTCCCACTTTTTATTTCTCCTCTATTTTTTTCTCTCCTACATACCCCTACCCATGTAAAATGCTAATTTACACTTCCAATACTTTATAGTTTAGGAAACACACTCACATTGCTCCTTGCCCTCACCCTGTGAGTCAAGCTGGCATGCTTATACCCATTTAATAAGAGAGGAAAACCAAGGTCAGGGATGTTGTGAACAGATTAAGTTCCTACATGGTGAATGTGTCACCAGTGGTCATGTGAGTCTGCCTCAGTGTTCCACTAGGACACAGGGCCAGCTGATCTCCTCTGGCTTTGGGGTCTCTTTGTTTTTGTTTCTTGAGAGATGAGGTTTTGGCCCACAAAGCCAGAACCTAGTACCAGCCAGTCATAAAAACACAAACTAAACGTAAATACTACTTTCCAGGATGTGAGGAGAACAAATGTTCCACATGACGCAGAATAATAACGTGTCCAACTTCATTTGTCACTAAAACTGAAACATGTTTTTCAATGATGGTATCATCGCTCTCATGACATTAAAACCGAGCAGGTCTAGAGTAATGCGTTTGGACAATTCCAGATGTTATCCATCTAGTGGGTCATCTCTCCTCACTGTGCCACAAAGTGATTGTTGAGACAGTAAAGGCTGAATTGAATTCCTGCTCTTAACACTTCCACTCAAATTTCTCAGGACATGCTAACTGGAATTCACATGCTCAGAAGCAAGGGGGGCAGAAAAGAGTAGGAAGTATGGGTGGGGCTCTAGCAGCCTCTAGGCTCACTGGAAATTATGACTCACCAGCTCCTCACACCTCTCTGTCCATACAAATTCAGGTCACCTTCCTAGTGACAAAAGGGAAATTCTGACCTGGATACAGAATGCAGGCCACTTTCGTCTTAACCAGCTAGAATGGTCATGGAATGGGACTCCTAATCACACAAGGCACAATCACAGTAAAAGGATGTTTGACCTACAGAATATAAGACTGGAGGGGGGGGCAAGTGAGTTGCCCTAAAAATGCCAAGGCTTGTCCTTGTTACAAGGGTGAGGAGATGTACTCTGTGAGATGAGATGTAGTCTGTGTTGCCTCAAAGGGTAGATAGAATATGGCTAGATCAGGGGCACCTGGGTGGTTCAGTTGGTTAAGCATCTGGTGTTTGATTTTGGCTCAGGTCATTATCTCAGGGTTGTGAATTCAAGCCCCACGTTGGGCTCCCTGGTCAGCATAGAGTCTGCTTGTCCTTCCCCCCCTCCACACCTCCGTCTCCCCCACCTCCACACATGCTCTCTCTCTCTCTCTCAAATAAATATTTTTTTAAAAGAATATGGATGGATCAATACAAATTTCAAGGAGGCAAATTTTAGTATTTAAGGAAGAAACTCCCAAAAATGGAGGCTGCCAGGTGAATGGTTAGGATTATAGGCTTTGGAATTATAGAGTGGCAGATGAGAAATCCCAGTTTGCCACATACTGCTATGTGACCACGGGTGAGTGACTTAACTCTTCCAAGCTTAAGTTTTCGGTCTCACAAAGTGAGATCAAATGAAGTTATATATATTAAGCATATATATTTATAATATGTGTATAAATTATATATAATTTTATATATTCATATATATATGTAGTGTGTGTGTGTGTGTGTGTGTGTGTGTATTCATCAAAGGCAGGGACCTTGTCCTTCATGTTTACTCCTGTATACTCAGGCCCCACACCAGGGTCTAGCACATAATAAATGCACAATTATTATTAATGGAATGATTGGATTTACTGGATCCTTAATATGAGAAAGCTACTGGAATAAGCATTTTCATTCATTTCTAACACATTCATGAAACATCAACTGGGTGCTAGGAACTGGGCTTGTCATGGTGGTCTTTACTGCCATTATTGTTACTATAATAATTATTATAGTTGTTGTTTTGTGGTGGTGGTCGTTAAATGGGTCACTTGAGGTGGTGGTGAGTCCCTCTGTTGCTGGAAGTGCCTAAGCTTATGCTACTTGCCAACTTGGTAATGTTAACAAGGAAATTCACACACCTGTGTAAAGTTGGGGGTCACATCCAAATCTGAAATCATAATTCTGATTACCTAACTCTCGAGACAGCTAGTTAGCACCACTTCTCACTTTTGTTCTTTACACACACAAACACCACGGAAGGGAAACGTTTGCCCCATGAGCTTCCTCCACATAAATCTCATTTATAATTTGAATGTTCTTTGAAAGTCTTTTTGGCAGAAAGGGAAGGGAAGATCCACTTGGATACATTTCAACCTGGGATTCTTCTGCTTCAAGTCAACCTTCCTTGGCACTACACATCCCACCTCTTTTTAATAAATATTTGGGAACTGTTGGTTTGGGTCCGACTAAACATGGCATCATTTTATTGCTGTTACGAAAATGTATATGTACAAGAGAAAGATAAGAGCTGTACATCGCTAATGAATGATTTCAAGGCCACATGAATACCACCAAGAAGACTAAACCCCTTTCAACTTTGATAGCATTATCTTTGGCTTTTTAATGTCTGATACCATGCTGAGTGCTAGAGGTTTCTGCTATATGGTTGGGGCAGGACTAATTATCTTGGTGAAAATGGAAAACTCTGTTCCCGACTGAACCTCTGACTTGCCCAAAGTCAGCTGGGAATTAGGCACTTGATGGGTGGTAGGTTGAAACATTTGGTTTTCATCCTAGCTATCTGGAGAAGGCACAGCCTGGGGGTAGAAGAGAACAGCTGTAAGAAGAGAATGTCCCATCTGGAGGTCACTCCCAACTTGTAAAACTTTGGGAGCAGCTTTTGGCTGCTCCAGATTTTGGCCGTCCTGTCCTCACTGCAGCCGAGTCCCCTTGCCTTGGATGGGACACTCCCATGTATTGTGGCTGTAGGGACTCTGACTGTAAGGCATCCTAAAGAGTTTTTGGCTAAGAACTCAGAATTCATTTTCCCTGCAGGTAGACTAAGGCCCTTCAGAGTCTACTTTAGACACTGAGCCCAAAGTCTACATTCAGAGTGTTCTTTCCTAGATAGCATCCTACAAGTTTCAATTCTCACATCATTTCTTGGAAAACGATCTTAGAGGCCACATTTACAGGCAGAGATTTATTGGCAAAGGTGATGCCTAAGGAACAGCCTCGGGTCAACAACGGCTTGGCCAGTCAGGCTCTTTCACCCTGATGGCAAGCTCTCGGCTGAGCATCTTAGCATGAAGCCCCTCCCTCTTCTTTCCCCTTCCTTTGACCAATTCTTACCCCGCAAACTTATTTTCTGGTTACTGGGTTACCAGTTGTCTCTAGTCTTCATCTCCTTTTTACCACTCAGTTCTTGCATTTGTAATTCATCCATCTTTATGCTTGGTTCTCTGGTTCCACATCCATTTCTGTTGAGTACCCTTTGTCTCAGAACCTGCCTCAGAGTCTATATCTAATTTTGTCCACCTTAGATGTATCGACCCTGTCAGCTTCTAATATCCCATTAAGGGCAACTTCAAGGGTGGGTGGCTTATGCAGTCAGAAGGGCCCTGTATTGGGTTTAACGCTCTGTTATTGCTTCTTTGAAATTTCTAACAATTTTATCTTTGGAGCTGTGCTTTGTAAGTGAAGTTTGATGGACAACAGAGCACAAACATGAGCAGAGGAGAGAGGCACAACCATTCTTCGCAGCCCCACTTGCACGTAGCGTTCAGGATGCCCCATGAGCACAGAATTCCAGTGGACCCACAATGTGTGAGAATTCAGCAAGGCCCAGCTTGAGTACAAGGTAAGACTGTCAGGTCCATAACTAAGTAAGCAGGCAGACATGCTGACAGCCCCAAGAGGCACGCTTCCCATTCAACCCAGAAATTGCTTCCAATACAGAAAGAAAGCAATAAGAAGCACAAATGACCTAAAGCCCCATCATATCCTTTCTTACTTACGCTCCTACCCCGTACTAGCCAACCACTTATGCTGAAAATGATGACATAAAAGGAAAGAGTAGGGTAAGAGTAGGAAGTAGTTCCCTTTCCTTTCCTTACTCGGTAGAAAGCCAGACTCGGTGGAAAGTGCACACATAAAGAATGCACGTAAAGAAATGAAATAAAAATAGTTGAGTTTGTTTTGTTAGCATTTCCACTGTTCTAGGAAGAATGAACTACATATGCATGTATAAGCTACAAAATGGGAATTGTGTAATTTACGTGATTTCACATACAAGGTAAGTGCTCTCCCATTTCCATTTAAAACTAGCATCACACAATATAAAGATGAACAGTGAAATTCATGCCAATAATTAAAAATTTTAATTTTCTTATAATGACATTAAATAGCAAATAAAAGCACCATGTCAAATCAAGAGAAAGAGAGATCATGAAAGAAAGGAAAACAGCTTTATCTTTTAATACCTTTAATGATACTTCCCCTCGCCCCATATACACTTTTTGAATAAGGAGCTCCCCATTTTCATTTTGCACTGGGCCGCACAAATTATGTAGCCAGCCCTGGTCCCGTGGCTTTAAGACATGTCTATCCCAGGCCTTTTCCCAGTGTGATCTCTCTAGGCCTTGTCATACCCCTGTCCTGGGACTTCATATAGGGTCAGTGGATATTATCTGCCCCTTTGGTGAAACAAACAAACAAACAAATCTCTTAAACGTAGCTCTAAATGGATGGGAAAAGAGGTAAAATGACATGGTAGGGGCTTAACCAAAGTCACAGGATACGCCAGGGATACAGGCACAAGCTGACTCTCATCCAGACCCAATGCCACAGCCTGGCGGCACTCATCTACACTGCGGGCATTTGAGTCTTGAATGTCATTTGAAAATCCCAACAAAGTCATTACATGTTGCAACCTTTTGATCACACCCAGCTGGGGCCACCACAGCCCCATAGGAACCATGTGGAGCAAAAGGCTCTGCCTTTCAAGAGATCCTGCACAGAACATTTCAAGGCCTCAAGGGAGTCCTGTGTCTTGTCCCAGGTTAAAAGGAGTCAATCAACAGGCCAAGACATGCTTCCTTTGCAGCTTTGGTAAGGATTAGAGTCCTACATCACCCCAGGCAGGTCAGAGTATCTTTTCAATCACTGTATCGAAGTCATTCAAAATTCTGAAAGAATGGGATGCTTCCCATCTTTTTTTTTTTTTTTTAATTCCTTAAAGAATAAGACAGGTAATATCAAGTCCAGGGGTCTTGCAGTACTGGCCAGATCCCTCCTCATCAGGAGGAACTCCAAGCCAGAACAAATCACAACCATGGGCACTTTGACAATTGCCTGTACACCCTTCACGTGACCCCCTCAAGTCATCCAAATGGATTTTTAGGCTAACATCTCTCAGCACATTGCACATTCTGGCTGCCCCCATCGCTATTCTCTTAGAGCTTTCCATGAAGAGTACCAGGGTCCACCAGACCTAGGTTTTTTCCAGAAGCCTCACAACAGCCTTTTGTTAGGTGCCGACGTGCCCTTAGCAACAGAGCCTAATCCTCCAGGTACTTCTGGGCTAGTCCAAGTTCCTTCCAAACCCCAAACATCTCTCTCTATGGACAGCTGTGTGGAAGGACAGATCTTTGAGAGCACAAACGTCTTCAGACTGCTCCCACCAGGAGCTGGCAGGGCTGCTCAGCCGGCACTGCAGGCCAGATGGAAGGGTCAGTTGCCTTTCTGCCAGAAAGAATGTGCAGCTGCTGTCTCCTTCCTATCAGCAGGCAAGAGGGGGACGGGGTGTCTTATGGGCTACGCTGCCCTGTTCCGGCTCTGACAACAGTAACAGTGATCTGTTCTTCTCTTTCCATCAAATGGTAATCGTAAACGCTTAAAAATTTTACGTCGCCATTTCAAATAATCTTCACGAAAATATTTTAATGAAATGTAAAAATGCTTCTGATATAATGCTAAGTGGGAATAAAAGGGTACAGGAGGTCCTGGCTTTGTAAACAGTTTACATTTAGGTATAGAAAAAAATACAGGGAGGAAATATATCACAAGGGATGTCTTTTGGTGGTGGGGTTAAGAGTAATTTTGCATTTTTCTTCTTTAAACTTTTTTATATTTTCTAAAAGAAAATATACTTTAAAGGTATGTATTACTTTTGTAGTCCACCAAGAAAGGATACTTTCCTATTGGGTAGGATTTCTCAGACAGTAGTTACAGATTTTATGCATTTTCCCAAAGGAAACCAACATCAGGCTTCTACTTCTTCTCTAGGTGAATTCCAGGATCCCTTTTCCCAATTGAATTTTCTATACAGGAGATAGATTTTGGCTTTGACACAACTGCTTAGCTTGTAATGACTCTTCTTTTCTCTTTCATTGAAACTTGAAAATATTTAGGAAGAGCCCTATCAGAGTTTTGAATTAATGTACTGTATTTCTCTCTCCTGGTTCCCAGGGCTCGGAGCTCCAAACAGAAGCCCACTTGAGACTGGATTCAGAGAGCCAGAGGCCTAGAGGACCGGACCGTGACTTTGGGCATCAAGGTGTGGTTGAACATTGATTTTGGAGTTGAATGGCTCTGGAACCTCAGGGGTTTTTTTCTCTGTAATCTTTTAGCAAGTTGTTTTAAAGGTGAAAAAGCACGTTGTATGTAGAGTGACTAGCACAGTGCACACAATAAATTATTAATACGAAGAAGGGGTGAGCCACTGGAGAAGGCAGCAGAGGGGAGATCTGCTATTGTGGCTCTCCATTCTCTCACCACTGAAGTTTTCCAAAGTGCCCGCGGGGTGGGGGTGGGGGTGGAGGAGCTGGCGGGATCTCAGCCCCGCCCCGACTGGGCTTGCCTGACCAAGGACACTTCTTTGGTTTCACCATGGAAATGTAACCGCCTCTTGGGTAGGAGATAGGCAGTCCTAGCCACAGGCCAGCAGCCAAAAGGGTGGGGTGAGGGGCAACCCTAGAATGCCCATGGATAAGTCTAAATATAAGACTCCATTACCACTCTGAAATGACCGCATTGGTGATCCAGAGTGCCTCTTCCTCCACCCACGGCCACTCTGCCCTTTCACTACTCATCAGGCAGAAGCAAGTATGCCAGAAGCTTACAGGAAATCAACAGCATCAAGCTGTACATTATGATGGATTGAGATAGTCTATCTTTGCTATACGACTTTACCTACTGCCATTATTACTAGGAGTAATGGGCACCACTATTTTTACAACTGCAACTACAACTAGCGGATGAATCCCTTACATTGGTAAACTACAATTTATAAAGTGGCTGGGTTATGCCTGATGGAAGGTGATCCGGCATTATGGGAACACAGAGTCAGGCTGGCACTGGACACCTCAAAGGGAACAGAGCAGAATTACTGATACTTTTGTTTCATCCCGCAACTTCCTGGGCCCAAAACACAGTCACCCCACGCGGCCACACCCAGTCACTCTCCTGAAGCTACTCTGCTTCAACTGTCCAGAGCTAGTTTAGGCAACTTCAAGGGTTAGGGACTAGGAGTAATGGCCTTTTATTTGGCCAGAGGAGTTGGACCATGCCCAAATCCCACCAAACGAGCTGAGAGAGGAGTACAGAATGCCTCTCCAAATATAAGGCCATTGCGCCTGCCAACATCTCCCACCTTCTCCCAGGAAGGCCACTGAATGACACAAGCTCTTCCTTTTTTAAAAAGAGACTTTAAATTTCCTGTGGCAAAGTTACATTTTTTAAAATGCCTGACCTAAATCCCCAAAGGGAACTCTGGAATGTATACCTCCCCTTCTCATCCCAACAGAAGGGCCCCCTTTTCCCTGGGGCCCTGCAGTCAGCCAGGGGGAGGACCCGTGTTACCGAGCAAGGATGTGGCACACAAGCTCAAGCCCAACCGTGAACTAGCTTCCCTTTGAGATCGCTCGCTCTTCCCCTGGCAACCGGGGGCCCCAGCATAGCTCGGAGAGAAGAAAGTGGCATTTTGGAATCCATTTTGCTCAAGATGCTGAAGGCATCGTGGCACACTGCCCTTTGCTACCGAGGCCAAGGGAACTTGGGGTAGGAAGGACCTTACCCATGGGGATGCGGTCAGTTGAGGGCAAGGTGAGGACGAGCTCTGGCGCCAGTGATACCTGAGGAGCGCGGCCACTGGGAGGCGGTGGGTGCGGGTGCCCACCCTGGGCGCTACTTCCCGCATTTGGACCCAGGTCCACTGGTGAGCAGTAGCAGCAGCAATCGCCACCCGAGCAGCTGGGGCTCCTTGTGTCTGTCCAGTTATTTTTAGGTGAGATTTACGATGGATGAGGGGGAAGGGACCCGAGATGACAATGAGTTTTGGTAGGTATAATCCTAAAAGTCACTTTTTCCAAAGCACCCCCCTCCCGGGTCCTCCTTCCCGGAGCAGCGCTGTGCCAGCGGGGAAGTGGGCAGCGCGGGCACGCCGCAGCGGTCGGCTGGGACCCGAGGGCCGGGGCCCCTCGCCGGGCGCCGGGCGGGGGGGCAGGGGAGGAGGGGCCGGGCGCGGCGCGGCGCAGCTCACCTGCCAGGCTGTTGTAGCAGTCGATCTCGATGGCTTCCACCGTCTTGCTCTGCTCCTCCGAGAGGCGGCCGGGGTTGGGGGCCCCGGGCGGGGAGGCCGCGCGCGAGTCCCGCTCCTGCTCCCGGGGCGCCGGCAGCAGCCCCTTCAGCTCCAACAACGCCCGGTGGTATTTACCGATGGCTTCGCGGAATTTCTTGTCCTTGTAGCACTGCGCCCCTTGGCTCTTGAACTCGTGCGCCCGCCGGATGAACTCGGCGGGCTCGGCCACCGCCCCAGCCTGGCCGCGCGCGGGGACCCCGCCGCCGCCGCCGCCGCCCGGGACGCACAGTGGCGGCGGCGGCCGCTGCGCCTCGCCGGCCGCGGGCGGGCTCGGGTCCCCCTTGGCCGCGGCCGCCGAGCCCTTCCTCTCCATCCGGCCGCCGCCCGGCGCCCCGCGCGCGCCGCGATCCGCCCGCCGCCGCCGCCGCGCCCTCCCGGGTTTAAAAGCGGCGGGCGCCTGCCCCGCGCCTGGCAAGCTCGGCTGTGGCCGTGACACCCCGCGGCGGTCTGGCGCCCCGCACTCCCATTCTCCTCGCCAGCTGCGGGAGGCTGCTCTCTCCTCCTCCTCCTCGGATTGCCGTCCCCTCCCTCCCTCCCTCCCCCTCTCCCGCGCAGCCCTTCCTTCTCCTCGCCCTCCTCCCCTCCCGCAACCTGCGGGCGGTGGCGACCTGGCCCTCGCGGGCGCGGGGCTAACGGGATGGGGGACCGCGGGCCCGATTCGGGTGGCGGTGATTGTCGCTGACCCGGAAGAAGCTTGGCTCGCCCGAAGGAGGGGAGGATTAATGACAAAGACGGCCCCGTTTTTTCCCATTCAACCCAACCCTCGGAGACGCGCCTAGTGTGAAAGAGACGAATGGGGGAAGGGGTGTGTGTGTGTGTGTGTGTGTGTGTGTGTGTGTGTGTGTGTGTGTGT
>NW_024425008.1:29076310-29185759 GCF_017311325.1 Ursus maritimus
CCCCAAAGGGAACTCTGGAATGTATACCTCCCCTTCTCATCCCAACAGAAGGGCCCCCTTTTCCCTGGGGCCCTGCAGTCAGCCAGGGGGAGGACCCGTGTTACCGAGCAAGGATGTGGCACACAAGCTCAAGCCCAACCGTGAACTAGCTTCCCTTTGAGATCGCTCGCTCTTCCCCTGGCAACCGGGGGCCCCAGCATAGCTCGGAGAGAAGAAAGTGGCATTTTGGAATCCATTTTGCTCAAGATGCTGAAGGCATCGTGGCACACTGCCCTTTGCTACCGAGGCCAAGGGAACTTGGGGTAGGAAGGACCTTACCCATGGGGATGCGGTCAGTTGAGGGCAAGGTGAGGACGAGCTCTGGCGCCAGTGATACCTGAGGAGCGCGGCCACTGGGAGGCGGTGGGTGCGGGTGCCCACCCTGGGCGCTACTTCCCGCATTTGGACCCAGGTCCACTGGTGAGCAGTAGCAGCAGCAATCGCCACCCGAGCAGCTGGGGCTCCTTGTGTCTGTCCAGTTATTTTTAGGTGAGATTTACGATGGATGAGGGGGAAGGGACCCGAGATGACAATGAGTTTTGGTAGGTATAATCCTAAAAGTCACTTTTTCCAAAGCACCCCCCTCCCGGGTCCTCCTTCCCGGAGCAGCGCTGTGCCAGCGGGGAAGTGGGCAGCGCGGGCACGCCGCAGCGGTCGGCTGGGACCCGAGGGCCGGGGCCCCTCGCCGGGCGCCGGGCGGGGGGGCAGGGGAGGAGGGGCCGGGCGCGGCGCGGCGCAGCTCACCTGCCAGGCTGTTGTAGCAGTCGATCTCGATGGCTTCCACCGTCTTGCTCTGCTCCTCCGAGAGGCGGCCGGGGTTGGGGGCCCCGGGCGGGGAGGCCGCGCGCGAGTCCCGCTCCTGCTCCCGGGGCGCCGGCAGCAGCCCCTTCAGCTCCAACAACGCCCGGTGGTATTTACCGATGGCTTCGCGGAATTTCTTGTCCTTGTAGCACTGCGCCCCTTGGCTCTTGAACTCGTGCGCCCGCCGGATGAACTCGGCGGGCTCGGCCACCGCCCCAGCCTGGCCGCGCGCGGGGACCCCGCCGCCGCCGCCGCCGCCCGGGACGCACAGTGGCGGCGGCGGCCGCTGCGCCTCGCCGGCCGCGGGCGGGCTCGGGTTCCCCTTGGCCGCGGCCGCCGAGCCCTTCCTCTCCATCCGGCCGCCGCCCGGCGCCCCGCGCGCGCCGCGATCCGCCCGCCGCCGCCGCCGCGCCCTCCCGGGTTTAAAAGCGGCGGGCGCCTGCCCCGCGCCTGGCAAGCTCGGCTGTGGCCGTGACACCCCGCGGCGGTCTGGCGCCCCGCACTCCCATTCTCCTCGCCAGCTGCGGGAGGCTGCTCTCTCCTCCTCCTCCTCGGATTGCCGTCCCCTCCCTCCCTCCCTCCCCCTCTCCCGCGCAGCCCTTCCTTCTCCTCGCCCTCCTCCCCTCCCGCAACCTGCGGGCGGTGGCGACCTGGCCCTCGCGGGCGCGGGGCTAACGGGATGGGGGACCGCGGGCCCGATTCGGGTGGCGGTGATTGTCGCTGACCCGGAAGAAGCTTGGCTCGCCCGAAGGAGGGGAGGATTAATGACAAAGACGGCCCCGTTTTTTCCCATTCAACCCAACCCTCGGAGACGCGCCTAGTGTGAAAGAGACGAATGGGGGAAGGGGTGTGTGTGTGTGTGTGTGTGTGTGTGTGTTTAGGGAGGGGGTCCGCCGGCGACCAGACACTTGCAGACTCACCCTCAATAGATTGCTTGAAAACTAGAAAGGTGCGGCTGGGAGCAAGGGGCGTAGGTACAAGCCATAGACAGCTTCTTGTTCTTTGCAGTCAGGCATTAATATATTTAAGGTGGCAGGGCCTCTTTTTTGTGGATCCAGGTTGTCGCCGAGGTGTGTCTCCGTGTGTGGCCTCCCAGGCGTCCGGAACACTGTGCACTTCAGCGTGCGGGGCGTTGTATTCTAGGAGCCGCTGACGCCTCTGTGTGCCGGCAGCTGTGCAGAATGAATCACCGAGATCCGAGATGGAAAACACCTGTTACTGTGGGTCATCAGGCTGGGCATGCATGCGTTCCAGTTTCCATTTACAGGACAGTTCCGTGCCCTTCCTCCGGAGGTTCCATTCCTTCGTTCACCCTTTCAGGCAGCCTGAGTGTCGGCTGTCTGCTGAGAACTAGCTGGGGTTAAGGGGCAAATATAATAGAGTGTGAGAAGCACTGTCCTAGATTTGCAAAGTCCAGAAATGAAAGGAAGAAACCCCCAGCCCTACTCCTTCACCCAGATATATTCTGCTGATATTTTGATGTAATGCCCACCCTTTGTTTTCTATACATCCTTATTTGTACGAAATGCCCTTTTAGCAAGCATGAGTGGTATGGGGTGATATATACAGTTTCCTGCCCTTTTTACTTTACATTTTATGTGATTAAATAGTCTTTTAAAACCTCGTTTTTAATGGCTTCATAATACTCATTTTATGTCTGTACCATGGTGTACTTAACCATTTTTCTGTGGTCAGGCAGATTGATTCCAATTGTTTGTTATTATAAATAATGCTAAGATGATAAAAATAATAGATACCACTTATATATCATGCTTTCTTTGTGCCAGGCACTGGGTTGAGTACTTTACATATAATAATTCATTTAATTCTCATAACAACTCAGTGAAATAGGCACTATTATTATCCCCATTTTGGGTGCCAGGTGGCAAAGACTTTCCCAAGGTCACATTGCTACTAAGTAGTGGAGCTGGGATTTAAGTCCAAGCAATCTGGTTTCAGAATCTATGCTCTCAACTGTATTTGTACTTAAATTTTTGTCCTCGTTTATTTTTCCTTACAAGAGACTATGTCAATTTTTAAAACGTCTTGAAACATATTACCTATCTGCTTTTTGAGAAAGGTTGTACTAACTTGGGCTCCCACCCTCAGTGTAGCAGTTTCACAACACCCTTGCCAACACTGAGGGTTAAACTTTGAAAAGTATTTTCTAATTTAATGAATGAGAACTGTATATTGAATGACCCGGGGTATCTTCAATGACAAGGGTGAACATTTTTTACATGTATAGTTGCCATTTGTATAGTAGTACTGAGGGCTTTTATTTGGACACGATCTTAATGTACTAAATTATACCTTATATGTTACAGTATCTTACTTTTCTAAGTACGTTAACATCTTTAATCTCATTTTATCCTCACATTAGCCCCAGAGAAGGAAAATGATTCTTTACTCACATAGGGAATTTGCAGTGTTTTCTGACAAGTGAAACGTCATATTATTGTAGTGGTCGAGAGGCTTTGGACTTAAGAGGTATGCTGGGTGTCTATCTTGGCTGCTTCATGGGTAAGTAAACTTCAAGTTCCCTCACTTATTACATGGGAATATTACTTCCTTCATAAGGCTGTTGTCAAGTACATTATAAGTGCTCAGCAGATGGTAATTTAATCATTATTCATTAAATCCTGTCATTATTGGATCCCCTAATAACATTATGGCAGACTCTTGTTCATCCACAAATATTTGTCAGCCCCTGGCCCTTTTTACTGTAAGGTATTATATCAGGTAGAGCAAAGAGAAAAAACTGGGGGTTGAGTGCTCTGAGTTTTTATCGTTAACTTCTTACTCAGGTAAATGTGGGATGAAGATCCAGGCCTGGGATTTTGCTACTGTTGGAGAGAAGATATGAATTGGGTCATGACAGTCACAACTATTTAAAGGGGAGAAATACCGATTTGCCAAACTGCTTTTTGATATCCTATAGTGTCCTGGCTTAGCGGTGCAGTATCTCCTTCTTCGAGTTTGGGTCTGAGGACAGGGCTGCAAGAGACATGTAATTCATGCGGTACTAGCCTGTGTGGGAGGCACAGCCCGACGCAAGATCTTCATAGTAGCTTGGATGAAGGAGAGCACGAGGGAGGAAGGGAGAGAATATTATGGGGGGGGAGGGAGAGGAAATTTACTATGTCCATCTGTCCTACTCGGCAGAGCGGTGCGTGTATGTCTAGAACTGTTTTGTTTGGTTGTTTTCAGTGTGCTTCTGTCTCTAAGCCACTCCTTGGTGAATGGGTGCTGGCTTCTCAGAAATGATCTCCTCCCTTCAGATGGAATTAAATAGGTGCCAAAGAGATTTTCTCCAACATCCTTTCATTAACTATTGACCATATGCAGAGCACTATTTTTGGAAGCAAGCAAAAATCGAAATGACGATTTGGGCATGGATTTGGGATTTGGAAACTCAGTACTTCTCAAACTTTAATGTTCCTATGAATCCCTTGGAGATCTTATTAAAATGCAACTCCCAGATTCCCTTCATCTAGGGTGGGGCCCAAGATTGTGCATTTCTAACAAGCTGCTAGGTGATGCTGATACTGCTGGTCCAGGGCCCGCATTTTGAGGAGCAAGTATTTAGAGAAGAGGGCAGTTTCATCTCTCCCCTTCTCTCCTGACCTTTGCCTTCTCCCAGAGAGAACTCGTTCGTTACATCGGTCGGATTCCGGGAAATTAATTGGGCCACGTTTAACAAGGGCGGGGTTAGGAGCCTCCATGCAGCTTTTTCTTCCACTTCGTGCAGCAGGAATAGGTATGCTGAGCCAAGGCCTCCTCTTGGGATCTGGCCATCTTGTTTTCTCTTCTTCAAATGCATAGCTGAGCATACTTTTTATTGCTTCCATTTCTGGTCCAATGTGGCAGGACAGAGGGTGAGAAGATTTTGATGTGTAGTGGGGAAGGAGAGGCTCAGGGAGGCCTTTACTGTCGGCTGCTTGCTCTGACCTTGTTTTCACGAGAGAGCTCTGCACTAAGAAATTGAGCATCTACTCAAGTGAAAATAAAGTAGTGTTTTGATTTTTCATCTGTTGATGGCTCTGGAATGTATTGCGTGCTCGTGAACCTCACAGGGGAGAAAGATGACTGACCCACATTAGGTTTCTAGTACTCGTGGTCCTTTGGCTCATTGTCATCAAAACCTCTCCTTTCCTTCCTAAGAGGCAAGCTCTGGGTGCAGGCCCTGGGAATCCTATGGACGACCTTACCACTAATGGAAGAACTCATTAATACACAGGGAGGTTTCTTAGAGAAGATGTATGTGGAACTATTTTGATGGCAAGAACTTGGTTTGGTACACAGCAGAAGGCACGGCGCTCCTGCTGGCTTTCCGGGTCTCAGACTCTCTGTCCTGGGTTCTGACCTTGTTACTGTTTCTCTGAGCCTGCGCCTTTCTCACTGCCTACTGGTCTTAAAAGACTAAAGCCCCTTTTCTTTCCAAACTCACTTGGGAGCTTGCATACCTCCTAAACAGATGGCATGTGCTGCTTTTCTCTTCCTTCAGCTCAGTTTCCTAAGCATATGCGAAAGACATATATTTGAATCTCTTTTATACTAATCTAAGCTGTTCAGGGTTTGGTCACATGCCAACCAAACCAAAGCTATTTTGGGGATGTTTTTCTAATTGCATTCAACTTCACAATTTACCTGAGAAAATTACAGCATTTCCATCGCCAGTTTTTATCCATATTCAATCTTCAGTCATCCCTCTATGGAAAAGTGGGACATGTTTAACCACTTCATGCCCAGATGTAGCATTTGCCTCAGGAGGCTAATGTGAGCTTCATATTTTCATGCTTCTCACATCTGTCCGCTCACCCCTGACCCAACAACAAATATCTCTCTAATTCCAGTGCCCCGTTCAGTGTAGCCTGATTTAGAAAAATAAGGCCTCTCCGCCTATTCCTACCTTTTCCTACTACTCAATCCTCTCTGCACCCCACAACCTTCTCATCTCCAGTATCAATTATGGCACTCTGTGGGACCCATGATGTCAGCTGTTTGGATCCGCGAGCATCCCTTCCTTAGGGGATCCTTCCTTCCCCTATTCCATGTGGTCCTGATAGAGCTGTCAATCATGGTGTCTGAGGTCCATTTCCTGCCCCCCCCCCCCCGTTACTACCACCTATTCCAGGGTTGGCCAATCATATTATTTTATCTCCCTGTCCCACAGTGGTTGGTTCAGGGAGGGGCACATGAGCCAAATAGAGCCAATCAGAGATTTCCGTGAGATTTACAGACCGTCATTGGGAGGGAAAAGTTCTTTAAGATGGAAGGATTTGAGGTAGAGGCTATCAATGGCCATCTCACTCACCACCTGGAGGAGTATCTGAAAAATGAAGTTGAACAGAGGCAAAAAGGATATTACGAGAGACAGAGCTCTGGTGGTGTCAATTAAGTTCTTAGATCCAGTAGTTTTTAATGCCGGGTACACCCTGTACTCCCGAGTCTCTGAACCAGTGAATTCCCTTTTGTACTTGAGCTAGTGTGAGCTGTCATTTACAATTTGAAAACCATTGATTTATATATTCCTTGTCAGTATTTACCTCCCCTCCCCACCGAATGCCACCCCAGCTTGGCTACTGTTACACGTGGCTGGTAAATATAGCCATGCCCCCCTGCCTAAAACCATTCATTAAAAAAATTCTTTTATACTCATTAAAAATAGCTTAGTTATTCATTTATTCTTAACTTTGTATTATGCAAAATTTTAAACCTAGAGAAAGAACAGTATAACGAATCTTCAAGAACCCAACACCCAGCCAGCATAAACAATTACTAGCAACCAATATTTATTGCCATATGTTTGGTTTTCCATATGTGCCATTCTCTCTTACACCTCTATGCCTTTAAACTCGAGTTTCCTGTGTGTTTCATCTCTCTGTATTTCTCATTTGCGTGCTCTTAGAACATTAGGTCTTTCAGCCAAAGTTACTAGATTTGCTTCAAGATTTAGCACAAGGTATCACCTCTCCTGGGAAACCTTACTGACCTCCGTATACAAGTTCAGTATTCCTTATGCTTTGTTCTGGTGGTTCCTCTGTCATGCTTTTATATTACATAGCAATTATTCATTCAACAAACATCTACTGAAAAAGTTCACCATTTTAGGCATTGGAGATCTACCAATGAACAGAACAGGCAAAAATTCTCATCTTCGTGGAGTGGAGGGAGTCTGACAATAAACACCATAAATAAATAAGTTGTATAGGTTGTTAGAATATGATAAGTGCAACAAAAAGGGGGCCATTTAAGGGGGATTGTGTGTGTGTACATGTCTTCAAATTTTAAATAAGAAAAATCAGGCCACACTTAACTACACTGCATAATGCTATCTGCTTGCTTTTTTGTCCCTTCAACTAGACTTTGGCTACTGGAAAGCAGGGATGGTATCTTAATGTTTTTGTAGCCCCAACACCTAGTACAGTAGTAAGCATTTTAGTGAGTAATAGTTGTGGAATAAATGGAATAAGCAACAGAATACAAGACGCCAACTAGAAAGACTACTGGTGTCAAGGGAGGTTTTTAAAAAAAGGTAGTACACGTACATGGAAAAAATGCCAGCAGTACTCTTTATAAAAGAGCATATAGTAAAAATTAAATTTTCCTTCTACCCTGAACTCATCCCTCCAAAATTCTTCCCAGTGGGCATTCACTGTTACTTGTTTCTCATGCGTCACTCCAGAGTTTGTCTACCTACCTACCTACTTATCTATATTAAATTATAAGTATTATAAGTCTCCTCACCTCTGGATATATTATTTAATTTTACCATAACCCTATTAGGTTATAATGATGCTCACTTTACAAAAAAAAGAAGCCCGAGATTTGCAAAGGTTAGGTAATTTGCGCAAGGTGACACAGCGTGGAAGCGCAGAGCAGGCCGGCTGGACTCCAAAAGCCATGCCTTCGGCGCTTTTGGGTTTCTGCTAGGGATGCAATAAAGAGGATTTACACAGTCCAGTGGACTGTCTTAGATAATTTTTAAGATTCTTTAAGAATCTGAAAATGCTCTAATGCTGTGCTACCCCACCATCCCTTCTCTGCCCTTTTCTGTCTGGCTTTGTACCCGGGGACTGAGCCCTGCACAAGGTGGGCTCCTTTGTCCTCTTGCTGCTGCTCAGCTTTGCCCAAGGGAAAGCACCCACGTGATGAGCCTGGAGGATGGGGCTAGAGAGAGATTTAATAAGTTTCTTTTCCATTCTGTATCTGCTTTGGCACCATGGTGGCTATGTCCTTTCCTTACAAGAGTTATGACTGGTTGCCCCCTAGTCCTGGGGTCCACCTGTCAGTGGACTCACCTAACACAAATTCTGCCTTTTGCCCAAATATCTTCCACAGCTTGCTAATCTCTGGAAGCTTCAGCATTCTTTTTTGGTTTCTATAACCATGCGTACACTTTTGTAAATAGTCTCCATGTTAACAATCTCTTTAGATGCATCATTAGAGTTCGCTTTTGTTTCCTGTCATGACCTTATTGTAAATGCTATTTTGAAATCATGCCTTTCAGGAGACTATTGAAGACCATCTACTATAAGACCCAGTGAAATTTATCTCTACTGGTAAAATTTCGGTTTAGTAGGATAAGCTATTTAGAGGTAATCTGGACCTTTTCTCTTTTTTTTTAGATTTTATTTATTTGACAGAGAAAGAGCACAAGCAGGGGGAGCACAGAAGGAGAGGGGGAAACAGACTGTGGAGCAGGGAGCCCAATGTGGGGCTCGATCCCAGGACTCTGGGATCATGACCCGAGCCAAAGGCAGACATTTAACTGCCTGAGCCACCCAGGCGCCACTAATCTGGACCTTTTTACTCTCAAAATCTGCCTACTTGGCATCAGCCTATTTGACTAAGTGGTGAGACGTGCTCTGCTGTTGTGAAATTATGAGTATGTGTGTTTTGGGGACATTATTCCATTTCTCATAATTTTACAGATGTGTCAGCAGACATTTAACATTTTAACAGCTTTTTCTGAAACACACACATACAGGCATGCGGGTGTGTTACCCTTGCAGAACTGCTGGAGAGGTGTATTGGTTACGTACAGCTGCATAATAAATTATCCCAAAACTCAGCAGCTTAAAGTATCATTTATTAATATTATTTTTTTAAAGATTTTATTTATTTATTTGTCAGAGACAGAGCGAGCGCACAAGCAGGGGGAACGGCGGGCAGAGGGAGAAGCAGGCTCCCCACTGAGCAGGGAGCCCAAAGCAGCGCTCGATCCCAGGACCCCGGGACCATGACCTGAGCCGAAGGCAGATGTTTAACCGACTGAGCCACCCAGGTGCCCATCATTTATTATTTTTAAGCAATCCCACAGTTTCTGTGGGAGCATCTGAGTTGGAGCTCTGACTCAAGGTGTTTAAGGAGCTTGCAGGCAAGCTGTTGGCTGGCGCTGAAGCTCTTATTGGAAGGCGTTACTGCAGGGGCTTCCCGTTCCGAGCTTTCTCACACCCGTGCGGCAGGCCTCCATTCTCTGCGGTCTGTTGGCTGGACATCTTCGTGCCTTATCAGGTAGATCTCCCAACAGGATTCTTGAGTATCCTTATGATGTGATACCTGGCTTCCCCCAGAGTGGGAGATCTAAGACATCCATAGTCTTTTCTTTTTTCTTTTTCTTTTAAAAAGATTTTATTTATTTATTTGTCAGAGACAGAGAGAGCACAAGCAGGGGGAACAGAAGGCAGCTGGAGAAAGCAGGCTCCCCGTTGAGCAAGGAGCCCAACGTAGACCTCGATCCCAGACTCTGGGATCATGACCAGAGCCGAACGCTGACGCTTAAACAATCGAGTCACCCAGGCATCCCTAAGAGAGCCATAGTTTTTAAAAATCTAACCTCAAAAGTGATATACCATCATGTGTGCCATATTCTGTTGGTCACACGGACTAACCCTGGTACAAGGTGGCAGGGACTCCACCTCTAACATTTACAGGAGTGTAAATGTTAAAGGAACATTTTGGACGCTGGCTATCTCAAGAGAGAAGTAGGTATTACGTCTTTTTATTGTACCTAACTACCCTCTACTAGTCTGCTAATAGGAAGTTTCCGTAAGATTATTCTGTCAGTTCCTGGGGCGCCTGGGTGGCACAGCGGTTAAGCGTCTGCCTTTGGCTCACGGCGTGATCCCGGCGTTATGGGATCAAGCCCCACATCAGGCTCCTCCGCTATGAGCCTGCTTCTTCCTCTCCCACTGCCCCTGCTTGTGTTCCCTCTCTCGCTGGCTGTCTCTATCTCTGTTGAATAAACAAATAAAATCTAAAAAAAAAAAAAAGATTATTCTGTCAGTTCCTACCTTAGTTCATTGGTTCTTAGTCTTCTGGGGGGAGAAGCTGAGGACTGCTTTGACAAGTGTGGCCAGTGACAGAATTAGTGGTAGGGGTCAGATGGCAGTGTCCAGTGTCTTGTGGTGGCGGCATGCTGCCCACGTTGTGCATTCATTTCATGGCATGAGTTGGGGGCACTGATCTTGGCTGTGTGTCCCTGAATCTACCCCTGGTGATTCTGTAGCCGACCCCATAGCAGGTTTGGGGGCAGCGTTTTGCTTATTTCTATTGGCAAATCTTTGGTAATGTTATGTAATGGATTCTGAATGTGCTGTGCCAGGGAAAGTGGAACACAATTTAGTTTGAAGTTAATTCATTGGTATAGTCACACTCATTGGTAATTTTGGACTTAGTGGGTTTTTTTTTAATTGTGGTAAAATACACAAAACATAAAATTTACCATCTTAACTATTTTTTATGTATACATTTCAGTGGCATTGAATACACACACATTGTTATACAGCCATCGCCACCATCCACCTCCCAGACTCTTCTCATCTTGCAAAACTGAAACTCTGTTCCCAATAAACACTAACTCTCCCCTCACCCCCAATAGTCCTTTTTTTTTCTTTTGTGGTTAAAAAAACACAAAATATACCCTCTCAATCATTTTAAAGTTTATTTTCAGTTGTGTTAAGTATGTTCACATTGCTGTGAGACACGTCTCCAGAACTTGCTCATCTTGCAAATCTGAAACTCCACACCCATTAAAAAACTCACCTCCCCCTCCTCCCAGCCCCTGGTAACCACCTTTCCATTTTTAGCTTTACGAATTTGACTAGCTATCTCACAGAATATTTTCTTGGTGGCCACAGCAATTACCTAAAACATCTTAAAGTTATAGCATTCTATTTTATTTTTTTTTATTAAAGATTTTATTTATTTATTTGAGAGAGAGAGTGCACAAGAGGGGGGAGGGTCAGAGGGAGAAGCAGATTCCCNNNNGGGAGCCTGATGCGGGACCCCAGGATCATGACCTGAGCTAAAGGCAGTCACTTAACCAACTGAGCCACGCAGGCGCCCTAGCATTCTATTTTAAACTGACAACAACTTAACTTCAATTGCATGTAAAAACTCCAGTCATTTACAACACCACCCCTCCACTTTGTTATTTTGTCACAACTTCTACTTTTATGTATTGTATACCTGTTCACATACATTTATAGTTACTTTAAAATGTTTTTTATTATTTACATTCTATGAACAAAATTACAGTAATACAGGTTTCTGTATTTGTCCATGTATTTACCTTTATCAGAGAATCTTTTATTTCCATACATCTTTGTGTTGCAGTCTACTCTCCTTTGATTTCAACTCAAGGACTCTTTTTAATAATTCTTATAGAGCTGGGGCGCCTGGGTGGCACAGCGGTTAAGCGTCTGCCTTCGGCTCAGAGCGTGATCCCAGCGTTATGGGATCGAGCCCCACATCAGGCTCCTCCGCTAGGAGCCTGCTTCTTTCTCTCCCACTCCCCTGCTTGTGTTCCCTCTCTCGCTGGCTGTCTCTGTCAAATGAATAAATAAAATCTTTAAAAAAAAAAATAATTCTTATAGAGCAGATCTAGTAATAAGTAAATCCCCTCAGCTTTTGTTATTGAGAAAGTTTTAATTTCTCCTTAATTTTTGAAGGACAGTTTTTCTGAACACAATATTCTTGGCTGACAGTTTTTTTTTTCCTTTCAGCATTCTGAATATACTATGCCACTCTGTTCTGGCCTGTAAAGTGTCTGCAGAGAAATTCATTGATAATCTTATGGAAACTCCCTTGTATGTTACAAATTACTTTTCTGTTGCTGCTTTCAAGATTCTGTCTTAATCTTTGACTTTAAACAGTTTGATTGTAATGTGCCTTGGAGTGGTTCTCTTTGGATTTATCATAGTCCACTTTTAAAAGATTTTATTTATTTATTGAGAGAAAGAGAGAGTAGGTACGCACACAAGTGGGGGAGCAGGGGCAGAGAGAGAGAGAGAGAGCCTCAAACAGGCTCCATGCTCAGCGTGAAGCCCGATGAGGGGCTCGATCTCACGACCCTGAGATCATGACCTGAGCCGAAATCAAGAGTCAGACACTTAACTGACTGAACCACCCAGGCGTCCCTCATAGTTGGATTCTTTAAACTACTTGAATCTGTGTGTCCATTTCTTTCCTCATATTTGGGAAGTTTGGGCCATTATTTCTTCAAGTAAGCTCTCAACCCCTTTCTCTGTCTTTTCTTCTGGATTCCCTAATATGTATGTTAGTTATCTTGATAGTGTCCCATAAGTACCTTATGTTTTCTTTGCTTTTCTTTATTCTTTTTTTCTTTTTACTCCTCTGACTCAATGATCTCAAATGACTTGTCTTCGAGTTCACTGATTCTTCTGCTTTGTGAAGTCGGCGGTTGAGCTCCCTCAATGATGTTTTCAGTACTATTACTGTATTTTTAATCTCCACCTTTTCTGTTTGGTTATTTTTTATACTTTACATCTCTTTGTTGATATTCTTAGTTTATTCATTTTCCTGATTTCATTTAGTCTGTGCTCTCTTTTATCCCATTGAGCATCTTCATGACGGTTATTTTAAATTCTTTGTCAGACAGCTCATAGATCTGTTTTGTTTGTGTAGGAGTCAGTTTCTGGGGTTTTATTTTTGTTCCTTGATTGGTCCATGTTTCTTGTTTGCCTTATAATCCTTTGCTGGGATTTGGGCATTTAAAAAAACAACCACTTCTCCCAGCAGTACTGGTCTTTGGGTGTTAGCTTTGTGCAGGGCAAGACCTTCACGGATCAGCTCAACTGCCCGGTCTAGGACACCTCAAACCTTTTCTGATCTATTGCTCCCCCTGGTGTCTACCTGTGGTTCTGCAGCTCTGACGTGCCGCTCTCCTCTGTTCTCCGTGTCTTCCAAACTGGTACCAGTTTCTTAAATGGTCCAAGTCAGGCAAGATAGAAACTAGTTATTCAGGCAGCCCCCAGACAAACTAGAATGTTGTGTGCATGGTCCACTCTTTTGTTTCCATCGTGATGGTCTGCAACTTTCAATTGCTCAGCAGTATTCTGCATGAGGGAAGGGCAGGGATAGGTACGCTAAATACTGCAAATTTTCCTACCCTTTTTGTTGGAACCCTTTCTTGGTTTTACAATGCCTTGAGTGCTGTAGCTTCTTGACTGCTCTCTAGAGTTCTTACAGAGGTATTCTTGTCACTATATTGTTAACAGGGTATCTCTCTGGAGAAGGATGGTCTGTAGCTTCTTAGTCCATCATCCTGCTGTTGTCTTTCTCTCCAACCATAGCCTTTAATGAATCCCTTTTTACTCAAATCAGTGGAATTGGAGTACTTGATTCATACACTCTTGTTCCCCTGACATCATGATGTTAGAACTAGGGAACTATCAGTTTTTGATGAATGAATGGGGTATTTCAGGCTATGTGAGAGGTTTTTTTGAGCAGGTAGCTGTTTTCATGCACTTCAGATCACACCTTCGACCACCATAAATGTTTGGATGTGTGGGACCACACTGATTGCCTTATGATAACTGTGAAGTGTGGGCTCAAAATTATGGAGCTGCTGAAGACAGCCAGAGTTTCTTTCCTTTCTCTTGTACTGAAGATCTCTTCAGATCTGCAGAATTGCATCTAAACTCCCACAGATTCTGCTGCTGTTGCAACAATATGTCCCCAGCCAAACTTATCATCCATTATTTATTCCCTTCCCTTACATTCTGCCCCAGCCCTCCCACTCACAGACTGCAGAGGTTTCGTCAGTAAAGTCAGGGCTGCAGTGAGAGCCTGGGAGGGAGGTATTTGAACATTAGGGTGGGTAGGGTGGAGAAAAAGAACGAGGATGAACATACAGTTTCATTTACACTTGTTTCCCAGATAATCTTATACTGGGAGTGTACAATATCTGGCTTATGAAGTCCAGAGATTCAGGGCTCTCTTAACTTCCTCAGCAAAGCAAAGTTCAGGCTCACGGGTGGGGATTAAGGAAGCTTCTTAAGTCAAATATTAGGAGAGAAACATGTGAATGCACAAATCACACCATATAGAGGAGTTTCTTAACAGTTTCTCTTTTTTCTTCACCACGTCCCCTTTTCTCCCCTTCCAATCTTCCTTTACTGCTATTTTCCAGCCACTAAGTTGCACTATGGTGGATACATTTGTTTTACAGTCATCAGGTACCTTTTTGTGAAGTCAAGGTACTATATTGCCTTGAGTTGGCTAGTATTGGCAAAATACCACCATTAACAGAGCCACCTTAGCGGGAGGCAGAAGACAGGGAAGGTCTGGAGCAGAGTTCAGAATCAAACAGACCTGAATTGGGGTGGGGGAGGGGCTGCAAGGGCAGGACAAAGGTATTGTGGGAATGGAGGGTGATCAGAGAGCTAGGGTGCAGGTACAAAGGAAGCACGCCAAGTGTACGTTTCCAAGTCCGGTGCATTAGCTTGGAGACACTGGGCGGCACCATGCTCAGGATCTATTTTTTTTTTAATTTTGGTATTATAGTGCCTGTCACTAATCCTCTCTCAGTTAAAAAAAAAAAAAAAACGGAGAAAGGTAAAATGTTGTCTTATTTTGTTTGTGTTTTTTTGTTTTGTTTTGTTTTGTCTTGGTAAATCTGGGCTCTAGAGTTCCTCCCGAACATTGAGAATACAATCCAGCCAGTCTCCTGTTTCTGGATCCAAAAGAAGAGCCAATAGGATATTGTTTTGTGACGCAGAGGCCCCTGCTGGCAAAGTTGGCTTCTATCATATGGCGAAGCACTAGGCTCTCCCAACCTGTGGTGTGGGAAGCCAAGACAGCCCTTTCTCTGCACCTTCAGGGTTGAAAAATAAATCTCAGTACCTCAACTTAGCCCTGGGCCAACCTGTGACTGGCTCTACCTGCTTCTTCCTTAACTACTTCCAATGCTCAAGCTAGACAAAAACTTGTTAAACCAGATAAACTCAACAAAACCATTCAAAACCATACTTTTAAAGATGTAACTTACGGGGGCGCCTGGGTGGCGCAGTCATTAAGCGTCTGCCTTCGGCTCAGGGCGTGATCCTGGCGTTATGGGATCGAGCCCCACATCAGGCTCCTCTGCTGGGAGCCTGCTTCTTCCTCTCCCACTCCCCCTGCTTGTGTTCCCTCTCTCGCTGGCTGTCTCTGTCAAATAAATAAATAAAATCTTAAAAAAAAAAAAAAGATGTAACTTATGTGAAACATAATGTGATAAGTTTCCATGGTACAGAAGCAAATCACTGAATCTTTGAACATGTGGCAGCAGGGGGTTGGGCAGTGGAAGAGGGACCTAAGAGGTTACCCCAACCAAAGTGTAGTGATTACAGTGAGGATTCTGAGGTCAGGCTTTTGTGTTCAAATCCTGGTTCTGCCACTTGTCACCTGTGTGTGTTCAGCAGGAGATAAGTTCTCTGGGCTTCAGAATCCCCATCTTAAAAGTGGAGACAATAGTACTTTGTGAAACTGTTGTGGAGATGAAATGCCAAAGTCTATGTAAAGTGTTTTCATTGAGTCTTGGGGGCATAGTAAATGGTCAATACATTCTAGTTACTTTTGTGGTAATTATGTCACCATCGAGGTTAAGATAATAGGTAGAAAATGGGAGCCAGTATAGCACTATTGCTAAAGAATGTGGGCTCTGTGACCTTGGGAAAGCTATTTAACTTCTCTCATCCCCAGTGTCCTCCCATAGGATTACTGTGAAGTTTACATGCCAGAAAGGAAAAAAAAAAGTTGTCTCTGCTTAGCTCAATATCAGACCAACTGAGATATAAATGGAGATACAGAGAGGTCTGTTGTCAAACTAGAAAACCACTGCATAATCTAAAAAGGAGTGGGGGATATAGAAGTGGTTGGGGCTTCAAAAAGCTCCGTAAGGTTTGAATTCAAAGGTCTAATATGTTTCTTAAGCCATATGGGTCAACCTGACTTATGTTTCGGCAAGAACTACCATCATTCTAGTCTAGGCTGGGCCCTCCCTGGGAGAACGCCTAGGTCTTTGCAGGGATGACTTAGGGTTCGAGAAGGCAGTTGGTGGTACCGTGTGTCTATGGCAGCTATAAAGGGTATTAGGCATCACCCTTTCCAAACACTTAAAAAGTTAGTTGTCATTGTTTGTTGTTTTCAACAGACAATGTGACCTCCACTACCACCGTCTTCATGTCCCCTCTCTGAAATGTAGCTCAGGAAGCTGCCTGGAAAACAAAGGATCTGGATTTTAACAGTTGGAATCTGCTTCATGATGAACACCAGGTTTTAAGATCCTTATTCAGCAAGCATGGCTGAGAAGCCAGGACAAAAGATTAAATCAACGTAAGCCCGTGATGGGACAATAAAAAATATCCACCAAACCAGTTTCCTTTAATCTTTTTGACACAACCCCTGTATTCTACTATGTGCTCAGTGGCTGCTAGAGTGCCTAAGTTTGCCTGTGGGGCTCACAGATTTCCCTTAGTTTTATCTGCCCTGTACATTTCACTTGTATAAGTCACCAGCACTTCAAACACCACTAAAACAAAACCCAACTATTCTACTCTGTTCCCCAAACTGCTCTTCCATATTTTTCCTATCTCAGTAAATCATACACCCAACTGCCAAGCTAGGTTTCTTACATTTCCCCTCTCCTCACCCTGGGGTCTTTACCAATTCCTACCCATTACACCTCCTACGTATAGTTCATTTCTTACTATCATTTCCTTAGCATAGGTCATCATCTTTTCAGGCTTAGATTATGGTAACAAATTTCTAAATCCAAATCTGACTTTGTCACTCGCCTCCTTAGACTCTTCCTTTAGTAACCCACTGCTCTCAACCCCGTGATGTAGTTTTCAGTAATCTTGTTCCCGATTTCTGCTCTAGCGTTATCTCTCCCAGTCTTCTCATATATTCTGTGCTTCAGTCATTCTGAACGTTTTTCACTTTCTTGTTCTCTCTTGCCTCTTGGCTTTGGTTCATGCTCTCCCTTCTGCCTTGCGTTTTCTTACCTTTCTTGTTCAGTTGGTGAACTCCTACTCCTCTTTCCTGTTGTGTGACAACAACCAGGATATCTCATGAGCTGCTGCTGGTGTTCTTCTGACCCTTAGGAAATGTTGAGTGCGATGCATGCTGTGATGCACCACCCAGACATCCCTTCAGGAACGCAGGGCTTATGCTCAGCTGTTGGGACAACTCTGGAGGGCCGTCTCAGTTCTAGAGCTTCTCCTGGGGCTGGCTGAGCCCATTGCCAGGCCTGCATCACAGCTCAACTTTTCCCTCAACTGACTCCAGCTTCCTTCCCCTCTTTTCCACAAGGAGTTGATTCTGAGAGTACCCTCTACCAAAAGCCATGTTTGCTAACCCCCTCAGAGTTTATATCCTTGAGAATTTCACCCTGCAACATTGAGTTCACCAGCTAAGTGCGCAGGGAGCCTCTTGAACAAGCAACCCAGTTCTTAGGAGACAGTTTCTAATAAGACTCCTGCAAGGCAGTCATGATGCTTGATCCCCATAAGGCATACCTCCCCCAAACCCTTTCCTCAGTCCAACTAGTATTAGAGACTCTGGACGGCAGAACTAGTTCCAGACTCGACCCATCGGTAGAGATGTGGGTTACTACCTGGCTTGGGTAGGAGCAACTAAGGAACTGCTCAGGCTAATGAGATGAACTGCTCTTGCTGATGTTTGGGCTGGGAATACAGAGACTGACAATGAAATTCCTTGGTGTTTTGGTCCAAGGCAGTTTCTCCCTTTTTTCCGCCCTTCATTATTGTCCCTTTAAGGAGCCTCTTTAGATGTTTTCTTTTCCTAGTCACCACCCCCATGATTTTTTTTAAAAGAGGAAAGTGTTTTTTAACAACTCCATTGTGATATGATTCACATACCATACAATTACCCATTTAAAGTATACAAATCAATTGCTTTTAGAATATTCAGAGTTGTGCAACCATCCCTTCAATCAATATTAAAACGTTTCATCAACCCCAGCATAAACCCTGTGCCCACCAGTTGTTACCCCCAGCCCTCTACCCTCATTTCCCCCAGTCCTAGACAATCACTAATGTACTTTTTAATTCTATAGGTCTGCTTTTCTGGACACTTAATATAAAAGGAATCATATAATATGTGGTCCCTATGAAATTTTAACAGGGCTGACATCTATATAATTGTTTACGGGCTGCATGTATATCTGTGCTTTATACCTAAAGAGAGTAAGACTTTTTTATATCCCCATCAGTTTCCATTGCCCACACTGAGAAGGCATGAGCCAAGGTGACAGTGTCTCCACAGAATTTTCCTAACCAACTGCAGATACCAAAACTGTGAGTCATTTGTTGACAATACACGATTATCAAAATGAGGTCTTTGTGTAATTGGTCTAATTACTCCCACCACCTCCAGAAACTGCCTACAAGTGAACTCTTCATGAGCATAATAGAAGTGAATGCAGTTTTCCTGACTAAGCCCAAATACTACTTTATAAATGGAAAAATCTGATCCTAAAAAGTAGCCACCTGGACTTGTCTTTTACCTCCCTCAGCCTTCGAATGGACCTACTGAAAAGTTTCAGGTGTCTTGCCTGCTTTCGCAGCAGAGAACCCGAAGATGTCACCAGAGTGATCGGATCTGGCAGTCACAGCTCCCAGACTCCGGAAACAGTTCGGGTTAACATAATGAATTTGAAAGAAAAAGATGGTCTTCTATTAAGTGTTTTAAATCCCTTTGAAATAAACGTAATCCGATGTTTAAAAAATATTCCTGTTCCTCTGAATAACACTTTGAATAAGTATTAAAAATCAGTGGGTCTCCCTTTTGTAAGATGATTTTTTTACATAGTAGCTGTTTGCTTCCTATAAGTTTATTTGTTTTGTTCCTCTTGACCATTGGAAATTTCTTCTGGGTAGAGAGTTTCACGAAGAACTCAATCCTGCCTCCTGTCTACCTTGGGTTATTGTGAACTTGACTATGAAAATCATCTCAAAAGTCCTTATTTATAAGATTAATTGATCCAGACATACCAGGACACTTGGCTCTATTCTGATAAGTTGGGGATGGCTCTTTACAAATGACTTTTCCAAGGACTGATAATTGGGGAAGAAAACCTTGTCAAGGGATTAGACTGATATTAGCCAGGAGTTCTGAGTCCCACTTTCAAATGAATCAAAATAGGTACACCCCTTTCTTCCTCTTAAACTGTGCTTCTCAATCCTGGCTGTATGTTGGAATCATCTGGGGAGCTTCAAAAATGCTGATGCCCAGGCCCCATCCCCAGAGATTCTGATTTAATTGGTTGGGACTGTAGCCTGGGTATCAGGCTTTTTAACCTAATTACATGAAAATCTCTGGGGTTGGGTCTCAGCCGTCAGTACTTTTTAAAGTTCTCCAGGTGATTACAGCATGCAAGCAGGGCTAAGAAGCACTGCATAAAGCCTAGCTTCGTTTTGAGCACGTAAGTCAAAGTACACAGGGTAAGGACTCAAATCATTCCTTATTGATGGATGAATCATGTACGGTGAGAAATCCTGGGTTTTATTTCCAATCTTGCTCCTAACTAGCTGTGCAAGTCCTTCCGTTTCCTGTGCCCTAATTTACTTATCTGCAGAACAAAGAAAATGGGCCTCATGATATCTAAGGCTTTTTCCCATTCTGACTTTCTAAAGTTAATACTAGTGGTTTTGTCCTATTTTAAAGCTACAAAGGGCCCTTGAAACTTCTGTAGGATTTTGTATGTCAGATAAATAAAATGAAAGAGTAGTGCCACTATTCTTCTTTGGCCAGTTAATTTTCACTGAACAACTCTAGAGGAAAAAATACTTATCAACTAAGTACTAGGTGCCAGACACCAAACAAAATTAATATCATTTCTTCCCTCTTAGAGTCTGTTGGAAATAACACAGGGGGAAAAATAATTGAACAAATGAAAATATTTATAATCAGTGAGAGTTGTCATAAAGGCAAACAAACCCAGCAGGAGGCTCATCTAGAATGAAAGGGGGGAGAGGCTGCCCTTAGATGGGTGAGCATGGAGGTCACAGTTAAGTAGTGACCTGATAGGAAGTGTTAATTCCTACTCAACATTCAACAAATATCTATTGAGCTCTTCCTACTCTCGGTGTTAGAAATAGAGCAGTGGGGGGAAAATAATAACAAAAAAACAAAGTCTGGGCCTCCAGGAGCTTGCATTCCGGAGGTGAAAAGGAGGCAGGGACGGATCGGAGTCTGGATGTGTGTATGGGAGTGGTGGGTGGGATGGGTGTGCAGCTCAGCTCAAGGAGCTAGCTGTTGTGCACGCGCTGCAGGCGCAGCCGGGTATCTCAGGAACCAAAAGCAGGCTAGTGCGGCTGGTGCACAGTGAGGGCAGTGAGACTTGGCTGGAGAAGCGGACTGGAGCTAGATTGTAAGAGGTCTCAGAGGTCAGAAAATGAGTTAAGAAGGTTAAGTGAATATGGTTTATGCAAAGCACCTAGCATTCGAATTAAGTCTGCTGAATGTAGGCTTAAAATCACTCTTCTGGGTTAGTCGCTTAGCCGATCACTGAGCCCCATGTCCATACCTCGGTTGGCTGCATTCTTGAATCTGAAAATGCAAGAACTACAGCGATATCTGAGTATTGGGCTGTTATGCTACCAGTTACCTGGTGGGGTCATGGCAGTGGTGAGTATGTGTGCATCCCTGGGAATGGGGCTGTACCTTGTCTGGATCCTTAAAGGTCAAAGGTCTGTGACCCGTAAAGGAAGAAGCCCCATAAAAGCATTTGGGCCAACAGAGATCTACAAGAGCACCGAGAATATATTTGGTCATGTTTTCATTTATTAATTCCACAATGGACATTTATTGAAAGCTTACGACCGTAAGAGTTTCCCCAAAGAAGAGAGACAGACAATCTGACTATTACAATGTAATGTGAAAAGTGTTGTGGCAGAGATGGGCCCTCGATGCTATGGACCTGTAAGAGAGCTACCGTTATAACTCACAGTGGTGATGGCAAGGGTCTGGGAAGAATTCCCACTCAGGTAACTTGAGTTGCTTCAACTAAATGTTGAAGGGCTTTTAGGAGTTGGCTGGATAAAGAAACAGAAGGGTATTCTAGGTAGAGAGAAATCCTAGGGCAGAGGGATCAAGATGAGAGAGATTAAAGTGCCTTGCTAGGGACAAAAGGTAGAGAGATGAAGATGGGGAGGAAAATAGGGGCCAGGTCACGAAGGACGTTGTAATCTATGACCAGGAGTCTGGAATTCATGCTGAGGTCATTGGAAAACCATTCCATAATTTTAAGGAAGGGAGTGACCCATGATAACTTCAAAAATGAATCATAATTATTAACATTGATTTCTTATTGTGTGCCATGCACTCTTTTGAGGCCTGTCATGTACAATGACTCACTTAATCTTTTCTAAGCTCTTTTAAGGACTATTATTAGCATCATTTTGTAAATGAGGAAGTTGAGGCCTACTTAATGCAGGAACTTCTCTCAGGGTGGCTCAACTAGTAAGTGGTTGAACTAGAATCCAAAACCAGACCGTTGGCTCCAAAGGAGAGCGCATGAGTACCATACTACCTACCTAATTCCTTGTCACCAAAGTAGGGCTCCTGGATCGGCAGTGTTAGCATTATGTGAGAACAAATCTTGGGCCTCACCCCAGAACTCCTGAACCTAAATCTGAATTTTAATATTTACCAGGTGATTTGCATGCACATTAATGATTGAGAAGCCTAACACACATGAGGGAACTGGGCCACAGGAGATGAATTGGAAGCCAAATACTCCATCTAAAGAGGAATACTGTTCTAGCACCAGTTGATTGGGGAATGCCAAAATGTACTGAGCACCCCTACTGCAAATTCATTTTTCATGTTTTGACAATAGGGAAGGGATAAGGATTTTATTATTATTTTTAAAAACCATTTTGCAGGACATCACTGTGTTAGCTAGCAAAAGATGTTTGCAAGTAGAATTCATTCGGCTTAGCAGCTGCCAGTGTAAAATCTCTGGCTTATGTTTTAGAGATTTAGGGGTAGGGAGAAGCTTCTACTCCCTTGGGTCACTTTTAGTTGTTTTTTGTTTCTAAGATGACAAATACTTGAGAGTAATGACTAGAGAATAGGTCTAGGAGTAAAGAGCCAAGGAAGCCCCTTCATCTGTGTTTCATCTAGAGTTTCGAAAGCTGCCTGTTCTAGGTGGTGTTTATATTGGTTTGGGGCCAAATCCATAGTTGGTAAGAAAAAGCAATAATTTTCTTGGTGTGTCTGGGACCTTATGGTGATAGTAGCAGACAACTTGTCAAGAATATGGGGCTCAGGATTTTGACCGTCTGTCATTGTCTTTCCAGAAAGTAATCAAAATATGTACGGGTTTGGGAACCGCTTTTCAAGGTACCCTTGGAATAATTGTACAGTGTTATGCCCTTATGATGTATGCTATAAAAAATAGGTGTTTTTAGTGAGGCTGCTCTGCTCTCTGCCAAGAAACCCAAAGTAAGCAGCACAGATTTTTCTTTTGCAGACTTGTAGGCAGCAATTAGAAATTTTAAGTGATAGAATATATGTAAGTCGTATTTAAAAAAATCACTCTGATGGGATGTGAAGGATAAACTGGAAAGGGTGAAGACCGAAGGTCAATAAGGAGGCTATTTTAATGGCCCGCAAGAGACATGAATGGTATCCACCCATTCACTCCAGTCAAAGAACTGGGAGTCACCTTGGACTTTCTCACTCCCAAAACCATTCAATCACGAAGTCCTTTCAATTCTACCGGGTGCCCATCACATCCATTCCTTCCTCTTAATTCCATTGCTATTTTCCCTATTCGGGCCTATGTTCTTTTTCACTTAGACTATAGGCAGAAGTGTCTCCAGTCACTATACCCTACAACCTGTCTTTCATATAACTGCCAGAATGGACTTTCTAAGACAAAATCTGACCTTTTCATTACTCTAAGTAAAAAATTCTCCAGGGGCACCTGGGTGTCTCAGTAGGTTGAGCATCTGACTCTTGTTTCTGCTCTGGTCATGATCTCAGTCAGGGTTGTGAGATTGAGCCCTGCATTGCCAGGGCCTCCGCACTCAGCTGGGAGTCTCTCTCTCTCCCTCTGCCCTTCCCTCCACCCATGTGCACGCTCTCTCTCTCTCTCTCTCAAATAAATAAATCTTTAAAAAAAAATTCTCAGGGTGTTAGGGTGGCCTAGTCAGTTAGGCATCTGACTGTGGCTCAGGTCATGATCTCAGGGTCCTGGAATCAGCTGGCTATGCATCGGGGCTCCCTGCTCAGCAGGGAGTCCACTTCTCCCTCTCCCTCTGCCCTTTTGCCGCTCATCCCTGCTCGTGCGCGCTCTGTCTCTCTCTCAAATAAATGAATAAAATCTTGAAAAAATAACAAAAAATTTAAAAAATAAAAAATAAATTTCTCCGGTGGAATATAAGCCCTCCAGTTACTGTGTTTCCAATTTGCTTCCAGACATAGAGAACTGTTTGCAAAACTTTGAATGTGTCTGAATCCTTCTTTATGTCTACATTTTTCCATTTCCCTTCCTTTCTCCTACCTTCCCCCTCCCCCCACTTTCTCCCCTTTCTGCCCCATTCGGAAAAACCTGTTCATCTTGCCTGTCAGCCTTTGCTGAAAACTCCACCCCATTGCCTTCATTATTTCCTGGGAAGTATTTCTTAATCCCCAGCGTGTAGCAACAGCATAATAATAAATATTCTTAATAATTATTTATTGAATAAATGAAAAAAAAATGACTGTGTGCTCTTTCCTTAATTCATTAGTAGAAGAGTTTGGTGGTTGCTTCTTAATCCTACATCACTGTCTAGGAGAGCTTGTCATTCCCATAGGCTTCAATTATCACCTCTACAGAAGTAACTTCCAAAGAGGCTTAAATTCTGTGTCCCTTATTGCTTCTTGTATATTCCAGTGGGAAAAATAAGCCAAAAGCAGGGACAGTAATCAGAAGTCTAGTACAATAGTGTCAGTGAGAGGCAGCAAGAATGGAAATTAGGGAACAAGTTTAAGAGACATCTGAGATCAAGTTGCATCCAGGCCAGATGGGGAGACTCTTGCCTGCGCTCTGAAATTCCACAATGTGTGCTGATGTCTACTCCCGTGATGAAGGCTCACACAGTGAGTGCTCACAGGACCGAGGAAGGGCAAACATTTTCAGAGCACCACTCCTTTTCCCTTCCCTTCTCTTCTCCAAGTTGGATATACAGATGAATGAGAAACCAGTGGAGTTGGGAACGAAGAAGGAAAATGCCAGGTTCTCCTCTAAGCTGTAGGTCTAATCTTTGGTCTTGGGATTTCCAGATATATAAAATCAAGACTGTCAACTACTTTTAGTAATTGTATGACATTAGACCAACAAATTTCCTTTATGCCCTCTGTTCACAATTTATGGCTTTTGGCAGATTGGCGTGCTGGACAGCTGAGTCCAGCTCAATGTACTACCAGGTCTGCCACCTCCTAGATTCACCTTGAGGGCTGTGGCTCCAGGATAAAAATCCTACGTGTGATCCGACAGGTCTGACTACGGGCAATTACAAGGTTTTGCCTGGTAAGTCTCCTGGGGAAAGCTGCCCTCCCCATACCAGACTTGGTGCACAGCCAGTGCATCTGGAGGGAGTTGCAGTCAAGGACTCAGGCCCTTTTTGAACCAGCCATATCCACATGCATATCTGCATTCCCAGCCTAGGCACCTCTATTTGGAGGCCTCTTTATGGGGGAGGGGAGGCTTTTGTTGAGACACTTTTCAAGCACCCCCACCAAGACCTTGGCCAAGGCAGTTTTTTCCACTTTTCATTTTGGCCTGTTTTCCTAATTGACCACCTCAACACCTGGCAGCTTGGTCCACATCTGTTTGGGTTCCCTATCTTTTAAATATTAGATATACCTTTTACCTTATAAGGTATAAGAATATTCCATCCCAACCTCCTACAAAGGGGCTCTGGGCTCTTGAAACAAGAGCTATTTATTATACATGATATAAATTCTATTTTTTTTCTTTTCACTCTAGCAAGATTCAAATATATTGAGAAAAGGAGAATGGATAATCCAGATGCTCATAGACTACATCAGATAGAATATTGAAACCTCTAAAACAAAACCAGCATTTTTGCTTGGCCTATAGAATAATGTGACTAATTTTGGCCAGATGGAGCATGACTATGAATTAGCTACATGCAGACTAGATTGAAGACACTAAACAATGACCTGCTACATTGCTTTAAATTACACAGATGAGGCTCTTTGGCCATGGTAGTTTAATTATTTTCTTGGAAGACATTATACTTCTTTATTCAGGAAGCCTAATTGATTTTATAATTACCTTTTCCTCTGAAGTCCACAAATGATGATTCCCCATCTGGATTGGTGAAGAAGAACCCACAGCGGGAAACATTACTGATGTGTGAAAAACTCAGGACAGCATTCCTTTGCTGACCATTCCCATTTTTGCACATACCCTGTAGTCAATTGAAGTGCTTGCACCTCTGGGGCTGGGGGAGGAGAAGAGCAAATTTCTCCTACCAATTCAAGGCCCATATCTTTATTACTTTCATAGCTCCTGCTTTAGATCAGTCCAGCATCCCCTCTTGTCTGGATTGTTAGGAACCGTTGCTTAGTATGCATCCAATTCACCCACCACACGGACATCTGAGTTCCCTTTATCAAATACAAGCCTCCACTGACTAGCCAAGGCCTTTAGCATCAAATCAAAACTCTTAAATAAAAAACGAACAAAAATCAAACAAACAAAAAACCAACTCCTAAGCAAATAAGATCTGGAACAAAGGGGGTCCAAGTGTCTCTTCCAGCATCATTGTCCAGCATCATCACATTGTATGCTCAAGGCGTAATATCCCTGCTCCCCTTTGAACAAAATCCCTTCCCCTTCTGTGTCTTTGCACCAGTGATTCCCCTGGCTAGAGAAAAGTGCCCATTCTCATTCCTCTTCTAGGAGCCATCATACTCATCTTTTGATACTAGTTCAAATTTCAGTTGTTATGTTCAATACATAAAAGGCAGAAGAGGAAAATGGGAGGGAGTAAAAGCACCCGGAGGTTGGGCTCTGCCACTCGTCACTGTGAGTTTGAGTGACTTGTTTACCTTCCCTGAGCCTCTGCTCTCTCATAAGTAAGTTGGCAACTTTTCCTCCCAGCTTTACTGAAGTAGGATTGACAAATAAAAACTATATATATTTATATTGTAAAACGTAATGATTTAATATATGTATACATTGTGAAATGTTTACACAATCAAGTTAACACACCTATCACCTCACAATTACCATTGTGTGTGTGTGTGTGGTGAAGACATTTAAGATCTACTCTCTTGGCAAATTCCAAGTATATAATACAATATTATTAACTATCAACCATCATGCTATACATTAGATCCCCAGAACTTATTCATCTTACAGCCAAAATTTATACCCTCTGACCAACATCTCCCCATTTCCCTCAGCTCCTGGAGACCACCACTCTACCCTCTGGTTCTGTGAGTTGGAGATTTAATAGTTACTGTGCATGAGGTTGTTGGGAGGGCCAATTGCAGCAACCTTTTTAAAGTGCTTAGCACTGCGCCTGACAAAGTGTAAGTATATCATATGTAAATGTTAACTATTATTTCTATTTTTACTGACATTTTCTCCAATTCAGTTGGATTTGAACTGTGTTATGTTTTAGCTTAACTAGCTTTCATGCCTAGAATTATATTAGTTTGGGTGAATTGAACGACCAAGGTAATAGACATTACCAGTTCTAGTTTATTTATTCCTTAACATTTACCACAGCTGTATCTTATGGAGTATGGTTGAACAAATTGTACAGAACTGTCATGTGATAGTGATATTGTAAATTTAGTTCTATCAAGAACTATTAAGCCAGGATCAAGTTTTTGTATCTTGGGGATTCTTAGAGTCCAGTCTAGTATTTTTAATACTTTGCATTGATAATAAGCAACATTAACATAATCAAATAATTTAAAGACCCTACCTTCATAAGTTCTTTCTACCTGTGTTCCCTATGCTTGTATTAAAAAATATTTTTATTGAATTTATACACACAAATGTGATTTTTAATACCATTTTGGACTTATTCACTTGAATTTCAAATTTGACTTATTTCAATTTTAACTACACATCAAAGTCAAATTTATTTCCATTCTGTATCAAAATGCCATGGATCTCATTGTGATTCCTAATCAAGCTTTTGAGAACCGACCAACTCTTATATGTAAATACAGTTTTCTGCCAAGCAGTAAAAATTGTGAATGACTTATTTCATCTTTGTATACATGTGTACAACTATGTCTTATTCATCTAAAATCACAAATTTAAACGTGTTAAGAATAGAAACCCTCCCCCATTATTCCACAGCTCCACAGGAGCTTTGCAGTTGACTTTTCTTCTACAAACCTGTAATAACTTGTACTACCTCGCTTTTCACTTTGTATTACAATATTGGTTCACAGGGCCATTCTGTGCCCATCCACAACTGACAAGTGAAGGAATAAATAAAAATGAATAGATGAATGGATCCTGAAAAGACAAAATGTTTCTTTGAGTGTTCTGTCCATGAATCAGACAGACATTCTCAGGTTAGTGTATGGCACATTAAAATGCAAAGTCCTGACAAACCATTGCAGCTGGCCTCCTGCCCATATCCTCCACCTGGCAGAATATGATGAATCTCAGGAAACTAGGGAAGGCGCAAGGCTGTGGTTGGTCTATGATCCCAACTTAAACAGGAGGACCTGCTCTGGTACAACGACCTCAGCCACCAAGGGCTCATTGAAGATCCTGCTTTGATTCGTTAGACCCACACAAAATCAGCAAATATCTACCCGAGTTTCAGACCCATTCCCAAGACCACATTCTTAGGAGTTCAGCTTGGAATTTGGCCCCTCTTCTTCCAGTATTATGTTTTCGAACTGACAGAGGTAGGAAAGAAAAACTTATTCAGGAAAGAAAATTGGATCAAATATTTAACAGATCATATTAAGTCTGGTAATGATGACTATATGTATCACTGCCCAAATAAATCTTATATTAATCATTAAAAAATAAACAAAATAAAATAAAATACAAAGCCCTGAATGTTAGCACATGTACAATACGGTTTTACATTTTACATGGGTATACTGCATGTCCAGATGGTGTATACATACTTTTGCATGTATCATGTAATTCGATGCATGTAATTTAGGAATAACTCATGTCATGGACTGGTGATACAAGAAAAGGCACAGTATTACAAAGTCTGTCATTTCAAACATTTTTTTCTGTTTTTAAAGTCAATTTTTTAAAATCTTCTTTAAATCTGCATCTGTGAAATTACATTGAATCTTACACTTGAGCACCCATAGGAAAGCAAAGAATTATCTCACATTATATGTCAGGTTCACATAAATCCATACTCACAAGGACAGAGATCTGTGAAAGAAAGGGTTACTTTATCTGGCAGGAAATGGAAAATGAGCCCAGAAATTTTCTTCCTACCAATGAGTGTTTGGTAAGGGTTATTGCATAAACATACTGCATATGTGGCCCTAAGAAAATAAAATTATTTTTTTATGTCCACACATTTTAGATCTAGAAATAAAATCCAAACTGCAGGAAAACTCAGCAGGAGATAGGTATTGGAGAATACAAAGAGCGTAATTATTAGGAAGGCAAGCCTGGTATCAGAGTTACCAGGCAACCAATCCCAAGAGAAAGTAACATGAAAGTGGATTGGGAGATAAGGTCATCCAATCATCTAAATGCCTGGGCAATTAGGTGTTTGAGGAGAAGTGGAAATGAACCTGTTATCATTTCATGGGGACTTAAGAAAATTTCCTAACAAGTCAGCAGAGAGAAAATAAAGAGAAGGGGACTATTTGCCAATACAGATATTATTAACCGTTCCCTGCCTTCTCCCTACTCAGCTGCTCTCCTCCAACTAAAATCACATTAGTCCCTAATTGTCAACATCTGCAGAGCAATAAACTCAAAAATACTTCCCCTTCATTCTAATCTTGCTTACACATGAGTAGGTCTTTCCAGGTAGGGGTGTGTGTGTGTGTGTGTGTGTGTATGTGTGTGTGTGTGTGTTTGTGTGTGCATGTGTATGCATACACATTTGCTCTCCTGGATATTGAGCTTAGGGTGTGAGGGAAGAGAGAAAATAGCATTCAAAGTTTCCAGGTGGAACCACTTCCAAGGGCTCAAAGACATAAACATCCTGTGCAGTTCCAGAATCTATGAGAAGCTCAGTGTTGTGGGGTTCAGTATATGGGGTGGTGGTTTGGAGTTGAGAGATAAAGCTGAAAAGTAAGCTGGGGCGCACTTATGTCCTGTGGGCAGAAAATAGGGACTCAGTAGAGATTTTAGAGCAAGAAAGCACTTTTATTTATTTTTATTTTAAAAAAGATTTTATTTATTTATTTGACAGAGAGCGAGAGAGGGAACACAAGCAAGGGGAGTGTGAGAGGGAGAAGCAGGCTTGCCGCCGAGCAGGGAGCCCGATGCAGGACCCTGGGATCATGACCTGAGCCGAAGGCAGATGCTTAATGGCTGAGCCACCCAGGTACCCCAAGAAAGCTCTTTTAAAAGTAAAGTTCCCCTAGCAACAATGTTCAGACAAGAAGATTGGGTGTTGGGATTAGAAAAGCAGCAGTGGCAATGTCAAGGAGGAGCCTCATACAGGACAGGAACCTAAGGAGAATGGACAGGACCTGATGCCACACCGGATGCAGGCAGTAAGGAAGAGGGGTGGCAAGGCTTCTTAGCTAAGAGCAAGAATACCGGCAAGAGTGAAAATCTTGCAATCTGGGAACAGCCCGTTGGAGCTGTCCAGTTGGCAGTTGCAAATATGTTTCTGGAACTCAGGAGAGAGGTCTGGATTAGGCTACTTTGTAAGCCATGATGACACAGATGGAGTCTGAAGACACAGTATGAGAGCAGAATAAAAACAGAAAGCTAGAGAAGATGAGGCGTGGAACTAAGGATTAGAGAATCTGTGGGTAAAACAAAGGAAGAGAAGCCAATGTAAGACAGAAAAGAATGGTCTGAGAAGTAGAAGGTTACTAGAAGCAGGTAGTGTCATGAAGACCAGGAAAGATAATTTTGAGAAGCTGGGGTATCTCATGCTTCCAAATTCTGTATCCAACACTTAAAGGATTGATATGCTTCTTTTTTTTTTCTTAGATTTTATCTATTTATTTGTCAGAGAGAAAGAGAGAGGGCACAAGCAGGGAGAGCAGCAGGCAGAGGGAAAAGCAGGCTCCCCACTGAGCAGGGAGATGGATATAGGACTCAATATGGGACTCAGTCCCAGGACCCTGGGATCATGACTTGAGCCTAAGGCAGATGCTTAACCGACTGAGCCACCCAGGTCCCAGATACACATCCTTCTTAAGCACACATGATTCATATAAGGCATAAAGCAAATCTAAACAAATATTAAAGAATAGGCATTATGTAGAACACGTTTTCTGAGAACAATGCAATTAAGTTAGAAGTTAATAACAAGAAGGTAGGTTAAAAATTCTATATATTTTGTAGTTAAAAACACATTTATAAGTAAACCGATATGTCAAAGAAGAAATTGAGTTAGAACTTAATGAACGCTTAGAGCAAATGATAATGAAACACTATACATCAAATCTTGAGGTATACAATGAAAATGTTTCTCCAAGGAAAATTTATAGCCATGCATGCTTATTTAAGAAATGGATAGAGGCTGAACATTAATGAGGTAAATGTTTATCTCAATAAATGAGGAAAGATTGACAGAATAAAACCAAAGAAAATAGAAGGAAAGAATACAAATACAAGCAGAAATAAGTGAAATACAAAAAAACACCATAGAGCCAGTCAATAAAACTAAAAGTTTTTCTTTAAAAAAATACAAATTAGATAAACCTTTGTGACATTAGTCATGAAAAAAGAAAAAAATAATTGGCTAGAAATGGGGACATATATGGTGAAATAGCCTAGAGTAAAAAGACAATATGAGAACACTACGAACAATTTCATTACAAATAAGATCTAGGAATTACTATTTTCTTCTTCCCTGTAATCTAGTTTAGGAAGCCATCTAATCCTCTATTTGAAGGACCCTAAGAATAACGCAAGATCTATCAGCAGGTTTCCAAGCTATTGCCACAACCACCCCCCTCCCAAAATTTGCCGGGATTGTTACTTGATATTTAGCAATTTGACTTTCAGCATCATCGTTGGGACCCTCCTTGCCATATCAGTCGTCAGTCAAGGATCTTCCACGGATACTTCTTTTGCTTCGCTCCAGAATTAGCCAAGAGTCTCAGGGGCATACTCAACCCAAATGTGCGGATTGTTAGCTGTCTTTGAACGCCATACTGGAATTTGATCAATTGAGCTCATCTTTGCTATTGCTTTTTGATGCCTCATGGAGTGTTTCGAGGTTTAGTGCTATACAATCTCATGGCTACACGGCCACTGTCCTGCAATGAGAATACAAATCCAAGGAAAGTTTCTTGGAAGGATTTTTTTTTTTAAAGATTTTATTTGTTTGTCAGAGAGAGAGAGAGAGCGCGCGCGCACAGCGGGGAGCAGTAGGCAGAGGGAGAAGCAGTCTCCCCACTGAGCAAGGAGCCAGATATGGGACTCAATCCCAGGACTCTGGGATCATGACCTGAGCCAAAAGACAGTCACTTAACCAACTGAGCAACCCAGGTGTCCCTACGATTCTGTTTCTTCTGTGTTAAGCTTATCTGTGCTCTATGTTTGGGATTCTAGGATTGAGTTCTTAGTAATCAGATTTTTTTGAACTGCTGCCTTCAGAAGTACTAACCCAGGTCAAGTTTGGTCTTTGCCTTGAAGGGTAGTGTAGATTTTCTTACAACCCTTAAACTACAAAATATTTGGTACCATATCTCTCCCTGGACCATCAGGGTTACTCTCAGAGGTTTCAGGGTAACTTTTCAATACCTCCTAAGGAATTCTGAGGTAATCTTCTGTCCTGGTTTATATTACGAAGTAGCTGGCTTTTTCCTCACTAAAAGAGAGAGGGAGAAAACCCCACACATTTAATACTTGCTAGAACACTTTTTTGGTAGGACACCATATAAAACACTATCATATGTTTATCATTTTATTCTGTGGATTTCCAGAACATTAGCATAAATGAAGTAGTTGGTCTACATTGTTCTAAGACAGAGATTTTAAGGAGTTTTCTTGTCACTTCTCATAAATCCATTTCCATTTCACAGTCATGCCCAGGAACTTGTGGGGCACAATGTCAGGAGTAAGGCAGTTCCCATGCCCAGTCCCAAGAGATGAACCAAATCATGTCATATCACCCCCTCTCTGCCCAAAGGCCGTCCCTTCACCTGGAGAGAACGGCCCCAACATTGTTGTAGAGATATGTGTGTAGAACAATACTGCAGCCCAGAGCTTCTTCCCACCCCTTGAAGCTTCTAAGAGACCCCTGAGGAAACCGGAAAAAACCCGAGAAGATAGGGATGCTGCTAAACATCCTACTAGGGCACAGGACAGCTCTCCATGCATCCAGCAAAGAGTTGTCTGGCCCCAAATGTCAACAGTGCAGAGGCTGGGAAACCCTAGTGTACAGATTGCCTTGTGGAGACTTCATGTACAACGTTGATATGGACATGTTAAAAAATAAATCATTATCCCTTTTTTCACCTACTCACTTGTTGTCATTCCTAATCTGATTAACGGCATCTAGTCTTATAAATCAGTATCTTGGAAATCATCTTTATTTTCTCTCTCTCCCTCATGCTCATCTGTTAGTCACTAATTCCCTTCTCATTCTATCTCCTAAATAGCTGTAATCCTTTCTCTCCCTCAGCTTCTACTGCCTTTGTATGAGTGTAGATGTCACTTAATTTGCAGTTGTCTCCTAAATGGACTCCCTGCTTTACGTCTTATAAATGCCTCCAACTCATACTCCTTGAGTATTCTAAAAAGGAAGCGCAATTGCATTTCTCCCACTGTCTACAAGATAAAGGCTGAGCTCTCAGGTCTGGCTTACGATGATTATCATGTGTTTTATTATCTGCAGATCCATGTTCTGGTGCTCTTTTTCCCAATCTCCTCTCCTAATAAAAATCTAAGAAAACAAAACCAACAAAACAAAAAGCTTAATGTTTCACACTTCTGTTTGTTGGACATGATGTTCCCCCTTTTTGGAATGCCCTCTCCACCAAGCCCGCCACCCGTCCCTCTTGAAAATTTCCTCCTGGAAAAAAATCTGTCTTTTTAAAACTCTGCTCTGGGCATGTGCATGCTTCTGTTGAAATGTGACAAAGCAACACAGTTTATTTTTATTCCACTTAGATTTTAAAAACTTGAATTTCCAGTATATGAGGTGAAAAATCACAGTAAATTCATGGTCTTCCCCCTTTGCTCCTGGGTTGTGGTTAAATTCTGGGGGAACCCTCATAATACATAAGTTTTGGAGAAGATGTAGGCACCCACACCTCATCCCTGTACACAGGGCTCCTTCAGATTTGGAGTTTCTCTTCTCGGTATCAGTGTCTTGCTTGTAGATACCCTCATCATTTTGCTTTTATGGGGCCACACTGGAGCCTGAGAATCTTTCTGAGGCTTTCTATGGCTTCCCCATACCACAGAATTATTCCCTTTGCGGGCTTGCTTCCTCCCCTAGATTACCTGGAATGCAGACACTAAATCCTTAATCAGGGACCCAGAGGTATTCCCTTTCTTTTAATCTTCGTAATATCTTACTTCAGAAACATTTCCTGTCTCTTGAAAATTTTTGTCTCAGAGGCATCTAACATTTTCTTTAATGGGTTTAGACTTTTAATGGGTTTAGTCACTTAAAAGCTAATGACTCTCAAATTGTTTCTGCTTAGTTCTGTAGCATCCCACATTTGAGGCAGGATGAAGAACAGAGTAGCTCCTAAATCTAACAGCCCTTTGTATACACCTGAGGGAGCTTTTAAAATTGCAGATGCTCCCCAGCAACTCTGCATAATCAGAATGCCTTATTGTTTTTAACGATCACAAAAGATCAAGGTCCAATTTTTGAATCTCTCAGTGGTGGGAGAGGGGCAGGACTCCGTTCAGTCTCTTTTTCCTCAAGGTCGGCAAATTTCTTTTACCCGAGTGCTTAATCGGAGCCTCTTCCCTTCCTCCTCCCCGCCCCCGCTCCCTCCTCCCCGCCCCCGCTCCCTCCTCCCCACCCTTTCCCACCTCGCAGCCTCCGTCCTCACCTCTCTGCTTCCTGTTCACCTTCCGGCCCAGCCCCGCCCCTCTCTTTCCCAGCCCCGCCTCCCCTCCCCAACCGGGCTTCTCTCCGCTTCCTCCTCCTCCCGGTCTCAGCCCCTCCTCCACGCCCCGCCCCTACCCTCCTCCCTTTTCCAGGCCTCCACCCAGGCTACGCAGTCTCCTCCCCTCCTTACGTTCCTGACCAACCCTGCGGTCCGCCGCGCGCCCCTTCCGTCGTCGGAGTTGTTACGTTTACGGCACGCCGGAAGGAGAACCTGCGAGCGCTTTTGGAATTATGGCGGCGGTTGATATCCGAGGTAACTGGCGGTGTTACTCCTTGTTTCCTGATTGGTTGGGGCCTGGTTTGGGGGTTTATAGCTCGCGGGGTCAAGATTCAGGTTCTTTTGTGATGACTCCCAAGCGTTTATGAATGGTTTCTGTGGACAACCCAAGGCTCTAATCTGGCGAAAACTTGTTTTCCCTGGCTCCTCAGGGGTCTCTTACTAAGCTTCAAGACGAAGGGGTTGGAAGAAGCTCTGGGCTTCGAGCCCTCAGACCTGCAGTATTGTTGCACACACACACACCTCCACAAGACTGGGGCTGTTCTGTCCGGGCGAAGGGACGACTTTTGGGCAGAGAGGGAGGTGGGATGACGTGATTTGGTTCATGTCCTGGGACTGCGCGTGGGAGCTGCCTTATTCCTGACCCTGCGCCCCTCGCGTCTTTGGGCATGAATCCATAAAATTTTCTTCTGTTAGATTTATTTTGAGTCAGTAATACCTTGCATCGAACACCCAGCGTTACTGAGGGCAGGGATCGGTCCTTTTTCACAGCTGAATTGTAAAGGTACCTCAGGTATTTGTTGAATCAGTGAATAAATACAGGGAGACACAGTCCCTTAGCTACTTGATCTCTGTACCAGATAGGCCGTACATTCTCTTTTCAGCACACGTACACACATCTTTGTCAGTGAATTTGGAAAAAAAAAAAAGCCTAGGAATTGTGCGCTGGGATACCAAAGAGTGAACGAAGGGCGGTTAAAACACAGCTTGAAGCGTGAGAACTTCGTTCCAAACTGTCCAGGTCTCTCCAGGTTGGGTGGAGGTGTCATGGAAGTAACCTTTTATGAGAGTGAGAAAAATTCATGAGACTGAGAGAGCGCCCATGAATATCTTTGTTTTTTTACTGTTGTGGTGGTGGCTTCCACAAAACTTCTTGCACTTGTATGAGACTCTCAACCTGTATTTCTTTCCATTTGAAACTTTGTATATTTTTCCTTAAAGGAAGTGTGAATTTTTATACCTAGTTGCAAGACCTCTCACCCCCAGCAGTTTAAAGAAAAAGGGCTTTCCTCAAAAGATGTTTAACTACAATAGTTCCTTATCGTTTTTACGTAGGGTTATTTTTGTTTGTTTATACCTGATTATTAAAGCGAAGTGTTTTGAGATGCCTTTTTCTTTATTAACCAAATTGGAGTCTAGCGCAGTTAATAGAAATATATTCTCATTTATATTTATTCAGAATGTCCAGTGATCTTCAGCATTTCTGTGCAGTGTTTTTATGTTTGTTTTTCAGTGTGAGAGTTTCAAGTGCCTAATTTCATTACTTGCTGATAGAAAGCTGTACTTAGGCTATGTTGACATGTTTCCTTGCTGCTGATTAAAAAAGAAACATTAGGTCCATCAGAGCGTTTTCAGATACTTACCTTTCACAATGTTTTACTTAGATTTGTTACCCTCATTGCAAAGGCTCTAAGGTGGGGGCATGTCGGTGTGTTAGAAGAAAAGTAAGGTCCGTGTGGCTGAAGCCGAGTGAAGAGAGGAGTTGGGAAGGAGATGAGGTCAGAGAGAGAATTGGTGACTTGATCATATAGGGATTGCAAGCCATGGTAAGGTCTTTGGCTTTTCCACTGGGTAAATTGGAGAGCCACTGGAGGGTTTTGACCAGAGGGGATGAACATAATCTGACTTACTGTTTTTAAGAATCATCTTGGCTGCTAAGAACAGTGTAGGAAGGTAAAGGTGAGATTAGGGAGACCAGTTACAAGGTCATTCCTATAATGCAAGGAAATTTGGAGGTAGCTGGGACTAGGGTGGTGGTCCGCAGTGGAGGTGGTAAGAAGTGGTTAGAGTCGGCTTGACTTAGAAGTATATTCTCTCTTTTTTTTTTTAAGATTTTATTTATTTATTCGACAGAGATAGAGCCACCCAGCGAGAGAGGGAACACAGCAGGGGGAGTGGGAGAGGAAGAAGCAGGCTCATAGCAGAGGAGCCTGATGTGGGGCTCGATCCCATAACACCAGGATCACGCCCTGAGCCGAAGGCAGACGCTTAACCGCTGTGCCACCCAGGCGCCCCAGAAGTATATTCTCTTAATGGGGCTGTGGTCACAGGTAGTCCCCAAATAGGACGGATAATATTTTATTTCTCAGCCACATACAACCCTTGTAATCTCAGTTAATCATTTTATAACTGAACATCCTTGGATTTTTGTGTATGTGTAAATCTATGACCAGTAGAGTAACTTGTCCTTGGCCTTCAATAATAAATTAATAAACATTTGCTGACTGTTTTACATCTGGTCCTGTGCAAGTTCCTGATGAGTAAAACATAGCCCCAGTTGTCTAATTCATGGGAAAGTCAAATTTCATGGGAACACATGTGTATTTCTGGGTTACAATATGAAGAGTATTAATAAAAGTATAAAAAATGCTGTGAGAACAAAGGNNATAGGGAAAGAAGCCATTATTCTGTCTTGCAAAGTAGAGAAAGGCTTTGTAGAGATACTGACATTTGAAATGAGTTCAACTTAGCCTGACAAAATTATCTTCTAAACTCACACCTTTTTGAGAATGAAAGGGATTTCTATTTTTAAAAAAGTCATAAACTGGGTTGGGGGGGAGAGGTACAAGCTAGAACAGCTTTGATTAAGCTAGAAGTAAATTTGGTCATTGTAATTTTAAAATAAATTGATTACTGGCACTGCCACCAACATCATAATTAACATTTACTTGGTTATTACAGTGTGCTAAAAGCATTTCACGTATACAATCTAGCACATAGATATAGTATCTATATAAGTACCAACCTCCTTGAAGTATTGTTTGGTATAGTGGTTAAAGTAGTGCCTGGCACAGTGTTCAGAAGTGGTGAATAATATTGTGTTTGTATTGGTCTCATAGGCCATACTTGCCTGATTTTTCCTCTTTGATTAGTTTACAAAATGGGGAAAATATGACATGACTGCTGATCAGAATACAGCTTGGTGAAGAAAATTATAGGGAAAATACACTGAACAGTCACTTGTAGCAGAAAAAATTTATAATTCCTCCTAAATTCCTAGAGTCTGATTCCATATTTAAACTCAGTACATCCAGGGACACTGGGGTGGCTCAGTCAGTTAAGCATCTGCCTTTGGTTCAGGTCATGATCCCAGGGTCCTGAGATCGAGTCCCACATCAGGGTCCTTGCTCAGTGGGGAGCCTGCTTCTCCCTCTGCCTGTTGCTCCCTCGACCCCGTACTTGTATTCTCTCTCTCTGGCAAATAAATTTTAAAAAATCATTAAAAAAAAGAAACTCAATATATCAAAGCCAAAATCATTATCGTTTCTTTACTAAATGAGTTATTGGTTCCTAAGTTCTCTGGCTTTATCATTGGTCATTCAGGAAATTGTCTGTTTTCTCCCTAAAAATGTCAGTTTCGTCCTTATCTTCCTGTGCATTGCCGTTGCCTTCCACCAGGTCCTCATCACCTATGCCCATAGCTGTTGACTCCATAATTGTTGGTAGGTAGAATCTGTAATTACATATTTATTCGTTTCTGCAGATTATTCTTCTACCTATGCTGAAATGGTCTGTAATATTGTAACTATGTAGACATAGTTTCCATTATGTGAGAAACAAACCTATAATTGTCAAATGCCTTTTTTTTTTTTTTTTAAGATTTCTTTTTATTTATTTGACAGAGAAAGCACAGGCAGGGGGAGTGGCAGAGGGCAGAGGGAGAAGCAGGCTCCTTGTGGAGCAGGGAGTCCTATGTGGGACTCGATCCCAGGATCCCGGGATCCCGGGATCATGACCTGAGCTGAAGGCAGGTGCTTAACCAACTGAAACACCCAGGCGCCCCACAAATGCTTTTATATAATTATTCCTAAGGAAATAAAAAAAATGTATAAGAAAGTTGCTTCGAACAAAACTACTTTATTAACTGAACTGTAGTGTTTAAAACTGAGAGTAATGATTATCCTTAGTTACTTTTCATTAAAAAAAAATCTGTCTTTTTCTGAAAACGTTATTTCCTGGCATGTTAGATATTTGGTTATGGCATGATATATTTATGATGAACCATCTTAATGGTCTATATTGATTATTTGATCATTCACATACTTCATCTGTTTGTTTTTTTCCTTTGTTTTACAACATACATGGTGCATTTTGGTTTTATAAAATTACTTTTTCTCATTTGATTAATTTCCCTTAGAACTGCTTGTTGCCTTGAATTAGGTCTGACTTCTTCAAAGGTGCCAGAAGCAGTTACAGTTTAGGAGAGGTTAAAGTTTTCAATTCTTCCTTTTTCAACTAGTATTAATAGGCATTTTGTTGTTCATAACTTACACCTAATGGGATTTAGTATTGTCAGTGATATGGAACATTATTGCAGTCAGTAGCCAATAAAAGCTCATTAATAAAGCTATCTAGTTCTATTCACCATGTCTTTTTTTTCTTTTTGCATTTTGAAATATTAAAGAGTTAATTCTATTGCAAAATATGAAATTGTATGGCTGTAATTAAGGGCATTCTACTTCTCACTTGCTTCATAACTTTTGCATCATTATCTCCTCTGTATTAATAGCTTCCTAACTTATTTCTGTCCCTAATTGGGAGGTCTGAAACTGGTGGCTGTGAATGTTTTCTTTGGCATGTATGTTTGAAAAATTTTGAACATATAAAAACTCAGGGTTTTCAATTTTTTGAGCAAGATTTTTCTAGATTTCAAGTCCTATAACTTCACCTAATCAAATTATTTTCTAACCATATATGTCTATATTTCTCTACTTTGTATGCGCATTCTCTCTGCTTGGAATTAATTTGCCCCTTTTTTTGGTCCATGGTAAACTTCTATTTATTTTTTAACATGTAGTACCAAAACCCACCTCCTCCTTACCCTGTGAAAAATCATTCCTGTTCCCTCAGGGAAGGTATTCTCCTTCTACTGTGCTCTGGTAACACATTTATTCATACCTTTGTTATAGCACTTACCATGTCATTGTCATTGCTTTCTTGCACACTTAGCCCTTCCATGAGATTATGTAGGTTAGGATCCATGCCATTCTTAAATTCATAGTGCCTCCTGCATTAGATGCATAATAAATATTGGATTGGTTTTTCTTTTTTCTCATCCTTTATCATTTTGTTTCTTTCTTTTAGATAATCTGCTGGGAATCTCTTGGGTTGACAGTTCCTGGATCCCCATTTTGAACAGTGGAAGTGTCCTGGATTACTTTTCAGAAAGAAGTAATCCTTTTTACGACAGGACATGTAATAATGAGGTGGTCAAAATGCAGAGGCTAACATTAGAACACTTAAAGTAAGTTATTATAAGAAGTTTTTATCTTTGCCCATTAGAGATTTTGAAATCGATGGTTCTTTCAAGCTATGATAGTGAAGTACAGAGTAGAAGTTTTGGAAGAACTGGAGTTTTTTGGGGATGTGTATACAAATTTGACATGCAAAGGAATTATCAGTAGTCACTTATAACCTAGGAAGGCTTTTCTGTATAATTTCATATATTAATATCCTGTTAAAATATAGCTCTGAGGTTTAGATGCAGATCCAATTAGAGATCTTAGCAGTGCAATTGTTCTCTACCAGGTGACCATACTTATGGTCTCTTTAACATCAAATTTAATGTCTTAAACCATAGTCTGGCTTATAATAGATTTTTCTTCGTATGACAGAATCTTAGCTTGACAATTGCAAAGTAAGGTTCTTCAGACTTTGGATGCTAAGTAATTAAAAACTTATTGGTATAACAAAAGTTTCTGAAACACTTGTGTAATACAGTTTTTCATTTGTCACCTAAACATCAGAGAGGGGTTCTTAAAATTAAATTTCTGAGGTATTTTAAATAGCTTTTAAGAGGCAAATATTTACGACTATTAAGACAACTTACGGTTGCTTTTAAACAGTCTGTCAGGTCAAAAAATTTGTCGGAGGCAGCAATAAGGTTTTTGATGTTTTCTTGTTGGATAGAATATGTAGTTGAAATATATGGTCAAGACATGCGTGGTCTTCATGTACTATGTATTTTTAGATTTTACATCTCAGGAAGCGTTGCCGTATTTTAGTTGTCTTTTTTGAAATGTGTACTTTTCAGTGTACTTTCATGATTGAAAATACTCAGATTTAAGTTTATCGTGGATTTTTGTAGAGAAACTTTGTTGTTTAAAAATCACGTCTTTATATTCTGCCTGCCTGGGAAAATAGCCAGTTTTATTGGACAGCCAGTTTTTAATATCAAACATAGGCAGTTTTAATTTGATTTACAGTGTTCTACTTTTATATAATAATCTGACTGTTCTACACAGTTGTTTGTAGGGCAGCCATAGATCTCTGGATGTCTGTGTTCTGTTTTCAGTCAGATGGTTGGAGTGGAGTATATCCTTTTACACGCTCAAGAGCCCATTCTTTTTATTATTCGGAAGCAACAGCGGCAGTCCCCTACCCAAGGTAAAAATGTAAACTTCGGCGTAATTTTCTTCTTAAAATACTATGATTTACCTAACTTTCTGAGCTGCATATTCTGCTTTTTGGATTGCGTTCTGGTTTTGGGGGTCCCCAAGACCACATACGTGTTCATTGCTTTGCTAAGAGAACTGAGCAGACTCAGCCTATGGGTATGTTAGTTATACCTAAGGTTTGTTATGGCAGCACAATAAGGATCCACAGACAGATCAATAAGGAAAAAAGCCATATCAAGTGGGATCTGTAGGAATCCATGTATAAGCTTCCTTTGCTTTCCCTTCTGCAAGGGGCTACACCAAGTGCATCCTTCCTCTGGCAGCCCCCGCACACATATCATATGTCTGCTTAGGAAAGTCCTTTTGATACTCAAAGTTCAGAATTTTTTTTGAGGGGTAATCCTGTGGACATCCTTTGCCTGCCAAAATTTCAGACTCTCAGAAGGAAATGAGGTTTCCACTGTAATCATATCATTTGTACAAATTGTCTAGGCACAGTAATACAGCAGGCATAAATTTACTACTTAGGAAATGTTTCAAAAGCCCAGTTATACTAGTCACATGCTTGGAGACCAGGAGTCTTCCGAGGTGCTCAAGGACAACTCTCCAAGCACTAACAAAGTAGTAACTCACTACATTGAAGCCGCCTCTTTTGTGAGGATAGTTTTTGGGAACCTCGAGCATCCTACGTAACTTCTCTCAAGCCACTGAGTCTAATTCTTTTAAAAAATGCATGGTAGATGCAGTTGCACTAAATTCATAGAGGAGCAATTAAAAATCCTCATTGAGGGGTGCCTGGGTGGCTCAGTCATTAAGCGTCTGCCTTCGGCTCAGGGCGTGATCCCGGGGACCTGGGATCGAGCCCTGCGCCCTGCATCGGGTTCCCTGCTCAGTGGGAGGACTGCTTCTTCCTCTCCCACTCCTCCTGCTTGTGTTCCCTCTCTCGCTGCCTCTCTCTCTGTCAAATAAATAAAATCTTAAAAAATAAAAATAAAAAAAATCCTCATTGACACATTCAACCGAAATTCTTACCTACCTTATATTACCAAACATAAACTTGCTTTAGAAATCACACTGAAGAGTATAGAATTCAGATTCGACTTTGAATCAGCGAGCTAGTTCCTATTCCGGAGATGACCAGCTCCATCTCCTCATTAGATAATCTCATCAAGACATTTAGGAAAAACCTTCACCCTGGTATTGATTTCAGAGAATGCCTTGCTAAAGAAGTTGTGGTTCCAGAGTTAAGAATCCACATTTAATTTCAAAATCTAATGATCTAAAATCCCTTCCCAGCAGAAAAAAAGAACCTTAGAACAAAGGCAAGACCAGGAACAAGATTTCCATGATGAGAGGGTTCAAGGTATGGAAGTGACAAAGGTGGTACCAGCTTCACTAGCAGCTGTTTTATTCCTTAGGACCCAGGAATGGGATACGTTGGCAAGTTCGGTGCATCTGATATATTCACCATAAGCCCTAAGTCTCTCACTCTGAGGTTTTACTCCCCGAAGTGTAGGTGACTAAAAGCAGCGTTGGATCACTTGGGAACTTACTAGAAATGCACTGTCCCTACTGAGTAAGAATCTGACTTTAACAAGATACTTAGGTGATTCAGATGCACATTCGCATTTGAGAAGCACTGCTTTAGTTGGCAAACTGTTTCTGTGACGGTCTAGAGAGTAAATATTTTAGGCTTTGTGGGCCTTAGGGTGTCTGTAACAGCTACTCAACTAGTGTCATAGCAGCTTTAGATAATAATATAAAAGAATGAGTATGGCTGTTTTCCAGTATAAATTTATTTACAAAAATAGGAATTGCCAAACCCTGCCTTAAGCTTTAACATGGGAAAATAACAAATTTTAGTCATTCTTTTTATGAGAATCTATTTAGCAGTTTGTGTGCGTAGCTATAATCATGAATGTTTGTATTTTCACTGCTTTAGTTATCCCACTGGCTGATTACTATATCATTGCTGGAGTGATCTATCAAGCACCAGACTTGGGGTCAGTTATAAACTCTAGGGTGGTAAGTATTTCACATTCTTGAAACACTAAACAAAACTTTTAATTGAGCTACCTTGTTTCCAAGAATCAGACAGAAGCTTTTCTCCCTGTGTATGTTGGCATGAAGAGTTGACTACGAGAATGTCTCGAACATTGGTTTCTATGGGCCAAGTCCATGTTAAAAGTATACATCACAGCCCCAGCTCTATAGCTATTCAAGTTCTAAAAAAACCAAAATGAAACAGAAAATTACTGTCTTTGCATATGTAATATTGTGAGTATTTACTTTGGAGATTTTAGTTGATGTAATGAGACATTCAGAATTTGTTTTCTTTTTACAAGCTTACTGCAGTGCATGGCATTCAGTCAGCTTTTGATGAAGCTATGTCATACTGTCGATATCATCCTTCCAAAGGGTATTGGTGGCACTTCAAAGATCATGAAGAACAAGGTGGGTAGAACACCTAGACCACCTAAGAACACTTTTTGGTATTCTGAGAATGAAGCTGTTTTCTATAGGAAAAAAACTATTGATTTAGAAAGAAGACTTCATAGAATGATATTTTTGTAGCTGTGATTCATGTAACTAGATGTGGTAATACTAGCTTTCCCATAGGAACAGGTAGAAATTTTAATTTGTAGGTAACTGGTAATCTTTGGTAAGTTGAGTCAAGGTTTTAAAATACTTGGAACATATAGAGGATATCAGTGATGAGAAATGAGTCATGATGATGTATGTATCCTGCTTACCTAACTGTTGAGTCATCTTGAAATCTGGAACCTGAATCTCCCATCTTCAAAGTAGGGGATATGCTTTTATAGCCCTATCTCCAGATGACCAGTCTGTTTTCTCATCTTTCCATGTTATTACCTGCTGTGATGCGAGGTCCCCTGGTTTTCATAGATGCTAGTCTCCTGCTTCTGCACCATATTTTACAGTAGAAGTGCTCTAGAAATGTGTCTATAGCAGTATACCTATATTTTGAATTTCCTTCTCTGAGAAATAGCAACTCAATAAATTACTGAGGGAAAAGTAGCCTTTGAATAGAATTCAGACTTGTGGAATGAATGGTCTTTCAGATATAGTTATATTTATTCTTAATAGGTACAGGCAGCAACATTTGACATAGGAAAGTCTGCATCTGTTGAATAAACTTCTTTCAAGAGCTGTTTGCCCTATTCTAATGAAATGTTTGGAATAAAACTTAAACTGGCAACTCTTCATTTATAGATAGTCCCCCAGTACAGCTCCCTTCTGGGGAAAGTTCCACACGTGATTAATTTCAGAATTTCTCTTGCAAGTTCTTTTCTTTCTTATCTTTATGATCTGCTGTTGTTTGGTTTGTCCTGTTTTTTTCGGTGAATTATAGTCTTCATAATCGAGTATGATAACTTGAGCTTATGAACATTGCATTTCCATTTGTACCTATTAGGTTTTGTGGGAAGACCATTTAATACACTTAAAACATACACAAGATAATTTCAAATCCATAATCTGGATTGTGATTTAGGTAATTATGGAAAATGTTAGCCTTAAAATTCTTAATGTCTGTCTATGCTTACATACGAAAACTGAAGTATCTTTAAAAGACTTAATCAGTTTTTAAAATGTTAACTTCATTTAAGAGGGAAGAGTTAAGAACACTGGTTCCTATTTGTTGTGTTTAATTTATTTTGGGGGATAATCTTTGGAATAGTAGCCATTAAAAATAATGATGTTTATGTGCTATGGTGAGCACTGTGAATTGTGTAAGACTGATGAATCACAGACCTATACCCCTGAACCAAATAATATGTTATATGTTAATAATAATAATAATAGTAATAGTAATAAATAAAACCTAGGACTTGCTAAAAAAAATAATGATGTTTGAGTATATTCATGGTGGACAAAGATTTGTAAAATGTAAGCCACCAAACTAATTAGGCAGTGTTTTGATTTGGACTTCATATTTTAATAGATAAAGTCAAACCTAAAGCCAAAAGGAAAGAAGAACCAAGCTCTATTTTTCAGAGACAACGTGTGGATGCTTTACTCCTAGACCTTAGACAGAAATTTCCACCTAAATTTGTGCAGGTAATGAGAATGCATGTGGTTAATTTTGATTTGACACTTTTTCCTGGAATATTTATTTTTAATTGAGAACTGATGCAGTTGTGACCTAAAAATAGTGACTTTCCTCATTAGTTAAAAATGGTCTCTGGGGGAAAAAAGGGTCTCTGAATCAAAGGAAAGGTTTTCAAAGACTTAATGGAGGCAGTGGGTAAAGGGAATGGAATTAACACTGTTCTGTGCTTTTAAGTTTATTTTCTGTTTGAATCTTCAGAAACTAAGGACTGCTTATATATCACATTCTCATTCCAAAGTTGCTGCAAGTGTCATAGATGGTAACTAACTAAACTAGAATCTGAAACTCATGCTATTTTTACTCTGTATGCTGCCTTTCAGCCTGGTGTAGTAGATATCTAAGTCCTTAAATGATAGACTAGTTAAAACTTTTGTAACAAGTGGCGCTTGGCTGGCTAAATTGGTAGAGCATGTGACTCTTGATCTTGGTGTTGTGAGTTTGAGCCCCATGTTGGGTGTAGAGATTATAAGTAAACTTAAGAAACAGAAAACTTTTGTAACAAAAAGAACACTTCGAGGTAGAGGGTTTGGCATAATAAATGGAGGAGTAATACATAGAGTTACATCATATTGATGATTAAGTTATATGAATTCTATTACGTTATTTAGCGTAATAGCAATGACGAATCCACCTGCCATTCTGCTAAGTGAGCTTTTGAAGTGAAGTAGGTACGAGACGGAATATGTGAATATGTTATTCTCCTGGTTAGTCTCAGTTGATACAGACATCTACAGGGCCTTGTACACACCAGGTCATATATACTGTTTTTCTTTTGAGGGGGACTAAGATTTTCAGGTTGGTTTTAGATTAAATGAGATTTTTCACACTTTAAGATGACTTTAGAACAGGGCTTCCCTTCCCCTTTCCCTGACTCCACTGTGTGCTATTGGAATGGTCATGTGGTGACAGGAGTGGAGGACAGAATGGAATGTGGGACAGGAAAGTCAATTTAGAGAACTCTCATGAATTGCATTTGAAGATAAAATAGTGTCTGTTGAATAAATAAAGAAATTATAGTGTGTATAGGGATATGAATAACCATGACAGTATAGGAGGTTTGGTGTGGTTGACCATTCAGCCAGTACATAGTATATATGAGGGAGGCTGGGGTATGAAAGACCTGCACAGTACAGTAGCCATTAGGCACATGTGACTATTGAACAGTTGAAACACAGCCTGTGTAAATTGAGCTGTGATGTAAGTATAAAATGCATACTGGGTTCAAAGAGTTGAGGGATGGGGTACGGAGTAAAAAGATGTAAGTACCAGGTTGCATTTGTGGCTTACATGTTTCTTTTGGACAGTTCTGATGTAGAAAATGGGAACAGAACACACAAAACCAGAAATATGAAAGAGCATTAATGGACATATTAATGTTCACATTAATTAATGGACATACTCATAATAATGGACAGATTTCTCAGAAACCAGAAATCTTTAGTTTGTTGTTCTTTTTCTAGTTCCTTGAGCTGTAAACTTAAGATTGCTTGGAGAGCTTTCTTCCTTTTTAATGTAGGCATTTATTACTATAAACTTTACTCTTAGTACTGCTCTTTTTGCACCCCATAAGTTTTGGTATGTTGTGTTTTCATTTTTAATTCTTTCCAGATAATTTCTGGTTTACTTTTTGATTTTTTCTTTGAACCATTTGTTGTTCAGCAGTGTATTGTTTAATTTTCACATATAAGTTAGCAAAAAGAAAGAAATGAAAAAGATAAGAGCAAAAACAAATGAATAGAGACTAGAAAAACTCTAGAAAAAAATGAAACTAAGAGTTGGTGTTTTGTAAAGATAAAATTGACAAACTTTTAACTAGACTAACAGACTCAAATCAAATTAGAAATAAAAGAGGAGACAGAAACGAAAGGATCATTAAGAGACTGTATATAAACAATAATATGCTGGCAAATTGGAAAACCTTAAAAAAACCTGGAAAACCTATAAGAAATTCCTAGAAATGTACAACCTACCAACTCAGAGGCATGAAGAAACAGAAAATCTGGACAGACCAAAAATGAGTAGGATGTTTAAATTAGTAATCACAAACCTCTCCACAAAGAAAAGTCTAGGACCAGAAGACTTCATAGGTGAATTCTACCAAACATTTGAAGAGAATTAACACCAGTCCTTCTCAAACTCTTTCAAAAATTGAAGAGGAAGGAAACATTTTCAAATTCATTGTATGAGGGCAGCATTTATCTGATACCAAAGACAGACAGAGACACTACAAGAAAAGAAAACTACGTTCAGTATCCATGATGAAAACAGATGCAAAAATCCTCGACGAAATACTAGCAGACTGAATTAAACAGCACGTTAAGAGAATCATACACCATGATCAAGTGGGATTTATCCCTGGAATGCAAGGATGATACAACATACTGAAATCAATCTTGATGGTATACTGATAACTGATGATTATCAGAACAAAGGTTAAAAATCACACAAGCATCTCAGTAGGTGCAGAATAAGCATGTGACAAAATTCAACACCCTTTTATGATAAAAACCATTCAACAAACTTGATACGAAAAGAATATGCCTCAACATAATGAAGACCATATATGATAAACCCACAGCTAACATACTCAGTGGTTGAAAAACAGTTTTTCCTCTAAGATCAGAAACAAGACAAGGATACCCACTTTGCACAGTTCTATTCAACATAGTACTGGAAGTTCTTCCAAAGAATTTAAGCAAGAAAAAGAAAGAAAAGGCATTCAAATAGGAAAAGAAGTAAAATTGTCTCTTTACACGATCCCTGACATGATCTTATACATACTGAACCCTAAAGATTCCACTAAAAAGCTGTTAGAACTAACCAACAAATTCAGAAAAGTTTCAGGCTGGAGAATCACTAAAAAATCAGTTGCATTTCTATACACTAACAATGAACTGAGAAGGAAATTAAGAAAGCAATTCCATTAACAATAGCATTAAAGAATACTTAGTAGTAAACTTTGTTTTCAGCTTTATTGAGATATAACTGGTGTACAGCATTATGTATGTTTAAGGTATACAGTGCGTTGACTTGATACACTTATGTATTGCAAAACGATGACCGTAGCATTAGCTAACACCTCCATCATGTCACGTAATTACCATTTCTTTACTGTGGTGAGATCATTTAAGGTTCACTCTCTTAGCAACTTCTGAGTATATAATACAGTATTATTAACTATAACCACCAAGCTGTAATTGGATCCCCAGAACTTATTCATGTTTTCACTGGAGATTTATACCCTTTGACCAACACCTTCCCATTTCCCCTGCCAACCACTCAAGCCACTGATAATCATCATGTTACTCTCTATGAATTTGGCCTTTTTAGATTCCACGTATAAGTGATACATAGAATATTTCGCGTTCTCTTTCTGACTTATTTCACTTAGCATAATGCCCTCAAGATTAATCTTTTTTTCTGCAAATGGCAGTATTTCCTACTTTCTGATGGCTGAGTAATATTCAGTTTCATACCACATTTTATCCATTCATTTTTTGACAGATTGTAGGTTGTTTCTGTATCTTAGCTATTGTTGAGTAATGCTGCAGGAAACGTGGGAATGCAGTTATCTCCAATATCCTGTTTTCATTTTCTTTGGATATATACTCATAAGTGGGCTTGCTGGATCATGTATTTCTATTTTTAATTTTTTGGGACTCCTCTGTATTGCTTTCCATACTGGCTGTACCAGTTTATATTCCTACCAACAGTGTATCAGGGTTCCCTCTTCACATCCTCGCCAACACTTGTAACCTCTTGTCTTTTTGATGATAGTCATTCTGATAGGTGTGAAGGGATATCTCATTCTGGTTTTGATTTGCATTTCCCTGATGATTAGAATGTTGAGCACCTTTTAATGCTACTTGTTAGCCAATTGTATGTCTTTGGAAAAATACTCAGTTCCTCTTCCCTTTTTTTTTTTTTTTTAAGATTTTATTTATTTATCTGTCAGAGAGAGAGCACAAGCAGGGGGAGCAGCAGGCAGAGGGAGAAGCAGGTTCCCCGCTGAGCAAGGAGCCTGATGCAGGACTCGATCCCATGACCCTGGGATCATGACCTGAGCCAAAGGCTGATGCTTAACTGACTGAGCCACCCAGGCATACCTCCTCTGCCCATTTTTTAATTGAGTTGTTTGGGGTTTTTGTTTTGTTTTGCTGTTGAGTTGTAGGAGTTCTTTATATGTATTTTGGATGTTAACCCCTTATCAGATACAGGATTTGCAAATATTTTCTCCCATTCTGTAGGTTGTCTTTTCATTTTGTTGATGGTTTCCTTTGCTGTACAGAAGCTTCTTAGTTTGGGGGCGCCTCGGTGGCACAACAGTTAAGCGTCTGCCTTCGGCTCAGGGCGTGATCCTGGCGTTATGGGATCGAGCCCCACATCAGGCTCCTCCGCTATGAGTCTGCTTCTTCCTCTCCCACTCCCCCTGCTTGTGTTCCCTCTCTCGCTGGCTGTCTCTATCTCTGTCGAATAAATAAATAAAATCTTTAAAAAAAAAAAAAAAGCTTCTTAGTTTGATGTAGTCCCACTTGTTTATTTTTGGTTTTGATGTGTTTGCTTTTGGTGTCAAATCCAAAAAATTACCTCCAAGATTGATGTCAAGGAGCTTATGGCCTATGTTTTCTTCTAGAGTTTTGTGGTTTGAGGTCTCATGTTCATGTTTTTAATCCATTTTGAGTTCATCTTTATGTATGGTGTAAGATACTGGTCTAGTTTTATTCTTTTGCATGTGGCTGCCCAGTCTTCCCAACACCATTTATTGAAGCCTAGGTCAAAGAGGTTGCTGCCTGTATTCTCCTCTAGGAGTTTGATGGATTCCTGTCTCACATTTAGGTCTTCCATCCATTTTGAGTTTATTTTTGTGTATGGTATAAGAAAGTGGTCCAGTTTCATTGTTCTGCATGTGGCTGTCCAGTTTTCCCAACACCGTTTGTTGAAGAGACTGTCCTTTTTCCATTGGATATTCTTTACTGCTTTGTCAAAGATTAGTTGACCAGGGAGTTGAGGGTCCATTTCTGGGTTCTCTATTCTGTTCCATTATCTCTGTGTCTGTTTTGTGTCAGCACTATACTGTCTTGATGATTACAACTTTGTAATACAGCTTGAAGTTTGGAATTGTGATGCTTCCACAATTTTTTTTTTAATAATTTTTTATTATGTTATGTTAGTCACCATACAGTACATCCTTAGTTTTTGATGTAGTGTTCCATGATTCATTATTTGTGTATTTGTGTATAACACCGAGTGCTCCATGCAATATGTGCCCTCCTTAATACCCATCACCGGCCTATCCCAATCCCCCATCCTCCTCCCCTCTGAAGCCCTCAGTTTGTTTCCTTTTTCAACATTCTTTGGCTATGCCGGGTCTTTTCTGGTTCCATCCAAATTTTAGGATTGTTTGTTCCAGCTCTGTGAAAAATGTTGATGGTATTTTGATAGGCACTGAATGTGTAGATTACTCTGGGTAACATAGACATTCTAACAATATTTGTTCTTCCAATCCATGAGCATGGAATGTATTTCTATTTCTTTGTGTTTTCCTCAATTTCTTTCATATGTGTTCTATAATTTTTAGAGCACAGATCCTTTACCTCTTCGGTTAGGTTTATTCCTAGGTACCTTACGGTTTTTGGTGCAATTGTAAATGGGATCGACATCTTAATTTCTCTTTTCTTTTGTCTCATTGTTAGTGTATAGAAATGCAGCTGACTTCTGTGGATTGATTTCATATCCTGTGACTTTGCTGAATCCCTATATGAGTTCTAGCAATTTTGGGGTGGAGCCTGTTGGGTTTTCTACATAGAGTATCATGTTGTCTGCGAAGAGTGAGAGTTTGACTTCTTTGCCGATTTGGATCAGGCTTAGTTTTAGACTTGGTTTTCATTGATAACCAAAATTTAGAATATAGAAAAAGAAAGATTGTGACTTAAATATTAGTGGCTTAAATATTTGTTGTTAAGGGTTCTATTTTCATTGACCATTCTCCAGAATATCAGTAACTTACTGCTGTGTTTGGGTTCTGAGGTATTCCAGCTGAATGACCTCTTTTTTTCTGGCTAGGACTCCTGCCTGAAATCCCACATGCTTTTCTATCCTGATGAGCTAGGCTGGACAATGTAGAAAACTTCCGACTCTCTTGAATCTTAAAACAAAAACACTTTGCTTTATAGAAAGTTACAGAAATTTAAAATAGCATATGAAAGTAAAGAGAATAATTAAAAACAAAACCCCATGTACCTGTCACCTAGCTTCAGCAATCAAACGTGGCCAGTCTTGTTTTATATCTTCTTTCTCTACTTCCTCCCGATTATTTTGAAGCAGGTTGTAGAGTCCATATCATTTCAGTGGCGTTTTTTTACATTTTTCTTTTTATTTATTTATTTTTAAAGATTTATTTATTTTAGAGAGAGAGGGCACGCATTCACATATGAAAGGGAGGAGGGGCAGAGGGAAAGGGAGAGAATCTCAAGCAGAGTACCCACCGAGTGTGGAGGCTGATGGAGGCTGACGCAGGGCTTGATCTCCCGACCCATGAGATCCCTACCTGAGTTGAAACCAAGAGTGGGACACTCAACTGCCTGAGCTATCCAGGCGCCCCCATTTTTGTTTTAAAGGTTTAGCTGTAATCCTACTTCAGTTGTCATTTTCTAGAACCCCACCTATCTTTTAACCATCCAAGGGCCAAAGCCAGCTCCCAAAGAGAGTATCCAACTCTATGTAACAGAACTAGGAGAAAGATGGCTTTTTCTAGAATTGTTAATCCCTCTGCTCTTTCTACCTAAAACATTTCTCCTCAGATCTAGAGAGGAACATAGATTCTTGGTTTACTTGAAGTCTTCTATGAACTCCCTTTTTACCCATTGTGTCTCCCAGAACTATTTGTAGCTCAGGACTTAACCATTGTATTTGACAGTTGAGCTTCTGGGTTGCCCCTATGAGAAGTGCTCAGGAGAATATTAGAAAAGTTCTGCCTGCTTCCTTGGAATTCCTTTATCCATATTTTAATTCTCGTTACTACTGAAAGTTAACACTGATACTGGTGTGTTGGGAGTTCAGGGCCTTTTACCATGAATGTTTTTTCAGTGCTGTTTTCAGAAGCTGCTAGAACACCATAGTATTCAGCTAGGTTTATCTCAAGGTTACTGATGAAATTTTGTCAGAAAGTTGCCCCATTCTGTTTTCCTATCTGAAACCATATCCTACTAGTTTGTCTGACACTATTCACTAGAAAAGATGAGAGAGTGTATTGGGTACATAATAACATTATTCAAATGTCCAGATACATTCCAGTGTCCATTATAGTTCAGATGGTTCTGGTGCTAGCAGTAGAAACCATATCCTACTAGTTTGTCTGACACTATTCACTAGAAAAGATGAGGGAGTGGATTGGGTACATAATAACATTATTCAAATGTCCAGATACATTCCAGTGTCCATTATAGTTCAGATGGTTCTAGTGCTAGCAGTAGAAGAGAACCCCCTCTCAATTTCTCAATTCCTCACTTCCTCAGTTATGCCATGTATTTCCTCTCCTGTTACAAAGTAAGAAAAACTCTTTGTTCCCTCAGATTATTTTAGACATGTTTAAATCCTAATACATTCGTAAGATGTGTGATAGTGTGGCTATGTTGCAAGTTTCCACGAGCACCCTCGTGTTTGGAGATTTGCTTAAAGGATTTATTAAAAAATAAATCCCACTGGATTTATTACAATGACATAGTAAGGATATACAGCCAGATTTAAGGTAGAAGACAAGTAGAGTTCAGAGGGGCCCGTGTGCAGGCTTCCTTATATCCTCTCTTTCCCATTAGGGATTACACAAAGTGCATTTTTCTTTCAACAATGAAATTGAGGCAACATGTATGTGGTATTTTTGCTCAAGGAAGTCCATTAAAGAGACTTGGTGCCCATGTTTTTTTGGGTAGAGGGGAAGGAGTTCATCATGTAGGTACTCTGTCTAGCTCATACCAAAATTCACATTCCTGGAAGGGAAGTAAATGTCAAGCCTAAACAACATTGTACAGTCTACAAACAGTGAGACACCACTATCAGGGAATGATGGGAACATTCCAAAATTCCTAGTCATCAGCAGGTTCACTGTCATCAGCAAGGGCCAGCCTTGCAAGCTGGCTTTTCTAAGGATAACAGCCTCAGGCTTTCTATGTTAATCTTTTCTGTACAACGGATAATAATATGGAGCTCAGTTTTCATCTTACTAAATGTAACTTCCTTGAACTTGCAGTTGAAACAGGCTAGTAGGCAGTCGTAGCATGAATCTGGAACATGTGATATCAGGAAATTTTGTAGTCTTTAGTTATAGGAATAGATGAGAAAGCTTAGGGAGGCCATGTAAATTCAGAAAATGCCTGGAAACATTAACCTTAAAAATGAAGAGAACATTTTTCTTCTGATGTGTATTTATGTGTGCATTTATAGGAAAAGGAATCATGAGTTTGAAGGAGATAGATGGGAGGGGAATTGGAGTGTTGACATCCTTTTTTTAAAAACGTAGAATATAGAGTCATTGGCTGCAAGTGAAGGGTAGGTTGTGAGCCTTGAGGAGGGAGGAGGGGGAAAGTGTTTTAAAGCATTTAAGTTGGGTAATAGGAAAAGGGAGATGACAGTGTAATCAAATAAAAGAACTGCTGTACAGAATGGAGGATCTGACCTTGTTCCTGACTCGTAATATCCCTATCATTTTTTTACTGAAGTTTGATTAAAAAAAAAAAATTTTTTTTTTAAGGATTTTATTTATTTGAGAGAGAGCGAGAGAGCGCATGAGCTGGTGGGAAGGGCAGACGGAGAGCGAGGAGCAGACTCCCCACTGAGCAGGCCCCATGCTTACCCGACCAAGCCACGCAGGCACCCCTGTAGTTTGATTTTTAATAGTACTCTTGTCAGAAGCCTTATATTCATAGAAAAATACCTTTTTCCTCTTTGCTACCCATACCTGCCATCTTTGTAAGTTGGGGTGTTCATCTGTATTTTATTCTGCTTTCTTCAAGCTCATATCCCCTAAACAAATATGCCTCTGGAGTCTTGAAAGACTCCATTGTTCTCTCCCATTGGATCCTACTTAGCTACTTTTTGTGAAACATTATAGCATGGGTGCAGAGACAGAGGGCTCTGTAGATAGATGTTCAAGAGAGGATTGTTTATGTTTGACTCTTTTGTTCTAGTTTTAGTTTTGTGTCTTTTCTGGAACAAGGGGATAAGTAGAGAAAATGATAAATTTACTTTTTATGGTACGTGAATAGTAGTTCCTCTTTATGGAGTCATTTATTAAAAAAAATTTTTTATTATGTTTATCACCATACAGTACATTATTAGTTTTTGATGTAGTGTCCCATGATTCATTGTTTGCGTATAACACCCACTGCTCCATGCAATACGTGCCCTCCTTAATACCCATCACCAGCCTAGCCCAATCCTCCACCCCCCTCCCGTCTGAAACCCTCAGTTTGTTTTCCAGAGTCCATGGTGGAGTCATTTTTGATATAATTTGAATGAAGGTGTAATTTTAATAAGAATTATGAAGTCAAGAAGAAGAAAACTTTGCTGACCTCCCCTGTTTTCTCCCCCCCCCTTTTTTTTTAATTATAGCAAAAGTCTGGAGAAAAGCCTGTCCCAGGTATGATTCCTGATATTCTTACGAAACTTGAAATAAAACCAGTCTGTTTAACTCAGTAACAACTATAGCACATAAGATGAGCTGTGGTCCTTTTGTCCTTCTAGACTCTCATGGTAATTTGTTACTCCTAATTTTGAGATCTCTTGAACTGCCAAAAGATGGTGCTTTTGTTTTGTGGTAGTGATACGAGTATTTAAAAGATCAGTTGGAGTGGGAAGAGTAAGTATTGAGGAGATGTGGAGAAGCCAAGGTGATTTGAGTTTGTTTTTAGTTCAGATCTCAGTGTGAAAGGAGGTGTTCTGTTTCATCATTGAAAATAGGTATTGAAGTATCTGTTCAGCCTGGGAGAGACTATGTATCTTGTTTATGGGTAGTGTCTTATTTAAATGACACGTGTTTTTCTCCATGATCACAAATTTGCCTGGGTTATCAGGTTTTTAGGTTTGTAAATAGGTTCTTATATATCTGCCTGATAAAACAGCTAAATTTAGAACTTGAGATAGGCAGTTCTAAATGAATTTGAGCCTAAACTAGTCACATTACTGTTGTCTAAATTGATCTCATCCCTCCGCCTTCCTCTCCCTCCAAAAAATATTTGCTTTTGATGTCTAGTGGATCAGACAAAGAAAGAGGCAGAACCTATACCAGAAACTGTAAAATCTGAGGAGAAGGAGACCACAAAGAACGTCCAACAGATAGTGAGCACCAAAGGCCCCCCTGAAAAACGAATGAGACTTCAGTGAGCAATGGATAGGAGAGAAGCTTGCAAGACTCCTCTTGCACATTATTGATACCTCATTACTGTGACAGACTCTTGAACTTTAAAATTCTTTGTCACAACCCTTCCATTTGTATGAATGTGCTTGTTCTTTAAAAAAAAGATGTAAGGATCCTCATGCTTTTGATATGAATATTTTTTATGTATGTTTTGTAACCTTTCCCCTATCGGACTTGAGAAGCTTCCTTACTCAAATGTATACTGCTTACATCTAAAAACAAAATAAAGGTATTTGTATAAATCACTTTCTCATGACTTTCCCTTTATTTCTCTCGCTGAAATGTTTCCAGATGCACTTTGTAAACATAAAAGATCAATGTGAAGGTAGTAACTAAACTCATTTTCTTTTATTGTGTATTTCTCAGTATTAAAATAATAAAGTTACAATTTGAAAGATAAAGAAAAGGGAAAAACCTCCTCCTACAAATACTGTAACAGTGCTGTGAAGTTTCTTTGTGCATAGTTATTTTTAAAACTGTAGCTTGTAATTATTCTCTTCATGCAATTTTACTTGTATAGTATTACTATGTCTTTTGTAAGTACTTCTCCATGTTTACTTAGTTTTAATAGAGTATTTATTTTAGTGACTGAATAATCTCGTGAATGATTCTGTTTTCTTCAAACTCTCCCTGTATTCTACGTAAGGCTGTAATGATTACGTTTGTGTATAATGGCTTTTTTTAGTGTTTTTTCTTTAGGATAGAGTCCCACCAGTAGAATCACTGGAATCTGTACTCTCTCTCTCTGTTTTTCTTTTAACTCTAAGTTCATATTGTCAAATGTTTTTCTCAAAAGGTTTGGAAACCAGTTATTCACACAGTGAAGTATGACATTACCAACTTCTCCAGAATCTGGCTACCAGTGAACGTTGCATTTTTGTTTTTAGTGCCAATTAAGTAGCAAAAAAACGTTTTAAGTGATTGAATAATTTCTCATCTTTGATTTTGCTTTTATGAAATGTCTGATTTTTTATGTGGTAAGATTTTTAGCTTTTTATTTTTACATAATTTCAAGCTTTTAGAAAATTTGCAGGAATAGTATAAAAAGTTCCTACATATATATCTTTTGCCCAAATTCCTCATATATTAACATCTTTCCACACTTGTTTTATTCTTTAATTTCTTTCAACTTTTACTGTCATTTGCTTTCTCTCTATATATATGTATATATGTATATATATAATACATATACTTACACCTTTAATTTCATATTGAGAGTCTGTTGCATATCCTAAAATCAAGGACATTCACTTACATAGCCGCAGTACAATTATCAAAATTAAGCTGGCATGGTACTACTATCTAATCTGTAGATTTTATTTAGATCTTGCCAGTGGTGCCAAGAAATTACAGCAAAATAATAAATTCACAGCAAAAGAATATCTTGAAATTATGCATTGGATTTAGTTGCCCTGTGTGTTTAGTTTGCTTTGATCTGGAACAATTCTTTAATCTTCCTTGTTTTTCATGACTTGATATTTAAAGGGTTTAGACCAGTTATTTTGTTGACTGTCTTTCAGTTTGGGTTTGTATGATATATTTTCATGATTAAATTCACCTCACGCGTTTTTGTCAGTAATACCACAAAAAGGTGCTTATGGAGCCACATGCTGTCAGTTTGCCCCATTTCTAGTGATGTTAACTTTGATCACTTGGTTAAAGTAATGTTTGTTAGATTACTCCACTGTAAAGTTACTATTTTTTCCTTCTGTAATTTATAGGTATCTTGTGGGGGAAATAGTGTAAGACTCTGTAAATATCCTATTACTCTCAACCTCTTACCCAGTAGTTAGCATCCATTGATCATTTTCCTCTGGATCATTTATTACTATGATGGTTGCCCAATGTCCATTTTCTACTTCCATCAGTTCTTCTACATTTATTGTTGGGGTTTTTTTGGTTTCTCTTTTTGTTTGTTTGTTTGTTTTTAGCTATAAAGAATAGCTTTTTCTTCCCTGCTTATTTATACCGTTGTGGACTTGTGGACTCCTGGATTTTTAATATATTCAACAAGTTATATTTCTTTACTATCATTATTTACATTGCTGCTCACATTCTCAGATTGGGCCAATGGGGGTCCCTTCAAGCTGATTCCTGTGTCCTTTTGAAATGACCCTGTCATTTATTGAGCATTTACTTTATGTGTTAGCACAATAACATATTTCAGGCTTATTCTAACCCTGGAGACAGCCGTTTCTCTAAGGATCCCTGGTACTTTTGGTGGAAAATGCATTTGGAAACCCAAGATCTGTGTGCTACATATGCTCATTTGCTACTGGGGTGTCATTGCTTCTAGGCCTTCTCAGTTGACAATTAAGAAATAGATACATACATACATGTGTGAATGAATACGTAATACATCCACACACATCAGTATCTGTTTGTTGTATGTATAAAAAGCCATCTGTTCACACTGATACCATCAGTTGCATTCATGACCACTGGGTTCACTGTTCTCTTCCATATTTGTAACTGTCTTCCACATTGATGAGAATTCTGGTTTCTGTTCTCTGTAATGTTATTTATTTGCTTAATCCTAGAATAACAAAGTTTTAGAATTGCTAACCTATAATAATGCAAAAAAGAGACCTGTAAGAGTTCAGTATTTGCTTAGGGTTCTTTTTGTTTGGCTCAAGGATTATATATATAGTTCATATACTGTGTTTAAAAATTACTTGGATTAATTTTTTTTCCTCTTCATAGTGGTTACATTACTCACTTATTAAATGGTTCATTACATTTGGTTCTGTTTTTAATTCCAGTTTAGTTTTCCGCTTCATCTTATTGATTCTTTCTGCTTTGTTGTCGTTGTAGTATTGTTTTGAGCTGTATGAGATAACTAATGTGGTTCTAAATGTCAGAGCTGTCCAAAAGAGATTCTCAGTACCACACCCCTTCTTCCTCACCTGCATTCATTTCTTCTGTCTTTTCCATTCCTACTTCCCCAAAATAACCAGATAGTTTCTAGTTTACCTTTACTAGATTTCTTTTCTACAAAGGAATAGATATTTTCTCATTTCCCCTCACATAAAGGGCAACGTATTTTATAAAATTTTGCACTTTGCTTATTTTCCATTTATTTCAGCATGAACTTGAGACATAAAGATACTCTTTGTCATATTTGCTTCAAGTATTTTTCCAGTTTTTTTCAGCACAGCTTTTCTTTCAACTATATTATAAAATAAATACCACTTACAGTAAAGTACACAAAGTAATAAGAGTACAGCTCATTATACCTGTGTAAATCACGCAGGTGAAGAAGTTGAGCCTCGCCGATACCCCAGAATCTCCATTATGTCCTCTTCTAATCGCAACTCTTGTCCTTCTGATCATAGATCACTGTTAGCCTAGTTTTATGGTTAATCACTTGTTTTCTTTAAATTTTTACTATGTAACCATGCTTCTCCAAATAATTGTATGGTTTTGATTGCCTTTTTATTTTTGATATAAATGGATTCAGTATTTCATGTATGTTTTCTTTTGTTCAATATTATTTTTATGAGGTTCATCAAAGTTGTTTCATGTTATTGTAGTTCTTTTCATTTCTGTGTAGCATTCCTTTACATAAATATGTCACAGCTTTTAAAAATGTGTTTTAATGGTGGTGGACATTTGGATTGTTACAGTGTTTGGTTATTGTGAAAAACTGCTTTTATGAATATTCTTGTACTTTCCTATATCATAGGCTGAATTGTATGTCCATCCCCCAGTACCTCAGAATGTGACGTTATTGGGAAATAGGGTCATTGCATATGTAGTTAACCAAGATGAGGTCATGCTAATCTTAATTAGGCTGGACCCCTAATCCAGTATGACTGATGTCCTTATAAAAAAGAAGGCCATGGGAAGAGACAACAGGAGAACACCATGTGAAGATGAAGGACTGGAGTGATCCATCTAACAAGCCTTGGAATTCCAGAAATTATCAGCGAATCACCAGAAGCTAGGAAGAAGCAAGGAAAAATTTCCCTTTTCAGGAGGAGCATGGCCCAACTGACAACCTTGATTTTGGACTTCTAGCCTTCAGAACTTTGAGACAATAAATGTCTATTGCTTTAAGCCACCAGTTTGTGGTACTTTGTTTTGGGAGCCCTAGGAAACCAGGGTACATGTGTTCGTGTTACTGTCTTACTCACATTGCTGGGTCACAAGTATGCCTTTATACTACTTCCATTGATAATGCTAAACTATTTTTCAGAGTTGCTCTATCAGTTTATACTCTAATCAGCAGTTTATGAAACTTCCTGTTGTTCCCCATCTTTGTTGGCCCTTGATACTATCAATTAAAGAAAAATGTGGTTATTCTGATGGGTGTACAGTGATACCTTATTGAAGCTGAAATTTGTATTTCCTGGTATTGATGACATTAAGCATCCTTTCATGATTATTGGCTATTTGAATACCTGTTTTTGTGAAGTGTGTCTTTTGCACATTTTTCTGGGTGTTCTTGTTTTTTTTTTTTTCCCTTCGTCATACAGAGTCTTAATAGTTCTTGGTATGTTTTGGTTAAGAGTCTTTTGTCCCTTATATGTATTGTGTTTAAATGTATCTTTTCCATTCTGGCTTGCCTTTTTATTGATCGTAGCCTAAAAATGAGTAGAAGTTCTTAATTTTAATGTAGCTCAGTTTATCAATCTTTTCTTTTTGTGTCTTATTTGAGGTTTTTCTCTTCATTGAGTTTATGAAGATGTGCTCCTATGTCTATTTAGAAGCCCCATTATTATACATTTCACATTCAGGAATGTGATCCATTTGGTGGGGATTGACCTATAGATCAATTTGGGGAGAACTGACATTTTAGCAATATCACATCTTCAGAACCACAGACATGCTATATTTCTCCATTTATTTAGGTTTTCTTTAATTTCAGAGTTTTGAGAATACAGGTCTTGTACATTTTGTTAAATTTATCCTGAGGGATGCCTGGGTGGCTCAGTTGGTTAAGCATCTGCTTTTGGCTCAGGTCAGGATCCCAGGTCCTGGGATTGAGTCCTGCATCGGGCTCCTTACTTGGCAGGGAGCCTGCTTCTCTTCTTCCTTTGCCTGCAGCTCTCCCTGCTTGTGTGCGCTCTCTGTCTCTCTCTGACAAATAAAATCTTTAAAAAATAATAAATTTATTCTGAGACATGTTTTTTTGATACTGTTATAAAAGATTTTTAAAACTTTGTTTTTTTTATTATAATATTTTTTTATTGTATTATGTTAGTCACCATACAGTACATCCCTGGTTTCTGTTGTAAAGTTCCATGATTCATTAGTTGCGTATAACACGCAGTGCACCATGCAATACGTGCCCTCCTTACTACCCATCACCAGCCTATCCCATTCCCCCACCCCCCTCCCCTCTGAAGCCCGCAGTTTGTTTCTCAGAGTCCATAGTCTCTCATGCTTCATTCCCCCTTCTGATTACCCCCCTTTCTTTATCCCTTTCTTCTCCTACCGATCTTCCTAGTTCTTATGATCCATAGATGAGAGAAACCACATGATAATTGTCTTAATTTACATTTTATCTTGGTATATAGACATATAGTTGTGTTTTTTTGTATATTTGACCTTGTAGCCTGTTACTTTGCTAAATTGAATTTTTAGTTCTGGTAGGTTTTTTTGTACATTGCTTAGGATTTTCTACATCCATAATGTCACCTGGGAATAAAAAGAGTTTTATTTCCTTTCAGTCTTATACCTTTTAAAAAAATTGTGGTAAAATAGAAATAACAGAATTTATCATTTTAGCCATTTTTAAGTATGTAGTTGAGATGCATTAAGTACATTCATGTTATTATGCAACTGTCACCATCCATCTCCAGAACTTTTTCATCATCCCAAACTGAAACTCCATACTCATTAAACAGTGACTCCTCTTTGCCCCTTCCCCAGACCCTGCTAACCAGCGTTACTATGTCATTATGGATTTGGCTATTCTAGGTGCCTCATACAAATGGAATCATACAATATTTGTCTATTTGTGTCTGGTTTATTTTAGTTAAGGTGTTCAGGGTTCATCTATATTCAAGTAAGTGTCAGAATTTTGTTTTTAAGGCTAAGTAATACTCCATTGTATGTATGTATGTGTGTATTCACACACATTCTGTTCATTCAGTCAGTGGACATTTGAGTTTCCGCATTTTGACTATTGTGAATAATGCTGCTATAGACGTTTATGTACAAATATGTTTGAGTTCCTGCTTTCAGTTCTTTTGAGTGTGCACCCAAAAATGGTAATTGTGTTTTCTTGAGGAACTGCCATACTGTTTTCCGTGGCAGCTGCATCGTTTTACATTCCAGCCAACCATGTACAAGGGTTCCGTTTTCTCCACATCCTCACCAACACTTGTTGGTTATTGGGAGTTTTTTTGTTTTGTTTTTGGTTTTGTTTTTTTGAAATTAGCCATCCTAATGGATGTGAAGTGGTATCTCATTGTGGGTTTGGTTTGCATTTACCTCATACAGTTCTGACATCAATTCCAATGTATGTATTTTTTCCACACCACCAAGCAATTCTCTGAGACACCAGCTGGGTGTCCTACAGTTCATCTCAGTTCTGACACCATCTACTTGGAGACAGTGTCATATCCACAGGTTAAGGGCTCAGTCTACAAGACTACCCACTTTGGATGCCAATTACAAGTCCAGGTTTTCTCCTGGGTCTCTTGACTGCTTGGCTATAAGAGGTGCCCATGACCTCCTCTTCCAGTTAGATTAATTTGCTAGAGTGGCTCACAGAGCTCAGAGAAACAATTTACTTACTAGATTACCAGTTTTTTATGAAAGTTGATAATATAATTCAGGAACAGCCAGTTGGAAGAGATGTGTAGGGCAAGGTATGTGGGAAGGGGTACAGAGCTGCTTTCTATGACCTTCCTGGATGTGCTACTCTTCCCAAATCATCACGTGTTCACCAACTCAGAAGCTCCTTGAACCCTGTCCGTTTGGGCTTTTATGAAGGCTTCTTTACATTGAGATGATTGGTTAAGTCATTGGCTATTAGCGATTGAACTTTCTCCATCCCTTTTACTCTTGAGGTGGGGTGGGGGTGGGACTGAAAAATCCCAACCCTCTAGCCACATGGTTGGTTCTTCAGGTGACCAGCCCTCAACCTCAGGTGACCTCAGGGCATTCCAGAAGTCACCTCATAACATAAAAGGCACCTTTATGGCTCTCCTCACTTAGGAAATCCCAAGGTTTTTAAGAGCTCTGTGCCAGGAAGGGCATGAAAAAATATATTTCTTATTTAGAATCACAGTATTCCACCCATCTAATGATTAGGGATGTTGAGCTTCTTTTCATGTACCATTTGTGTATCTTTTTTTTAATTGAAGTATTTTATTAAAAATAATCTCACAAAATTATAGGGTAACTATATTTTCCAGGAAATGTTTCAAGTTATTTGCACATTTTTTAATTAGGTTTTTTGTTGTTGAGTTTTAGGAGTTCTTTATGTATTCTGGGTATTAATCCTTTGACAGATACATGATTTGTAAATATTTTCTATTCTGTGGGATGCTTTTCACCTTGTTGATAGTATTCTTTGATGTATAAAAGTTTTTAATTTTGATGAAGTCTAGTTTATTCTTTCGTTACCTGTGATTTTTGTGACCAACTAACATGAGTTTGCTCTTTGGTGAGTTACAGATAAAGATTACACTGGTGGAGTTGTCACACAAAGGAAACTTTGTATGTAACATATAAGGTGATCACAGGGAATAACTTCCCAGGGGGGTGAGTGTGTTTCTTTTATTTAGAGTTAGGATGAATAGGAAGGTGAGCTTTGTTATTGCATGGAGAGGTGGACATAGGTTGTACAGGCTGCTTCAAAGACATGCCTATACATGTATCCTGTGTTATGTTAATGAAGCTTGTGCTCCTCCTCGGGTGGAGTTTAATGGTATAATGAGGTAGAGGTAACTGTCAGACACTCTATGGTCCACCTGCTCTGGTATGGTCAGTCTCAAACTGGTTAGGCCTGTGGAGCTCTTCCTGTTGTTTATCTCTAAAAGATAAACTTAACATTCCTGTGAAGAAGAAGGGATGTCAGTAGGGGTCTTACTGGTGGCAAGTTTTAACCTCATTACCCCTATGGGGCACAGTTCTAATTTTGGTGTCATTTTGAAGAAATCATTGCCAAATCCAGTGTCATTAAGTATTTTCCCCTGCATTTTCTTCTAAGTATTTCATACTTCAAGTTCTTAAGTTTAGGCCTGTGATCCATTTTGAGTAACTTTTTATATTTGATGTTAGGTAAGGGTCTACAACTTGATTCATTTGCATGTGGATATACAGTTGAAAAGACTCATTTCCCCATTGAATAGTAGTGGCACTCTTGTTGAAAATCATTTAACTACATATATGAAGGCTTATGTGAAGGTCTGGGCTCCCTATTCCATTGATCTGTATGTTTATTTTTATGCCAGTCACACACTTGATTACTATAGCTTTGTAGTAAGTTTTGAATTTATAACTGGACTAATGAGAGTTCGCTCCTTGGTGAGTTTCAAATAGATATTGCACCAGGTAGAGTTGTCACATAAAGTAATCTTTATTTGCAGCAAATGAGATCATGGGGAATAATTTCCAAAGCTGTGACTCCCCGAGCAGAGGGTGAGCAGGGTTTTTTAAAATTTACGGTTTAGGATGAATATTCAGAAAGGGGAACTTTGTCGTGGCATGTAAAGGCAGGTGTAAAGTTGCGCAGGCTTACTTAGAAAACATGACTCTACGCATCATATGTTACGTTACCGAAGCTTGTGTTCCTCTTAGGGTGGAGACTTTTTTTTTTTTTTAAGATTTTATCTTTTTCTTTTTTTTTTTTTTAAGATTTTTATTTACTTATTCGACAGAGAGAGACAGCCAGCCAGAGAGGGAACACAAGCAGGGGAGTGGGAGAGGAAGAAGCAGGCTTCCAGCAGAGGAGCCTGATATGGGGCTCGATCCCATAACGCCGGTATCACGCCCTGAGCCGAAGGCAGACGCTTAACGACTGAGTCACCCAGGCGCCCCGAGACTTTTAACATAAGGAAGCAGAGGAACTGGAACCCTTCTTGGCTCATCTGTGCAGGCATTGATGTAATGGCTGAGCTTAAGCTGGTTTAGTTTGGCTTAGGTTACATAGTTCTTGGTTTGCTAGTAGGCAGTCTGTTCTGTGGTCTAAGACTATTCAGGATAAGGAATGTAGGCCTTGCTAGTTCATAAGCTGGAACCATATTAGTTGACCTTGAGTCCAGGCTACTGCAGGGAAGGCTGGTGTATTTGGTAGTGGGGTCTGAAAAGAAACAGTAGCTAGCTGATTAGGGCGAAACATTTCTCTGAAAAATAAGCTTTAAGTTTTCTTCTAATTTTTACCTCATTAACCCTGTGGGGCACAATTCAAAATCAGGAGTATGAGGCCTCAGAACTGTTCTTCAAAGATTGTTTTGGCTATTTGGGATCTCTTGAGATTCCGTGTGAATTTTAGAGTTTATAGTTTTATACTGCCTATATTCTGTGATCTTTTAATGTCTGCAGGATCTGCGGTGGTCCCCGTTTTTCCATTCTTGATAGTTATCATTTATCTTTTCTGTCTCTTTTTCTTGACCAGTGTTGCTAATATTCCATTCATTTTATTAACCTTTTCAAAGAACCATTGTTACCGAAACCCAGATTCGGCTGCCTGTTGCTGAAAAGTCCAATACTGAAGAGACAAGTTTCGACTGGAAAGGAATATGAGCTTTGTTCAGGAGGCTGGCCACATGGGGAGAAGGTGGACTCTTGTCCAAAGGCCAGCTCCAAGGTTTCTGCCAAGCCCAAGGATTATTAAAGGGGTTTAGGGCAGTGCAAGGGTCTATAACATTCCTTGATTACATGCAGATTTAATGGCGCCAGCTACAGACGTTATCTCGGTGCTTGGAGATTGTGCAGAGGGGTCTGGTTCCTTGGTACCCGGGGGTCTTGCAAGGGGGTCTGGTTTCTGTTTTGTGAGTACAGAAGTCCTCTGCTTTTTCTGGGAAAGGATGCGTGATCTATAGATATACAAAGAAAGTTTAGTTAATCACTTGGGCTAAGGGTATCTGTTAAACTTTAAAGACTGCTATAGATTTTCCAGAGTGGCCAAGGTGACTTCACCATGGTTTTGTTGATTTCTCTGTTGTGTTTTTTTTTTTTTTTTTTTACTCAGTGAATCATGGTTGTTCATATTTGTAATTGCAGATCTATATCAAACAATATATTTACTCGGGTTAAACTTCTGTTTAATATGTGTGTGTCAGTGAATGAGGTTTTTCCTCTGGTGATTTGGGGGTAGGATGGGATGTTTAGGTACTAAGTCTTCTGGGTGTGATAATTTCCCCATCTCTCTTGGTAGTCAGTCATAGGTTACCTGAGGCACAGATTGCCTTGCCTTCAACACTAGTTACTCCCTAGAAACATTTTCTGCCCTTGCTTTCTGCAGCGTCATAATTTCCTTTATTTATTTATTCATTCATTCATTCATTCATTCATTCATCTGTTTATCCATCTGTCCTTACCTTACTGGCTCTCTGCTTGCTTCATTTCATTTACCTTTGTGAGCTGTTCTTTGTCAGTGTCCCCCACTCTTGGGCCCTTTTCTCTGTTCCCTCTACTTTCCACAGGAAGTCTTAACCCTGCTGTGACTTTAGTTGCCATCTGTGTGCTGGAAACTCATAAATGTATATATCTGGATCAGACTTCTCTGCTGAATTTGTGACCAATTATTTACACCCCCAACCCCAATCAGCGCAGGTGAGGGGAGTAACAAGTAACAAGAATAAAGATCCTGAGGGAGGAGTATGCTTTGGCGTGTTAGTGCATCAGCAAGGAGAACAGCTGTAATGGAATGAAAAAATGGCAGAATATGTAGGAGATAAATCAGAGAGATGAGGAGGGAGAGGCGGGTACTCGTGGCAGGAGGTGTATTGGCTAGGACCTTGTAGAACATTCTGTAGACTTCTGTGAATAAGATGGGAAACCATTGGAGGATTCTGAGCAAAAGTGATGATAGGATATATGATATGATCTGATACGACTTACATTGTAACAATTCATTCTGTCCCTGTGTGGGAGTTGAGTGATGTGGATAAGATGGAAGCAGAAGACAAGCTAGGAGTCTATGGCAGTAATCAAGGTGGGAGATGATGGTAGCTTTGACTAGTCTGATGATAGTGGGGGTGGTGAGAAGTGATCAGATTCTGTATATATTCTGAAGATTGGATTTGCTGACAGATTGGATGTGTGAGGTATGACACAAAGAGGAATCAAGGATGACTGTAAGATTTTTGTTCTGAGCATCTCAAAGGATAGAACTGTTACTCACTGTGATGAGGAAAACTGGCACAAGCAGGTTTAGGGGTGAGGTTGGGAGGGGGAGATAAAGAACTCAGTTTGAACATATTTATTTTGAGATGCCAGTTAGACATTCAAGTGGTAATGCCAAGTAGTCAGAGGCATGAATCTGGATTTTAAAGAAATGCCAGTCTGGATATATATAAATAGATATCTATCTACACACACACACACACACACTCATCAGTGTATCTATGGTCTTTAATACCATGAAAGGGATGCGATCACCAACAGGATGAGTGTAGAAAAGGGGAAAAAATGTCCATTAAAACACTCCAACATTTAGAGTTGGAGCGGATAAGAAAGAATAGCGATGAAGATGAGAAGTAGCAGCTAGTGAGGTGAACCTCTGAAAGCCAAATGAAGAAAGCAATTCGAGGAGGAGGATGTGATCCACTCTGTCAAATGCTGATGATAATTTCCTGCAGATAGTGCACCCTTTGAATGGGATTTGCACATTCTGCCTCCCAGCTTGCTTATTTTTATTTCATGTTCATGTCGCAAATCAAGTGCCTTGTCCTCACAGAAGCCTTTTCTGACTCCCAGACTAGTTTATACATTTTCATAGGCCCTCACTCTCTTTTGGGCGTTCTTCACGTGGTTATACTTAATTATCTGTTTAAAGTCTGGCTCCTCTACTGGGCTTTAACTTCCACCAGCAATGTCAGTCTTATTCACTGCTGTCTCCCCAACATTTCTCATAGGGCCCAACATCAGTAAATATTTATCGAACAAAAGGCTGAACGGATGAACAATCATGTCCATGTGTACTCTGACTGGCATATTTTAGGATGCCTCAGAAAACTCCACTCTAAAAACCGTGGCCGCATCTGTCCTTTGGAATTTGAGCAACACCACTGTCCTTAACATCCTTACTCTAGGACGGATATTTCACAGGTTTTTACCTGTATTTTACATTCACAACATGCTGTCTCCAATGTTGGCACCAACCTTATAAGCTACTCCTAACCGTGTTGCAATCAAGGAAGTAAAATTTGGTGGAGCTGAAAGTGTGTTCCAGGTATTATTGCTTCTAAGTGGCAGAACTTCAGTCTAGGCACTGTCTTCTTGACCTTGCAGATTTTTAAACTCTTACTCTTAGCTTAATGACTAAAAGCAAAGCCTCGTCACTTTTTGCCAGCTGTGTCCTTGACTAAGTTATCCAAACCTTCTGTGTTCGATTTTTCCAACTCTAAAATGGGGATAATAGCAATACCAACCTGTCAAGGTTGTGAAAGTTAAATGAGTTAATTAATATTGTTTTAGATTAGGGGTGCCTGGGTGGCTCACTTGGTTAAGAGGCCGTCTCTTGATTTCATCTCAGGTCATTGTCTCAGGGTCATGAGATTGAGCTCTGTATCCTGTTCCGCTCTCAATGAGGAATCTGCTTGAAATTCTCTCCCTCTCTTTCTGCCTCTCCTCTCCCCACCTCTCTAAAGTAAATAAATCTTTTAAAAAATATTATTTTAGATTAGAACCTGATACTTGGTAAGCACCCCCACAAGGGTGAGCTATTTTCATTATCACTGTTCTTGCTGAGGTAATTCAGCTGTCCTTACTTTTGAGGACCTTTCTGATCTCCTCCCCTCTGCTCCAATAACCATGCTTCCAAGAATTCTGTGCACACTGTCTTCATAGCATTTATCCTGCCAGTGTAATTTTGTATTCTCACATTTATGTACCTAGCTAAGGGGAGGAGAGTCCCCACAATTCTGTAGAGTGTACTTGGCACTACACACACACACACACACACACACACACACACACACACACACAATATGTTTGAAAGGTAATTCATCAGCACCACTACCCAGAAACATCTAACTGGGTGCTAAAGGCAGCTAGGGTCTCCAGGCTTCCTTTTTAGCAGGATAGTAACTATAACATTTGGCCTATATATTATTTGTATTTTAGACTACACTTCTCCTTACCAGATTCCTTTGTAAAATAATTCACTGGAGATTTTTTCATGAAAAAATTACCTGCTTTCATGAAAACCCTGAAAACAGAGAGCAGATTTTCCTTGCTTTCCTTTGACTCCATGACTTTTGCCTTTTTATATCTCTTTATAAAGGATTTTTGTTGGTCTCTTTTCTGGCTATTTTGTGTATTTGTCCCATTCTTTCTTCTGATTTCCTGTACCATTTTTCCTTCAGATATGACAAAGGGAGCCTGTACCATTTAATGTTTTGTCTCCATGATTATGCCACACAGTTATTCCCTTTTGCCTGGTTAGAGGAGGTAGCCACAGTGTTAATATGATGAAAGCATTGGGACACATTTTCAGGGTTTCCTCCTGAGTGCCACCGTACCTTAAATGGAAGGAACTGAGTACTTAACAATGGAAAGGCAAAAAACATTTAATTTCAGAAGTTAACTGGCTATCAATCTTTTAATTAAACATAAAGAACCAAGAAAAATTGCCTTTGATCAGACTTTCTAAATTAGTGAACTGTGGGTCATTGGACAACGATTGGACAATGACCGGGCAGTGGCTTTCCTTTCCAAAGATGTTTTTCTTGGAACCAGTGAATATTTTGTAATCCTGCTATTTCTTTTTTTAAGTTCTAAGGATATTTTCTTGAGTAGGGTCTCTATTAAAAATAGTATTCTGATAAAAGCATAAGCTATAGAGGCAGGGAAAAAGAGTTTGAGTAGAATTACTGTGTCAAGAATTATTAATAGTGGGTGAAGGGGTCTGCCTCTTGGAGCTAGGCCACTGTCTGAGCTTCCTCCATAGCTTGTAAACTCACACTAGGGAGAAGCCCACCCATAGGTGCTGTGGCAGTTTTTCATTGTTGCATACTTCTCCCTTATGACATTTTTCTAATTTGCAGTTATAGTTGAGGATCAAATGATTGACGAGGCTCCTTCTTAAACATATCTTATGTCTTGTCTTGCCTAGACCACAGAAGATGCCATCTTTTACTTGTCCAATATCAGCTATATCCCTCCCAAAGTTGTAGTTGGTTCCCCAAACTTGGTACCATGAACATATCTCAATTATGGCATTGTGTTGTTTAAGATGGGGAATTGTTTCTACATTGTCACACTGCACTCTCCCACACAAAATATTTGAAGGCGGGAATGTTTTATATGTTATAAACCTTGTATACCACAATGGCCAAAATGATCTCCTTGCATATTAATTGTTTTATAGCAGCTCGGAGGCATTCCTTGCTGTTTGGCCAAAATATATTGACAGACGTTGTTTATTGTGACTCTTGCACATTTTGGGTTAACAGTAGGCACTGTTACCACAAGGCATCCTCAGGGCATCACCTTGAGCTTCCACTGCACCACTTAAGAAGGTCACAGTCACTGATATGTACTCTACAGAGCTTTCTGGGAGAAGCAAACTTATATTTTATACAGCAAGGCCCAAAAGCAAAGACCGCCCAAGTTTTCAGTTTACAATTGGAGCCGCAGCAAGGATCCTTTCTGCACCGACGTTCTGACCCGCAGTTAGACTCTTCATCATCTTCCACTACCTTGTGACTGCATTGTTCCAATGGGATAACATTTCAAGAAGCAGGTGTATCCGTCAGATAGACTCGCCTGTGGTTAATGAGGTTAAAATAACTTCCATAATTGCAGTTGCTAAAAGCACTGGTGTTGTATTATGGGCACTCACAATGCAGTGTTTTTTCCTGCATAAACCAAATTCCTTTACATGAGACATAGCAAGATTATGGCCCAGTTGGTGAGCAAATGACTATTATAAAATGGAAGCGATCCTCTTTGAAGAATTTACAAACTGCTGGCCCCAAATGACAGTAGCATACTCCTGAGATCTAAACCAATCCAAATATATTAGAAAAATCCTAGGCCACAAAAAGATGCCCAGAATCATGTGGCAAAGGAGGATAAAGATGAACACTTTTCCAGTCACTGAAACTGTCAAGGAGTTGACTTGTTCGACATTGATAAATTTGCCTGGTTCCAAATCTCAACCCCAATTAAAGAAACGTGAAGGCCTACATGTGGACAGATGGGAATCTGCTAAATTGATCACATTTAACATATCTTCTGTTGCCTTTGAGACATTTCTGTTCGAGTAATTGAAACTACGGTTGTCCACCACTATAACCGACCCCACAAAGCGCCAGTGTGGGTCTATCAGCCGTGGGAACTTTGGGGCAGTTGTGAATTCTCTGCCTTGAATGCCAGCTTCTGATGTTGTCATCTCGGTAAGCTGTATTTCATGGCTATGAATTGAATCTCATTGCTACCTGTCATATACAATTAGCTTTCAAATGTGGTAGAGTGCCTTATGGTCATTTATCTATCGAAATCCCTCGCAAGGTCCCTAAACAGGTCCTGAGGACAGTCAGGGAGCTCCTCCAGGGGGCTCCTCAACATAACCATGATGGCAGCAGTCATCCTGGATAAAGAACTGATCTGTGTGGAGGGCGCACAGCTCTGTGTGGGGGAATACTGGTAGGTTCTGGAAACCAAGTGCTTCTTAGGCTATAGACAAAGGACAAGGGTATGAACCTCCAAGAGCAGGCTGTAGGTGATCCCCTAAGGGACAGGTGGAAGGATCAGCCAGTGCTGCAGGCTCAGGATCCTTCTGCTGAATTACCACTCGGGCTGGGCCCAAGCATGTTGGATTTCTTCTAAAAAGACTAAGAGAGTGTTGCTGCTTTTTGTTAAACTCTTAGGGTAAATATTAAATAGGGTGTGTGTGTGTGAGAGAGAGAGAGTGAATTCTCTAATACAGTGTATTTTTTTCACCTCGTTACTTTTATTTTTATTTTTTAATTTTTTAAAAGATTTTATTTATTTATTTGAGAGAGAGCACAATCAGGGAGAGCAGCAGAGGAAGAGGGAAAAGCAGACTCCCTGCTGAGCGGGGAGCCTGATGTGGGGCTTGATCCCAGGACCCCAAGATCACGACCTGAGCCGAAGGTAGATGCTTAACCAACAGAGCCACCCAGGCACCCATCACCTTGTTACTTTTCAATTTTATTTAAAAAAACCCAACAGTTTTATTGCGGTTTATCTGACCTACAACAGACTGCACATATATAACTTGTGTGTTTAAGTGTTAACAAGTGTATACACTTGTGAAATCATCACCACAATCAATATAGTGAACATATGTGCCACCCCCAAAAGTTTCCTTCTGTCCCTCAGTAATTCTTCCTTTTGGGATACTATTGATCTGCTCTTGCCAGTATAGGTTAGTTAATATAAAACTCGTCTAGAGTTTTATGTTAATGGAGGTAGGCAGTATGTACTCTTTTCTTGGCTTCTTTGACTCAGACTGATGACTTTGGGAATTATCTATGTGTTTGTGCACATTAATAGTTCACTCCTTTTTATTGTCACATAGTATTCCATTGTATGTATATACCATAATTTGCTTATCCATTCCCCTGTTAATGAACATTTGGTTTGTCCCAGTTTGGAACTATCACAAACGAAGCTGCTGTGAACCTTCATGCACAAATCTTTGTGTGGGCCTGAGCTTTCTTTCTCTTGGGTAAAAACTTAATGAGTAGAATGACTGGATCATATAATAAGTGGATGTTTAACTTTTTAAGAAACTGCCGGACTGTTTTCCAAAGTGGTTGTACCATTTTACTTTTCCATCAGCAGTGTTTAAGATTTCCAGTCCCTCTATCCTTGCCATCAGTTGGCATGGCCAGTATTTTTTATTTTGACCATTCAAATAAGTATATAATAATAGCACATTGTGGCTTTACTTTGCATTTTTCTTACGACTAGTGATGTTGAGCGTCTTCTCCTGTGCTGCTAATTGTCTTTGTATCTTCTTTAAGTGTATTTTCAGATTTTTTTGTCCATTTCTTGAGGGGCTGTTTCTTACTGAGTTTTGAAGTTCTTATATATTCTGAATAGTCCTTTTGCACATATATACTTTGCAAACATTTTATTCCAGTCTGTGCCTTGTCTCTTCATTCTCTTAAAGTTTATTGAAGAGAATTTTGTAGTTTTGATGAAGTTCAATTTATTTTGTTATTTTTATGAATATTGTGTATTCTCCACCATATCTAATAAATCTTGGCTTAACCTTTGGTTTAAAAGATTTCCTCTATGCTTTCTTCTAGAAGTTTTATAGTTTTGTTTTACATGCTACATGCTAGTCCATGATCCATTTTGGATTACCTTTTATGTGGTGCAAGGTATTGAATGAAGTACTTCTTTTGTTTTTCATTCAGTTGTCCCAGCACCATTGGTTAAAAAGACTGTCCTTTCTTCAGGGATTTGCCTTTGCACTTTTGTCAAATATCAGTTGTCCATATTTGTGTGGGTCTATTTCTCTTCTCTCTGTCCTGGTCTGTTGATCTGTTTGCCTGTTGTTACACAAATACCCCACTATCTTGAGTGTTGTTCCTTTATAATAAGTTTTGAAATCAGGTAGTGGTAGTCCTCCAGCTTCTTTTTCAAAGTTAGTTTGGCTATTTTAGATCCTTTGCATTTTTAGGTAAATTTTAGAATAAGCATGTCAAGGTCTGCTGGAAAAATGTTGGATTTTATTGATCATTTTGGAGAAAATTGACATCTTGATGTTAATTATTCAGATCAGTGAATAAGGTCTCTCCACTTTTTTAAGCTATTGTTAATTTCTCTCAGTGATATTTTGTAGTTTTCAGTTATAGATCTTTCACGACTTTTGTCAGAATTATTGCGAAGTACTAAATATGCATTGTTGCTGTGTAATAGTATTCTTTAATAAATATCACTTCCAACTGCTCATTGTTAGTATATAAAAATAAAATGGTTGTATATTCATCTTGTATCCTTTGAGCTTGCTAAGCTAATTTATTAGTTCTAGTAGCTGTTTTTTTTGTAAATTCCCTCAGATTTCTACATAAAGATCTAGAAGTCTCATCTATAAATAAAGATAATTTTAGATCTTCCTTTCTAATCCGGATGCCATGTATTTCTCTTTTTTACCTGATTGCACTGGCCAAAATCTTTAGTAGTGTGGTGTTGAATAGAAGTTGTGAGAGTAGGGGCGCCTGGGTGGCACAGCGGTTAAGCGTCTGCCTTCGGCTCAGGGCGTGATCCTGGCGTTATGGGATCGAGCCCCACGTCAGGCTCTTCCACTATGAGCCTGCTTCTTCCTCTCCCACTCCCCCTGCTTGTGTTCCCTCTCTCGCTGGCTGTCTCTATCTCTGTCGAATAAATAAATAAAATCTTAAAAAAAAAAAAAAGAAGTTGTGAGAGTAGACATTCTTTTCTTGTTCCTGATCTTGGGGTGGGGGAAGATACTTTGTCTTTTACCATTAAAAGCTACCATTAGCTCTAGATTTTTTTCCATAGATTCCCTTATCATGTTGAAAAGTTATTTCTATTGCCAGTTTTTTTAAAGTTATTAGGAATGGATATTGGATTTTGTCAAATGACTTTCCTGATCTTTTGATGTGATCATATGATGATTCATTTTTGGTTTGTTAATATGGTAACTTACACTGAATTTCAAATCAATCCTGTATTCATAGGAAAAACTTCATTTCGTCATGATATATTATACTTGAATTCAGTTGCTAAACTTTTCTTAGGATTTTGCCATCTATGTTCATGAGGGACATTGGTCTGAATTTTTTTTTTAGTAATGTTTTTATGTAGTTTTCACATGAGGGTAATGCTGGCTATGAGGAACAACTTGGGACATATTCCCTCCTTTTCAATTTTCTTGGAGTTTGTATAGAATTATCTTTTCTTCCTTATATTTTTGGTAGTATTCAGAAGTGAAATCAGTGTGGCCCTGGAGTTTTCTTTGTGGGAAAGTTTTAAATTATAAATTCAATTTCTTTAAAAGATACAGGGCTATTTAGACTATTCATTTCTTGTATAAACTTTGATAGTTTGTGTCTTTCAAGAAATGCGTCCATTTCATCCCTAAGTTGTCTAATTTATACACATGAAGTTGTTTGGGGCTCCTGGGTGACTTAGTTGGTTGAGCATCCAACTCTTGATTTTGGCTCAGGTCATGATCCTCAGGGTCATGGGATTGAGCCCCCCCGCCCCCATCATGCTGTGCACTCGGTGGGGAATCTGCTGGAGATTCTCTCTCTCCCTTGCTCTCTGCCCCTTTCCTGCCCTCTTGTTCTCTCGCTCTCTAAAATAATAAATCTTTTTAAAAAACAGACAAACTTGTTTATAATTATCACTTATTATCCTTTCAGTAACCATAGAATCTGTGGCATTGTCCTTTAAGCATTCTTCATATTGGTAATTTTTTTCTTTTTTTTCTTTTTTTTTTTTTTCCCCTGATCAGTATGATGAGAGGTAGGTGAATACTATTGCTTTTCTCACAAAGTCAGCTTTGGTTTTCCTCTCATTTTTTTTGTTTGTTTTCTATTTCATTGATTTAGATTCTGATCTTTATTTTCTGTCATCTGTTTACTTTCGGTTTGACTTTTTCTAATTTTTTGAGGTGGAAGTTGAAATAATCAATTTAAGATCTTTATTACTTCTTTTTTGAGATATAATTGACATATTGCATTAGTTGGAAGTGTAGAACATAATAAATTGATATATGCATATGTTGTAAAATAATTACTACAATAAGTTTTGTTAGCCTCCTTCATAGCACATAGTTAGAAATGTTTTTTCTTGTGACGAGAACTTTTAAGATATACCCTTTTAGCAACTTTCAAATGTGCAGCACAGCATTGTTAACTACAGCTACTATCCTGTACATTACATCCCCAGGACTATTTTGTCTTGTAACGGGAAGTTTATACCTTTTGATCTTTACCCATTTCACCCACCCCCACCAATCTGTTCTCTGTATCAATGAGTTTCTTTTAGATCCACATATAAGTGAGATCATACTGTATTTATCTTTCTCTGTCTGACTTACCCCGGAATAAATCTCACTTGATAATGATGTATTAACCTTTTAATGTCTTGTTGAATTCAGTTTGCTAATATTTTGTTGAGTACTTTTCCGTTTATGTTTATCAGAGATATTGGCCTGTAATTTTCTTTTCTTGTAGTGTCCTTGTTTGGTTATGATACTGGGTAATGCTGGCCTTGTATAATGAGTTTGGAAATGTTCCTTCTCTTCTGTTTTTGGAAGACCTCGAGAAGGGTTGATATTCTTCAAATGTTTGGTAGAATTCACCAGTCAAGGCATTTGGTCCTGGGCTTTTCTTTGTTGGGAGGTTTTTGATTACTGATTCAATCTTCTTACTAGTAATTGGTCTGTTCAGATTTTCTATTTCTTCATGATTCAGTGTTGGCGGGTTGTATATTTCTAGGAATTTACCCATTTCTTTTAGATTTTCCAATTTGTTGGCATATAATTGTTCAATAGTAATCTATTATGATCCTTTGTATTTCTGTGGTGTCAGTTGTAACATCTCCCCTTTCATTTCTAGTTTTACTTATTTGAGTCCTCCTTTTGTTCTTGGTGAGTCTAGCTAAAAGTTTGTTTAAAGTTTTCAAAAAACCAGCTCTTCATTCCATTGATCTTTGCTGTTGTCTTTTTAGTTTGTGTTTCACTTATTTCTGCTCTGGTCTTTGTTATTCCCTTCTTTCTGCTGACTTTGGGCTTAGTTTGTTGTTGTTGTTGTTGTTTCTAGTTCCTTGAGGTGGAAAGTGTGGTTGTTTAACATTTTCCTTGTTTCTTTTTTTAAGTAGGTGCAGGACTTGAACTCACGACTCTGAGATTAAGACCTGAGCTGAGATCAAGAGTTGGATGCTAAACAACTGAGCCACCCAAGCACTGATTTCTTCTTGTTTCTTAATGCAGGCTTTTATTGCTATGACCCTCCATCTTAGAACTGCTTTTGCAGCATCCCATATGTTTTGGCGTGTTTTATTTCCATTTTCATTAGTCTCAAGATATTTTTTTTATTTCTCGTTGGATTTCTTCTTTGACTCATTGGTTGTTCAGTAGCATGTTGTTTAATCTCCACATATTTGTGATTTTTCTACTTTTCTTCTTGTAATTGATTTCTGCTTTCATACAGCAGTGGTTGGAAAAGATGGTTGGTATGATTGCAATCTTAAATTTATTAAGACTGATATTTTGTGCCTAACATATGATTTATCCTGGAGAATGTTACATGTGCTCTGAGAAGAATGTGTGTTCTGTTGCTTTTGGAGGAATGTTCTGTTACTGCCTGTTAAACCCATCTGCTCTGATGGTAGTTTCAGCCCGATGTTTCTTAATGATCTTCTGTCTTAGTGATCTATCCATTTATGGAAGTGTGGTCTTGAAGTCCCCCACTATTACTGTATTGCTTTCTGTTTTTCTTTCTTTCTTTCTTTTTTTATTATTTATGTTAGTCACCATACAGTACATCATTAGTTTTTGATGTAGTGTTCCATAATTCACTGTTTGCGTATAACACCCAGTGCTTATTACAACATGTGCCCTCCTTAATATCCATCACTGGGCTAACCCATCCCCCCATCCCCCTCCCCTCTGAAACCCTCAGACTGTTTCTCGGAGTCCATAATCTCTCATGGTTCATCGCCTCCTCTGATTTCCTCCCCTTCAGTTTTCCCTTCTTTCTCCTAATGTCCTCCATGCTATTCCTTATGTTCCATATATGAGTGAAACCATATGATAATTGTCCTTCTCTACTTGACTTACTTCACGTAGCATAATACCCTCCAGTTCCATCCATGTCGATACAAATGGTGGGTGTTCATCCTTTCTGATGGTTGAGTAATGTTCCATTGTATATATGAACTACATCTTCTTTATGCATTCACCTGTTGAAGGGCATCTTGGCTCTTTCCACAGTTTGGCTGTTGTGTACATTGGTGCTATGAACATTGGGGTGCATATGTCCCTTCTTTTCACTACACCTGTATCTTTGGGGTAAATACCCAGTAGTGCAATTGGTGGGTCATAGGGTATCTCTATTTTTAACTTTTTGAGGAAACTACATACTATTTTCCAAAGTGGCTGTACCAACTTGCATTCCCACCAACAGTGTAAGAGGGTTCCCCTTTCTCCACATCCTTGCCAACATTTGTTGTTTCCTGCCTTGTTAATGTTTGCCATTCAAACTGGTGTAAGGTGGTATCTCATTGTAGTTTTGATTTGAATTTCCCTGATGGCTAATGGTATTGCATACTTTTTCATGTGTCTGTTATCCATTTGTATGTCTTCTTTGGAGAAGTGTCTGTTATGTCTTCTGCCCATTTTCTCACTGGATTATTTGTGTTTTGGGTGTTGACTTTGAGAAGTTCTTTATAGATCTTGGATACCAGCCCTTTATCTGTAATGTCATTTGCAAATATCTTCTCCCATTCCATGAGTTGCATCTTAGTTTTTAGGACTGTTTCCTTTGCTGTGCAGAAGCTTTTTATCTTGATAAAGTCCCAAAAGTTCATTTTTGCTTTTGTTTCCCTGTCGTTTGAAGATGTGTCTTGCAAGAAGTTGCTGTGGCCAGTGTCAAAGAGGTTACTGCCTATGTATCCCTCTGGGATTTTAACGGATTCCTGTCTTACATTGAGGCCTTTCATCCATTTAGAGTTTATCTTTGTGTATGGTGTTAGAGAATGGTCCAGGTTCATTCTTCTGCATTCGGCTGTCCAGTTTTCCCAGCACAATTATTGAAGAGACTGTCCTTTTTCCATTGGATATTCTTTACCTGCTTTGTCAACAATTAGTTGACCATAGATTTGAGGGTCCATTTCTGGGTTCTCTATTCTGTTCCATTGATCTGTGTGTCTGTGTTTGTGCCAATACCTTGCTGTCTCAGTGATCACAGCTTTGTAATAAAGAATGAAGTCAGGCAATGTGATGCCCCCAGCTTTGTTTTTCTTTTTCAACATTCCCTTGGTGATTTGGGGTCTTTTCTGGTTCCATACAAATTTTAGGGTTATTTGTTCCAGCTCTTTGAAAAATGCCTATGGTATATTGATAGGGATGGCATTGACAGTGTAGATTACTCTAGGCAGTATAGACATTTTAACAATGTTTTATGCTTCCAATCCATGAGCATGGAATGTTTTTCCATCTTTTTATGTCTTCCTCAATTTCTTTCATAAGTGTTCTGTAGTAGTTTGGCTCTTTCTTTTCTTTTTTTTTTTTTTTTAAAGATTTTATTTATTTATTTATTAGACAGAGATAGAGACAGACAGCGAGAGAGGGAACACAAGCAGGGGGAGTGGGAGAGGAAGAAGCAGACTCATAGCGGAGGAGTCTGACGTGGGGCTCGATCCCATAACGCCGGGATCACGCCCTGAGCCGAAGGCAGACACTTAACCGCTGTGCCACCCAGGCGCCCCTTGGCTCTTTCTTATCAAGGTAAACATACACTGGACTATACACTCCGCGATCCCACTTCTAAATGTTTCTCCAAGTGCATGGAGAACATAGGTCCATACAAAGACCTGTATGCAGATGCTCACAGCAGCTTTGTTCGTAATAGCCCCAAACTGGAAACAACCCAAATGCGCATCAACGGTGAATGAGTCAACAAACAGTGGTCTAGCCACACAATGGACTGCTACTCAGCAATAAGGAGGAGCCAGTTACTCATGCAACAACGTGCATGGATCTCAAGATTATGCTGAGTGAAAGAAGTCAGACCCATAGACCGCAAGACTGTCTGACTCTATTTAATGTGACGATTAGAAAAGGCAAAACAATGGGGACAGAGAACAGATTGGTGGCTGCCAGGGGCTGGAGGGAGGGCACTGTCTGCAAAGGGGCACAGTGTTGGGCTACTGACCACCTTGTGCTAGGGATTATCTTTTCTTCACATTCCTCTGGGAAAGAGAGAGTCCTCCTTGCCAGCTGAGTGTTGACTGAGCATGGCCCCAAGCCCATCTTTGCTGTTTTGTCAGATCACTGTCAGCACCACTGTGTTTGGAGAAGTAGATGTCAGGACAGGATTAGACCTTCAGGAGGTTCATGGAAGAAACATCTCTAAAGATAAAGGGATAGGAGTACGAGGACACCAAGAGAGCCTTTGGGCCACAATACCTCTCCTGCTTGAGGAGAGAGGAAAGGTAGGATCGCATTGGAAGAGCCTCAGACATCAGAGTAGGTGTGAATCCCGTTCATCCAGGCCAGCGGGGAGCCCCTGAGGCAGAGTGACCCTTTACAGCCTCCTACTTTGGGCAGCAGTGGCCCTGTTTGTGCCGCAGTGCTCAGACATTGGCTGGAGCTTCCCAAGAGGACCATGGCCTGGGGCAAATTTCCCACAGCCACAAAGGGAAGACAACTGGAGACTGTTGATCAGCTGTGCTGCCTGTAGTAGACTACTCCCCTGAAGGGTGACCTGATGAGGTCACAGAACAAGCAACTGCCATAACCAGGAAGGTTTTCTCAGGGACCACACAAAGATCTGCAATGGGAAGAAACATGGCCCACCATTCTCAAGTCCTTCAGGTAAACATGATCTCTGTTACTGCCTTACTTGCATATTGCTCCTGTGTTGGTGGAGGCGGCAGTTGGAGGGGCTTTTACTTGACCTTTGCTGCTATGGCGAGCCCGCCTCCCTCTGTCAGGGAATCCGTGAGAGCATTCTGCCAGCTGCTAAGTAGATCTGCTGCGTTTTCAGCGAAGAGCTGGGAAGAGGACAACACGCACGGCATAGGTCGTGAGGAGGACCTGTGCCAGCAATCAGTTTGTTACTTTGCCTCCGTCTGCCCCCACGCTAATGGACCTTCACCATCACATTTGTCTGCCTCGTGATCAGTGGCAGCTCAGACCCTGTATCTGAGAACTGCTGGTAAGATCTGAGTAGTTCCCTTGCTCCAGGATCTGAGTATCATTTGAGGAAGGAGTGAGGGAATGGGTTCTATGAATAGGTGCATGGTTGCCTTCAGAGTCTCTGCTTGAGGTGCTCGTGCTTCCACTTCAGTCAATGGGTCCGGGTCTGAGAACTGGTCCAGGTCTGGCAACTGGGTGAGGGGGTCACGGTTTTCCATTGCGGTCGCTATCATCTTGGTTAGCGGATGGTTCTTGAGAGATTTTTGCTCGCACAGATCGTGCTTGCCCTCATGGATTCCCATCTGTCTCGCTTGCAGCAATATCGCGTTCTAGTAGACATCATCCTGTGGCTGAAAGGTTCCTGGGTGGACATTCCAATCTGATCAATGATACATTAGTTACAAACGCTTTGCCTTTGATGTCTCAATGCTGCCCTGTGGCCCCTGCCATTCTGGAATTCTGTCATTTCCAGTGAGAGCCGGAGTCCAGGTCCGTGGCAGTATCAACCCAGTCTTCCAGAAGAGAGCCACTACTGAGCTGCTCAGGGGTGCTGGTGTCCCTTTCCCCAGCTGTTCCTTAACGATTTGGTGATGCCCTCTGGGCCCTCCCAGGAAACATTTCCAGCTGGTGGATTTTCTTGTCTTCCAGTGCTTTGGTGGTGTCATTGCTCACTTTAGCTAAAAGTTGGAACAAATTTCTCAGCATTGTGTGGAAGCTGTCTTGAATATGTGCAGAAGTGAGTCAATTATTTCTCTGGCAATCTATCCCCAAATGAAGGAGAGTATCTTCATTTTGGAGAAAGCTCTGCCATCATTTGAGGGCTACATGGCCTACTGGTCATGTTTCCTTAGCACTTGGAGACCCCTTAGGACCATCCCTAAGATGAACGTGTTCAGGTGAGAGGCCAATTACGCCTGGTATACACAAAAATTATACCACAGAGGTACACAAAATGCCCCCAAAATGTTGATTACCATTTTAAGGTCCTTTCACATGGCACTTAAGTCAATCAGAGAGTATAGTTTGAGAGTACCTCCAGGATGATTTTCTAGTAGCTGATAAGCCCGATGTTTCTCCATTCAGTTCAAATAATTTAATATAGTCCTGTGTTTGCAGGCACTAAAGACAGTTCTCCGATTTGTCCTGTTTGTCTACCCCACCAGTTAGGTGGTATTCCCCCACCTCCAAGAATCAGTGATAGCTATAGAGTGGAGGTGAAGGAGGCATCTGAAGGTGTTTTCAGGTGTTTTGCACGGTGCAGGAATTGGGGCCACTTCTGTTTTTTCCAATAGATTTCTCAGTAAGGTAAGGAAAGGTAAGGTCGTCACATCATGGCCAGAGCTGTCTCGTCGGGGATGGCAGACTCAGTAGCTCGTTGAATTTTAGATGCCTGCAGGAGCTTGGCAGAGCTGCAGTAGGACAATGTCCTTCATGAGGAAGTTTCCAGTGGAAGTTCTGAAAGATAAAAATCTTTAATGTCCCTCTCAGACCCCCTAGGTCTGAGATATTCCCTCCTCAAGTTCCAGGGTTGTTGTTCTCATTTTTTTATTTTTTATTTTTATTTTTTATTGTGTTACGTTAGTCACCATACGGTACATCATTAGTTTTTGATGTAGTGTTCCATGATTCATTGTTTGTGTATAACACCCAGTGCTCCATGCAATATGTGCCCTCCTTAATACCCATCACCTGCCTATCCCAGTTCCCTACCGCCCTCCCCTCTGAAGCCTTCAGTTTGTTTCCCAGAGTCCATAGTCTCTTGTGGTTCATTCCCCCTTCTGTTTACCCCCCCTTCATTCGTCCCTTCCTTCTCCTACCGATATCCCTGCTATTGCTTATGTTCCATAAATTAGTGAAACCATATGATAATTATCTTTCTCTGCTTGACTTATTTCACTTAGCATGATCTCCTCCAGTCCTGTCCATGTTGCTGCAAATGTTGGGTAATCGTTCTTTCTGATGGCTGAGTAATATTCCCCTGTGTATATGGACCACATCTTCTTTATCCATTCGTCTGTTGAAGCGCATCTCGGCTCCTTCCACAATTTAGCTATTGTGTACAATGCTGCTGATGAGGGAACAGAAGGCAAGCTGAGGACAAAGGAGAAACTGACACCCTGCAACCCCAGTGGGATGTATGTGACATTCCTCGGGTACTCCTGGCTGTCCTAAAGGAAAAAGAAATAGTTAACCTATGGAGACCACAATCCTGCAACACTTGAATCTCCCTCAGTTTACAAATGTCTTAGCGATCTACAAGAACAAAGCATTTCTATTAATAACCTAGCTTCCAGAAGGAAATATAGATACAATTAAATGTCCTTATAATCTGCAGCCTCCAGGAAGTTCCCAACTACCTTCATGTTTAATGCCTTACTAGAGGGGTACACAACCTTAACTTGACAATGGCAAGGCCTCCAGTATCCTCTGAGTCTTCTTTAACGTATGAAAGTACTTTCTCAACCTCCCTTTTTCCTTACCTTTCCCCAACCCCATAGTATACAATCAGCCACCCCTCACAACCCCGGGGCAGCAGCTCTTTCTGCCCACGGGTCTTGTCCCCGTGCTTCAATAAACCACCATTTTGCACCAAAGACGTTTCAAGAATTCTTTCTTGGTCGTTGGCTCCGGACTCCACCCCGCCGAACCTCATCTATATCCCACAACCTCATCACTGCTATGAACATTGGGGTGCATATGGCCCTTCTCTTCACTACATCTGTATCTTTGGGGTAAATACCCAGTAGTGCAATTGCTGGGTCATTGGGTAGCTCTATTTTTAACTTTTTGAGGGACCTCCACACTGTTTTCCAAAGTGGCTGTATCAACTTGCATTCCCACAAACAGTGTAAGAGGGATCCCCTTTCTCCACATCCTCTCCAACAATTGTTGTTTCTTGCCTTCTCCATTTTTGCCATTCTAACTGGCGTAAGGTGGTATCTCAAGGTGGTTTTGATTTCAATTTCCCTGATGGCTAATGATTTTGAACATTTTTTCATGTGTCTGTTAGCCATTTATATGTCTTCATTGGAAAAGTGTCTGTTCATATCTTCTGCCCATTTTTTGATTTGATTATTTGTTTCTTGTGTATTGAGTTTGAGAAGTTCTTTATAGATCTTGGATAACAGCCTTTTATCTGTAGTTTCATTTGCAAATATCTTCTCCCATTCTGTGGGTTGCTTCTTTGTTTTGATGACTGTTTCCTTTGCTGTGCAGAAACTTTTTATCTTGATGAAGTCCCAAAAGTTCATTTTTTCTTTTGCTTCCCTTGCCTTTGGAGACGTGTCATGAAAGAAGTTGCTGTGGCCGATGTCAAAGAGGTTACAGCCTATGTTCTCCTCTACGATTTTGATGGATTCCTGTCTCACATCGAGGTCTTCCATCCATCTGGAGTTTATCTTTGTGTATGGTGTGAGAGAGTGGTCAAGTTTCATTCTTTTGTATATAGCTTTTAAATGTGGAACCTAGGGGCGCCTGGGTGGCACAGCGGTTAAGCGCCTGCCTTCGGCTCAGGGCGTGATCCCGGCGTTCTGGGATCGAGCCCCACATCAGGCTCCTCCGCTATGAGCCTGCTTCTTCCTCTCCCATTCCCCCTGCTTGTGTTCCCTCTCTCGCTGGCTGTCTCTATCTCTGTCAAATAAATAAATAAAATCTTTTAAAAAAAATAAATGTGGAACCTAGAACCAGATAAAGTCCTCTAGTAAGTGTTGAGTACAATGGAAAGCTTCCTTTCCAGTGATAAGGTTGTTTTGCATTTTAAGGTTTTTTTCGACATTTGTCACACTCTTGTTATTGGTCATTGAGGTCGTTTTCCATATTTTTAAAAATTCAGTTAGCCAACATATAGTACATCATTAGTTTCAGATGTAGCGTTCAGTTATTTATCAGTTGCATATAATACCCAGAGCTCGGGGCACCTGGGTGGCTCAGTGGTTAAGCATCTGCCTTTGGCTCAGGTATGATGCCAGGATTCTGGGATCGAACCCTGCATCGGGCTCCCTGCTCCGCTGGGAGCCTGCTTCTTCCTCTCCCACTCCCCCTGCTTGTGTTCCCTCTTTCACTGGCTGTCTCTCTCTCTGTCAAATAAATAAAATAAAATCATAAAAAAAAATACCCAGTGCTCATCACATCACATGCCCTCCTTAATGCCCCACCCCATCCCCCCACCCACCTCCCTTCCAGAAACCCTTAGTTTGTTTCCTATAGTGGAGTCTCTCATGGTTTGTCTCCCCCTATGATCCTCCGTGCTGTTTCTTATATTCCACGTATGAGTGAAACCATATGATAATTGTCTTTTTCTGATTGATTTATTTCGCTCAGCATAAGACTGTGTTTTTTTCCTGCCTTTTAGCATGCTTTGTAATTCTTTGTTGAAAACCAGACATGATGTACCTGGGCAATAGATACTGAGGTAGATGGGCCTTTAGTGTTTATTTGACCAGTAGTTCGGCTGTGTTTACTTTTACCTGTAGCTGCAAGTGTCAGAAGTTTCAATTTCCTCTGGTGTCCCTGTTTTTGTCTCCCATATTGTCTTAGGATTTCCTGAGAAACTGCTTCTTAAATAGAGTCTGTGTTTTACAGTTCTTTCAGGTGTAATTCACTTATACAGAAGCCCTTTTGATGTGGTGAAAGGAGTGGGAAGATGGGAAACATTCTTTGGTCTGAGATTAGGTCTCTGTCTAGTAGTGGTCCTGTGTCCCTCGGCTCTGAAGTTCACACTGGCATTTAAGTTCCCCTATCTCCCCATCCCCAAACTGAGGTGACATAGGAGGGCAAGAGGGGGCTGGAGTTGGGTAATTTTACTTCCCTCAGTTGAATAAGGCTTTGGTGAAGTCTTCCCCTTGCTGGTTAGACCTTTGTTTTGAGGACACTCTGGGTGTGTTTCAAGATGGTTACTGTTACCTTCACCATATTTCCAAAAGTCACTTTTCTCGACTCTTCTTGATCAAGCATTTGGTGACTTTTCCCCCCCTGATCTTTACTATGAGTACCTGGTAGGTTTTTTGGAGATTAGATTTATGACAGTATAGAGACTGCCTTTGGAGTGAGTCCCCAAGAGTTTTTAATAATGATGTTAGTCGCCACTCCAGGAATTCACCGAAGTCACCACTGAAGTCTCATTGGCTCCAGCCACTTCTGCTTCAGAGAAGCTCATCCATATCCTCTGTATCAGCCTGCCGCCCCAGTCTGTCCTGCAGTCTCATTTGTCAGATGCACCTAAGAAAGGTCATTGACTTTTTTCAGTTTCTTTAGCCTTTTTATCTTTGTGTAGGTGGGAGTTATGACTTGTAAGCTTTTTACATGCCAGAGCAGAAACCAGAAGTGCATCTGTTGTACAATTTGTATTGTTTTAGATTTGCTTTATGGCTATGAATATCATCAGTTTTGGTAAATGCCCTACATGCATTTGAAAATGCATGTGTATCCTGCAGTGTTCCGACTACAGTGTTCCATATGTATCGATTAGGTCAGTTTGATTAATGTCATTTTAAGTCTATGTCTTATTTTCTACTTGCTTGTTCTGAGTAAATATCTCCAAATATGATCCTGGATTTTTTATTTCTTCTCTTTGACCTCTCAACTCTTGCTTCATATATTTTGAAGCTCTGCTATTAGGTGCTTACGAAATACTATGGAATGATCCTTCTTTTTTTTTTTTAAAGATTTTATTTATTTATTTGACAGAGAGAGAGAGACAGCCAGCGAGAGAGGGAACACAAGCAGGGGGAGTGGGAGAGGAAGAAGCAGGCTCATAGTGGAAGAGCCTGATGTGGGGCTCGATCCCATAACGCCAGGATCATGCCCTGAGCCGAAGGCAGACGCTTAACCGCTGTGCCACCCAGGCGCCCCTGGAATGATCCTTCTTAAATATATTCTTCTTTACCTTGATTAATACCTCTTTATCTTTGTCAATACTTCCCTTGTCATCTTTTTTTAAATTAAAAAAAAAATTTAATTCCGGGGGACCTGGGTGACTCAGTTAAGCTGTCTGACTCGTGATTTTGGCTCAGGTTGTAATCTAAGGCTCGTGAGATCAAGCCCCCGAATCAGGCTCTGTGCTGGGCATGGAGCCTGCTTAAAATTCCCTCTCTCCCCCTCCCTCTGCCCCTCCCCTGCTCTTTCTCAAAAAAAAAAATTTAATTCCAGTATGATTAATGTACAGTATTGTATTAGGTTGAAGTGTACAATATAGTGATCCAACATTTCTATTCACCTTATCTTCTAATATATTTTCATCAGATTTATTTTTGTTAATATATGCACTGTTTACTTTTTCATATCTTAGAGTTCATACGATTTATCTTTTGCTTTCAAACCTTCATAACTAGCTACATAATAGATTTGGTTGTGTTGGGTTGTTTAGTAAAGAAATCACAACTGAAATAGCAGGTGTAAGTATAATTACCCCTGCCTAGTTTAGGAAAATTAGTAGTAACTCTTCAAGATCAAACCACTTGCACATGCAAAACAGGCGAGTTAAATATGGGTGTGATTGGTTATCATTATCCCTGTATCTTTGAACCATTTGATCATGGCACAGATGTCTGTAATTCCCAAACATTCAGTTATTGCTCTTAGGTTACTACTGTTGAAGTTATTGTTGAAGCTTAATTAGTAAGGCTTGATTAGGATATATCTCTGATTTATCACTTTCCAGTCATTTGTATTACCTCAAAAACATTTTGAGAACCCCCTATACCAGAGATTTGGTGAAAAGGTGTATTGTTTTTAGTTTATATTTTTATGTATATTCAATGCCCATATAGATTCACAGGTTCAATAATGTAGAACTATTTTGTTTTTCTATTATTTTTGTTAATTTTGTTAGTTTGGTTTTCCAAGGAATTTTCCCACGTTGCTTAGATTTTCAAATTTACTGTTGAATTTATTCCCATGTTTAAATTTTCATTATTATCTTATAATAGAAACTATTACAGGGGCACCTGGGTGGCTCAGTCAATTAAGCATCCGACTCCTGATTTCAGCTCAGGTCATGCTCTGAGGGTCATGGGGTCAGCAATGCCATGTTGGGGCTCTGCGCTCAGCAGGGAGTCTGCTTCTCTGTCGCTCCTTCTGCCTCTTCCTCTGCCCCTCCTCCCCTTGTTCGTGTGCACACTCACGCTCTTTCTCTCTCCAATGGATAAATAAATCCTTAAAAAAATAAGAATAGAGCTACCCTATGACCCAGCAATTGCACTACTAGGTATTTATCCCAAAGATACAGGTGTAGTGAAAAGAAGGGGTACCTGCACCCCAATGTTCATAGGAGCAATGTCCACAAGAGCCAAACTGTGGAAGGAGCTGAATGCCCTTCAACAGATGAATGGATAAAGAAGATGTGGTCCATATATACAATGGAATATTACTCAACCATCAGAAAGGATGAATACCCATCATTTGTATCGACATGGATGGAACTGGAGGGTATTACGCTAAGTGAAGTAAGTCAAGCAGAGAAAGACAACTATCATATGGTTTCGCTTATATGTGGAACAGAAGGAATAGCATGGACAACATTAGGAGAAGGAAGGGAAAACTGAAGAGGGGGGGAATCAGAGGAGGAGATGAACCGTGAGAGATTATGGACTCTGGGAAACAAACTGAAGGTTTCAGAGGGGTGAGACGTGGGGGGATTGGTTAGCCCAGTGATGGATATTAAGGAGGGCATGTATGGCATGGAGCACTGGGTGTTAACACAAACAGTGAATCATGGAAAAGTACATCAAAAACTTATGATGTATTATATGGTGACTAACATAACATAATAAAATCTTTAAAAATGAAAAAAAATAGAAGCTATTATAGGAATGCTTACTGGCAATTTATGTTTTCTCAATTTAGTTCTTTTTTTTTTTAAAGATTTTATTTATTTATTTGACAGAGATAGAGACAGCCAGCGAGAGAGGGAACACAAACAGGTGGAGTGGGAGGAGCCTGATGTGGGGCTCGATCCCAGAACGCTGGGATCAAGCCCTGAGCTGAAGGCAGACGCTTAACGACTGAGCCACCCAGGCACCCCTTTTTAGTATGTTTTTTATGTTTTATTGTTTTGTACTCCCATCTTTATTTTTAAATTTTACCTACTAGTAAAGTTTAATTAGCTGTTATCTTTCTAGCTATATAAAATATTTTCAGTCTCTCTCCTTTTCTAATATATACCTTGAAATCCAGAAATTTCCATGTAAGCATTCTTTAACTGCATTCTACAAGTTTAATATGTTGTATTTTCATTCAGACCAAAATATTTTTAATTAAACATTTTGGTCGTATTTGAACAATGGCATATTTAAAAGGCCGTTCTTTAATTTTGAAGCAAATTACTATTTTCTAGCTCTTTTTCCTATACAATTTTTAAAAGTTCTGGAGTTAAGGAATATACATTATGCAATTTTTATTTTTCCATTTTGAGACTCCCTTTATGACCATGGATATTATCTACTTTGCTAAATATCTCATGTGCAGTTGAACTTAATAGGTGTTCTGCAATTGTTGACTCTACTGTTTCATGTGTGTCAGGTTAATTTGATTAACCTTGCATATATTTTCTATTTCCTTACTAATTTTTTTGTCTGATTTTTCTCAGTCGCTGAGAGAAGTATGTTAATATCTGCAAGTAGATTTTGGATTTTTGTATTTCTCCTTTTTGATTTCTCAATGTTTTCTTTATATATTTTGAAGCTATTTAATAAATAGATAAAAATCCCTGTTGAATTTTTTTTTTAAGATTTTATTTATCTATTTGAGAGAGAGAGCATGAGCAGGGGCAGGGGGGCCTGGGAGGGGGGCAGAGGGAGAGGAAGAGGGAGAAGCAGATTTCCTGCTGAGCAGGGAGCCCGACTTAGGGCTCGATCCCATGACCCTGGGATCATAAGTGAGCCAAAGGCGACACTTAACCGATTGAGCCACCCAGGTGCCCCATCTCTGTTGAATTTTATCATACTAAATGAATCTTTATCTCTGTAACTACTTTATCTTTTCTACTATTAATGTCGTTTGTTTCCCCCACTTTCTTTTGCCAATATAAGTTAGTAAAATATTATTTTGGAGTAGGCGTTCCTTCCTCTCAGTTCGGTTACTGAATTTGTTTCTCTGGAGCATGTTGAATTAGATTCTGATTTGCATCTAGAGCCAATAAAGGATGGTAGGAGTACGTCTTGAGGAGACTAGGTATCTCCTTGCAGGGTAACTTTCCCAGAAGAGATAATATTGGGGTCTTAAGCTTTAGGTGGCTAAGCTTTTCAGATGGGAGGAGTCTGGCTTCTTCTGGTAAAGGAGACTCAGGGATACTTGGAAGGATCGAGATACTCAAAATCAGTCATGTCTACCTGGAATTTTTCTTTGCAAGTGCCAAGGTTTTTTCCCTTCTCAATCAATGTCCTAACTTTCCCACTAGAGTCCTGGCAAATCTATGTATTCAACTTACATTGTGATTCTGTAACTCCACAAGTAAAGTTTGATTTTTTTTTTTTTTTGTAAGACTGACTCTGTGCCTAAAACAAATGAGGGATTCTTTTAGGTCTACCATTATCAGCTGTCTGAGCTGAGAGTTTAGAGCCTTGAGCTTCACTGTGCAAATTCTGTGGTAGAACAGTCCTTGAGGTACTTAACTGTCATCATCACCCTTGGTCCCCCACACATTTGCTTCAATTGTGCACTTCATCATAATAAACACTGGGTGGTAATTTAATTCATTGTGATGCCACTGCATGCCCATTCCCCATTGGACAGGAGTTCAGCAGTGTGTAAAGCCACGGACCTGCCCATACCAATCCCGGAGTCCCATTTTGTCTGTCTCTCTTAGCAGCACTCTTGGTACTAAGTTCTGTATCTGTCAAGATCTAGTCCAGAAAAGAAAAACCCACCAAGAGTATTTAATATAAAGAAACTCTTGAAAAGATTTTAGAGGACCGAAAAGATGGAAAGAGAACACTGAGGTACATAGAGGTACGAGTTGCAAGAAGAAGCCCTACCCCTAAGATTGGGGGATAAAAGGGAAGAGGCTGGGGTTATCATAACTAGATACTTTCATAATGGGCCTGATAGATCTGGACTGTAGAAGACAGGGCATTGCTCAGGTCATGTTGGTAACGGGAAATCAGAAAAGGGGTTCTGTAGAGATAATAGCTGTACTTCGTGTGAGGAGCTGGTAGTGGTTCCTTAGGAACTTGGAAGAAGGTCCTCCAAAATTGTGACTCAGATATCAGAGAGACAATTGGTACACATGTGGGGCCTGTATCAGGGTTCTTTGTGGTGTGCCTGGAACATCTGAAAAAGGGACACAGCTGGTGTGGGCTGCGCCAGGTACTGGAGAATGGTTCTGAACATCTTGTACTCACACTTCTGAGGAGGGCACACTGTTCATCGGGTACTCATACCTTTGTTAGGTCTTGATGGAGCTGATTCTGGGAATGTGGTAACCAACTCTCACTACCAGAGCAAGGCACCAGAGCTGGGGATTTATGAAAGTAGCAGGCAAATAAGTAATTACAAATCCCTTGTCCTCTTTTTTTGCCTTTTATTCTCTCTTTTGTGTCCTTATTGATAAAACTTAAGAAAGCCAAATAACAATGGAAATATAATGTGCAGATTCCCATCTCCAGCTTCATAGACAAAGTATAAATTTTAGTTTTGGAGTTCAGGAAATAGTTGATAATCAGCATAAGAAGTGTCAGTAGAATGCTGCTGGAGCTTCTATGGTGACAGGTAACAGCAGGTGACACTGATCTGTGTGAAGCTCTCTGATATGTGGTACTGTTGCACCCTGACATTTAGTATTGTTTCAGTTAGTTGTGGCTCACTAAATTGATTTTGTGACCCTGTTTGGTTTGTGACCTAAGTTTGAGAAACAGTGAAATTGAGGCTGTGATTGAGCCTGAGAGGAGACTTGGCAAGATAAGGGTTTTGAGAAATTTGAAATAGTGCTGGAAATAGAAGAGCTAAGAATTCATGCAGAGGAAAATCTCACACTGCTTGAAGTGCTGGTAATGGTAGAAAGGAAGGGCTTTGGAGTGATATCAGTTTACATAATTCATGGTCATGCACTCTTCCCTCAGGGCTTGTTTTTGGAGCCACACAATGGTGACAGACTTGCGTGTCTCAAAGATTCTCAGCAATGAACTTTTCTATTATTACCAGATCATATTTCTGACAAAGCTTAATATAGGTTATTTTCCTCTTTATAATGCTTTATCTTTAATAGTCCTCTTTCAAATCACACTCTCTCATTTTAATATTCCCAGATCTGTTTATCATATACCAAGTATATCATGAAGAGAGAAATGGAGAGGAAATCCAGTAATTAGGATTTCACCTCCACCAGCGATGCTTTCCCTAAGAGGATCCATCTAGTATTCTTGGCTTCCAGTAGCCATCCATTAGTTCCAAAAAAGTATCCAGATGTATACAGGTATTCTCAACATTATAATGCTGAAGATATTTCCCATACTCTATACTACTGATCCCATTTGTGTCCTTATGTAGAATCCTCATGTCACCAGTATGTGTTCAGATGTGTCTCCAAATTTATTTTAATTTTTGCTTTCAAATATTAAACAAATCATTGATACTTTTAACTAAAAGTCAGTGAATAAGCAAAGTTAACTTTTACCTGAGCTAAAAATTTATGTCTTCAACAGGAATGACGTAAGTCCACTTGAATTGTGGCCTTTTGAACATTTTAATGAACTGACTCTAGGTATAAGCTCCTCAATCCAGCCTTCTCCAGAGAATTCAGCTAACTCACCAGCCATGAAAAAATATAGACTAGAATGTATATCTACACATCTGAATCTCTTAGTGATTGAAAACATGGTGCAGCTGGGCTGGGTGGAGCGAAGGCTGCTGCCTGCATGCTGTGTTTGGGGGCATTTGGGCTATTTGCCCTGCCCTGAAATAGCAGCCCATTTCCTGTTTTCCCATCAGTATGGCTGCCTTTCTTTGGATGTCCAGAGTTTTTCTACAGATAAGAATGCATTATAAAATAAAAATTTGGCTTGTTTTGAAGGGGTCTCCTAAAATTAATAAGTCCCTTAAGGAAGGATTACTTTGACTGCTAATGTCAGACAGAATGGGGGCTAGATAGGATGTCTGCACAGGAAAGGAGAGGTGGAATAAACTGAATAAAGGGACAAGAAGAATTGTGGGGTATGGGTGGGTTGTCCACATGCTTGGTGAAGATAGCAGGGTACTGGTAGATTTTTGGGAGGAGGAGCAATCTGGGAGTCAGATGGTCAGTCTTTTTAATATGGAGAATTTCATGCCAATTTACATGTTTAGAAAAGAGTATGTAATTTTTTGTATCCACCATCCAGTTTCAACCGTTATCCATCTACGACACACCTCCTTTATCTCTTCCTCTGGAAACCTGTCCTTCCCCCACCCCCTGCCTATATACATATGTATATGTATATGTATATATGTATGTATGTGTGTATGTATGTGTGTATGTATGTATGTATGTATATGTATATGTATATATGTATATGACAATCTCAGGCATTTTATTAATTCAAGCCACATTCCAACTGAAGAATCACTTTTACCTCCCCTTCTTCTCTCTCTCCCACTCTCCTTACCCCACCAACTCCATCCTAGCTCTTTTTTTTATTTTCACTTTCAGCACTGCAACTCTGATGGTCCACCTCTTCCAGAACACAGATCCATAAAGGTCAGCTCTGCACCCTAAGCAGCTCAGAGGGAGGAGCCAGACCAGCAGTGCCTCACACCCTGCCCTCTTCTGCCCTGGACAGATGGCTCCATAATTACAGCTCCGTAATGGCAGTGAGTGAGGCCCTGGTGCATATCAGGGTCACTCTTCTGCTACTCTGGGTAGGAATGCCTCTGTTCATTTCTGGCCACTCTCAGGCAAGGCCCTCCCAGCACTTCTCCCCAGAATTGGTGATCCCCTTGAAGGTGACTGGCAGGGGCAGAGGTATAAAAGGTGCAGGCTGGCTCTCCTACAGCCTGCAGTTTGGGGGCAAGAGACACATTGTTCACATGAGGGTCAAGAAGCTCTTGGTTTCCAAACACTTCCCGGTATTCACCTACACGGACCAGCATGCCCTCCGCCAGGATCAGCCTTTTGTTCCTGATGACTGCTACTATCATGGTTATGTGGAAGGAATCCCTGAGTCCCTGGTTGCCCTCAGCACCTGTTCTGGAGGTTTTCGAGGAATGCTACAGATTAATGACCTTGCTTATGAAATTGAGCCAATGAGGTTTTCTGCCACATTTGAACACCTGGTGTATAAGATAGATGGTGATGATACACAGTTCCCACCTATGAGATGTGGGTTAACAGAAGAGGAAATAGCACGCCATTTGCAGTTGAGGGCATCATATAATTCTACTCTGATGCAAAGTTCTTACATGGGCTGGTGGACCCATTTGCGGTTTCTTGAGCTGGTAGTAGTTGTGGACCATTTTCGATTCCTTTACTATGAAAGTAATGTGACAGTAGTACAGCGTGAAGTATTTGATGTTGTCAATATAATAGATATCTTATATTACCCCTTGGAGGTTGATATAATTTTGACCGGGATTGAAATCTGGAGTGAAAGAAACCTAGTTGCCACCGATAACATGGAGCAGCTTGTGGAGGATTTTGCTATTTGGAAGTTTTTCAATCTTGATGCCCGACTGCACCATGATACTGCCCATCTTTTCATTAAAAAATATTTTGGCATAAAGCTTGGAATTGCCTACGTTGGAGGAATATGCCAGCGTCCTTTTAACAGTGGAGTTGATGTTTTTGAAGGAGACAGTCTGTATTTTTTTGCACTTACCGTGTCCCATGAACTTGGTCATAATTTGGGTATGTCTCATGATACTGAACAATGTGTGTGTGGGCTTCAGTGGTGCATAATGTATCCCTCCCAGGTGGCAACAACTCGGTTCAGCAATTGCAGTTATGCCCAGTATTGGGACACTAGTCTCACTAGTGGAGTATGTATTCACTCACCTCCACATCCAGGGAATATCTTTAGGGTACAGTACTGTGGGAACCTAGTGGTTGAAGAAGGAGAGGAGTGTGATTGTGGGACTGTACACCAGTGTGTAAATGATCCCTGCTGTCTGTTGAACTGCACTCTGAAGCCTGGAGCTACCTGTACTTTTGGAATTTGTTGCAAAGACTGCAAGTTCCTGCCATCAGGGACTTTGTGCAGACATCAGGTCAATGAATGTGACCTTCCAGAGTGGTGCAATGGGACATTTCATCAATGCCCAGAAGATGTATATTTGCAGGATGGGATTCCCTGTGGTGACGATGCCTACTGCTATGAAGGGAGATGTAATAACCATGACAAACAGTGCAGGGAGATTTTTGGCAAAGATGCAAGGAGTGCATCTCAGAATTGCTACAAAGAAATCAACACCCAAGGAAATCGATTTGGTCATTGTGGTATCACAGACCTAATATATGTAAAATGTGAGGCCCCTGATATTCTGTGTGGAAGAGTGCAGTGTGAAAATGTGCGAGTGATTCCTACTCTGATCCAGCATTCTACAGTGCATCAGCTTCACTTCAATGACACCACTTGCTGGGGCACTGATTATCATTTAGGCATGTCCATACCTGATATTGGTCAAGTGAAAGATGGCACAGTGTGTGGTCCACAAAAGATATGCATCCACAAGAAGTGTGTTAATACGACCTATCCACCACGAGACTGTCAGACCAATGAGACCTGCCACATGCACGGAGTCTGCAATAATAAAGAGCATTGCCACTGCAACCGTGGATGGGAGCCTCCCTACTGCGAGCACGCAGGCTATGGAGGCAGTATTGACAGTGGGCCACCTCCCGGGAAGCCCGTGATATTGGTAGAAGCAAAGGCGATGTTGGGTTACCTGTCATTATTGTGGCTTATTCCTTTTACTGCTTTCGTTTTATTTTGCCTTCGTGTACTTTGTAAGCCAGAAAAAAAAAGAGAGAGGGAAGAAGAGGAAAGCTAAGTCTCCTGCTTCATTAAACAAATCCCTAGTTCTTCTTTCAATAGTAGAGAAACATTAGGGCATGTCTGACTGTTTAAAGAAAAATTTAAGGATCCTTCACATCAGGATTATAAGCATTAATACCACACCGAAGGATTTCTAGCATGTACTTTCTTACTCTTCAGTGTTATAAGCCATATTAAAACTTCATTTTTTTTTCCTGGAGGTTGTCTCTTTATTTTCTGGGCAAAGTCACAGCAGAGAGACGTCTTTAAGCTGATGTCTATCAGTTCTAAACCTCCTCCCACCTTTGTACTCCCGGATGTGCTGCTGCAGACCTCATTTCTGTTTTGCCTATTCTTTTCAGGGTAACTGTACCTAAAGGGAGCAGAAGAAGTAACCTAGCATTTACTTTCCCGTGCTCTAAAAGTTACTCTCACTGTCATTTTGGCTGGGGCCATGCACTCTGGTAGCCCTGTTTGGTTTTGGACTCCAGTTTTGTTGGCTCTTTAGGCCCCTTCATTCTTGCTGAGAAGTACCAGCACTGATTGGTCACTGACACCCTCAGAGGTCTGACTTATAGCTCTGAGGTTAGCAGGTCCTCCTCTGAGTTCTGCCTAGCAGCTGTCACTTGTGCTCCTTAAAGGCCTTGGTCCCTGCTCTGCAGAGGGTCTTTCTCTGGGTCTTTGTTCTCTTTATCAGGGCTCTCATGTTATGGAAAACTTACATTAAATAAACTTGTGCGTTTTTCTCCTGCTAATTCTCAGGCCAAGCCGGAGACCTCAAGAGGGTTAAATGCTTTTCCTCCCTACACCAGACTCCTTGAATCACCACCACTCTGATAAACCCACCTTCTTTCCCTGTGTTCCCCTAGCCCTAAGGCTATCAATGCTTTCACTAGTCATTTCATTGTGATAGTCTGAGATCTCTAGAAGCAGACACTGAGTTAGAGTTTAGAGTGCAAGATTTTGATAGGGACCAACCACTGTTAAACGGTGAGGGAGTCAGTTGTGTAGATGAGAAATGGTACTGCATTGCAGTCTTGGCCAACCCAGCAGTGAGCTCTGGAAAAATATTGCCTGAAAGATTTGTCTTGAATTGGGTGAAAATGGCCTGGTTTTCATACTTTCCCTTGCTCATACACTGTATCTGGAGTGCCCTAGGAATGGCAAGAGGTTAGCCACACTTCTCTGTAACAGGCTTTCCCAAAGAGCTGACATCTGGAGGCTCTCTGCTGATTGTAATCCCTGTAGCTGCTCAGCAAACTTTCTCTGAAGAAGAATCAAAGTGGCCTATTTGGATAGTCTACAGTCTAGTCTTTGCACTGCTCTGATCTGCTTTTCCATATATGTTCTGGGAACAGCTCATCCAGGATTCTAATAGGCATCTCTGCCTGTGGGGTACCTTGTAAGAGGGAAGTTAATGAGATGAAGCACAGTTCCTACTACTATGTTTGGCACTGGGGCTGAAACTGATACTTACTGTCTTTCTTCTCACCTTTACATAGTATTCTGCTGGCTTTGGATGATAACCCTGTGTCATTACTCAGGTCCTTGTCTCCAAAGCACCTGAGTGTTTAGTCACCATTCTCAGACTGGGGTTGCTGAATCTATCTATTTACAGTCACAATGGGGCTAGAGAATACCAACAAACATTGAAGGAGATCACCTGGGTTCCACACATATTCCCTGCATTTCCATGATATAAAAGCAGCCCTACCTCTTCTAAATGATTAGGCTCAGTTACACCTGCCAAGACTGTGACACCACTTCATGCTATTGATAAAGGGACACAGGAGCCCAAAATGCCCAGGTGGCAGCTTTAGCCAGGAATTCCATTGGGACTCTAGCTCTGTCCCCTGGTGAAAATGTGACCCCTTTGCAGAACCTGCAAAGTTGAAGGGGGCAAGAAGCACAGACCACCCCAGTGGGTCATAGGGAATAGTGGTATATGGTGCCACTCTGGCTTCCAGTCCTTTGTTCCCAGACCCAAGAAAAGATTTCTGGTTCAGTGCATACAGTCCATCCTGGAATGGTATCTGTATTAGGGTTCCCCAGAGAGACAGAACCAATAGGATATGGCATTTACGTATTTACCCCTTCTCCAGAAGAAGATGTAAGTCCCTTGAGTTATTTTTACTCTTCTTGATATCCTATAACTTAAATACTATGATGTGAAATTAATAATACCCAAATACTATGATATAATTATCCCATGCCACATGATTAAGGAATAAGGAAAGAAAGAGGAAAATGGAAAGAAGACAATAGGAAATATGAATACAAATACATTGATAACAAAATAAAGAGAAAAGAGTTATGATCCTTCCAGCCCTTGTTTCTATAACTGGTCACCTGGTTGCAGCTGGTATTTATAACCATCTTCTATCCACTCTATTCCCTTTGCCTTCAGCAAGTACTTTATCTGATCATAGTTCTTTATCTGGTGGTGTGACCCAAACCGTCCTTCCTAAAGGGTCTGGGCCATTAGTAGTCCTGCCTGGATTGAGTTGTTATATTTTTCCAATGACCTTAGTCATAGGAAATGGTAGTATGGAGAGACACACTAAGGGATCTCCTATATTCCAGACACTTTTCCCTACCTTTTAACTCTGGCTTCCGTGCTGTGAAGTAGTAGTCCAGTTTCCCTTTAGTTATCAGGATCAATCACCCCAGCCATCATCATAACTCCTTTCACTGCCTGTTGATTCAGAGGCATGAGGAGCCCGAAGTGGCCAAGTGGCAATCTTAGCTTCCAGTCAGTGGAATCATTGTTTGTCTCCTGGCAGAAGTATTCTTCCCTCTGGGACTAAGACCTCTAAGGCAGCAAACCATGAAGTCATAGGAAGTGGAAGCAAAAATTTTGCTGGTGGGTCGTTAGGGTTAATAGTGAGTGGTGCCACTCCCATTTCCACCTCTTGATACCTGGACCCATGAATCTTGTCTATGGAAGAAACAGCATCATATATTGAACACTAATTCAGGGCATATACAGCCTTCTGGAGAGCCTTGCCCCAGCCCTGCAAGGTATTGGTTCCTAGCTGGCACTGTAACTTAGTCTTGAAAAGGCTGTTCCCCCATTCTATTAAGACAGCTGCTTCAGGATGGTGGGGAGCATGATAACACTAGTGAATTCCATGACCATGGGCCCATTGCCGCATTTCTTTTGCTGTGAAGTGAGTTCTTTGATCAGAAGCAATGCTGTGTAGACACTATCATTGGTGAATAAGGCTTTCTGTAAGTCCATGGATGGTAGTTTTGGCAGAAGTTACTGTGTGTAGGGAAGGAAAGTCTGTATCCAGAGTGTCTACTCCAGTAAGGATAAAACGTTGCCCCTTCTATGATGGAAACAGTCCAATATAATGAATCACCTTCTGATGTGCAGGTAGCTGGCTGATTACCCCAGAGAATGATACCATACTGGTGGCTCAATATTGGTCTCTGCCACTGCAGATTGGGCAATTCGTGGTAGCCGTAGCCTGGTCATCCTTGGTGAGTGGAAGTCTGTGTTGCTGAGCCCAAGTGTAAGTGCCACCCTATAACCATAGCTACTTTGTTCATGAACCCATTGGGTCATGGTGGGCGGGTTGGGGAAAGAGGCTGACTGGTCATTCTATCCACTTATTTTTTTAATTTAAATTCAATTTATTTAACATATACTGTATTATTAGTTTCAGAGGTAGGTGGAATCAACACCCAGTGTTCATTACATCAAGTGCCCTCCTTAATGTCCATTGCCCAGTTACCTCAGCCTCCACCCATCGCCCCTCCAGCAGCCCTCAGTTTGTTTCCTATAGTTAAGAGTCTCTTATGGTTTGCCTCCCTCTCTGTTTTTGTTTTATTTTATTTTTCCTTCCCTTCCCCTATGTTTATCTGTTTTGTTTCCTAAATTCCACATATGAGTGAAATCATATGGTATTTGTCTTTCTGTGACTGACTTATTTCGCTTTGCCTAACACCCTCTAGTTCCATCCACATCGTTGCAAATGGCAAGATATCATTCTTCTTGATGGCTGAGTAATACTCCATTGTACATATTCTGTCTGCTTATTAAAATCCTCTTCTGAGGTAACCCTTTGGTGAGCATTCACATGGGACACAAATACGTTCATGTTTCATTCAGAGAGGTCTATCCACATACCTTTTTTTTTTTGATTGTACCAAATGTTTATTATCTAAATGAAGTAAATGTAAACTACCGTATAACACATGGAGATTAATGAAAACTATGGGGTGCATTTCTTTTTTTTTTTTCACCTAAAGTGTACGATTTAATGGTTTTTAGTCTATTCAGAGTTGTGCCACCATCAAAAAAAGGAGAACATTTTCAACACTGAAAAAGAAACTACATTAAAAATAAAAAAAGAAGAAACTCTGTCCCCTTTAGCATTCATCCCCTGTTCCCCACCAACTCCAGCATTCATCCCCTGTTCCCCACCAACTCCAGCCACTGGCAACCACTAATCTACTTTCTGTGTATAGATTTGTCTCTTCTGGACATTTCATAAAAATGTCTCATACAATAATATGTGGTCTGTGACTGCCTTCCTTCATATATATATATATATATACATATACATATACATATACATATATATATATTTTAATATGATATGTTAGTGACCATACAGTACATCATTAGTTTTTGATGTAGCGTTCCATGATTCATCGTTTGCGTGTAACACCCAGTGCTCCATGCAACACGTGCCCTCCTTAATACCCATCCCCAGGCTAGCCCATCCCGCCACCTCCCTCCCCTCTAAAACCCTCAGATTGTTTCCTGGAGTCCATAGTCTCTCGTGGCTCATTTCCCCCTCTGTTTACCCCCCCTTCATTTTTCCCTTCCTTCTCCTACCGATCTCCCTGATATTCCTTATGTTCCACAAATGAGTGAAACCATACCTCTTTCCCAAATTTCTTTGTCACTAATTTTTGAATCATGCCCCTTCTAAGTCCCTGACCATGCAGCCACAGCCCATGAACTGTTATGTCATTCCACATCTGGCCATTTCTCCTTACAAGCAAAGTGAAAAACCAGGTGCACTGCACAAAGTTCTGTCTACTGGGAGGATTTCCCTTCACTACTGCCTTCAGGGCTGTCCCTGAAGGGACTGCAGTGCCCTGGGTGACCACATCCAGCTGTGCCTACATATCAGGCAGAACCATCTGTAAACTAGGTCTGCGTCTTTTCCTCTGTCAACTGATTGCAGGGAACTCCCCGTGACCCTTCATGTGCAGGGTGGGAGAGAGATGGCAGTGGAGCAAGAGTGGGGACTTTGGACATTTGGGCCACTTCTTCATGTAACTTACTTCAGGACCTGCTCAGGTCTGATCTTATGTATATCACTTCTATTTGATGGAGTGTTGGTCTGCAAGCCCACTTTGTGGTTGGTGGGTCGGAGAACACCCAGTTCATGACAGCTCAGGTCACGTGGTAACTTGGCGGCCCATGAGCAAACATTCAGTCAGTACTCAGGCCCAGTAACAGGCCAAGAGCTGAGCTGTTTCTCAAAGGTAAAGTAGTTATCTGAAGGTGATGGCAGAGTCTTGCCCCCAAATCTTAAAAGCCTGCATTGCAATGCATCTCTAGGGACCTGTCAAAGGCTCCAAACAGCATCTTTATCTGACACTGACACTTCAAGCACCATTGAATCTGCTGGATCATAAGGCCCAAGTTGCAGAGCAGCTTGCAGAGCAGCCTGGACCTATGGCAGAGCCTTTTCTTCTGGGCCCCACTTAAAACTAGCAGCTTCTCAGGTCACTTGGTAAATGGACTAGAATAACACTCGAATGAGGAATATGTTGTCTCTAAAATCCAAAGAGATTGTGCCTCTTTCTTGGTTGTAAGAGAGCCAAATACAACTTAGTCTTCACCCTAGAAGGAATATTTCAACATGCTGTACATAACAGGACCCCTAAACATTCTGAAGTAGAAGTGAATTTTAGAGTTATTTTCCACCCTGATATGCAAGTGTCTTACCAGTAAGCCTAGAGAAGTTGCTGCTTCTCACTCACTAGGTCTAATCAGCATAATGTCATCAATGTAATGGACCAGTGTGATATCTTGTGGAAGGGAAAGACAATCAAGATCCCTGCAAACTAAATTATGGCCTAGGGATGGAGGGTTGCTATAACCCTAAAGAGATATATATATGTGTGTGTTACTGGCCTTACCAGCTGAAAGCAAACTGCTTCTGGCGGGCCTTATGGAAAAACGCATTTGCTAGATCAATAGCTACATACAAGGTACCAGGGGATGTGTTAATTTGCTCAAACAATGAAGCCCCTTCAGCAGCTGCAATTGGAGTCACCATCTGATTAAGCTTACAATAAAATAATCCACTGTCATTCTCTAAGATTTATCTGTTTTCTGCACAGCCCAAATAGGAAAGTTGAGTGGTAGTGTGATGGGAATCACTACCCCTGCATCTTTCAAATGGTGGCACTAATCTCTGTAATCCTTCTAGGGATGTGGTACTAAATGGCTTTCACTTGGCCTTTTCCACCATAATAGCCCATATTCTACAGGTCAAAGAATCAATGTAAGGATTTTGCCAGCAGCTAAGTATGTCTATTCCGATTATACATTCTACAACTGGGCAAATAACCACAGGAAGGGTTCAGGGAGCCACTGAACCTACTGAGAAACAGACCTGAGCTAAAAAACCCATTGATCACCTGACCTTCACAAGCTCTCCTACTCTGACTGGAGAGCCACAGTGCCGTTATGAATCTTCTGGAGTCAGTGTCAGTTCTGAGCCAGTGTCCAGTAGTCTCTGAAAGGTATGACTTTTCCCTAATGTACACCCCTTAAAAGGCCATCCGTCCCTCTGGGGAAGACTGGGAGAAAGATTAACCATATAAATCTTCATTGCTGTATCAGGGGCCTTCCTAAAGTGTACCTGACCTCACATTCATTCAAGAGGTTCTTGGTCTCTAAACTGATTCAACTTGGGAACTGATTGAAGGACTGTGATTCATTGCTTTTATGATTTGAGTTAGACTTTCTGTTGACTTGACATAGAAATTTTTGCTAAGATAGATCAAATGAGAACTTCTATTTCACTTCTAGGAACATCATGATTCACTAGGCAACACCACAGGTGTGCATGAGTCAGTCTATTGTGATTGCTGCTTTGACTCTTGTTCATTCTGGTAACCATGCCTACCTCATCTTTAGTGGTTAGTGCTGCCCCTTGGCCCCTGTTGCCCTGGGATCCATATCTTCTCAATACTTTAAGGTTTTCCAATTGAATGACTGTGGCTCCCACTCTTAAGTCTAGCCTACAGAGAAGAACCATCACAGAGCTCTTCAAGGATGCTGGGCTCCCCTCACAAATTTATTTCTCAGAGTATAAGTGAAAGATATTTCTCCGGACCCTCAGTGTGGGTGAGTAGGTCTTAAATGACAAGCACACTCTAACATTCCAGTCTCCTTAAGCCTCTGAATCCTTTCCTCTATCTTAAAATAAGGCAGGTCAACTATTTACATTTGGCTCATGATTGGCCTTCTTTTCATCCATGCTTCAGCCAATTAACCAACAAACTATTAGAGCCCTTTCTAACTTCCCTGCATCATTAAATGCAAAATGTCTTCTTAATGAGCCCATATCAATAAATTCAGCCTGACTCAACTTTATGCTTCTTTCATGTTATCCCATACCCTCAGTATCCATCCATGTTCCCTGGATGTCTGTTGGTATAAATTGGAAAATTTAAATAGTTCCTTTGGAGTGTATTGTACCTCCTCATGTTTTGTATCTCACCATTAGGGGTCCTCTGGGATTTGACTCTAGTTACAGGTTTAGAAGCAAAGTGGGGTGGTGAGGATGGGTCCTGAGGAGAATCAGCACTGTCTTGTATGGTGGTTATCTCAGAGGAGTTCATTACTGTTTCCTCAGGTAATGCCAGGTTAACCCCTCAGATGTAGTTGGAGAAGCTGCTACCACTGTAGGTGGGGAGACCAGTTCCACTGGGGGTGGAAAAAGCTCTTACCCTGGCAAAGAAGACTCATCAGAATACAGGGGCTCAACGTCCCCAGCTTCATCAAAGTCTTCCCATATGTCCACAGTCCAACTTACAGGATCTCATTCTTCCCCAGTCAATGCCTTCACTATAACAGTAGACACCTTGTGAGGCTGGGAGTTCAGCTTACATTATAATTCAGCTAATCACAAGATGAGATTCTGTGTTTGATTTTCACCAGTTTCAGCCCTGTGGCTGCAAGAGTTAAGGTTCTCCTTCAGGACATACATAAGAGCTCTTAGGTCATTTATGGGATGCTTGAGCTGAGAATTGGAATCCCTGAGTTCATCTTTTTCTTTCACTATTTGTCCAGCAATTTTAGAGGTAACCAACCAATGGCATAATCCCTTAGTTTTCCAAAAATATTCAAAAGTATCATATGCGGCATCACTTATCTCTTTGCTTCATATAGTAGTTTATCAGGAGTATCCAGTGCAGATATTTTATGTATCTCTATAGACAGCTCACCATGGACTATTAGTGTTCTCTTTACTGCTGGAAATAGTCTTTAAATCTAATCAGATTAGAGAGCCAATTTCAGAAACCCCTAGAACCAATTCAGAAAACTCATCCATAAAATTCTGTTCCTCAAATCCTTGTTCCACTCCTGGTATCAAATCTGTGTTAGAGTTCTTCAGAGAAATAGAACCAGTAGGATATGTGCCTATATGATTACGAAGGCCAGGAAGTCCCATAATCTGCCATCTGCAATCTGGAGAACAAGGAAAGCTGGTGGTATAATTCATTCATTTTTTTTTTAAAGATTTTACTTATTTATTTGACAGAGGGAGAGACAGCCAGCGAGAGAGGGAACACAAGCAGGGGGAGTGGGAGAGGAAGAAACAGGCTCCCAGTAGAGGAGCCTGATGTGGGGCTCGATCCCAGGACTCTGGGATCATGCCCTGAGCCGAAGGCAGACGCTTAACGACTGAGCCACCCAGGTGCCCCATCATTCTAAGTCTAAAGGCCTAAGAATCAGTGTTGCTGATGGTTTAAGATTCTATCCAAATCTGAAGGAGCACTGTTTTCCAAGGGCAGGAGAAAATGGATGTCTCAGCACCAGCAGAGAGAGCAAATTCACCCTTCCTCTGCCTGTTTGTTCTATCTAGGTCCTCAGTGATTGGATAATGCCCACTTGCATTAGTGAGGGGTGACTTTCTTTACCCAGCCTACTGATTCAAATGCTAATCTCTTCCAGAATCAAATGCTAATCTCACCATCACAGACACGCCCAGAAATAATATTTTACCAGCTGTCTGGGCATCTCTTAACCCAGTCAAGATGACACATAAAATTAACCATCACAGGGATGTTATATAGACTTTACATCTCAAGGGGTGGAATGTCAAAGAATTTGCAGCCTTCTTTAATCTGCCAAATGTAGCATACTCTGTTGGTGAGATTATGGAGAACATAGATTCCCATACAGTGCAAGGGGCAATGGAAACTGGTGGAACCTCTATGGAGTCGAATTGGTTAATATTCAGTGGAAAAAACATGTGCACTTAGTCTTTGACCCAGCAATTCTTATTCTGGAACTCTATCACAAAGATATATTCAAAACTTTGAAATAACTTTGGTATAAGGTTGTTTACGGCATATAATAGCATAATATTCAGAGCCACACCAATGCCTACCCATAGAAGAGTGATTGAATAAAATATGGTATTTCCACACAGTGGATACATACAACTTTAAAAACAGATAAGATTTCCTTACAGTGATATGACATGATCTCCAAGACTTGTTCTTAGGGATAAAAAGCCAGATCCATGATATATATAATATGCTGCTACTCTTTTTTGTAAAAAAGAGGATTGATTTGAATATGGCACACTCGTTTGTTTATATTTGCAAAAAAAGGGTGGATAAATAAATCAAAAGCTAATAACGTGATTACTTAGAGGGGAGTAGAAAGTAAAATAAGGGAGAATCTAGGATAGAAGTAATACTTATTGGAAGAACATCGTTTATATGCTTTCAGTTTAGGATCTTGTAAATCACATTTAAACAAAAATTGATTCCCAAAATACAAATTACTCAAAATGGAAAATAAACTGAAAAAAACAAACTTAATGCATATCATGTTGATGACATAACCATACATATAAAAGAATTGTTTCAAGTGACTTTCAAACACTGTCTTATTGTTAGTAGTAATGTTGGTATAATTATTTTGAACATATTTGATATATGATATAGGATAAAGCAAAAATAGCAAAGTTAATGTGAGAAAAAAAGTTATAAGTAAACAATCAAGTGAAAAAAAATTTCAAATCTTTCATTTTGAAAGAAAATGTTAATATGAACTCATGGTTTTAACCAGCTTTATTCATGTATAATTTACATACAGTATCATGAATGCACCCTTTCTAAGTGTAGCCAGGTGATGAGTTTTGACACATGTATGCACATGTATCAAGATGTAAAACAATGCCATCCCCCCAAATTTCCTTGTGCCCCTTAGCAGTCAGTCCTCTTATCCTCTGCTTTATGCAGCCACTGATAGGATTTCTGTCACTATACAACATTGCCTATTCTAGAATTTCATATAAATTCAAATAGTATTATTCTTTTGAGTCTTGCTGTTCTCTAAAATTCATCTATGTTGTTGCTTGTAGCAGTAGTTTGTTCCTTTTTTATGCTGAGCAGTATTCCATTACATGATTCTTTTTATTTTTGTTAATTTAAAAAACTTTTTTTATTGTGTTAGTAACAAAACTTTTTTTTCAGCCATCTGTTAATGAATCTTTGGGTTGTTTCTGGTATTTTGGCTGTTTTATGAGTAAAGTTGCAATGGACATTCATATACAAGTCTTTTGTAGAACATGTGTTTAATTTCTGCTAGGTAAACATCTAAGAGGAGGATTATTGGACATACAATAAGTGTATATTTAATTTTACAAGAAACTGCCAAAAAATGTGTTGCAAAGTGGTTGTAGCAATTTACACTCCCACTAGCAATGGATGAGAGCTCCAATTGCTGTATCCCCCAAACTCCTGGTACCATCAGACTTTTAATCTTTACCAATTTAGTGAGTCTGTAATGGTATGTGATTGTGGTTTAACTTGCATTTCTCTGATGACTAATGATGTTGAATATTTTTTCATGTGTTTGTTAACTATTTTTATATCTTCTTTTGAAAGTATTTTTATAGACATGTAGTTGAATATTTTCTCCCAACCATTTTCTTACCAATGTCCTTAGAAGAGCAGAGAATTTTAATTTTGATTAAATCCATTTACAAATTATTTTAAGGTTAATGCTCTTTATACACTGTATTAAAAGTCATTGCTTATCCTAGTGTTATCTTGATTTTTTAAGAAGTCCTATTTTTTGAGAAGTCCTATTGTTTTAACTTTTATAGTTGCATCTGTGATGCATCTTGAGTTTATTTCTCTACACTATGGAAAATGGTGGCACTTTTTTTCCCAATAAGAATATATAGTTGTGCCAGCGTCACTATTAAAATGATTTTCATTTCTTCATTGAATTACCTTGGCAAATTTGCCATAAAGTCAATGGAGTATTTATGTACGGATCTCTTTCTTGAATCCCTCTTTTTTTTTCCCTCTTCTGTCTCATTGATCTGTGTGTCTTTGTTTATGCACGTTCTACATAGTCTTGATGAATAAGTAGCATGGATGAGTCTCAAAATATATGCCAAGTGTTGATAATGCTGCTGTAAACATTGGGGTGCATGAATCCCTTCAAATTAGTATTTTTGTATCCTTTGGGTAAATGTGTAGTAGCGGCAGTTGCTGGATAGTTCTATTTTTAACTTTTTGAGGAATCTCCATACTGTTTTCCAGAGTGGCTGCACCAATTTGCATTCCCACCAACAGTTTTAAGAGGGTTTCCCTTTCTCTGCATCCTCGCCAACACCTGTTGTGTCCAGTATTGTTAATTTTCAATTTTCTGGCAGGTGTGTGGTGGTCTCTCAGCCATAAAAAAGAATGAAATCTTGTCATTTGCCACAACATGGATGGAGCTAGAGGGTACTATGCTAAGTAAAATAAGTCAGTCAGAGAAAGACAAATACCATATGATTTCACTCATATGTGAAATTTAAGAAACAAAACAAACAAACGGGTGGGGGGAGAAAGAGGAAAACCATGAAACAGACTCTGAACTATAGGGAACAAACTGATGATTACCAGAGGGGAGGTGGGTGGGGAAACAGGTGAAAACAGTCAAGTAAACAAAGAAGCCAAATAAAATTTTATAATCTGTCATTTTGAAAGAAAATGTTAATATGAACTCATTTTTAAAATTTAAATTCAGTTAATTAATATATAGTGTATTATTAGTGTCAGAGGTAGAGTTCAGTGATTTTCATCAGTTGTGTATAACACCCAATGCTCATTACATCATGTGCCCTCCTTAATGCCCATCACCCAGTCACCCCATCCCTCTACCCTCCTCCCCTCCAGCAACCTTCAGTTTGATCCCTATGGTTAAGGGTCTCTTATGGTTTGTCTCCCTCTCCGATTACATCTTGTCTTATTTTTCCCTCCCTTCCCCTATGATCCTCTGTTTTGTCTTTTAAATTCCACGTATGGAATTCATGATTTTTAATCAACTTGATTCATGTATAATTTACGTACAGTATCATGAATGCATGTATGTGTTGTATGGAAGTGTTAAATCACTAAATTCTACACCTGAAACTAGTATACACTGTATTTTAACTAACCGGAATTTAAATTAAACTTAAAAAATGTGCTGAGTGAAAAAAAAGTGACTAAAAAGAATACATATTATTTGAATTTATGAAATCTTAAAATGGGTAATATTCCATAGTGACAGAAATCGTATCAGTAGCTGCGTAAGGTAAGGAGTCAAGAGTTAGCTGCTGAAGGGCATAAGAGAATTTGAGGGTTATTGTCTAGTTTCTTTCAACATTCTTTGGCAAATATAGGTCATTTACATTTCCGTAAGTATTCAAATCAGCTTGTCCATTTCTACATAAAAGTCTTTTGGGATTTTTATTGGCATGACATTGAATCTGTAGATGGATTTGGGAAGAACTGAATACATATTAATAATATCTAGTTTTCTTTTTTTTAATAATAATTTTTTTTATTATATTATGTTAGTCACCATACAGTACATCCCTGGTTTTGATGTAAAGTTCCATGATTCATTAGTTGCGTATAACACCTAGTGCACCATGCAATACGTGGCCTCCTTATTACCCATCACCAGCCTATCCCATTCCCCCACCCCCCCCTCCTCTGAAGCCCTCAGTTTGTTTCTCAGAGTCCATAGCCTCTCATGCTTCATTCCCCCTTCTGATTACCCACCTTACTTTATCCCTTTCTTCTCCTACCGATCTTCCTAGTTCTTATGTTCCATAGATGAGTGAAACCATATGATAATTGTCTTTCTCTGCTTGACTTATTTCACTTAGCATTATCTCCTCCAGTGCCGTCCATGTTGCAGCAAATGTTGAGAATTCGTTCTTTCTGATGGCTGAGTTATATTCCGTTGTATATATGGACGACAACTTCTTAATCCAGTCATCTGTTGAAGGGCATCTCGGCTCCCTCCACGATTTAGCTATTGTGGACAATGCTGTTATGAACATTGGGGTCATATGGCCCTTCTCTTCACTACGTCTGTATCCTTGGGGTAAATACCCAGTAGTGCAATTGCTGGATCATAGGGTAGCTCAATTTTTAACTTCTTTTTTTTTTATAATGATTTTTTATTTTTATTTTTTTAATGATTTTTTATTATATTATGTTAGTCACCATGCAGTACATCCCCGGTTTCCGATATAAGGCTCGATGATTCATTAGTTGTGTATAACACCCAGTGCACCATGCAATACGTGCCCTCCTTACCACCCATCACCGGTCTATCCCATTCCCCC
>NW_024425008.1:29185769-29193168 GCF_017311325.1 Ursus maritimus
ATTAATATATAGTGTATTATTAGTGTCAGAGGTAGAGTTCAGTGATTTTCATCAGTTGTGTATAACACCCAATGCTCATTACATCATGTGCCCTCCTTAATGCCCATCACCCAGTCACCCCATCCCTCTACCCTCCTCCCCTCCAGCAACCTTCAGTTTGATCCCTATGGTTAAGGGTCTCTTATGGTTTGTCTCCCTCTCCGATTACATCTTGTCTTATTTTTCCCTCCCTTCCCCTATGATCCTCTGTTTTGTCTTTTAAATTCCACGTATGGAATTCATGATTTTTAATCAACTTGATTCATGTATAATTTACGTACAGTATCATGAATGCATGTATGTGTTGTATGGAAGTGTTAAATCACTAAATTCTACACCTGAAACTAGTATACACTGTATTTTAACTAACCGGAATTTAAATTAAACTTAAAAAATGTGCTGAGTGAAAAAAAAGTGACTAAAAAGAATACATATTATTTGAATTTATGAAATCTTAAAATGGGTAATATTCCATAGTGACAGAAATCGTATCAGTAGCTGCGTAAGGTAAGGAGTCAAGAGTTAGCTGCTGAAGGGCATAAGAGAATTTGAGGGTTATTGTCTAGTTTCTTTCAACATTCTTTGGCAAATATAGGTCATTTACATTTCCGTAAGTATTCAAATCAGCTTGTCCATTTCTACATAAAAGTCTTTTGGGATTTTTATTGGCATGACATTGAATCTGTAGATGGATTTGGGAAGAACTGAATACATATTAATAATATCTAGTTTTCTTTTTTTTAATAATAATTTTTTTTATTATATTATGTTAGTCACCATACAGTACATCCCTGGTTTTGATGTAAAGTTCCATGATTCATTAGTTGCGTATAACACCTAGTGCACCATGCAATACGTGGCCTCCTTATTACCCATCACCAGCCTATCCCATTCCCCCACCCCCCTCTCCTCTGAAGCCCTCAGTTTGTTTCTCAGAGTCCATAGCCTCTCATGCTTCATTCCCCCTTCTGATTACCCACCTTACTTTATCCCTTTCTTCTCCTACCGATCTTCCTAGTTCTTATGTTCCATAGATGAGTGAAACCATATGATAATTGTCTTTCTCTGCTTGACTTATTTCACTTAGCATTATCTCCTCCAGTGCCGTCCATGTTGCAGCAAATGTTGAGAATTCGTTCTTTCTGATGGCTGAGTTATATTCCGTTGTATATATGGACGACAACTTCTTAATCCAGTCATCTGTTGAAGGGCATCTCGGCTCCCTCCACGATTTAGCTATTGTGGACAATGCTGTTATGAACATTGGGGTGCATATGGCCCTTCTCTTCACTACATCTGTATCCTTGGGGTAAATACCCAGTAGTGCAATTGCTGGATCATAGGGTAGCTCAATTTTTAACTTCTTTTTTTTTTATAATGCTGTTTTCCAGAGTGGCTGTACCAACTTGCATTCCCACAAACAATGTAGGAGGGATCGCCTTTCTCCACATCCTCTCCAACAATTGTTATTTCTTGCCTTGTCAATTTTTGCCATTCTAACTGGCGTGAGGTGGTATCTCAGTGTGGTTTTGATTTGAATTTCCCTGATGATTTGAACATTTTTTCATGTGTCTGTTAGCCATTTGTATGTCTTCATTGGAAAAGTGTCTGTTCATATCTTCTGCCCATTTTTTGATTTGTTTATTTGTTTCTCGTGTATTGAGTTTGAGAAGTTCTTTGTAGATCTTGGATACCAGTCCTTTATCTGTAGTGTCATTTGCAAATATATTCTCCCATTCCGTGGGCTGCCTCTTAGTTTTTCTGACTATTTCCTTGGCTGTGCAGAAACTTTTAATCTTGATGAAGTCCCATGAATTCATTTTATCTTTTGTTTCTCTTGCCTTTGGGGATGTGTCATGAAAAAGGTTGCTTTGGCCGATGTCGTAGAGGTTGCTGCCTATGTTCTCCTCTACAATTTTGATGGATTCCTGTCTCACCTCGAGGTCTTTCATCCATTTGGAGTTTATTTTTGTGTATGGTGTGAGATAGTGGTCAAGTTTCATTCTCTTGCATGTAGCTGTCCAATTTTCCCAGCACCATTTATTGAAGAGACTGTCTTTTTCCCACCGGATGTTTTTTCCTGCTTTATCAAATATTAGTTGCCCAAAGAGCCGAGGGTCCATTTCTGGGCTCTCTATTCTGTTCCATTGGTCTATGTGTCTGTTTTTGTGCCAGTACCATGCTGTCTTTGTGATCACAGCTTTGTAGTACAGCTCGAAATCCGGCATTGTGATGCCCCCAGCTTTGTTTTTCCTTTTCAACAGTTCCTTGGAGATTCGGGGCCTTTTCTGTTTCCATACAAATTTAAGGACTGTTTGTTCCAGTTCTTTGAAAAATGTCCTTGGTATTTTGATCGGGATAGCATTGAAAGTGTAGATTGCTCTGGGTAGCATGGACATTTTAACTATGTTAATTCTTCCGATTCATGAGCATGGAATATCTTTCCATCTTTTTATGTCTTCCTCAATGTCTTTCAAGAGTGATTTATAGTTTCTAGAATATAGGTCCTTTACGTCTCTGGTTAAGTTAATTCCAAGGTAACGTATGGTTTTTGGTGCTATTGTAAATGGGATGGATTCCCTAATTTCTCTTTCTTCGGTCTCGTTATTCGTGTATAGAAATGCAACTGATTTCTGAGCATTTATTTTGTATCCTGCCACGTTACTGAATTGCTCTATAACTTCTAATAGTTTGGGAGTGGCTTCTTTTGGGTTTTCCATATAGAGTATCATGTCATCTGCAAAGAGAGACATTTTGACTTCTTCTTTGCCAATTTGAATACCTTTGATCCCTTTTTGTCGTCTGATTGCTGTTGCAAGGACTTCTAGTACTATGTTGAATAATAGTGGCGAGAGTGGGCATCCTTGTCGTGTTCCTGATCTTAAGGGAAAGGCTTCCAGCTTTTCCCCATTGAGAATAATATTTGCAGTAGGCTTTTCATAGATGGCTTTTATGAGATTGAGAAATGTACCTTCTATTCCTACACTCTGAAGGGTTTTAATCAGGAAAGGATGCTGTATTTTGTCAAATGCTTTTTCGGCATCGATTGAGAGGATCATATGGTTCCTGAGTCTTTTCTTGTTGATATGATGTATCACGCTGATTGATTTGCGAATATTGAACCACGCTTGCATCCCAGGTATGAATCCCACTTGATCGTGATGGATAATCCTTTTAATGTACTGTTGGATTCTATTAGCAAGTATCTTGTTGAGGATTTTGGCGTCCATATTCATTAGGGAAATCGGTCTGTAATTCTCCTTTTTGAGGGGGTCTTTGCCTGGTTTGGGGATCAAGGTAATATTGGCCTCATAGAATGAGTTTGGTAGCTTTCCTTCTGTTTCTATTTTTTGAAATAGCTTTAGGAGAATAGGTATTATTTCTTCTTTGAATGTTTGGTAGAATTCCCCAGGAAAACCGTCCGGGCCTGGAGTTTTGTTATTTGGAAGGTTGTTTATCACTGACTCAATTTCTTCATAATTAATTGGCCTGTTTAAGGAATCAATTTCTTCCGGTTTCAATCTTGGTAGTTTATAGGTTTCCAGGAAGGATTCCATCTCTTCCAGATTGCTTAGTTTATTGGCATATAGCTGTTGATAAAAATTTCTAATAATCCTTCCAATTTCAATGGTGTTCGTCGTGACCTCTCCTTTTTCATTCATAATTTTAATAATCTGGGTCCTTTCTCTTTTCTTTTGGATAAGTCTTGCCAGTGGTCTGTCAATTTTATTGATTCTCTCAAAGAACCAGCTTCTAGTCCTGTTGATCTGCTCTACTGTACTTCTGGTTTCTGCTTGATTGATTTCAGCTCTAATTTTGGTCAACTGCTTCCTCGTGCGTGGATTAGGCCTGTCCCTCTGTTGCTGTTCCAGCTTCTTGAGGTGAGAATATAAAAACTGCATTTTAGATTTTTCTATTCTTTTGAGTGAGGCTTGGATGGCTATGTATTTCCCCCTTAGGACTGCCTTTGCAGTATCCCATAGGTTTTGGACTGTTGTATTTTCATTCTCATTGGTCTCCATAAATTGTTTAATTTGATTTTTGATTTCCTGGTTTATCGAGTCATTCCTGAGCAGGATGGTTCTTAGTCTCCAAGTGTTTGAGTTTCTTCCAAATTTTTCCTTGTGGTTGAGTTCCAATTTCAGAGCGTTGTGGTCTGAGAATATGCAGGGGATAATTTCAATCTTTTGGTATCGGTTGAGACCTGTTTTGTGTCCCAGAACATGGTCTATTCTTGAGAATGTTCCATGGGCATTAGAATAGAATGAGTATTCTTTGGTTCTGGGGTGTAGTGTTCTATATATATCTATGAGGTCCAACTCGTCGAGTATGGCATTCAAAGCCTTTGATTCTTTGCTTAGTTTTTGCCAGGGTGTTCTGTCTATTTCTGAGAGTGGAGTGTTGAGGTCCCCTACTATTAATGTATTTTTATTTATATGTCTCTTTATTCTGGTTAAGAGTTGGCTTGTGTATCTTGCTGCTCCCCTGTTGGGGGCATATATATTTATAATTGTCATATCCACTTGTTGAATACTTCCCTTAAGAATAATATAGTGCCCTTCTGCGTCTCTAACTATAGTCTGTAGTTTAAAATCCAATTTATCTGATATGAGAATTGCTACCCCAGCTTTCTTTTGAGGTCCATTTGCGTGAAAGATGGCACTCCATCCCCTTACTCTCAGTCTGAATGCATCTTTGGGTTCGAAATGAGTCTCTTGTAGACAGCAAATGGATGGGTCATTTCTTTTTATCCAATCTGCAACCCTGTGGCGTTTTATGGGATGGTTCAAACCATTTACATTAAGACTGATTACTGAGAGATATGATTTTAATGTTGCCATGTTGCCAGTAAAGTCTTTGTTTGTATTGGCTGTGACTTTCTGTTCTGTATCACTCTTGGGGCCTTTTTACTTTTATAGAACCCCCCGTAATATCTCCTGTAGGGCTGGTTTCGTGGTTACAAAATTGGTTAGTGACTGGCGATTCTGAAATGTCTTTATTTCTCCATCAATTCTGAATGACAGCCTTGCTGGATAAAGGATCCTTGGCTGCATGTTTTTCTCTGAAAGAGCTTTAAATATGCTCCCCCAACCCTTTCTCTCATTCCAGGTCTGTGTAGACAGGTCTGACGTAATCCTGATACTTTTGCCTTGGTTCACGAGAAATTTCTTTGCCCTGGCCGCTTTCAATACTGTATCCTTGGATCTAATATTTGCGAATTGCACTATGACGTGATGTGGCGTAGGTTTGTCATGGTTGAGCTTGGGAGGGGTCCTCTCTGCCTCTTGGACACGAATGTTTGTTTCCCTTGCTAGATTAGGGAAGTTTTCAGCTACAATTTGTTCAAATATCTCTTCTAGACCTCTGTTTTTCTCCACCCCCTCGGGGATGCCGATGATTCTAACATTGGATCGTTTCATTGAGTCAGTAATCTCCCGTAACCTACATTCGTGGGCGTGGATTTTTTTAAGACCATCTTCTATTTTCATTTTTTCCTCTATTAACCCATCCTCCAATTCACTAACCCGTTCCTCTGCTTCTGCGACCCTGGCCGTCAGAGCCTCTAGTTTTGCCTGCATTTGGCTCATAGAATTTTTAATTTCTGTCAGATTCGCTCTCATTTCTGTCCTTAGGGATTCTATATTCTCAGTAACCTTTTCGTTAATAGTTTTTTCAATTCTACTCATCATTTTGACCATCGTTACTCTGAATTCCATTTATGATAATTTGGTTACATCCATATCCATTATTTCTGTGGCAGAGGCCACAGAATCACTGTCTTTTCTTTGCTGGGGGGGGCTTCTCCTTCTTGTCATTCTGATGAAGAGAGGTTGCGGGGTTTCCAGAGCCCAAATTATTGACTGGGTCCCAGGCCGTGCCCCTTGTTTTATAGGGATCTTAGGGATGTGGGCTTCTTCTTTAAAGATTTTATTTATTTATTTATGTGGCAGCCAACCAGCGAGAGAGGGAACAGAAGCTAATCTACATTCTTGAGATTGGATTTTTTTGAGCCAACTTTCTGTTTTAGCTTTCTCTTCTACCATCCCGTCCTCCAATTCACTGATTCATTCTTCTGCCTCATTTACCCTGGCCATCCCAGCGTCTAGTTTTGGCTGCATTTGATTCATAGAATTTTTAATTTCTGCCAGACTCGCTCTCATTTCTGCCCTTAGAGATTCTGTATTCTCGTTAATATTTTCGTTAATACTTTTTTCAAGTCTACACATCATCTTGACCATTGTTACTCTGAATTCCATTTCTGATAATTTGGTTATATCCATATCCATCCGTTCTGTGGCAGAGGCCACAGACTCATTGTCTTTTCTTTGCTGGGGGGGATTTCTCCTTCTCGTCATTCTGATGAGGAGAGGTTGTGAGGTTGTCCAGAGCCCAAATTTTTGACCAGGACCCAGGCAGTGTGCACTTGTTTTATAGGACCTTACGGATGTGGGCTTTTGATTTTTCAGCCTGCCTTCTGGGGGAGGGGCCTGCTGCGCTGATACTCACGCAACCCTCTTTGGGTAGAGTCTCCCGGTCCCCTGCGAGGGGGGATGGGGATGGACACAATGTGAGCCAATATTTCCAGGCTTTTGTTCTCTGGCAGCTTTCCCTGGTGGTTTGTTGTGACTCTTCTGAGAGTCAGAGCAGCAGTGGCCGAATCCCAGCCTCTGTCTCAGAACAGAGAGATTGCAGTCTGCTCTCCACTGAGCTCTTCTGGCCACTTTAACTCTGTTTCTGTTGGTGCTGCTAAACCCTGCAGCGTCCTGGGATGTGTGCCCCACAGCCGGCGTCCCAGCCCTCACTTCCAGGGCCGGCATGTCTCTGTCCTTTGTGTTTCCAACACTGCCAGCCACCACTGCCAGCCACCCCCGCGCACTGTGGAGCTCCGGTTTTCAGACTGGTTGCACGCGTTCCCAGGCTCACGGTCTCAGTCTCCTCTCTCGCAGGTGCCAGTGCCGGTCCGTGAGTCTGCCTGCTCCCCAGTGCAGGTGGCTACCGCTTCCTGGTGCCCAAACCGGAGGCTTCCTCCTCCTTCCGTTTATCTTCCGATATCTGTGCGCAAATTCACGGCTCCCCGATTCGTACCTCAATACTCAGCACTGGAGATGTTCATTTGTATAGGTCCAGGTGTATCTTCCTACATGTCAGGCTGATTCCGTGGGTGTTCAGAATGGCCTGGTACCTCAACAATATCTAGTTTTCTAATCCACAACCAGGGATTTATTGTGGTCTTTTAAAATTTCTCCCAGTATTTTTTGTATTTTTAATTGTACAGGGTTTACACATATTTTGTTAAATTCAACCCTGTGTTTTTAAAAATTTTATTCCACTTTAACAGATATTGTTTTAACATTATTTT
>NW_024425008.1:29193178-29207819 GCF_017311325.1 Ursus maritimus
TATCCACTTATTGGATACATCCTTTAAGAATAATATAGTGCCCTTCTGTATCTCTAATTATAGTCTTTAGTTTAAAATCTAATCTGTCTGATATGAGAATTGCTACCCCAGCTTTCTTTTAAGGTCCATTGGCATGAAAGATGGTTTTCCATCCCTTTACTTTCAGTCTGGATGTATCTTTAGGTTCAAAATGAGTCTCTTGTAGGCAGTAAATGGATGGGTCATGTCTTTTTATCGAATCTGCAACCCTGTGGTGTTTTATGGGAGCATTTAGGCCATTTACATTGAGAGTGATTATTGAGAGATATGATTTTAATGATGTCATGTTGCCTGTAAAGTCTTTGTTTCTATAGATTGTAACTTTCTGTTCTGTATCACTCTTGGGGCCTTTTTGGTTTTATAGAACCCAGCTTAATATCTCCTGTAGGGCTGGTTTCGTGGTTACGAAATTGGTCAGTGACTGGCCAGGTCTGGAAGGTCTTTATCTCTCCATCAATTCTGAATGACAGCCTTGCTGGATAAAGGATCCTTGGCTGCATGTTTTTCTCTGAAAGAGCTTTAAAAATGCCCCCCCAACCCTTTCTCTCATTCCAGGTCTGTGTAGACAGGTCTGACGTAATCCTGATACTTTTGCCTTGGTTCACGAGAAATTTCTTTGCCCTGGCCGCTTTCAATACTGTATCCTTGGATCTAATATTTGCGAATTGCACTATGACGTGATGTGGCGTAGGTTTGTCATGGTTGAGCTTGGGAGGGGTCCTCTCTGCCTCTTGGACATGAATGCTTGTTTCCTTTGCTAGATTAGGGAAGTTTTCAGCTACAATTTGTTCAAATATTTCTTCTAGACCTCTGTTTTTCTCCACCCCCTCGGGGATGCCAGTGATTCTGACATTGGAACGTTTCATTGAGTCAGTAATCTCCTGTAACCTACATTCTTGAGATTGGATTTTTTTGAGCCAACTTTCTGTTTTAGCTTTCTCTTCTACCATCCCGTCCTCCAATTCACTGATTCATTCTTCTGCCTCATTTACCCTGGCCATCCCAGCGTCTAGTTTTGGCTGCATTTGATTCATAGAATTTTTAATTTCTGCCAGACTCGCTCTCATTTCTGCCCTTAGAGATTCTGTATTCTCGTTAATATTTTCGTTAATACTTTTTTCAAGTCTACACATCATCTTGACCATTGTTACTCTGAATTCCATTTCTGATAATTTGGTTATATCCATATCCATCCGTTCTGTGGCAGAGGCCACAGACTCATTGTCTTTTCTTTGCTGGGGGGGATTTCTCCTTCTCGTCATTCTGATGAGGAGAGGTTGTGAGGTTGTCCAGAGCCCAAATTTTTGACCAGGACCCAGGCAGTGTGCACTTGTTTTATAGGACCTTACGGATGTGGGCTTTTGATTTTTCAGCCTGCCTTCTGGGGGAGGGGCCTGCTGCGCTGATACTCACGCAACCCTCTTTGGGTAGAGTCTCCCGGTCCCCTGCGAGGGGGGATGGGGATGGACACAATGTGAGCCAATATTTCCAGGCTTTTGTTCTCTGGCAGCTTTCCCTGGTGGTTTGTTGTGACTCTTCTGAGAGTCAGAGCAGCAGTGGCCGAATCCCAGCCTCTGTCTCAGAACAGAGAGATTGCAGTCTGCTCTCCACTGAGCTCTTCTGGCCACTTTAACTCTGTTTCTGTTGGTGCTGCTAAACCCTGCAGCGTCCTGGGATGTGTGCCCCACAGCCGGCGTCCCAGCCCTCACTTCCAGGGCCGGCATGTCTCTGTCCTTTGTGTTTCCAACACTGCCAGCCACCACTGCCAGCCACCCCCGCGCACTGTGGAGCTCCGGTTTTCAGACTGGTTGCACGCGTTCCCAGGCTCACGGTCTCAGTCTCCTCTCTCGCAGGTGCCAGTGCCGGTCCGTGAGTCTGCCTGCTCCCCAGTGCAGGTGGCTACCGCTTCCTGGTGCCCAAACCGGAGGCTTCCTCCTCCTTCCGTTTATCTTCCGATATCTGTGCGCAAATTCACGGCTCCCCGATTCGTACCTCAATACTCAGCACTGGAGATGTTCATTTGTATAGGTCCAGGTGTATCTTCCTACATGTCAGGCTGATTCCGTGGGTGTTCAGAATGGCCTGGTACCTCAACAATATCTAGTTTTCTAATCCACAACCAGGGATTTATTGTGGTCTTTTAAAATTTCTCCCAGTATTTTTTGTATTTTTAATTGTACAGGGTTTACACATATTTTGTTAAATTCAACCCTGTGTTTTTAAAAATTTTATTCCACTTTAACAGATATTGTTTTAACATTATTTTCCAAATAGTTGCTCTACATAAAATATAATTTGTTTCCATATTGACCTTATATCATGTGACCTTGTTAAATTTACCCATTAGTTCTATATGGTTTTTGGGTAGTTTGTTTATTTGTTTGTTTTATAAATTCAGTTTATACAATTGTATCTTCATTAATAAAAGTGAGTTCCAGGGCACCTGGGTGGCTCAGTCAATAAGCGTCTGCCTTCAGCTCAGGTCATGATCCCAGGGTTCTAGGATCAAGCCTCACATCACATCGGGCTCCCTGCTCAGCAAGAAGCCTGCTTCTCCCTCTCACATCCCCCTGCTTCTGTTCCCTCTCTTGCTGTCTGTCAAATAAGTAAATAAAATCTTTAAAGAAAAATAAAAAAGCAAAATAAAAGTGAGTTTCATTTTTTCCTGTCCAGTCTCTATACCTTTCTTTTTCTTGGCCTATTGCATGTCTAAGACCACAGGTATAATGATAAATAGGAGTGGGGAAGCAGACTCCCTTGCCCTGCTCTCAGTCATACAGAAAATGTTTGGTGTTTTACCATTATTGTGATATTATCTGTAGGTTTTTCATGCATGCCCTCTGAAGTTGAGAAAATATCCTTTTGTTAGTTAGTTAGCTGACAGTTTTAATCATGAATGAGGGTTAAATATTGTCAAATAGTTTTGCTGCATCCATTAAGGCAATTACAGAATTTTTCTTTTCTTTCTTTCTTTTTTTTTTAGAATTTTTCTCCTCTATTCTGTAAATGTAGTGAATAACATTGATATTTATTTATCTGTTTATTTATTTATTTATTTATTTTAAATTTTATTTATTTATTTGACAGAGAGCAAGAAAGCAGGAGCAGGGGGTGAGGAGGGGAGGCAGAAGCAGACTTCCTGCTGAGCAGGGAGCCTGATGTGGGGCTCAATCTAGGGACCAGTATCATGGCCTGAGCCAAAGGCAAACGCTTAACAACTGAGCCACCCGGTTGCCCCACATTGATTTCTTTTTAATTTTTAGTTTTAAATTGTCATACAATGCAAGTGACTTTATTTTAGTATATAGTTTTATGAATTTCAACATATGTAGAGATTCCTGCAATTGCCACCACAATCAGAATACAGAACAACTCCACCTCCCCAAACCTCCCTTGTGCTATTTATAGTCATACCTTCCTCCAACCAGAACTCCCACCAGCCAGGGATCTATTTTCTGTCATTGTCATTTTGTCTCTTCCAGAATGTCATATAAATGGAATCATACAGTGTGTAAGCTTTTGCACCTGACTTCCTTCACACAGCATAGTATCTTTGAGGTTGCTCCAAGTTTTTGACTGTATCAAGAGTTCACACCTCTTGTTGCTGAGTAGTATTCTGTGGTATAGATGTGCCACCATTTGTTTATTCACTGTTTGAGTGGAATCTAGGTTGTTTCCAGTTTTTCACTATTACAAATAAAGCTGCCAAGAGCATTAGTTAGTATACAGAATTTTGTGTAAACATAGGCTTTCATTTTTCCAATGCCACCCAGGAGTGGGATTGCCGGGTTACATAGTAAGTAAATGTTTAAATTTACAGGAAACTGCCAAACTATCTTCCAGACTGTACAATTACATTTCTACCAACAATGAGAGTTCCAATTGCTTCGTATCCTCAACTAGCACTTAATATAGTCAGTTATTTTTTAACCATCAAGATGGGTGTGTAGTGGTATCTCATGAGTTTTAATGTACATTTCTTTACTAGATAATGATCTTAAACAGTAAACAATAATATTATCTTTCTATGCTCTTTGATAAAGTATTTTTATCAAGTCCTTTGCTCTTTTAAAAATTGGTGGTTGTTTTTCTTGTTGACTTTTGAGATTCCTTTATATACTAGTCCCTTACTGAATATGTGATTTGCAAATATTTTCTTCCAGACTTTGCCTTGTTTTTTCACTCTTTTGAAAGTGTCTTTCATAGATCAAAAGATTTTTATTTTGGTGAAGTCCTACCTGTGCTTTATGGCTGTTGCTTTTGGTGTGAATTCTAAGAACTCTGCCTCACTGCAGGACACGAAGATTTTCCTACATTTTCTTCTAAAAGGTTGACAGATTAAATTTTATATTAAAATCTATGATCCATTTTGAGTTAATTTTTGTAGAAGGTGTAAGGATTATTAAGTCAAAGTTCACTTTTTTTGTGTAAGGATGTTTAAAAGTTAAAACACCATTTGTTGAAATAGATTTCTCCACTGAATTGGTTTTGCAACTTCATCAAAGATCATATGGTGATATTTGTATATGTCAATTTGACTCTATTGTTTCACTGATCTGTGCGTTTTTCCCTTTGCCAGTACTGTACTGTCTTTATTACTGTAGCTTTGTAATAAATCTTCAAATAGGGTAGTTTAATTTTCTTTCTCTTCATTTTTCTTTTTTTAAAAATTAAATTTTATTTAAATTTAGTTAATTAACATATAATGTATTATTACTTTCAGAGGTAGAGTTCAGTGAATTATCAATTGTTTATAACACCCAGTGCTCATTACATCATGTGCCTTCCTTAATGCCCATCACCCAGTTACCCCATCCTCCCACTCCCTCTCCTCCAGCAACCCTCAGTTTGTTTCCTATAGTTGAGTCTCTTATGGTTTGTGTCCCTGTCTGATTTCATCTTATTTCATATTTTTCTACCTTCCCCTATGATCCTTTGTTTTGTTTCTTAAATTCTATATATGAGAGAAATCATATGATAATTGTCTTTCACTGATTGAGTTATTTCACTTAGCATAATACCCTATAGTTCCATGCACATCTTTGCATTACTATCATGGACATTGCTGTTATAAACATTGGGGTGTGTGTGCCCCTTTGGATCACTGTATTTGTATCCTTCAGGTAAATATCTAGTACTGCAATTGCTGGAGCATAGGGTAGCTCTATTTTTAACTTCTTGAGCAACCTCCATACTATCTTCCAGAGTGGCGGTACCAGCTTGCATTCCCACCAGCAGTGTAAGAGGGTTCCCCTTTATCCACATCCTTGCCAACATATTGTTCCTTATCTTGTTAATTTGAGCCATTCAAACTGGTGTAAGGTGGTATCTCATTGTAGTTTTGATTTGTATTTCCCTGATGACACATTATGTGGAGCATTTTTCCATGTGTCTGTTGGCCGTTTGTATGTCTTCTTTGGAGAAGTGTCTGTTCATGTCTTCTACCCATGTCTTCACTGGATTGTTTGTTTTTTGGATGTTGAGTTTGAGAAGTTCCTTATAGATCTTGGATACCAACCCTTTACCTGTTATGTCACTTGCAAATATCTTCTCTCATTCCATAGGTTGCCTTTTAGTTTTGTTGACTGTTTCCCTTGCCGTGCAGAAGCTTTTTAAATTGATGAAATTCCAGTTGTTCATTTTTGCTTTTGTTTTCCTTGCCTTTAGAGACATGTCTTGCAAGAAGTTGCTGTGACTGAGGTCGAAGAGGTTACTGTCTGTGTTCCCCTCTAGGATTTTAATGGATTCCTGCCTCATATTTAGGTCTTTCATCCATTTTGAGTTTATGTTTCTATATGGTGTAAGAGAATGGTCAAGTTTCATTCTTCTGCACGTAGCTGTCCAATTTTCCCAGCACCATTTATTGAAGAGACTATCTTTTTCCCATTGGATTTTCTTTCCTGCTTTGTCAAAGATGAGTTGACCATAGAGTTTAACTTTTTAAAAACAGATTTACTAATTTTATTTTAGAAAGAGTGGGAGTGGGAGTGGGAGGAGGGGCAGAGAGAATCCTCAAGCAGACTCCCCACGGAGCATGGAGCCTGATGCAGAGCTCAATCCTAGGACCCTGAGATCATGACCTGAGCCAAAACCAAGAGTCAGCCACTCACTTGACTGAGCTGCCTAGGTGCCCCTATGTTTAACTTTTTGAGGAACTTCCATACTGTTTTCCAGAGTGGCTGCACCAGTTTGCATTCCCACCAACAGTCTTTCTGCACATACTCACCAATATCTGTTGTTTTCTGATGTGTTAATTTTAGCCATTCTGACTGGGAGACACCCCTGTCTTAAGAAAGGTACATTCAAAAAGTCTTGTCTGCAACTGAACTCGGTGGATAAAATTTGCTCCTATTCTAGGGATGATTAACAATGAAAAACACCTGTCCCAAGAAATGAGAGAGAAGGAAACTACAGAAGCTCAATCCTGGAAAAGTTTTGGTAGCAAGACTAGAGCACCTGCTTCTGATAGAACAAGATCGTGGGAGAAATAGAGGTGGGGAAGGATTGAAAGCTTCTGTAAGTGGTTTTGTCCCATTCCTGAGGACTCCACCCTCATGACCTGATGAACTTCCACAGGCCCCACCTCCTACTACCATCACCCTGGGGTTTAAGATTTCAACGCATGAATTTTGCAGGGACACAAACATTCAATCCACAGCACCCCCCCATCAAGATACACAAGTTTCCTGTCACTCAGGAAATTTCCCTCCATTCCTCCATTGCCACAGCAGGAAACTACTGATTTAAATTGTAGTCTCAGGGGCACCTGGGTGGCTCAGTCTGTTAAGCATCTGCCTTCTGCTCAGGTCATGATCTCAGGGTCCTGGGATTAAGGCCCGAGTCTGGCTCCCCGCGCAGCACAGAGTCTTCTTCTTCCTCTCCCTCTGCCCCTCCTCCCCACTTGTGTTCTCTCCCGCATGCTCTGCTCTCTCTGTCTCTCAAAAAGTAAATAAAAAGCCTTAAAACAAATGCTAGTCTCCTAAATTAAGCCCATTCTAGACTATTCCAGAATCGATTCAAAATAAATCCTGTATTAAGTTCCTTAGGTCTGATTCTTTCTGTCATCATCATATGTGTAAGATAAATCCATGTTCTTACACAGATCACAAGTTAGTTCTGATTTAAGAGGAATTATTCCACTGGATGAATATGCCAGTTTGTTTATTCATTCATCTGTTAAGTGCTGGTTGTTTATTCCCAGTTTGTGGAATAAATTCATGAATCCCGCTGCACTGGACATTCATATACTAGTCGTTGTGGGTAGTTTCCTAGGGCCAGGATCGCTGGGACATAAGGAATATACAAGGTTAACTTTATAAGAAACGATTGCTACAGACGCTAATTATTCTACTCATGACCTCTATTTCCTCTTTCTTCCCACCAATAATCCCAAGTGCACTCAATTGTTGTAAAGTATGAGAGAATCTAATTCTCGCCTCAGAATTCCTTGAAGATCCAGTGGAAAAAAGACAGTCTCTTCAATAAATGGTGCTGGGAAAATTGGACAGCTACATGCAAAAGAATGAAACCTGACCACTCTCTCACACCATACACAAAGATAAACTCCAAATGGATGAAAGACCTCAATGTGAGACAGGAATCCATCAAAACCTAGAGGAGAGCATAGGCAGCAACCTCTACGACATTGGCCACAGCAACCTTTTTCATGACACATCTCCAAAGGCAAGAGAAACAAAAGAAAAAATGAACTTGTGGGACTTCATCAAGATAAAAAGCTTCTGCACAGCCAAGGAAACAGTCAAAAAAACTAAGAGGCAGCCCACAGAATGGGAGAATATAGTTGCAAATGACACTAGAGATAAAAGACTGGTATCCAAGATCTACAAAGAACTTCTCAAACTCAATACACGAGAAACAAATAAACAAATCAAAAAATGGGCAGAAGATATGAACAGACACTTTTCCAATGAAGACATACAAATGGCTAACAGACACATGAAAAAATGTTCAAATCATCAGGGAAATTCAAATCAAAACCACACTGAGATACCACCTTACGCCAGTTAGAATGGCAAAAATTGACAAGGCAAGAAATAACAATTGTTGGAGAGGATGTGGAGAAAGGCGATCCCTCCTACATTCTTGGTGGGAGTGCAAGTTGGTACAGCCACTCTGGAAAACAGTGTGGAGGTCCCTTAAGAAGTTAAAAATTGAGCTACCCTATGATCCAGCCATTGCACTACTGGGTATTTACCCCAAGAATACAGACGTAGTGAAGAGAAGGGCCATATGACCCCAATGTTCATAACAGCATTGTCCGCAATAGCTAAGTCGTGGAGGGAGCCGAGATGCCCTTCAACAGATGACTGGATTAAGAAGATGTGGTCCATATATACAATGGAATATTACTCAGCTATCAAAAAGAACGATTTCTCAACATTTGCTACAACATGGACGGCACTAGAGGAGATAATGCTAAGCGAAATAAGTCAAGCAGAGAAAGACAATTATCATATGGTTTCACTCATTTATGGAACATAAGAACTAGGAAGATCGGTAGGAGAAGAAAGGGATAAAGAAAGGGGGGGTAATCAGAAGGGGGAATGAAGCATGAGAGGCTATGGACTCTGAGAAACAAACTGAGGGCTTCAGAGGGGAGGGGGGTGGGGGAATGGGATAGGCTGGTGATGGGTAGTAAGGAGGGCACGTATTGCATGGTGCACTGGGTGTTATACGCAACTAATGAGTCATGGAACTTTACATCAAAAACCAGGGATGTACTGTATGGTGACTAACATAATATAATAAAAAAATATTATTATAAAAAAAAAGAAAACAGATGGCAGTTCCTCAACAACTAAAAATAGAATTACCATATGACCCAGCAATTCCTCTTCTGGGTGTCTACCCACGGGAATTAAAAACAGGAATTCAAAGAGATATTTACCCATCCATGTTCATAGTATCATTATCCATGATAGCCAAAAGGTATGTGCCGATCCAGAGATGAACAGATAATGGACTATATATTATTCAGCCTTAAAGAAGAAGGACATTCTGACACCTGCCACAACATGGATGAACCTTGAAAACATTATGCTCAGTGCAAAAGCCATTCTCAAAGGACCAATACCACTTATCTGAGGTCCCTAGAGGAGTCAAAATCACAGAGACAGAACGTAGATGGTGGGAGCCAGGGGCTGAGGCAAGGCGTGGGACGGTAGTGTTTCATGGCAACAGAGTCTCAGCTTTGCAAGATGAAAAGAGTTCTGGAAATGGATGGTGGGGACGGTCATACAACAGTGGGAATGTACCTAATACCATGATGCTGTACACTCAAAGTGGTTAAAATGGTAAATTTTATGTTATGTGTGTTTTACCATAATTAAAAAACAGTAACAATAAAAAAAAAAAAACAATTTCTTGAAGAAGCTTCCACTCTCCTCTCCATCCTCTGTTTTAATTGCCGTTGATACCTTATGCCATTTAGGGTTGAGAAAGAACAGTCCTTCCCTCACTGAAAATACCACCAGATGCACTTATTCTTTCGCTGTCTGAGAGACCATAGGACCTTTTGGCCCACGTATACACACTACTGTTCCCAATTCCTCCCATTTTTTTCTCTTCCCTAGGTCCCCTGTGCTAGGATGCCCAACTCACTGAGCACAGCCTCCCCTGATGAGCACACCATTATTAGGTAATAACTCCCCACCCCCTCCCTGGGAAGGCTGTGACCCCAGTCCCTCTCTGCTCTCCGCAGGACCCCACTGCTAGAAAAGTTGCTGTTTGGGGGATCATCTAACCTACCTCCCACCCAACTGCATCTTCTGTGGTCACAAGCTCCTTCACTCATGGGGCCAGCCTGGGCCCGGGCCCACTTGACAGGTGATCACTGGCTGCCACTGCTCTGGCTACTCCTGTCCCCAGCCTGCTGCTCCCATGCCCTCCCAAGATGGCGCTTCACTTCCTCTGAGGTTGTGATCCCCAGGAAGGTGTCCCACAGGGTGGGTGGAACTGAGAGACAAGGCCAGCTCTCCTATAAGATTCACTTCAGGGGCCAAAGACATGTGCTTCACATGAAAATCAAGAAGAACCTGCTGCCCAGACATTTTCCTGTTATCACCGAGAATGATCAGGGCGCCATGCAGGATGACTATCCCTTTGTCCCTCGAGACTGCTACTACTACTGCTACCTGGAAGGGGTTCCTGGCTCCATGGGCACACTGGACACCTGCTACGGGGGTCTGCACGGCATGCTGCAGGTGGATGACTTCACTTATGAAATAAAACCACTGGAGGCTTCTTCCGAATTTGAGCATGTGGTTTCTCTGCTTGTGTCAGAAAGAAGATCGTCAGAGGCTGAAAGGTGTACGATTGAAGAGCAAGATACAAATCAAGAATACGAAGAGGCAGTCCTTGCCGGAACTCCTAGAGCAGCCCCTGTGTATTTGTGGTGGCCACATAAGAAATACTTAAAAATCCACTACACAGTTTCTCACTCATTATTTCTGTTGAACACTAATATCACACGTATAGTAGAGAATGTAGTGATTTTCAACAACATAATACATACCATCTACAAACCAACTCTCTTAGATGTCAACATACGTGTTTTGTGCATATGGGATAGAGTAGACATGATGGATTATGAGGAATACATACGAATTCAAGACTTGCTGTCTTATTTTGGTGTGTGGAAATACTGGGGTTGGTATGAATCTATTCCTCATGATACTTCAATGCTTCTTACAGGACATAAGCTCTATGGGACCTCATATTATGGCCAATACAATGGAGTGTGCAACCCCAACTGGGGCGTGTCGTATGTATATATGGCAAGATATCACATATTTTGGTGTGCGTCTGTTGCAGCACATGCCCTAGCTCATAATATGGGCATCGAGCATGATAAACCCGGTTGTCAATGCTTTCGAAGAAAGCACTGCGTCATGGCTCCTGAGCCTGATTTCTTGGATATGCTGAGCAATTGTACCTACGACAGAATACATCACAAGCTCACTATCTGGGATCCTTGTTTGAGCATACCACATGTACCGTACACCAATTATCCTTATGTAACTGGTCGTTGTGGTGACCTGACTGTAGATCAGAAGGAAGAATGTGACTGTGGCTCCTTAAAACAGTGCTCTACAGATAAGTGTTGCAAGAGCAATTGTATCCTCTCCCTTGGCAGTGATTGCAATGGAGGACCCTGCTGTGTTAACTGCAAATATGCTCAACCCGGATTGCTTTGCAGAGATATGCTTGGTATTTGTGATCTCCCAGAATACTGTGATGGGAGATCACATAATTGTCCTAATGACTTTTACACCCAGGATGGAACCCCATGTTCAGCACTGGCTGTCTGCGTGAGAGGAAACTGCAGTGATCGTGATATGCAGTGCCAATCCCTCTTTGGCTACCAAATAAAAGATGCAGCACCAGTATGCTATGAAAAATTGAATGTAATAGGTGACCGATTTGGGAACTGTGGGGTGAAGTTGATACGAGGAGGAGGAAAACCTGTGAAATGTGAAGTTGATGATGTTCTTTGTGGATTGCTGCACTGTCGTGATGTCGAAGAAATTCCTGGTGGAGGTGACCACACTACGTTTCGTCATATAATAGTACGTGATGTTAAGGAAGAGTTATGCTTTGGATACGATGCACACCATGGGACAGATCTGCCAGAAATGGGGCTTGTCGTGGATGGAGCCACATGTGGCCCAGGAAGATACTGTTTTCAACAGAATTGTACTTTTGTTCAAGACCTGGGGTTTGACTGCGATGTCAAGACATGTAATTTCCGAGGGGTGTGTAACAACAAGAAACATTGTCACTGTATGAGAGGTTGGAAACCCCCATCTTGTGAAGAGAGGGGAGCAGGTGGTAGTATAGATAGTGGCCCTCCACCTGACAGAGAATATGGCCTTCGAGCCAAAATAATTGGTAATATTAACCATGCATTACTTCTACTGATTATTCGCATACTTGCTTTAGTGACTTCAGGCATCACTGGTGTCTTTCTTCGTTTAGGAATGAAGGCAGAAGAAGAGGCTAACAAAGCAGAATGACCTCCACGCGAGTAAATACTGACTGGAATGCGCCAGAAGGAGAAAATCGTATTGGCATGTACTGGGAGAAATGACGAGAATCACTCCAATGATTACATAATCCTAAAGCTACTCTGAGGTTGTCACCCTAAAATAAAATCACTTGCCAATTTAACTTGAGGTCTGCGGGGTTAAATTTATGTAACATTTCCTGTCTAGTCATAGTCTTCCTATTCCTATAGATGAAAGTAGAGACTCTTCAATACATTAAGATGTGGATTCCGGTGTTTTACAGATGCCCGTGGAGCAAATCTTGTTTGCACTGGGATGCACTTGTTTTAACCGGTTATTGGACCACTTCCCAATTGGTTATATACTAGATTTCTGTTACTTATTCATTTTGTTGCTCCTGGTAAACAAATAGCATTCAAAGGGACAGTTGGAAGATACGGTAGGACAGTAAGAACTTTTCCGTCAAGGCCCAGGGGTGCAAACAGATCTACCGCCTGCCAAGTAGCACTCTTGAACAAGGTCTTAGGCCGTGAGAGTTTCAAGGTCCATGCTACACTGGGAGATGAAATGCACTTGGCCAGGATTTTGTATCGATCCAAAGAAAGCACCCAGGAAGGGCCTGGAACATGTGATGCACTTAATACGTGCCGTTACTCATTATTACTCTTGGGCTATGCTAAACCTGAGGTATTCCAGTAGAAAGAGTTTGGCGTGGTGTGTTTATTAGAAATGAAACCGTCACAGGAGGAGCCGTGGATCACTGACTGATACATCATTGCTTAAGGCCTCTGATTACTGAAGTCGCAGTAACTCACATTTAAAATCTTAGGACTTGCCTGAGCACAGCCTGTCAGTCAAGTACTGGGTGGAACTGACTGTCTGATACATGTACAGAGAAAAAATTTACACAAAAGGAAACCGGAAGCAGTCGCTTCAGATATCGTGCAAGAGAAGGAGAAGAGGGTCTCATAAGGGGCATGTGGTACATTCGTGCTGTGTAAATGCCTCAGACCTCAGATCCAATTCCTTTCGGAAAATACGCAGTACAGGTGAGAATAGCGCCAAAGGGACGGGGAAAGACACGGCAAGACAGACTCAACAAGGGTGCCACTCTGTGCCGTTGTAATCTGTCTGTCTTTTCTGGAGCTCTCTTACCTTCTTGTCCAGGGGGCGTATGTGGTAGAGTAGTCTGGATCTTCATCCACGACAGATCTGAGCCCCTGTTTACTACGCCCTTGTCAAACCTGTGTTCCTGCATTTGCACTCAGCACCAGTATCTACCGTCCACCAATGAATAAATCACGGGGAGAAAAGGCACAGCATGGGGAATCTAGTCAATGATGTTGTGATAGCGCTGTGTGGTGACAGATGGTAGCTGCAGTTGTGGGGAGCACGGGGGTGCCGGATGGAGAAGTTCGATCACCCTAGTGTACACCTGAAAGTAATGTAACCTAGTGTGTCGACTGTCTCAAATACAGAAAACATTTTAAACCACATTAAGATACCACTACATAGCCACTGGGATGGAAAAAAAAGGTGTTAAGACTGACAAAACCAAGGGCTGATGAGAATATGCAGCAACTTAAGTCTCATCTATGGCCGGTGGGGATGGAAAACTATAGAGTTCTTTGGAAAACATTTTGGTTGTTTCTTTTTCTTTTTTTTACTTGCTTAAAAGATTTTAATTTATTTTTGAGAGAGAGCATGAGTGGGGTGTGGGGGCAGAGGGAGAAGCAGATCCCTTCAGCCCCCATTGAGAAGGGAGCCCCATGTGGGGCTCAATCCAGGGACTGAGGAATCATGACCTGAGCCAAAGGCAGACACTTAACAGACTGAGCCACCCAGGTGCCCCCAGTTTGGTGTTTCTTTTTTCTCTTTTGTTCAGAAGTCACCATATAGTACATCATTAATTTTTGATGTAGTGTTCAGGATTCAATAGTTGCGTATAACACCCTGTGCTCATCACAACACATGCCCTCCTTAATACCCATCACCTGGCTACCCTATCCACCCAGCCCCCTCCCTTCTGAGACCCCCAGTCTGCTTCCCAAAGTTGAGAGTCCCTGATGGTTTGTCTCCCTCTCTGATTCCCCCCCCTTCAATTTTCCCTCCTTGCCCCTACAGTCTTCTGTGCTCTTCCTTATGTTCTTAGCAAAATCCCCTCCAGTTCCATCCACGTCGATGCAAATGGTGGGTATTCATCCTTTCTGATGGCTGAGTAATATTCCATTATATATATGAACCACATCTTCTTTATGCATTCACCTGTTGAAGGGCATCTCATCTCCTTCCACAGTTTGGCTATTGTGGACATTGCTGCTATGAACATTGGGGTGCAGGTGCCCCTTCTTTTCACTACATCTGTGTCTTTGGGGTAAATACCCAGTAGTGCAATTGCTGGGTCTTAGAATAGCTCTCTTTTTAACATCTTGAGGAACCTCCATACTGTTTTCCAGAGTGGCTGCACCAGCTTGCATTCTCACCAACAGTGTGAGAGGCTTTCCCTTTCTCTGCATCGTCCCCAACATTTGTTGTTTCCTGACTTGTCAATTTTAGCCATTCTGACTGGTGTGCGG
>NW_024425008.1:29207829-29255316 GCF_017311325.1 Ursus maritimus
TTTATCCCTTTCTTCTCCTACCAATCTTCCTAGTTCTTATGTTCCATAGATGAGAGAAACCATATGATAATTGTGTTTCTCTGCTTGACTTATTTCACTTAGCATTATCTCCTCTAGTGCCGTCCATGTTGCAGCAAATGTTGAGAAATCGTTCTTTTTGATAGCTGAATAATATTCCATTGTATATATGGACCACAACTTCTTAATCCAGTCATCTGTTGAAGGGCATCTCAGCTCCCTCCACGATTTAGCTATTGTGGACAATGCTGCTATGAACATTGGGGTGCATATGGCCCTTCTCTTCACTACGTCTGTATCCTTGGGGTAAATACCCAGTAGTGCAATTGCTGGGTCATAGGGTAGCTCAATTTTTAACTTCTTAAGGGACCTCCACACTGTTTTCCAGAGTGGCTGTACCAGCTTGCATTCCCACAAACAATGTAGGAGGGATCGCCTTTCTCCACATCCTCTCCAACAATTGTTGTTTCTTGCCTTGTCAATTTTTGCCATTCTAACCGGTGTAAGGTGGTATCTCAGTGTGGTTTTGATTTGAATTTCCTTGATGGCTAATGATTTTGAACATTTTTTCATGTGTCTGTTAGCCATTTGTATGTCTTCATTGGAAAAGTGTCTATTCATATCTTCTGCCCATTATGATCAAAATACCAATGACATTTTTCAAAGAACTGGAACAAACAGCCCTTAAATTTCTTTGGAACCAGAAAAGGCCACGAAATGCCAAGGAAGTTTTGAAAAGTAAAAACAAAGCTGGGGGCATCACAATGCTGGATTTCAAGCTGTACTACAAAGCTGTGATCACAAAGACAGCATGGTACTGGCACAAAAACAGACACATTGACCAATGGAACGGAATAGAGAACCCAGAAATGGACCCTCGGCTCTTTGGGCAACTAATGTTTGACAAAGCAGGAAAAATCATCCAGTAGAAAAGACAGTCTCTTCAATAAATGGTGCTGGGAAAATTGGACAGCTACATGCAAAAGAATGAAACCTGACCACTCTCTCACACATACACAAAGATAAACTCCAAATGGATGAAAGACCTTGATGTGAGACAGGAATCCATCAAAAACCTAGAGGAGAGCATAGGCAGCAACCTCTAGGACATCGGCCACAGCAACCTTTTTCATGACACATCTCCAAAGGCAAGAGAAACAAAAGAAAAAATGAACTTGTGGGAATTCATCAAGATAAAAAGCTTCTGCACAGCTAAGGAAACAGTCCAAAAAACTAAGAGGCAACCCAAGGAATGGGAGAATATAGTTGCAAATGACACTACAGATAAAAGACTGGTATCCAAGATCTACAAAGAACTTCTCAAACTCAATACACAAGAAACAAACAAATCATAAAATGGGCAGAAGATATGCTTAAAAGATTTTAATTTATTTATTTGTGAGAGAGACCGTGAGTGGGGTGAGGGGGCAGAGGGAGAAGCAGATCCCCCTGACCCCCACTGAGGAGGGAGCCCTATGAGGGGCTCTATCCAGGACCTGAGGAATCATGACCTGAGCCAAAGGCAGACACTTAACAGACTGAGCCACCAGTGCCCCCAGTTTGGTGTTTCTTTTTTCTCTTTTGTTCAGAAGCCACCATATAGTACATCATTAGTTTTTGATGTAGTGTTCAAGTGTTCAGTAGTTGCGCATAGCACCCAGTGCTCATCACAACACATGCCTCCTTAATACCCATCACCTGGCTACCCCATCCACCCAGCCCCCTCCCTTCTGAAACCCTCAGTCTGTTTCCCGAAGTTGAGAGTCCCTGATGGTTTGTCTCCCTCTCTGATTCCCCCCCTTCAATTTTCCCTTCTTGCCCCTATGGTCTTCTGTGCTGTTCCTTATCTTCTTAGCATAATCCCCTTCATTTCCATCCACGTCGATGCAAATGGTGGGTATTCATCCTTTCTGATAGTTGAGTAATATTCCATTGTATATATGAACCACATCTTCTTTATGCATTCACCTGTTGAAGGGCATCTCATCTCCTTCCACAGTTTGGCTATTGTGGACATTGCTGCTATGAACACTGGGGTGCAGGTGCCCCTTCTTTTCACTACATCTGTATCTTTGGCGTAAATACCTAGTAGTGCAATTGCTGGGTCATAGGGTAGCTCTCTTCTTAACATCTTGAGGAACCTGCATACTGTTTTGCAGAGCTGCTGTACCAGCTTGCATTCCCTCCAGCAGTGTAAGAGGGTTCCCCTTTCTCCACATCCTCCCTAACATTTGTTGTTTCCTGCCTTTTTAATGTTTGCCATTCGAACTGGTGTAACGTGGTATCTCATTGTGGTTTTGAATTGAATTTCCCTGACGACTGGTGATGTTGAGCATTTTTCATGTGTCTGTTGGCCATTTGTATGTCTTCTTTGGAGAAGTGTCTGTTCAGTGTCTTCTGCCTATTTTCTGACTGGGTTTTTTGGGTTTTGGGTGTTGAGTTTGATAATTTCTTTATAGATTTTCAGATACTAGCCCTTTATCTGATAAGACATTTGCAAATATCTTCTGCCATTCTGTAAGTTGTCTTTTGGCTTTGTCAACTGTTTCCTTTGCCATGCAAAACCTTTTTATCTTTTTTTTTTTAATGATTTTTTATTATATTATGTTAGTCACCATACAGTACATCCTCGGTTTCCGATGTAAGGCTCGATGATTCATTAGTTGTGTATAACACCCAGTGCACCATGCAATACGTGCCCTCCTTACTACCCATCACCGGTCTATCCCGTTCCCCCACCCTCCTCCCCTCTGAAGTCCTCAGTTTGTTTCTCATAGTCCATAGTCTCTCATGTTTCATTCCCCCTTCTGATTACCCCCCCTTTCTTTATCCCTTTCTTCCCCTACCGATCATCCTAGTTCTTATGTTCCATAGCTGAGAGAAATCATATGATAGTTGTCTTTCTCTGCTTGACTTATTTCACTTAGCATTATCTCCTCCAGTGCAGTCCATGTTGCAGCAAATGTTGAGAAATCGTTCTTTCTGATAGCTGAGTAATATTCCATTGTATATATGGACCACAACTTCTTAATCCAGTCATCTGTTGAAGGGCATCTCGGCTCCTTCCACAATTTAGCTATTGTGGACAATGCTGCTATGAACATTGGGGTGCATATGGCCCTTCTCTTCACTACGTCTGTATCTTTGGGGTAAATACCCAGTAGTGCAATGGCTGGATCATAGGGTAGCTCAATTTTTAACTTTTTAAGGGACCTCCACACTGTTTTCCAGAGTGGCTGTACCAACTTGCATTCCCACCAACAATGTAGGAGGGATCCCCTTTCTCCACATCCTCTCCAACAATTGTTGTTTCTTGCCTTGTCTATTTTTGCCATTCTAACTGGCGTAAGGTGGTATCTCAGTGTGGTTTTGATTTGAATTTCCTTGATGGCTAATGATTTTGAACATTTTTTCATGTGTCTGTTAGCCATTTGTATGTCTTCATTGGAAAAGTGTCTGTTCATATCTTCTGCCCATTTTTTGATTTGTTTATTTGTTTCTCGTGTATTGAGTTTGAGAAGTTCTTTGTAGATCTTGGATACCAGTCCTTTATCTGTAGTGTCATTTGCAAATATATTCTCCCATTCCGTGGGCTGCCTCTTAGTTTTTCTGACTGTTTCCTTGGCTGTGCAGAAACTTTTAATCTTGATGAAGTCCCATAAATTCATTTTATCTTTTGTTTCTCTTGCCTTTGGGGATGTGTCATGAAAAAGGTTGCTTTGGCCGATGTCGTAGAGGTTGCTGCCTATGTTCTCCTCTAGAATTTTGATGGATTCCTGTCTCACATCGAGGTCTTTCATCCATTTGGAGTTTATTTTTGTGTATGGTGTGAGAGAGTGGTCAAGTTTCATTCTTTTGCATGTAGCTGTCCAATTTTCCCAGCACCATTTATTGAAGAGACTGTCTTTTTCCCACCGGATGTTTTTTCCTGCTTTATCAAATATTAGTTGCCCAAAGAGCCGAGGGTCCATTTCTGGGCTCTCTATTCTGTTCCATTGGTCTATGTGTCTGTTTTTGTGCCAGTACCATGCTGTCTTTGTGATCACAGCTTTGTAGTACAGCTCGAAATCCGGCATTGTGATGCCCCCAGCTTTGTTTTTCCTTTTCAACAGTTCCTTGGAGATTCGGGGCCTTTTCTGTTTCCATACAAATTTAAGGACTATTTGTTCCAGTTCTTTGAAAAATGTCCTCGGTATTTTGATCGGGATAGCATTGAAAGTGTAGATTGCTCTGGGTAGCATGGACATTTTAACTATGTTAATTCTTCCAATCCATGAGCATGGAATATCTTTCCATCTTTTTATGTCTTCCTCAATGTCTTTCAAGAGTGATTTATAGTTTCTAGAATATAGGTCCTTTACGTCTCTGGTTAAGTTAATTCCAAGGTAACGTATGGTTTTTGGTGCTATTGTAAATGGGATGGATTCCCTAATTTCTCTTTCTTCGGTCTCGTTATTCGTGTATAGAAATGCAACTGATTTCTGAGCATTGATTTTGTATCCCGCCACGTTACTGAATTGCTCTATAACTTCTAATAGTTTGGGAGTGGCTTCTTTTGGGTTTTCCATATAGAGTATCATGTCATCTGCAAAGAGAGACATTTTGACTTCTTCTTTGCCAATTTGAATACCTTTGATCCCTTTTTGTCGTCTGATTGCTGTTGCAAGGACTTCTAGTACTATGTTGAATAATAGTGGCGAGAGTGGGCATCCTTGTCGAGTTCCTGATCTTAAGGGAAAGGCTTCCAGCTTTTCCCCATTGAGAATAATATTTGCAGTAGGCTTTTCATAGATGGCTTTTATGAGATTGAGAAATGTACCTTCTATTCCTACACTCTGAAGGGTTTTAATCAGGAAAGGATGCTGTATTTTGTCAAATGCTTTTTCGGCATCGATTGAGAGGATCATATGGTTCCTGAGTCTTTTCTTGTTGATATGATGTATCACGCTGATTGATTTGCGAATATTGAACCACGCTTGCATCCCAGGTATGAATCCCACTTGATCGTGATGGATAATCCTTTTAATGTACTGTTGGATTCTATTAGCAAGTATCTTGTTGAGGATTTTGGCGTCCATATTCATTAGGGAAATCGGTCTGTAATTCTCCTTTTTGAGGGGGTCTTTGCCTGGTTTGGGGATCAAGGTAATATTGGCCTCATAGAATGAGTTTGGTAGCTTTCCTTCTGTTTCTATTTTTTGAAATAGCTTTAGGAGAATAGGTATTATTTCTTCTTTGAATGTTTGGTAGAATTCCCCAGGAAAACCGTCCGGGCCTGGAGTTTTGTTATTTGGAAGGTTGTTTATCACTGACTCAATTTCTTCATAATTAATTGGCCTGTTTAAGGAATCAATTTCTTCCGGTTTCAATCTTGGTAGTTTATAGGTTTCCAGGAAGGATTCCATCTCTTCCAGATTGCTTAGTTTATTGGCATATAGCTGTTGATAAAAATTTCTAATAATCCTTCCAATTTCAATGGTGTTCGTCGTGACCTCTCCTTTTTCATTCATAATTTTAATAATCTGGGTCCTTTCTCTTTTCTTTTGGATAAGTCTTGCCAGTGGTCTGTCAATTTTATTGATTCTCTCAAAGAACCAGCTTCTAGTCCTGTTGATCTGCTCTACTGTACTTCTGGTTTCTGCTTGATTGATTTCAGCTCTAATTTTGGTCAACTGCTTCCTCGTGCGTGGATTAGGCCTGTCCCTCTGTTGCTGTTCCAGCTTCTTGAGGTGAGAATATAAAAACTGCATTTTAGATTTTTCTATTCTTTTGAGTGAGGCTTGGATGGCTATGTATTTCCCCCTTAGGACTGCCTTTGCAGTATCCCATAGGTTTTGGACTGTTGTATTTTCATTCTCATTGGTCTCCATAAATTGTTTAATTTGATTTTTGATTTCCTGGTTTATCGAGTCATTCCTGAGCAGGATGGTTCTTAGTCTCCAAGTGTTTGAGTTTCTTCCAAATTTTTCCTTGTGGTTGAGTTCCAATTTCAGAGCGTTGTGGTCTGAGAATATGCAGGGGATAATTTCAATCTTTTGGTATCGGTTGAGACCTGTTTTGTGTCCCAGAACATGGTCTATTCTTGAGAATGTTCCATGGGCATTAGAATAGAATGAGTATTCTTTGGTTCTGGGGTGTAGTGTTCTATATATATCTATGAGGTCCAACTCGTCGAGTATGGCATTCAAAGCCTTTGATTCTTTGCTTAGTTTTTGCCAGGGTGTTCTGTCTATTTCTGAGAGTGGAGTGTTGAGGTCCCCTACTATTAATGTATTTTTATTTATATGTCTCTTTATTCTGGTTAAGAGTTGGCTTGTGTATCTTGCTGCTCCCCTGTTGGGGGCATATATATTTATAATTGTCATATCCACTTGTTGAATACTTCCCTTAAGAATAATATAGTGCCCTTCTGCATCTCTAACTATAGTCTGTAGTTTAAAATCCAATTTATCTGATATGAGAATTGCTACCCCAGCTTTCTTTTGAGGTCCATTTGCGTGAAAGATGGTACTCCATCCCCTTACTCTCAGTCTGAATGCATCTTTGGGTTCGAAATGAGTCTCTTGTAGACAGCAAATGGATGGGTCATTTCTTTTTATCCAATCTGCAACCCTGTGGCGTTTTATGGGATGGTTCAAACCATTTACATTAAGACTGATTACTGAGAGATATGATTTTAATGTTGCCATGTTGCCAGTAAAGTCTTTGTTTGTATTGGCTGTGACTTTCTGTTCTGTATCACTCTTGGGGCCTTTTTACTTTTATAGAACCCCCCGTAATATCTCCTGTAGGGCTGGTTTCGTGGTTACAAAATTGGTTAGTGACTGGCGATTCTGAAATGTCTTTATTTCTCCATCAATTCTGAATGACAGCCTTGCTGGATAAAGGATCCTTGGCTGCATGTTTTTCTCTGAAAGAGCTTTAAATATGCTCCCCCAACCCTTTCTCTCATTCCAGGTCTGTGTAGACAGGTCTGACGTAATTCTGATGCTTTTGCCTTGGTACGTGAGAAATTTCTTTGCCCTGGCCGCTTTCAATACTGTATCCTTGCATCTAATATTTGCGAATTGCACTATGACGTGACGTGGCGTAGGTTTGTCGTGGTTGAGCTTGGGAGGGGTCCTCTCTGCCTCTTGGACACGAATGTTTGTTTCCCTTGCTAGATTAGGGAAGTTTTCAGCTACAATTTGTTCAAATATCTCTTCTAGACCTCTGTTTTTCTCCACCCCCTCGGGGATGCCGATGATTCTAACATTGGATCGTTTCATTGAGTCAGTAATCTCCCGTAACCTACATTCGTGGGCGTGGATTTTTTTAAGACCATCTTCTATTTTCATTTTTTCCTCTATTAACCCATCCTCCAATTCACTAACCCGTTCCTCTGCTTCTGCGACCCTGGCCGTCAGAGCCTCTAGTTTTGCCTGCATTTGGCTCATAGAATTTTTAATTTCTGTCAGATTCGCTCTCATTTCTGTCCTTAGGGATTCTATATTCTCAGTAACCTTTTCATTTATACTTTTTTCAATTCTACTCATCATTTTGACCATCGTTACTCTGAATTCCATTTCTGATAATTTGGTTACATCCATATCCATTATTTCTGTGGCAGAGGCCACAGAATCACTGTCTTTTCTTTGCTGGGGGGGGCTTCTCCTTCTTGTCATTCTGATAAAGAGAGGTTGCGGGGTTTCCAGAGCCCAAATTATTGACTGTGTCCCAGGCCGTGCCCCTTGTTTTATAGGGATCTTAGGGATGTGGGCTTCTTCTTTAAAGATTTTATTTATTTATTTATGTGGCAGCCAACCAGCGAGAGAGGGAACAGAAGCAGGGGAGTGGGAGAGGAAGAAGCAGGCTCCCAGCGGAGGAGCCCGATGAGGGACTCCTTTCCGGAACGCCGGGATCACGCCCTAAGCCGAAGGCAGGCGCTCAATGACTGCGCCACCCAGGCGCCCGGGTTGTGGGCTTCTTGATTTTTCAGCCTGCCTTCTGTGTTCTGGGGGAGGGGCCTGCCGCGCCAATACTCAGGCAACCCTGTTTGGGTAGAGTCTCCATGTCCCCTGCGAGGGGGGATGGGGATGGGCACTCCCTGAGCCGGTATTTCCAGGCTTTTGTTCTCTGGCGGCTTTCCCTGGCGGTTTGCTGTGCCTCTTCTGAGAGTCAGAGCAGCAGCGGCCAAATTTCAGCCTCTGTCACGGAACAGAAGGATTGCGGCCCGTTCTCTACTAATGTTCTGGCCACTTTAACTCTGTTTCTGTTGGTGCTGCTCAACCCTGCAGCGTCCCGGGATGTGCGCCCCACACCCGGCGTCCCAGCTCCTCACCTCCAGGCCGGTGCGTCCTGTCCTTTGTGCTTCTAATGCCGCCAGCCGCCAGCCGCCTCGGCGCCCGCTCCCCGATCTCCGGGTTCCCAGTCTAGATCCTCGAGCGCACCGGGATTCCGGTGTTCCGCGAGATGCCTGGGTGGCGCGCGCAGCAAGCCACGGTCTCAGCTCTGCTGTTTGCAGGGTGCCGTCCGCGGAGCCCTCAGCTGCTCTCTTCGTGCAGGGCTACCGCTTCCCGGGCGCCCGAACACGGCGGCTCCCTCCCCCTTCCGTTTATCTTCCGATATCTGTGCACAGTTTCATGGCTCCCCGCTTCGTACCTCAATACTCAGCGCTGGAGATGTTCATTTGTAGAGATCCAGATGCGTCTTCCTGCGTCTCAGGCTGGTTCCGTGGTTGTTTAGGCTGGTCTGGTACCTATCTAGCTCGACTCGGAGGACCGGCTGAAAACGGTGTCTCCTACTCCTCCGCCATCTTAACTCCACCCTCTCAAACTTTTTTATCTTGATGAAGTCCCAGTAGTTCATGTTTGCTTTGTTTCCCATGGCTCTGAAGAAACTTCTAGCAAGAAGGTGCTGCAGCTGAGGTTGGAAGGTTTGCTGCCTATGTTCTCCTCTAAGATTTTGATGGATTCCTGTCTCACATTTAGGTCTTTCATCCATTTTGAGTCTATTTTTGTGTATGGTGTAAGGAAATGGTCCAGTTTCATTCTTCTGCATGGGGCTGTTGATTTTTCCCAACACCATTTATTGAAGAGACTGTCTTTTTTCCACTGGATATTCTTTCCTGTTTTGTCAAAGATTAGTTGACCATGGAGTTGAGGGTCCATTTCTGGGTTTTCTATTCTGTTCCATTGATCTGTGTCTGTTTTTGTGCTAGTACCATACGCTCTTGGTGATTACAGCTTTGTAATATAGCTTAATTCTGGAATTGTGATGCGACCAGCTTTGGTTTTCTTTTTCAATATTCCTTTGGCTATGTGAGGTCTTTTCTGGTTCCATACGAATTTTAGGATTATTTGTTCCAGCTCTGTGAAAAATGTTGATGGTATTTTGATAGGGATTGCACTGAATGTGTAGATTGCTCTGGGTAGCATAGACATTTTGACAATATTTATTCTTCTAATCTGTGAGCCTGGAATGTTTTTCCATTTCTTTGTGTTTCCTCAATTTCTTCATACATGTTCTACAATTTTCAGAGTACAGATCCTTTACCTCTTTGATTAGGTCTATTCCTAGCTATCTTACGGTTTTCATAATTGTAAATGGGATCGATTCCTTAATTTCTCTTTCTTCAATCACGTTGTTAGAGTATAGAAATGCAACTGATTTCTGCGCATTGATTTTGTATCCTGCGGCTTTGCTGAATTCCTGTATGAGTTCGAGCAATTTTTCAGTGGAGTCTTTTGGGTTTTCCCAAGAGTGTCATGTCATCTGCGAAGAGTGAGAGTTTGACTTCTTCTTTGCTGATGTAGATGCCTTTCATTTCTTTTGTTGTCTGATTGCTGAGGCTAGGACTTCTAGTACTATGTTTTCCAACAGTGGTGAGAGTGGACATCCCTGTCATGTTCCTGACCTTAGGGGAAAAGGTCTCAGTTTTTCCCCATTGAGAATGATATTTGTTGTGGGCTTCTTATGGATGGCTATTATGATATTGAGGTATGTTCCCTCTATCCCTACACTCCGGAGAGTTTTAATCAAGAAAGGATGCTGTATTTTGTCAAATGGTTTCTGTGCATCTATTGAGAGGATCATACAGATTTTGTCCTTTCTTTTATTTATGTAATGTATCACATTGATTGTGGCTGTTGAGCCACCCTTGCAGACCAGGAATAAATCCCACTTGGTCATGGTGAATAATACTTTTAAGGTACTGTTGGATCCCATTGGCTAGTATCTTGATGAGTATTTTTGCATCCATGTTCATCAGGGATAGTGGTCTGTAATTCTCCTTTTTGGTGGGGTCTTTGTCAGGTTTTGGGATCAAGGTGGTTTTTGTTTCGTTTTGGGATCTATGGCCTCATAGAAGAAATTTGGAAGTTTTCCTTCCATTTCTATTTTTTGAAACAGCTTCAGAAGAATAGGTATTAATTCTTCTTTAAATGTTTGGTAGAATTCCCCTGGGAAGCCATCTGGCCCTGGACGCTTGTTTTTTGGGAGGTTTTTGATTACTGCTTCAATTTTTTTACCAGTTATTTGTCTATTCAGATTGTCTATTTCTTCCTGTTTTGGTCTTGGTAGTTTTTATGTTTATATGTTTCTTCCAGATTACTTAATTTGTTGTCATATAGTTGCTCATAGTATTATCTTATAATTGTTTGTATTTCTTTGGTGTTGGTTGTTATCTCTCCTTTTCATTCATGATTTTATTTATTTGGGTCCATTCTCTTTTCTTTTGGATAAGTCGTCTTTTGGGTAATGGTTTATCGATCTTGTTAGTTCTTTCAAAGAGCCAGCTCCTAGGTTTGTTGATGTGTTCTACTGTTCTTTTGGTTTCTATTTCTGCTCTAATCTTTATTGATTCTCTTTTCCTGCTGGACTTAGCCTGTATTTGCTGTTCTTCCTCCAACTCCTTTAGGTATAAGGTTAGGTTGTGTATTTGAGACTTTTCTTGTTTCTTGAGAAAGACTTGTATTGCTATATACTTCCCTCTTAGGACCACCTTTGTTGCATCCCAAAGGTTTTGAACAGTTGTGTTTTCATTTTCATTTGTCTCCATGAATTTTTTAAATTCTTTAATTTCCTGGTTGACCCATTCATTCTTTAGTAGGATGCTCTTTAACTTCCATGTATTTGTGTTCCCTCCAAATTTTGTCTTGTGATTGAGGTCAAGTTTTAGAGCACTGTGGTCTGAAAGTATGCGGGGAATAATACCAATCTTTTGGTACTGGTTGAGACCTGATTTGTGACCCAGTGTGTGATCTATTCTGAAGAATATTCCATGTGCACTCGAGAAGAATGTATATTCTGTTGCTTTAGGATCAAATGCTCTGAATTTATATGTGAAGTCCATCTGGTCCAGTGTGTCATTCAAGGCTCTTGTTTCCTTATTGATCTTCTCCTTAGATGACCTGTCCATTGCTGTGAGTGGGGTGTTAAAGTCCCCTACTATTATGGTATTATTATCAATGTGTTTCTGTAATTGTGTTATTAAATGGTTTGTATAATTGGCTGCTCCCACGTTAGAGGCAAAAGTATTTACAACTGTTAGATCTTCTTGTTGGGTAGATCCTTTAATTATGATATAGTGTCCCTCTTCATCTCTTATTACTGTCTTTGGTTTAAACATCTCATTTGTCTGATATAAGGATTGCTACCCCAGCTTTTTTTTTTTTTTATGTTTGTTAGCATGATAAATGGTTCTCCACCCCCTCACTTTCAATATGGAGGTGTCTTTTGGTCTAAAATGAGTCTCTTGTAGACAGCATATCAGTAGGTCTTGTTTTTTTGTTTGTTTTGTTTTGTTTTGTTTTATCCAATCTGATACGCTGTGTTTTTTTATTGGAACATTTAGCCCATTTACAGTCAGAGTAACTACTGAAAGATAAATTTAGTTACCATTGTATTACCTGTAAAATCAGTTTCTGTAGATTGTCTCTGTTCCTTTCTGGTCTATGTTACTTTTAGGTTCTCTCTTCACTTCAAGAATCCCCTTTAATATTTCTTGCAGGGCTGGTTTAGTGATCACAAATTCTTTTAGTTTCTGTTTATCTTGGAAGCTCTTTATCTCTCTTTCTATTCTGAATGACAGACTTGGCTGTATTCTTGGCTGCATATTTTTCTTATTTAGCACTCTGAATATATCATGCCAGCCGTTTCTGGCCTGTCAGGTCTCTGTGGATAGGTCTGCTGCCAGCCTTATGTTTCCACCCTTGTAGGTTAAGGATCTCTTGTCCCAAGCTGCTTTCAGGATTTTCTCTTTGTCTCTGCAATTTGCAAGCTTTGCTATTATATGTTGGGGTGTTGACCTGATTTTATCGATTTTTGAGGGGGGTCTCTGTGCCTCCTGGACTTGAATGCCTGTTTCCTTCCCCAGATTAGGAAAGGTCTCAGCTATAATTTGCTCAAATAAACCTCCTGCCCTCCCCCCTTTCCTCTTCCTCTGGGGCCTCAACTATTCTAATATTGTTTCACTTTATGGTATCACTTATCTCTTGAATTCTCCCCTCGTGATCCACTAGTTGTTTATCTCTCTTTCTCTCAGCTTCTATATTCTCCATCATTTGTCTTCTGTATCACTGACTGTCTCTTCTGCCTCGTTTATCCTAGAAGTTAGAGCCTCTTTTTTTTATTGCATCTCAGTAATAGCCTTTTTGATTTCAACCTGATTAGATTTTAGTTCTTTTCTATCTCCAGTAAGGGATTCTGTAGTGTCTTCTATGCCTTTTTCCAAGCCAGATAGTATCTTTATAATTATTATTTTGAATGCTAGTTCTGATATCTTACTTATATCCATATTGATTAAATCCCTGGCAGTGAGTACTGCCTCTTGTTCTCTTTTCTGGGGTGAATTCTTCTATCTTGTCATGATGTCCAGAGGAGACCTGATGAAAGAAAGAACAAAATTCAAAAATAGCAACAACAACACAGAAAAATAGAGACTATAAACAGATCAGAAGAGATCAGAAACCAAATAAGAAAAAGGGAGCATAAAATCAAACAAAGTGAACAGAACAGAACAATAAACTAGATCATGGGTGTATTTTTGTCTGTTAGAAGAAACTCCCAAAATTGGAAAGAAAAACTTATATATACACAAAAATAGAATACAATGAAAGGAAGCAAAAATGAAAACATAAATGTAAAAATGAAGATTAAAAAAGACTTAAAGGGGGTGCCTGGGTGGCACAGCGGTTAAGCGTCTGCCTTCGGCTCAGGGCGTGATCCTGGCGTTGTGGGATCGAGCCCCACATCAGGCTCCTCCGCTATGAGCCTGCTTCTTCCTCTCCCACTCCCCCTGCTTGTGTTCCCTCTCTCGCTGGCTGTCTCTATCTCTGTCGAATAAATAAATAAAATCTTTGAAAAAAAAAAAAGACTTAAAGAGTTGCTAAAACAAGAAATTAGCTGAAAAGGAAAAAAATTTTAACTGAAAAGCTAAAAAATTATGAGAGAAAAACCCACAAATTCTTTATACTATTTTCCCCTAGCACTGGAGTTTTTCAGTTCTGTGTGATTGGTAAACTTGGTATTAGCCGGATGTTCTTGCTGGTCTTCTGGGGGAGGGGCCTGTTATGCTGATTCTCAGGTGTCTGCACCGGCACAACCGCACCACTGTTGCCAGGGGGCCAGGCTAAGTAAGCGGCTTCTGATTGCTCTACGTGGCTTTTGTTCCCTGAAGGCTTTCAGCACCGATTTTGGGGATGAAAATGGCTGCCCCCTGATCTCCAGCCCCAGAGCTCAATGTTCACACCCCCCACTCTTCAGTGTGCCCTCACAGAAAAGCAGTCAATCACACTTGTCTCCCTGGTTTCTGTCCACACTCTGTGTTCACCCAGCCTGTGACCAACCATTTTTATCTCAGGCATGGGACCCTGTTTCGAGTCTCCAAACTTTTTTTTTTTAATGATTTTTTATTATATTATGTTAGTCACCATACAGTACATCCCCGGTTTCTGATGTAAAGTTCGATGATTCATTAGTTGCGTATAACACCCAGTGCACCATGCAATACGTGCCCTCCTTACTACTCATCACCGGTCTATCCCATTCCCCCACCCTCGAGTCTCCAAACTTAGTAGACTCCTGTAGCATGCACCTGTGACATTCCTCCCAGGGAAGTGGGAGGGGCATCTTGCTGCAGTTCTGCCTCTTGCTGGGCCCCTTCTCAGAGAGCAGTGACCCAATCAGGCTGCAGTTCATGGTTTAAGGCAACACCAAGTAGAAAGCCCACACCTGGGCTTGCTGTTTGCAGCCAGCTTCCCTGCTCTGATGCCTGGGAACTCTGCCGCACTCAGGCACCCCCATTCTTTCTGTGACCCCTGGGATCCTAAGACCACACTGTCCCAACTATGATTCTGCCCTGCCTTGCCACCTGAGTGCCTTTCAGGAAGGGAAGTCCCTCACTGGAGCAGACTTCTAAAAGTTCTGATTTTGTGCTCCGCTGCTTATATCACTTTCTGGTACCTGGTTTATGGAGGCTCCCCGCCCCCCCGCCCCCCCCCCCCCCCCCCCCCCGTGGTTTATCTTCCTGTGTATGGCCTCGGAATCACTTCTCTATACCTCCTACCTTGCAAAAAGTGGTCCTCTTTCTATTTGTAGAATTGCAGCAATTCTTTTCGCAGAGCTCTGGTTGAGTTTACAGGTGTTTGGAATGATTTGATAGATATCTAACTGAATTCCAGGGACCAGAGGAAACTAGTATCCCCTATTCCTCCACCATCTTACCTCTCTCTCCTCTCCCTCCTGATGGGCCACTCCATGCTGCTGCTGTGATGGGAGAGCCTCACTTAGTCTCTCATTTTTCAAAATTATTTTGGCTATTCTGGTTCATTTGTCCTCCCATGTATATGTTAGAATTAACTTGTCTATATTTACAAAAATGTAGCTAGAAATTGTATTGGTATTGCTTAAGCTACATTTCAGAAATTTTGACATGTAGTAAGTTTATTTTCAGGGCAGCTGGGTGGCTCAGTCGTTAAGCATCTGACTTTGGCTCAGGTCATGATCTCAGACTCCTGAGATTGAGCCCCACATTGGGCTCTGTGCTCATCAGGGAGTCTGCTTCTCCTTCTCCCTCTCCACCCCCCACTGGTGCTCTCTGTCTCTCTCAAATAAATAAATTAATTTTCATTCAGTTCGAATATTTTCTAATTTCCCTCATGATTTCTCCTGTCACCCACAAGTAAAGGGGTGTTGATTAATGTCCATATATTTGGGTGAGTTTCTCCCAATATATTTTTGTTATGGTTTTCTAATTTACTTACATTTTGTTCAGAGAACATTCCTTGTGTAATTTTAAACCTCTTAAATTTCTAGAGACTTGCTTCGTAGACCAGCACGTGAATTTTCCACGTGCACTGGAAAAGAATGTGTATTCTGGGGCACCTGGGTGGTTCAGTCGGGTAAGCGACTGGTTAAGTGACTGACTTGATTTTAGCTCAGGTCGTGATCTCAGGGTCTCGAGATCAAGCCCTGCCTCAGGCTCTACACTGGATGTGGAGCATGCTTAAGATTCTTTCTCTCCCTCTCTTCCTCCACCACCCCCTGCTTGTGTGCACATGCTCTCTCTCTCTTAAGAAAATGTATTCTGCTACTGTTGGGTGTAATGTTTTATAAATGGCACATAAGTCAAGTTGGTTGATACTGCAACTCAAGGCTTCTATATCTTTACTGATTTTCTATCTACTTGTTCCATCAATTAGGGAGAGAGGAGTGTTGAAATAATCCACAAATAATGGATTTATGTATTTCTCCTTTTATCTGCCAATTTTTTCCTTATGTTTATTGTATTTTTATTATTGCGTGCCTATGCAATTAGGATTGTTATGTTTTCTTGATAAAGTGACCCTTTTTGTCATTATGAAATGTCTCTCTTTATTTCTAACAGTATTTTTTTGCCTTCGGGTCAGCTTCCTCTGATGTCAATTTAGCAATTCTACTTTCGTTTTTTGTTTTTTTTTTTTTAAGATTTTATTTATTTATTTGACAGAGAGAGAGATAGTCAGCGAGAGAGGGAACACAAGCAGGGGGAGTGGGAGAGGAAGAGGCAGGCTCCCAGCAGAGGAGCCTGATGTGGGGCTCGATCCCAGAACACCGGGGTCACGCCCTGAGCCAAAGGCAGACGCTTAACAAATGAGCCACCCAGGCGCCCCAGCAATTCTACTTTCTTACAATTAGTGTTTATGTAGCTAACATTTACCATCCTAGTATCTTAATCTATATGACTTGCTTAAAGAATGTTTCTTGTAGACACCGTATGAATACACCTTACTTTTTAAACCAGTTTAATAATCTCTACCTTTAATTGGTATATTCAGGCTATATAAATTTTTTATAATTATTTTTATAGCTGGCTCTAATGTGATCAGCTTGCTATTGGTTTTCTGTTTGTGTCATTTGCCCTTCATAACATTTTTTTTCTATTTCTGTGCCTTCTTTGGTTGAATATTTTTTTGAATTTATTTTGTCTTCTCTACTGGCTTACTACTAATACCTATTTTTACTTATTTTTTATTGTGATATGTTAGTCACCATACAGTACATCATTAGTTTTTGATGTAGTGTTCCATGATTCATTGTTTGCGTGTAACACCCAGTGCCTCATGCAATACGTGCCCTCCTTAATACCCGTCTCCGGGCTAGCCCATCCTCCCCACTCCCCTCCCCTCTAAAACCCTCAGTTTCTTTCCCAGAGTCTATAGTCTCTCATGGTTCATTTCCCCTTCTGTTTACCCCCCCTTTCATTTTTCCCTTCCTTCTCCTACAGATCTCCCTGCTATTCCTTATGTTCCACAAATGAGTGAAACCATATGATCATTGTCTTTCTCTGCTTGACTTATTTCACTTAGCATAATCTCCTCCAGTCCCACCCATGCTGATGCAAATGTTGGGTAATCGTTCTTTCTGATGGCTGAGTAATATTCCATTGTATATATGGACCACATCTTCTTGATCCATTTGTCTGTTGAAGGACAACTTGGCTCCTTGCACAGTTTGGCTATTGTGGACAATGCTGCTATGAACATTGGTGTGCACATGGCCCTTCTCTTCACTATGTCTGTATCTTTAGGGTAATAACTCTTTTTAAAAATTGTTTAGTTGTTCCTCTGGGGTTTATAATATACATCATTAACTTGTTATAGTCTGTTTTCAAATAATATAGTATTTGATTTATTACCACTTCACATAAAATATAAGAACATATTCTAGATATGCATACTGAAGTGAATTGGACTATAAGAGCATAAAATCTAGGACTTGTTCTACAGATATTTCAACAGCAAAATTGGAATAAAGCAGGAGTGGCAAAATCTTGATGTGTGCTGAATTGGCTGGTGGGAGCTCATAATTATACTCTTCTAGCTTTTATATATATTTGAAATCTTCAGGAACATTTTGATGAATTTTTTTTTAAAGATTTTATTTATTTATTTGACAGAGATAGAGACAGCCAGCGAGAGAGGGAACACAAGCAGGGGGAGTGGGAGAGGAAGAAGCAGGCTCACAGCGGAGGAGCCTGACGTGGGGCTCGATCCCATAACGCCGAGATCACGCCCTGAGCCGAAGGCAGAGGCTTAACCGCTATGCCACCCAGGCGCCCCTTGATGAATTTTTTTAAGGCCTAGAAATTTTTATAAGTGATTTCACAATTTTATTTTCAAATGAATACTGAAAATCAAAGAGAAAAAGGAAAAGAATGTCAGGGGAAAAAGAGAAGGAAGCAGAAGAGGAGAAGAGGCAGGGCCAGAGTGACTTACCTATCAGGCTCTATGCTTCTCTATCAGTGGTAGGAGATTTGAGTTTTATTAATTTGTCCTTTAGCTCAAAGGGAATGTCTTAGTGTGCTCCCATACTGTTGTACCCCTAAAAATATCCCCAGTGTAGCAGGCCTCTACATATTTATGGAGCTTTTCTCCCATATTCTGACATGCATTCACAATACTTGCCATTTCCTGTTCTCTAGATTTGGTTAGCATGCTTCCATCAATACGGTGGACCAGCGTGATGTTCTGAGGAGTGTCAAGATGATATTATTTTCATACTGTATTGTAAAGAGAAGAGTTAACATAGCTTTGAAGCAAGATTTGGGATGTATACAGGCATACTTCATTTTCTTTGTTTGCTTTTCTTTACAGTACTTTGCAGATAACTGCCTTCCTTTTCTTTTCTTTTCTTTTCTTTTCTTTTTTTTTTTAACAAATTGGTTTGTGGCAACCCGGCACTGAACAAATCTGTCAGCACCATTTTTCTAACAGCATTTGGTCACTTCATGTCTCTGTGTCACATTTTGGTAATTCTTGTAGTATTTTTTTTTAAGATTTTATTTATTTATTTGTCAGAGACAGCCAGTGAGAGAGGGAATACAAGCAAGGGGAGTGGGAGAGGAAGAAGCAGGCTCCCAGTGGAGGAGCCTGATGTGGGGCTCGATCCCAGAATGCTGGGATCACGCCCGGAGCCAAAGGCAGACGCTTAACGACTGCGCCACCCAGGCGCCCCAATTCTTGTAGTATTTTAAACTTTTCCATTATTATATTTGTTATGATGATCTGGGATCAGTGATCTTCAGTGTTACTGTTGTAATTGTTTTGGGGTGTCATGAACCCGTATTCATTTAAGATGGTGAATTTAATTGATAATGTTTTGTGTTTTCTGGCTGATCCACTGACCATCCACTCCCTTATCTTTCTCCCTCTTTTTGGGCCTCCCTATTCCCTGAGACACAACAAAATTGAAATTAGGCTAATTAGTAACCCTACAATGGCCTCTAAGTGTTCAAGTGAAAGGAAGAGTTGCGCGTCTCTCATTTTAAATCAAAAGCTGGGAATGGTTAGGCGTAGTGAGGAAAGCATGTTGAAAGCTGAGACAGACCAAAAGCTAGACCTATTATGCCGAACAGTGAAGTTGTGAATGCAAAGGAAAAGTTCTTAAAGAAAATTGAAAGTGCTACTCCAGTGAACACACGAATGAAATAAAGTAAAACAGCTTTATCTCACTTCTCTTCCTGAGTGCTTTCTCCTGCACCACGGGGGAATATTCCAAGCATGTTTCACATGACTTCTTAGAGAATTCACAGGGGATGACACCACAGTGGAAACTTGCTCATTAATATACTCCTTGTTGTGCTTCCCAAATAAACTAACTCTACCTAAATCCTGGTCTCAGTGTCTGCTTTTTGGAGGACCCAAATTAAGACAATAGGTAAGACAATATATGTTTGTTTTAAGGAGGCTAAGTTCTCCCCACTAATCTTGAAATAATTGACTGATCCAGCCCCAGTGAACTCAACTAACATAAAATAACAATGCAACTTTTCCTTAAATTAGAAATATTGCAGGTGTGACTTCTTGTAAAAATATACAAGTAAAATAATGTGACTCTAACAAATTAATTTTAAAATATAACGCAGAATCTTAATTTACCAGTAAAACAGTGAACAATGGCTTATTCAAAAAAAATAAATCGGGACAATTGGCTAGCCAATTGAAAAAACATATGGTTGGATTCCTATTTCATTCCTTATAACAAAATAAATTCTACATTTAAATATACAACTGAAGCCAACATAATCACAGAAAATAAAAAGGATTCTCTTAAAGTAATCGTAAGCAAAAATATAAAACCCATTAAATAGAATATTAGATCAATACATTTGACTATAATCAAATTTAACCTTTTTTTGTTGATGTTGTTATTTTTACAAAAATAATTTCAAAAGAGAATCAATAAATGGGAGCAGTTGCCTTTTGTCTCTATATGGGTATATATGCTTAAAACATGTGAATCTTTCTCTGACTTATCTTCTAAAGCCAGATTTAATCAGATTGTCTTCTTGGTTCATCATTCCCTGTTTCTATGGCTGCACTAGACAGCCTTTTTCTCTTTCTCTCTCTGGCTGATACATTGTTAGACTCTCTCCTCATCTATTCTTGGAGTGCATTAAAGAGATGACCACAAAGTGATGGGAGCACACAAGTAGAACACCTAATGTTTCACAAGGAAATGCTTTTCCAAAGATAAGATGTTTGACCTCTACTGAGAGAAAAATAGGAGTTTCCTAGGGCAAGGGAATGGGGGAAGGTGGTAAACAGCATTTTGTTTTGGGAATGGGAATTACATGTATAGATGTGCAGTCGTGACATAGCCAAGTATTCAAAATAGAAAATAGCCAGAGGATGCAACATGTGCAGAGCACAATGGAAAATGATATCAGAAAGGTTGTTTGACTCCATTTACAAAGAGTGGCATTCGGAAGTTATCTGGACCATATACAGAAGGTGTCTGATTAGACATGTGTTTTCAAGAGAAAGGATTTCCAAAAACACTGAGAATAGACTGAGGAGAAGACAAATTGGGAACAAAAACTGGGCAGTACCAAAGGGAACATTATAAATGCACATATTTTAAATATTCACAGTTGAATTTTGAGCGAGAACTGCTTTGAATATTTAAAATATGTGCATTTATAAGCTCCCTTTAGTACTGCCCAGTTTTTGTCCCCAATTTGTCTGAATGGGAAGAAATCAGAGAGGGAGACAAACCATATGAGACTCTTGACTCCGGGAAACAAACTAAGGGTTGTGGAAAGGGAGGTGAGTGGGGGGATGGGGTAACTGGGTGATGGGAATTAAAGAGGGCACACGATATGATGAGCACTGGGTGTTATATTCAACTAACGAATCATTGAATGTTATATGGAAAACTAAGGTTGTACTATACCTTGGCTAGTGGAATTAAAACAAATTAATTAATTAATTAAAAAAGACAAAAGTATTACTTTTCCTTTTCCTAATTAATTTAATGCAATTAATCCATTCAAATTAATTACTTCATTCATCAAATAGTTATTCTGTATTAGACATTGTTCTAGGTATTGGGATATAATAGCAAAACAGATAAAAACAACCTTGACCTCATAGAGATTATATTCTGATATTCAAAGCAAATACCTCACAAGCATACCCAAACTGCCAAATTAAAGCAAAGAGAGCAGACAACACTGGCTAGGAAGCACAGAAGGAATAGGGTCAGGAGTTTTTATTAAACGAACAATTTGTTTACACTTTAACAAAAATTCATTTCTTTCTCTCTTTTGGTTATCAAATAAACCCAAGAGGTTGGGTGGAATAAACATTATTATCATTTCCCTTTTCAGATTTTGGAGCAGAATGTTAGAAACATATGAGTAATTTCTTCTTCTTACATCTCTTTTAATAGCAGTGGGCACTGTCGCTACGGGGAATCCCATCCTGCACATATCCATCTTCTGGGCACTGATGGGATGTCCCATTGCACCACTCTGGAGAGTTACATTTATTGACCTGATGTCTACAGAGTTCCCCCGGATGACCTGAACTTGGCAGTCTCTTTGTTCTGTGCTTATCATTGGGGAAACATTTCCATGACTCCAAATCCTAGTCCCAGTCAAAATCACATAAGTACCCAACTGCTGATAAATGGAACATCAAGTTCTTAACCGACTGAGCCACCCAGGCGCCCCTGGAACAGGAAGTTCTTGTCAACAACAAGAAATACATTTTCTGGACCTTTGAGAAGTTATTTTGGAAGTAAATGAAGTCTGGATCCTCAGATGCCTGTCTCCTGCCTTTCTGATGAGTCATATTTGTGCTCACAAAAAACAAAACAAAACAAAAAGATAAAAAACCAGAAAGAGGACTAATTTGGAGGAAATGGAGCTTTATTTGCTGCTTAAAACAATGAACAGTAGATAGGAAGGTGTTAGGAATTACCTTTGCTTAATGGCAATGTTTCTGATGTTTCTGATACTGACAAAAGGGAAGGTCCCTGCATTTCTCTGTATACTGTCAGAAATGTCCTCAGCTTCAGGCATGTAGTAACATTTCCACTGCCAAGAGACTAAAACTTATGCATGGGATATTAAATTAGAGGCATTTTCCTAACCTGAAGACTGAGCCTTAGTCTCCTTGGGGCAAAAAGGTTTTCTAAGGTACATAAATACAGCAGTTGACAGTAAAAACAAAACAGACAAAATAAGACTCACAACTAGTAGCAAGAAAACTTTTTTGACAGATGCTGGGCCACTGTCAACACTACCTCCATAGCCTCTGTGCAGGCAATAGGGTGGGGACCACCCATAGCCACAGTGGCAGTGATGTTTATTATTGCAGACCCCCCTCATGTTGCAGGTCTCACCCAGGCAGACTTGTGACAAGAGAGACAAACTGACACACTTCTTGTGTATGCAGATCTTTCCTGGACCACACATGGTGCCATCTTTTACTTCACCAACATCAGGTGTGTCCATTCCTAAATGATAGTCAATACTCCAGCAGGTGACACCATTGATGTGAGTTTGCCTCAAAGTAGAGTGATCTCTCAGATGGGGAATGTCTGTCACATTCTCACACTGAACTCTCCCACAAAAGATATCGGAGGTATTACATTTTAGGTATGTTGTGCCATTTCTACCACAGTGGCCGAAACGGTTTCCTAGGGAGTTGATTTCTTTATAGCAACTCTGAGATGCACTCTTTGCTCCTTCACCAAAAATCTCCCTGCACTGTTCGTCATGGCTATTACATCTCTTTTGATAGCAGTAGGCATTGTCACCACAGGGAATCCCATCCTGCACATATCCATCTTCTGGGCACTGATGGGATGTCCCATTGCACCACTCTGGAAGGTCACATTTATTGACCTGATGTCTACAGAGTTCCCCCGATGGTACAAATTTACAGTCTTTGCAACAAAGCCCAAAAGCACAAACAGCCCCAGGCCTCAGAGTGCAATTCAACAGACAACAGGGATCTTGTTCACACTGCTTTATAGATCCACAGTCACATTCCTCTTCTCCTTCAACTATAGTGTTCCCACAGCGCTTCAACATAAAGACTTCCCCTGGACGTGGAATATTGTGCAGACATGATCCCTGGTTTAAAGTGGTTTTTGTAAAATCTATATAACTGCAATTGGTGAATTTCTCTGCTGGTACTCTGATAGCATTCATGATGCAACCACTTTGCTCACACAAACAGAATTCTTCATCATGCTGCATACCCAAAGTATGGCCTAACTCATGGGCTACAGTGAGGGCAAAAAGAGACCAGGAGTCTCCTTGGAAATTATTAACCCCACAATCAATAGGAGGACGACATATTCCTGCAACATAGGCTATACCAAGTACACTTATAAGTGAATTTTTTATGAAAAAATGTGCAACATCATACTGTAGCTGGGAAAGATTGATTTGTTTCCACTGAGAGAAATCCTTCAGAACCTGTTCTATGCTTATCATTGGGAAAATATTTCCTTGATTCCAAATCTCAATCCCAATCAAAATCACATAAGTACCCAACTGTTGATAAATGGAGTCCACTATGTTGACAACAAGAAATACATCCTCCTGCACCATTGAGAAGTTGCTTTGAGAATAAATTAAGAAATTGTGATCTACCACCACAACCAGCTCCAGAAACCATGAGTGGGTCCACCATTTATCATTAGAATTTTGTTTCAAAGTTGACTTCTTAACCTCTTCAAATTTCAGCTGTTGGAGTGCTATCTCCTTCTTTGTTAAGCCACATCTCATAGGCGGGAATTGTGTCCCATTAGTGTTTATCTCATAAACCAAGTGTTCAAATTTGGTAGAGTACCTGATGGGCTCAATTTCATAAGCAAGGTCATTAATCTGTAGCATTCCCCGAAAACCTCCGGAACAGGTACTGAGGGCAACCATGGACTCAGGGATTCCTTCCACATAACCATGATAGTAGCAGTCATCAGGAACAAAAGGCTGATCCTGGCGGAGGGCATGCTGGTCCGTGTGTGTGAACACCGGGAGGTGTCTGGAAACCAAGAGCTTCTTGACCCTCATATGGACAACGTGTCTCCAGCTCCCAAACTGCAGGCTGTAGGAGAGCCAGCCTGAAGTCTTTGCACTTCTGCCCCTACCAGTCACTTTCATGGGGGTCACCACTTCTGGGGATCTGAGGTATCGGGAGGGCCCAGCTTGAGAGAAGCCAGAAGGGGACAGAGATATTCCAACCCAGAACAGCAGGAGAACGACTCTCATGAGCACCTCAGCCTCACCAGCCACCATTATGGAGCTGCCATTACAGAGCCATCTGTCCAGAGAAAAAGCATGAGGCACTGCTGGTCTGGCTGCTCCAAATTGGTCATTGTGTAGAGCTGACCTTTAAGCATCTGTGTCCTGGCAGAGTTGGGCATCAGAGCTGCAGTGCTGAAAGTGAAAATAAAAAGGTGAGGAGGTGGTGGGATTGGGTAAGGAAAGTGGGAAAGAATCAAATGGCAAAAAAGCAATTAATGAATTAAGAAAATGCTTTGGATTTTCTTTCAATAAATGGAGGTGGGAATTTAGAGGGGTATAGTAGATAAGACAATATTGGCCATGTGTTGATAATTGTGAAAGTCGGATGATAGGTACTTGGGTTTTCATTATACAATTATCTCAATCCATGTAGGTGGTAGGAAAGTCTCCACAATAAAAAGTTAAAGCAAAACTAGAGTAGGACGCCTCTATATCTCAAGCTGCCCAAGACCATGTTGATTTATGACTGTTGCCCCTGCATAACTATTGATACTTGCCCTTTTTGACTATCAAAACTGGAGAGATCCAAAACAGTCACAGTTATTATGTCAGTTTGCATTGGTCTTATTATTTGCTTTATTCTTTACCGCAAGTTATTTACTTGTCTCCTGGCTGTATTCGCCTTCTTTACTCTACTGGACTGCAAGGACAGTGAGTGCTGGATTTATGATTTTAACTCATTTTAGTATGCTCTATAATGCCTAGTATAGTTCTTTATACAATGAAAAAAAGGGTGGGGAGGGTGCTGGAGTACTTGGATTATAGATGAATGCTACTTTAAATGTATTTGTATTTGATTATTATTTTTAGAAGAGGAAAAAGATTCATAAAAAGCTGGCATCTTTTAAAAGAATGGGGAGAACAACACTTATCTGTAAGAGAATATCAGACAAAAGAAAATGCCTCATGAAAAGAAAATGAGAATCTATAAAGTTTAAAGGCTTGGGAAGAGGAACACTTGTCTTCTTGGGGCAGAGTCACAGAGTGCCTGGAATTTTAGGATTGCCAGGGAAAATTCTTAGTGTTTGCTCAAATATATTTACCAACAGCTTTTGACAGTGGGTAATTTCTGTACCTGGCATGCACTGTGGCTAGCAACACTTACGCATTTCTATATGCGTTAAACAAGTATTTGTGTGTTTGGCGCATATGAAGTACAGGACATTGTGCTAGATACTAGGGATCTAAAATAAAAATAGAGGGCATTAAATAAATTACCAATTTAGTTTTGATAATTTTGTTTGAAAAAATTCAGAAATTGTGGTATGAGCAAGAATGAGCTTTAAGGGGCCTGTAAGATTTTACTTAATATTTTTAAATGTTTTGTGCCCTTTTGCTGAGGAGAGTGTCTTTAGACTTCATCTAGTCTCAACTGAGTGACAAAAATGAGACTAAGAAGCACTGAGTTTGTGGGAAAACAGACAAGCAATCAGACCATTATAATATGATCTGAACCAGATTAATCTAAGGCTAATAAAGGTTATGATTTAGGGACTCTTAGTATATAGACCTCCATAAACCCTTGGGAGGTTTTTAGCAATGCGATTTATGAAAGTCATCAATACAAGAGTGTTCAAATTAGCCACTACACAGGAAAATTTGAAATGCCCTGAAATATTATTACTCCTATATAAAAGACTTGACAAAAGTTTTCTGAAATTCAATTATTTATGTAATTATTTTGTTACCAATAACAAGTTGTGAGGCTGAATTTTTTCAAACAAACAGAACAAAACCTGGATTAATTCTGTCACGTACTTTTTCCACTTCTATATCAAAACTACCATACATTACTGCAGGGGGAAAAAAATCTCAAAACAATGTGTGTGAAAAACTGGAATGGTTTGTCCTGGCTCCCCACCCTAAGAAATGGAGACCAGAAGTCAGCTGATATTTTAGACCCTCCTATGTTTTATTGCTCTTTTCTTCATTCTTCCGGACATTGCATTTACACATCCCTAATATTCTGAGTTTCCTCATTTATGTATAGTGTCAGCTGAAAATACATTCTGATTGCCTTTCAATCACAGACTTAGTCAACTAAGTAGGCTTCATCTTTTCCTTTTTGATATGTATTATTTAAGTTTATTATTTATTCTAGATTTGCTGTGCTGGTAGATAGGGAGGACATGTTGACCTGAACAATGTCCTTAACGTTAATCTGCCTTGAGAGCTTGAATCCATGCAAATAGCTCACAAGGGAACAGCAAAGTTCATAGACAAATTCAACTATATGAAAACTTCCAAGGACAAAGATTTCTGAGCTGGGTGAGATCCTAACTTCCAAATTTTCTCTCGGTAGCTTTCTTTGTATGTTTGTTATTTATTATGGAGTGGAAATTGTTGTGGATGGGAGGCTGGAAAGTGAGAAGAGCCAATAGAAATAGTGTGTTGTATGGGGCGCCTGGGTGGCGCAGTCGTTAAGCGTCTGCCTTCGGCTCAGGGCGTGATCCCAGCGTTCTGGGATCGAGCCCCACGTCAGGCTCCTCCATTAGGAGACTGCTTCTTCCTCTCCCACTCCCCCTGCTTGTGTTCCCTCTCTCACTGGCTGTCTCTCTCTCCATCAAACAAATAAATAAAATATTTTTAAAAAAAGAAATAGTGTCTTGTAGAGAAGGCTGCTAAAGTCTATAAACCATGTCCTATCATTAATTTTTTCTTAAAGCTCATCTTGAGAGCAGACAACAATAGGAAAATTCTTCAAAGAATCTTTGAGCCATACTCATTGTCCTCATTATATTATTCCTAGGATTTCAGAGACCCAAACTCCTAAAGGAACATCCCTCTCCATTAATACCTTGAAGTAATGTCATTAAAAATCCATATTCTCTAACATTGTTGGAATCCTCAAATAGACAACAGTGCTCCTCTACATGTTTTATCAACTCTTCCTTTCCCTACAGCTATTTCAGATTCCTAAAGACCTCTACCTGTGCATCTCCCCTCTTACCCCATCATGTTATGTGCACTGTTTTCCCATCTGTCTGTCACCAATATCTGACTTGTTAGAGAGTCATGAAATCAATGTAATGGGTCCTGACCTGCAGTTTTTTTCTTTTAAAAAACTGAATAAAAACGTTAGAGGACATTCCTAGAAATTCCTTAGCAACTCATACATATGGTGCCAAAATTTGGAGGTGTTTGTGTATGTGTGGCCACTGGATCACAATATAAAATGGATTTCTTACTCTTCGACACAATAAAAAATCTATATCTGTAGTGATGCCAAATCTAAAGACAAAACGCTTTCTAGAATTTTTACCATTACACACCTATCTGAACCCACAGCCATTTCTACCTCTCTTCTATCCCACTCCATATCCCATCCCCAGCAGAAAAGTGATCCTTCTCCAGATTCAGTACCATACCACATCTCTTACCTACATGCAGACTGATTCTATTAATGTTCCCTACTTTCAACTCTATTTCATCTGTTCCTTATTGGCAGTTAGAGTAACCAACTCATTCTAGTTTACCGGGGACTGTCCTGGTCTTAAAACTGAAAGCCCCACATCCCGGCAATTCCTGCACTCAAGGCAAACTGGAACAGTTAGTCACTTTATCTGCAGCACCTTACCCCCCACCCACCCATGCTCAAAAAGGAAGACGAAACAAAAATTAAGAAACTTCACATATCCAACGTTCTACTCTGGGTGTCAACTCGTGCAGAGAGCCAAACTTGACAGATGACTTACCAGCAGAAGAAACATTGTTTTCTTGGCTTTTTCTTTCTTGATGGTTTGTACCACACTTACGAATGAGCACAGATTGGTAGTTGACCTCACGTAAGAAAGGAACACAGAAGCCGTCCTCCTTTTATCTCTGAGGGGACAAAGTTCTAGACTTAGTTGCTTAGCAACAAGGATCTTCCGCTTCAGAAACAATTGGCTGTCATGGATATCTTGCTCTGGCTCCCTGATTTCTATACAACTTTGATATAATTAGAATTGGATAGCCTCCTCAGCTCCATTCTATGTCCTCCTACACTGTAGCTTCATTTCTGCTTCATGAGTTGGCTCATGCGACTGTGTTGGCCTAGACTGTGTAATCACTTTTCACAATGGAACTGAATTATATAGTAACTTTGTAGGTCAAGATCAAATTCTACATTGAGTATCAAATATTTTCTAAATAAACTAGACAACATTAATATACTATACTTCCCTTTATAATTACCATATTCAGTACTTTTTATTATAGTTTATAATCTTGCTATCATATTGTTTTATATGTCAGTTTTAAAAATTGTATCTCCTATTAAATTATGGTTTTGAGAAAAATATTCTCGAAATCTTTTGCTAGAAAATTTATGACACAGTATTTGGCAAAATATATAATCTATAAGATGACTTTAATTACATAAATATTACACAGAATAGAAATTCAGTAAAATATTACTGCTAACTCTGTGTAGATTCTATTTTAAAAGGATTCTTGGCCAATGAATCTTGCTACCTGCTAATTTAACCAGCAGATTCAGAGCTCTATAACTATTAAGTAGAAGCATTTTTAATGACGGTCCTTTTCTATTTCCTCTCCGAAAAAGTTTCTTCTATTCATGCTGGATTTCTCAGAAATCTGCTGTAGGAGTGCTGACAATACTGTCTCCATCTTTGGCCCTTATCTTGTCCATAGGCCTGCAATGACCTCCCTTGGGGCTCCAAGTTCCAGGTCTTGTGTAGGTTAATGTATGCCCTGACCAGAATATGGGAAGCCTTCTGATCTTTCCTCTGGTGCACAGATGGCACAATTTTAGATAATTGCCCTTTGCTCTATAAAATCTGTGGGTTATTGGTGCTATTGTAAATGAAATGGATTCCCTAATTTCTCTTTCTTCAGTCTCATTATTCGCGTATAGAAATGCAACTGATTTCTGAGCATTGAGTTTGCATCCCGCCACATTACTGAATTGCTCTATAACTTCTAGTAGTTTGGGGGTGGATTCTTTTGGATTTTCCATATAGAGTATCATGTCATCTGCGAAGAGAGACAGTTTGACTTCTTCTTTGCCGATTTGGATACCTTTTATCCCTTTTTGTTGTCTGATTGCTGTTGCAAGGACTTCTAGTACTATGTTGAATAATAGCGGCGAGAGTGGGCATCCTTGTCGTGTTCCTGATCTTAAGGGAAAGGCTTCCCCTTTTCCCCATTGAGAATGATATTTGCTGTAGGCTTTTCATAGATGGTTTTTATGAAATTGAGGAATGTACCCTCTATCCCTACACTCTGAAGGGTGTTAATCAGGAAAGGATGCTGTATTTTGTCAAATGCTTTTTCTGCATCTATTGAGAGGATCATATGGTTCTTGACTCTTTTCTTGTTGATATAATCTATCACACTGATAGATTTGTGAATGTTGAACCACCCTTGCATCCCAGGGATGAATCCCACTTGGTCTTGATGGATAATCCTTTTAATGTACTGTTGGATCCTATTAGCTAAGATCTTTTTGAGAATTTTGGCGCCCATATTCATCAGGGATATCGGTTTGTAATTCTCCTTTTTGATGGGGTCTTTGCCTGGTTTGGGGATCAAGGTAATATTGGCCTCATAGAATGAGTTTGGTAGTTTTCCTTCTGTTTCTATTTTTTTAAACAGCTTCAGGAGAATAGATATTATTTCTTCTTTGAATGTTTGGTAGAATTCCCCAGGGATTCCATCAGGCAAACAATTATCATATGGTTTCACTCATTTATGGAACATAAGAAGTAGGAAGATAGGTAGGAGAAGAAAGGGAAGAAGAAAGGGGGGGTAAACAGAAGGGGGAATGAACCATGAGAGACTATGGACTCTGGGAAACAAACTGAGGGCTTCAGAGGGGTGGGGGGTGGTGGGAATGGGATAGGCTGGTGATGGGTATTAAGGAGGGCACGTATTGCATGGTGCACTGGGTGTTATACGCAAGTAATGAATCATGGAACTTTACATCGGAAACCGGGGATGTACTGTATGGTGACTAACATAATATAATAAAAATATTATTATAAAATATTTTTTAAAAAATAAAAATAAAATAAAAATAAAATCTGTGGGTTAAGGGGCGCCTGGGTGGCACAGCGGTTAAGCGTCTGCCTTCGGCTCAGGGCGTGATCCTGGCATTCTGGGATCAAGCCCCACATCAGGCTCCTCCGCTATGAGCCTGCTTCTTCCTCTCCCACTCCCCCTGCTTGTGTTCCCTCTCTCACTGGCTGTCTCTATCTCTGTCAAATAAATAAATAAAATCTTTAAAAAAAAAATCTGTGGGTTAAGGTCCTGAGTTTGCGGAGAACAGCTGCACAATACCAGGATCGTTCGTGTTTTGTGGGGTTTTTTTTAATTCTTTATTTAAATTCAATTTGGTTAATGTATAGTGCACTGTTAGTTTCAGGGGTAGAATTCAGTGATTCATCACTTGCATATAACACCCAGTGCTCATTCCATCAAGTGCCGTCCTTACTGCCCATAACACTGTTACTCCTCCCCCTTTCCCACCTCCCCTCCAGCAGCCCTCAGTTTGTTCCCTAGAGGATTGTTTACTGTCCCTCCCCCACTTTCTCACATCTGCTTAGGAGGTTCCTTTTCATAAACTGTTTCATTCATCCAGGCAAAAGTAGAGACATCCCTGTCTTTTTTTTTTTTTTAGATTTTATTTAAATTCAAGTTAGTTAACATATAGTGTATTATTAGTTTCAGGGGTAGAATTTAGTGATTCATCAGTTGCATACAAAACCCAGTGCTCATTACATCAACTGCTCTCCTTAATGCTCATCATCCAACTACCCCATCCCTCCACCAACCTCCCGTCCAGCAACCCTCAGTTTGTTCCCTATAGTTCTCTTATGGGTGGCCTCCCTCTGTTTTCATGTTGTTTTATGTCTCCTTCCCTTTCTCTATGTTCGTCTGTTTTGCTTCTTAAATTCCACATATGAGTGAAATCATATGATATTTGTCTTTTTCTGACTGACTTATTTTGCTTAGCATACTTTCTAATTCCATCCACGCCATTGCAAATGACAAGATTTCATTCTTTTGGATGGTTGATTAATAATCCATTCTCTGTGTGTGTGTGTATATATATATATACATATACACACACCACATCCTCTTTACCATATATCAATTGATGGACATCTGGGCTCTTTCCATATTTTGGCTATAGTGGACATTGCTGCTATAAACATTGGGGTGCATATACTCATTTGAATTATTATTTTTGTATCCTTTGGATAAATACCTAGTAGTGCAATTGCTGGGTCATAGGGTAGTTCTATTTTTAACTTTTTTAAAAATTTTAAATTCAATTAGCCAACATACAGTTTTGGTATAGTGCTCAATGATTCATTAGTTGCGTTTAACACCAAGTGCTAATCACATCACATGCCCTCCTTAATGCCCATCACCCAATTAACCCTTCTCCCCGCCCCCCATCTCCCTTTCTACAACCCTCAGGTTGTTTCCTGGACTCAAGAGTCTGTCATGGTTTGTCTCCCTCTTTGATTTCTTCCCATTCAGTTTTCCCTCCCTTCCCTATGATCCTCTGAGCTATTTCTTATATTCCACATATGAGTGAAACCATATCGTAATTGTCTTTCTCTGCTTGACCTATTTCACTTAGCATAATCCCCTCCAGTTCCACCCATGTCGATGTAAATGGTAGGTGTTTATCCTTTCTATGGCTGAACAATATTCCATTGTATATATCAACCTCATCTTCTTTATCCATTCATCAGTTGAAGGACCTCGTGGCTCCTCCACATTTTGGCTGTTGTGGACATTGCTGTTATGAACGTTGGGGTGCAGGTGCCCCTTCTTTACACTACATCTATGTCTTTGGGGTAAATACCCAATGATGCAATTGCCGGGTCAGAGGGTAGCTCTATGTTTAACTTCTTGGGCAACCTCCATACTATCTTCCAGAGTGGCGGTACACACTACTGTTCCCAATTCCTCCCGTTTTTTTCTCTTCCCTAGGTCCCCTGTGCTAGGACGCCCAACTCACTGAGCACAGCCTCCCCTGATGAGCACACCATTATTAGGTAATAACTCCCCACCCCCTCCCTGGGAAGGCTGTGACCCCAGTCCCTCTCTGCTCTCCTCAGGACCCCACTGCTAGAAAAGTTGCTGTTTGGGGGATCATCTTGCCTACCTCCCACCCAACTGCATCTTCTGTGGTCACAGGCTCCTTCACTCATGGGGCCAGCCTGGGCCTGGGCCCACTTGACAGGTGATCACTGGCTGCCACTGCTCTGGCTACTCCTGTCCCCAGCCTGCTGCTCCCAGGCCCTCCCAGGATGGCGCTTCACTTCCTCTGAGGTTGTGATCCCCAGGAAGGTGTCCCACAGGGTGGGTGGAACTGAGAGACAAGGCCAGCTCTCCTATAAGATTCACTTCAGGGGCCAAAGACATGTGCTTCACATGAAAATCAAGAAGAACCTGCTGCCCAGACATTTTCCTGTTATCACCGAGAATGATCAGGGCGCCATGCAGGATGACTATCCCTTTGTCCCTCGAGACTGCTACTACTACTGCTACCTGGAAGGGGTTCCCGGCTCCATGGGCACACTGGACACCTGCTACGGGGGTCTGCGTGGCATGCTGCAGGTGGATGACTTCACTTATGAAATAAAACCACTGGAGGCTTCTTCCGAATTTGAGCATGTGGTTTCTCTGCTTGTGTCAGAAAGAAGATCGTCAGAGGCTGAAAGGTGTACGATTGAAGAGCAAGATACAAATCAAGAATACGAAGAGGCAGTCCTTGCCGGAACTCCTAGAGCAGCCCCTGTGTATTTGTGGTGGCCACATAAGAAATACTTAAAAATCCACTACACAGTTGCTAGCTCATTATATGCTTTGAACACTAATATCACACGTATAGTAGAGAATGTAGTGATTTTCAACAACATAATACATACCATCTACAAACCAACTCTCTTAGATATCAACATACGTGTTTTGTGCATATGGGAGGGACATGATGAGGTGAATTTGTATGAATTCGCAAGTATTGCAGGTCTCATGTCTCATTTTGGTGTGTGGAAATACTGGGGTTGGTATGAAGATATTCCTCATGATACTTCAATGCTTCTTACAGGAGATAAGCTCTATGGGGCCTCATATTATGGCCACCACGATGGAGTGTGCAACCCCAACTGGGGCGTGTCGTATGTATATATGGCAAGATATCACATATTTTGGTGTGCGTCTGTTGGAGCACATGCCCTAGCTCATAATTTGGGCATCGAGCATGATAAACCCGGTTGTCAATGCTTTCGAAGAAAGCACTGCCTCATGGCTCCTGAGCCTGATTTCTTAGATATGCTGAGCAATTGTACCTACGACAGAATACATCACAAGCTCACTATCTGGGATCCTTGTTTGAGCATACCAAATGTACCGTACACCAATTATCCTTATGTAACTGGTCGTTGTGGTGACCTGACTGTAGATCAGAAGGAAGAATGTGACTGTGGCTCCTTAAAACAGTGCTCTACAGATAAGTGTTGCGAGAGCAATTGTATCCTCTCCCTTGGCAGTGATTGCAATGGAGGACCCTGCTGTGTTAACTGCAAATATGCTCAACCCGGATTGCTTTGCAGAGATATGCTTGGTATTTGTGATCTCCCAGAATACTGTGATGGGAGATCACATAATTGTCCTAATGACTTTTACACCCAGGATGGAACCCCATGTTCAGCACTGGCTGTCTGCGTGAGAGGAAACTGCAGTGATCGTGATATGCAGTGCCAATCCCTCTTTGGCTACCAAATAAAAGATGCAGCACCAGTATGCTATGAAAAATTGAATGTAATAGGTGACCGATTTGGGAACTGTGGGGTGAAGTTGATACGAGGAGGAGGAAAACCTGTGAAATGTGAAGAAGATGATGTTCTTTGTGGATTGCTGCACTGTCGTGGTGTCGAAGAAATTCCTGGTGGAGGTGACCACACTACGTTTCGTCATATAATAGTACGTGATGTTAAGGAAGAGTTATGCTTTGGATACGATGCACACCATGGGACAGATCTGCCAGAAATGGGGCTTGTCGTGGATGGAGCCACATGTGGCCCAGGAAGATACTGTTTTCAACAGAATTGTACTTTTGTTCAAGACCTGGGGTTTGACTGCGATGTCAAGACATGTAATTTCCGAGGGGTGTGTAACAACAAGAAACATTGTCACTGTATGAGAGGTTGGAAACCCCCATCTTGTGAAGAGAGGGGAGCAGGTGGTAGTATAGATAGTGGCCCTCCACCTGACAAAGAATATGGACTTCGAGCCAAAATAATTTTTAATATGAACCATGCATTACTTCTACTGATTATTCGCTTACTTGCTTTATTGACTTCAGGCATCATTGGTGCCTTTCATCATTTAGAAGAGAAGGAAGAAGACACTAACTAAGCAAAATTACCTCCACGTAAGTAAATACTGACTGGAATGCGCTAGAAGGAGAAAATCGTATTGGCATGTACTGGGAGAAATGACGAGAATCACTCCAATGATTACATAATCCTAAAGCTACTCTGAGGTTGTCACCCTAAAATAAAATCACTTGCCAATTTAACTTGAGGTCTGCGGGGTTAAATTTATGTAACATTTCCTGTCTAGTCATAGTCTTCCTATTCCTATAGATGAAAGTAGAGACTCTTCAATACATTAAGATGTGGATTCCGGTGTTTTACAGATGCCCGTGGAGCAAATCTTGTTTGCACTGGGATGCACTTGTTTTAACCGGTTATTGGACCACTTCCCAATTGGTTATATACTAGATTTCTGTTACTTATTCATTTTGTTGCTCCTGGTAAACAAATAGCATTCAAAGGGACAGTTGGAAGATACGGTAGGACAGTAAGAACTTTTCCGTCAAGGCCCAGGGGTGCAAACAGATCTACCGCCTGCCAAGTAGCACTCTTGAACAAGGTCTTAGGCCGTGAGAGTTTCAAGGTCCATGCTACACTGGGAGATGAAATGCACTTGGCCAGGATTTTGTATCGATCCAAAGAAAGCACCCAGGAAGGGCCTGGAACATGTGATGCACTTAATACGTGCCGTTACTCATTATTACTCTTGGGCTATGCTAAACCTGAGGTATTCCAGTAGAAAGAGTTTGGCGTGGTGTGTTTATTAGAAATGAAACCGTCACAGGAGGAGCCGTGGATCACTGACTGATACATCATTGCTTAAGGCCTCTGATTACTGAAGTCGCAGTAACTCACATTTAAAATCTTAGGACTTGCCTGAGCACAGCCTGTCAGTCAAGTACTGGGTGGAACTGACTGTCTGATACATGTACAGAGAAAAAATTTACACAAAAGGAAACCGGAAGCAGTCGCTTCAGATATCGTGCAAGAGAAGGAGAAGAGGGTCTCATAAGGGGCATGTGGTACATTCGTGCTGTGTAAATGCCTCAGACCTCAGATCCAATTCCTTTCGGAAAATACGCAGTACAGGTGAGAATAGCGCCAAAGGGACGGGGAAAGACACGGCAAGACAGACTCAACAAGGGTGCCACTCTGTGCCGTTGTAATCTGTCTGTCTTTTCTGGAGCTCTCTTACCTTCTTGTCCAGGGGGCGTATGTGGTAGAGTAGTCTGGATCTTCATCCACAACAGATCTGAGCCCCTGTTTACTACGCCCTTGTCAAACCTGTGTTCCTGCATTTGCACTCAGCACCAGTATCTACCGTCCACCAATGAATAAATCACGGGGAGAAAAGGCACAGCACAGGGAATCTAGTCAATGATGTTGTGATAGCGCTGTGTGGTGACAGATGGTAGCTGCAGTTGTGGGGAGCACGGTGGGGGGGGGCGTATGGAGAAGTTCGATCACCCTAGTGTACACCTGAAAGTAATGTAACCTAGTGTGTCGACTGTCTCAAATACAGAAAACATTTTAAACCACATTAAGATACCACTACATAGCCACTGGGATGGAAAAAAAAGGTGTTAAGACTGACAAAACCAAGGGCTGATGAGAATATGCAGCAACTTAAGTCTCATCTATGGCCGGTGGGGATGGAAAACTATAGAGTTCTTTGGAAAACATTTTGGTTGTTTCTTTTTCTTTTCTTTTTTTACTTGCTTAAAAGATTTTTATTTATTTTTGAGAGAGAGCATGAGTGGGGTGTGGGGGCAGAGGGAGAAGCAGATCCCTTCAGCCCCCATTGAGAAGGGAGCCCCATGTGGGGCTCAATCCAGGGACTGAGGAATCATGACCTGAGCCAAAGGCAGACACTTAACAGACTGAGCCACCCAGGTGCCCCCAGTTTGGTGTTTCTTTTTTCTCTTTTGTTCAGAAGTCACCATATAGTACATCATTAATTTTTGATGTAGTGTTCAGGATTCAATAGTTGCGTATAACACCCTGTGCTCATCACAACACATGCCCTCCTTAATACCCATCACCTGGCTACCCTATCCACCCAGCCCCCTCCCTTCTGAGACCCCCAGTCTGCTTCCCAAAGTTGAGAGTCCCTGATGGTTTGTCTCCCTCTCTGATTCCCCCCCCTTCAATTTTCCCTCCTTGCCCCTACAGTCTTCTGTGCTCTTCCTTATGTTCTTAGCAAAATCCCCTCCAGTTCCATCCACGTCGATGCAAATGGTGGGTATTCATCCTTTCTGATGGCTGAGTAATATTCCATTATATATATGAACCACATCTTCTTTATGCATTCACCTGTTGAAGGGCATCTCATCTCCTTCCACAGTTTGGCTATTGTGGACATTGCTGCTATGAACATTGGGGTGCAGGTGCCCCTTCTTTTCACTACATCTGTGTCTTTGGGGTAAATACCCAGTAGTGCAATTGCTGGGTCTTAGAATAGCTCTCTTTTTAACATCTTGAGGAACCTCCATACTGTTTTCCAGAGTGGCTGCACCAGCTTGCATTCTCACCAACAGTGTGAGAGGGTTCCCCTTTCTCCACATCCTTGCCAACATTTGTTGTTTCCTGCCTTGTTAATGTTTGCCCTTCAAACTGGTGTAAGATGGTATCTCATGGTACTTTTGATTTGATTTTCCCTGATGGCTAATGGTATTGCATACTTTTTCATGTGTCTGTTATCCATTTGTAAGTCTCCTTTGGAGAAGTGTCTGTTATGTCTTCTGCCCATTTTCTCACTGGATTATTTGTTTTTGGGTGTTGACTTTGAGAAGTTCTTTATAGATCTTGGATACCAGCCCTTTATCTGTAATGTCATTTGCAAATATCTTCTCCCATTCCATGAGTTGCATCTTAGTTTTTAGGACTGTTTCCTTTGCTGTGCAGGCTTTTATCTTGTCCCAAGGGTTCATTTTTGCTTTTTGTTTCCCCCTGTCGTTTGAGTGTCTTGCAAGAGGTTGCTGTGGCCAGTGTCAAAGAGGTTACTGCCTATGTATCCCTCTGGGATTTTTAGCAGTTCCTGTGTGTCTTACATTGAGGCCTTTCATCCATTTAGAGTTTATCTTTGTGTATGAATTTGGTGAAAATGGTCCGGTTGATTCTTCTGCAATTCGGCTTTGTCCAGTTTTTCCCCCAGCACAATTATTGAGAGACTATTACTTTTCATTGGATATTCTTTACCTGCTGCATCCCATAACATTAGTTGACCCCATAGATTTGAGGGTCCATTTCTGGGTTCTCTATTCTGTTCCATTGATGTAATGACTGATGCTATTGTTTGTGCCAATACCTTGCTGTCTCAGTGATCACAGCTTTGTAATAAAGAATGAAGTCAGAATGTGATGCCTGGCTTTTGTTTTCTTGCTTTCAGCATTCCCTTGGTGATTTGGGGTCTTTTCTGGCCATAAATTTTTAGGGTTATTTGTTCCAGCTCTTTGAAAAATACCTATGGTATATTGATAGGGATGGCATTGACAGTGCTCCGGAGCCACCACTCACAGGCATTATAAACGCATTTGCTCCAATGTTTTTATGCTTCAAATCATGAGCATAAAGAATGTTTTCCCACATCTTTTTATGTCTTTCCTCAATTTCTTTCATAAGTGTTCTGTAGTAGTTTGGCTCTTTCTTTTCTTTTTTTTTTTTTTTTAAAAGAGATTTTATTTATTTATTTATTAGACAGAGATGAAAACAGACGAGAGAGGGAACACAAGCAGAGTGGGAGAGGAAGAGCAATTTTCATAGCGGAGGAGTCTGACGTGGGGCTCGGGTATCCCTGCGCCAGGGATCACGCCCTGAGCAGCGAGAGGCGAACACTTAACCGCTGGCCTGCCACCCAGGCGCCCCTTGGCTCTTTCTTATCAAGGTAAACATACACTGGACTATACATCCAGCGAATACCACACTTCCTAAATGTTTCTTAAGTGCATGGAGGAACATAGGTCCATACAAGAACAAGCTAATGCCCAGAAGATTGCTCACAGCAACTTTGTTCGTAATCTTAAACTGGAACTTTAAATGCATCAACGGTGAATGAGTCAACAAACAGTGGTCTAGCCACACAATGGACTGCTACTTTTTCAGCAATAAGAAACCAGTTACTCATGCAACAACGTGCATGGATCAAAATTATGCTGAGTGAAGTCAGACCCATAGACCGCAAGACTGTCTGACTCTATTTAATGTGAAACGATTAGAAAAGGCAAAACAAAATGGGGACAGAGAACAGAGATTGAGGTGGCTACCAGGGGGCTGGAGAGGAGGGGGCACTGTCTGCAAAGGGGTACAGTGTTGGGCTACTGACCACCTTATTGCTAGGGATTATCTTTTCTTCACATTCCTGGGAAAGAGAGAAGTCCTCCCTTGCCAGCTGAGTGTTGACTGAGCATGGCTAAGCCATATCTTTGCTGTTTTTACGTCAGATCACTGTCAGCACCACTTTGTGTTTGGAGAAGTAGATGTCAGGAGGATTAGACCTTCAGGAGAGTTCCATGGAAGAGAAACATCTCTAAAGATAAAGGGATAGAATGCAGGGGACACCACAGAGCCTTTGGGCCTACCTCTCTCCTGCTTGAGGAGAGGGAAAGGTGAGATCGCATTGGAAGAGCCTCCAGACATCAGAGTAGGTGTGAATCCCTACCATCCAGGCCAGCGGGGGCCCCTGAGGCAGAGCCCTTTACAACCTCTACTTTGGCAGCAGTGGCCCTGTTTGTGCATAGTCTTCAGACGTGGCTGGAGCTTTCCCAAGAGGACCATGGCCTGGGGCAAGGCCTGCACACAGCCACAAAGGGAAGACGGAGACTGTTGATCAGCTGTGTGCTGCCTGTAATACTTCTCCCCCTGAAGGGTGACCTGATGAGGTCACAGAACAAGCAACTGCCATAACCAGGAAGGGTTTTCTCAGGGACCACACAAAGATCTGCAATGGAAGAAACATGGCCCACCATTCTCAAGTCCTTCAAATTTAAGTGATCTCTGTGTTACTGCCTTACTTGCATATTTGCTCCTAATGTTGGTGGAGAGAGGCGGCAGTTGGAGGGGCTACTTGACCTTTGCTGCTATGGCGAGCCCGCCTCCCCTCTGTCAGGGGAATCCGTGAGAGTATTCTGCCAGCTGCTCCAAAATAGATCTGCTTTTGCCGCATTTTTCAGCGAAGAGCTGGGAAGAGGACAACACGCACGGCATGGGTCGTGAGGAGGACCTGTGCCAGCAATCAGTTTGTTACTTTGCCTCCGTCTGCCCCCACGCTAATGGACCCCACCCATCACATTTGTGTCTGCCTCGTGATCAGTGGCAGCTCAGACCCTGTGTCTGCAAAGAACTGCTGGTAAGATCTGAGTAGTTCCACTTGCTCCAGGATCACAATTATCATGTTTGAGGAAGGAGTGAGAATGGGTTCTATGAATAGGTGCATGGTTGCCTTCCAGAGTCTCTGCTTGAGGTGCTTTCCGTGCTTCCACTTCCAGTCAATGGGTCGGGTCAGAGAGCCCTGGTCCAGGTCTGGCAGCTGGGTGAGGGGTCACGGTTTTCCATTGCGGTCGCTATCATCTTGGTTAGCGGATGGTTCTTGAAGAGAGATTTTGCTCACTGGGTCGTGCTTGCCCTCATGGATTCCCATCTGTGTCACAAGCTTGCAGCAATATCGCGTTCTAGTAGACATCATCCTGTGGCTGAAGAAGGTTCCTGGAGTGGACATTCAATCTGATCAATGATACATTAGTTACAAGCGGCTTTTACCTTTTGATGTCAATGCTTGCCCTGTGGCCCCCTGCCATTCTGGAATTCTGTCATTTCCAGTGAGAGCGGAGTCAGGTCCGTGGCAGTATCAACCCAGTCTTCAGAAAGAGAGCCACTATGAGCTGCTCAGGGGATTGCTGGTGTCCTTTTCCAGCACTGGAGAACGCCAACGATTTGGTGATACCCTCTGGGCCTCCAAGTATTTCCAGCTGGTGGATTTTCTTGTCTTCCAGTGCTTTGGTGGTGTCATTCTTTCTCTCCTTTATTATTATTATTATTATTGCCACTTTAGCTAAGAAGTTGGAACAAATTTCTCAGCTTGTGTGGAAGCTGTCTTGAATATGTGCAGAAGTGGGCTCAGGGACTTGTGTTTTATAAACACAGTCTTATCCACAGACATTGAAGGAGGGAGTATCTTCATTTTGGAGAGCTCTGCACTGCACGAAGGCTACATGGCCCTACTACAATTCATGTTTCCTTAGCACTTGGAACCCCTTAGGACCATCCTAAGATGAACATGTTCAGGTGAAATTACATTAACCTGAGCGCCCACACAAAAGTATACCACAGAGGTACTGAAATGCCCCAAAATGTTGATTACCATTTTGAGGTCCTTTCACATGGCATGATAATCCGAGTATAACTTTGAGTATCAGGATGATTTTCACAATGGCTACGTAAGCCTGAGTAACTTTCTCCATTCCAGTTCAAAATAATTTAATATAGTCCTGTGTTTTGCAGGGACTAAAGGCAGTTCTCGAGTTGTCCTGTTTGAAATGCCACCCCACCAGTTGGTGAAATTTTACCTCAAGCAGTGATAGCTATAGAGTGGGGTGAAGGAGGCATCTGAAGGTGTTGTCAGGGTCTGTTTTTGCGGTGTTGGGGCCACTTCTGTTTTTCAGCGGAATTTCTCAGTAAGGTTAAGAGGTAAGGTGGTAAATAAGCAGCCCAGAGGCTGTCTAAAAGCTAGGGGATGCTTGGGCTAGAGAGTAGCTCGTTGAATTTTGAGTGCCTGGGAGCTTGCAGCAGGCACACGGACAATGTCTTCTTGGGAAGGTTCCAGTGGAAAGTTCTGAAAAAGATAAAAATGTCTTTAGCATCATTTTACTCTCTCAGAACTCCCCTGGGTCTGAGATATTCCCCTCCTGAAGTTCAGGGTTACATTGTTCTCAATTCTTTTTATTTTTATTTTTTTATTATTCACGTTAGTCACCTCCAGGTACATCAGTAGTTTTTGATGTGGTATTCCACATGGAGGAGTTATTAATTTTGGTATACTAACTTTTGATGCTCAGCCACAATATATACGCCCTCACCATACCCATCACCTGCTAATCCAAATCCATAACCGCCACCTCCCTCTGAAGCCCTCGGTTTGTTTTTAAGTCCATATCTCTTTTCCAAGTGTGGTTCATTCCCCACTGTTTACCTTTGATTCGTCCTTTCACTTCTAAGCTGCACCAATCTCCTGCTATTGCTTGTGTTTTTCCATAAATTAGTGAAAAAACCATATGATAATTGTATTTTCTCTACCACTTTGTATACATTACTTAGCACTCTCCCATCCATGTTTAACTACCGAAAATGTTTCATGTAAATCTTTTCTTTCTGATGGCTGATGAAAATATTCCATTGTATAGATGGACTATCTTCTTATCCTTTGATCTCGCTCCTGATACGACATCTCGAAGCTCCTTCCATGATTTACAACTATTATGAACGTAACACTATGAGCTGTGGAGGTGCATAGCGGCCACTTCTCTTCAGTACGTCTATATCTTTGGGGTAAAAATATCCAGTGGTGTGTCAGCTGGATCGCCCAGGATACATCAATTTTTAACTTTCTAAGGGACCTATTTTTGTTTTCCAAGGTGACTACATACCATCTTGCATTTCCCACCAACAGTGTAGAGGGATCCCCCTTTCTCCACATCCTCTCCAACAATTGTTGTTTCCTCATATATCCAGAAATTTTGCCATTCTAGCATAAGGGTAGAGAGGTATCTCAGTGTGGTTTTTGATTTGAATTTCCCTGATGGCTAGTGATTTTGAACATTTTCATGTGTCTGTTTAGCCATTTGTATGTCTTCATTGGAAAAGAATGTTCATGTCTTCTGCCATTTTTCCGGTCATTTGTATTTCACATGTATTGGGTTGTGAAATTTCTTTTTGTCGATCTTGGATGCTAGTCTTTTATACATGTAGTCAAAATGCATTTTACCAAATATCTCCATTAGTGGAGCCACCTCTTAGTTTTTGAGAGACTGTTTTCCTTTTATATTGCATAAAGCTTTTTATCTTGATAGTCCACGGAGTTCATTTTTCTTTTTGTTTTCTCTTTTGCCTTTGGATACTATGTGTCATGAAAAAAGTTGCCGTGTTGACGTGTCAAAAGAGGTTGCAGCCTATGTTGCCTCAGAGTTTTGATGGTTCCTGTCTCCATCGGTCTCATCCCTTTAAAGTTATCTTTGTGTATGGTGTGAAGAGTCGTCCAGGTTTCATTCTTTTGCATGTAGCTTTGTCAATTTTCCACACATTTACCATTTATTGAAGATTGTCTTTTCTATTGGATGGTTTTCCTGCTGTCAAGCATTAGTTTGAAGACTGGTCCATTTCTGGGTTCTCTATTCCATTCCATTGGTCAATGTGTCTGTTTTGTTTCAGTACCGTGCTGTAATGATCAAGCTTTGTAGTAGTATCAGTTTAAATCCGGCAACGTGATGCTCCCAGCTTTGTTTTCCTTTCAACTTGATACCACTTGTGGCGATTAAAGATTGTTTTCTGGTTCAAACAAATTTAAAGGCTGTTTTGTTCCAGTTCTTTGAAAAAAATGTCATTACATTATTTTGATCGGGGTGGCATTGAAAGTAATAGATTGCTCTGGGTAGCATAGACATTTTAACTATGTTTATTCTTCCGATCCATAAAGGATGGAATATTTTCCATCTTTTGTGTCTTCTTTGTGTCTTTCAAGGAGTGGTTTGTAGTTTCTAGAATATATAGATCCTTTTCCGTCTCTGGTTTAAGAGTTAAATTTAGAATAATGTATGATTTTGGGAGGGTGCTTTACGACCGGAATGGATTCCACCTAATTTCTCTTTCTTCCAGTCTCATTGTTTGTGTATAGAAATGCAGCGATTTCTGAGCATTGATTTTTGTATCCACGCCACATTACTGGATGCTCTATGGAAGGTTGTAGTCTGTGGGGTGATGCTTTTTGGTTTCTTTTTTTTTTAATACTTTTTATTATATTATGTTAGTCACCATACTACAAGTACATCCCTGGTTTTTATTTGATGTAAGTTCCATGATTCATTAGTTGCGTATAACACCCGGTGCACCATGCAATAAATTTAGCCCTCCCCTTACTACCCATCACCAGCCTATCCCATTCCGCCCCCTCCTCTGAGCCCTTACAGTTTGTTTCTCGGAAATTCACTTGAGTCTCTCATGCTTCATTTACCTTCTGAGTGCACTTTTGCTTTTTCTTTTTATCCCTTTCTTCCCTCTACGGTCTTCCTAGTTCTTATGTTCTGTGAATGAGAGAAATCATATGATACCAAACTCAAAATTCTTCAATTTGTTTCCCTTTAAAGAGTGGAACTGGTAAAAGCTGGAGGAAAGAAGAGCTTTTTACTTTTTCATTTTTATTCCTTCTGAATTCTGTTTTTATATCTGCCACAAACTTTTTACATTTCTACTATAAACTTTTGTTATGCTATCTGTAACTTATTTCACAATAACTGTATTAGAATATATGCTTGGTGCTTGAATCAAGTACCAACTTAAGTGATGACTGCTGGACTGAATCAAAAGCCTGTTTCCCAAATGAATACTACCAGTGCCTGGCAGCTGTTTTTATCTAAATCAAATACCAGAGGTTTTGTTAATTAGCTTAGTGGGTTTTGAATATAGGGTTTCTGTTGTTCTACTGAATGAGGAGTAGTAACTGAAGAATTTTTTTTTAGAACTTTGTTAACAAACCCAATGATTCAAAAATTTTATTTCACTTAATATGTGAGTCTGATATATCTCTTCCTTATGGAGGTTTACAACTATTTTCATTTTTAGCTATTTATAGAAAAACTTTTCTGCCATACGAGAATAAATGTCTTTGTCTGTTTGCATATTATTACATCCGGACCCAAACCAAACAAGCAAGCAAAAGTGTAAAAGTATGATGTATTGTAGAATTCCACTTTTTGTCAAAAATATCTAGATATTTAGAGAGAAACTGGGTGGATAGAGAATGCAGATACCTAGACATATATATATTTGTACCAGGACCCAGTATTTCAAACATTTAAAGTCTGATCTCCATCATTTTCTTTCTCCAGGATCTCTAGGACACATAAAGAAACTTCGGACACCGCTCCTTCCATGGCTTTGACTAAAAAATGTCTAGCCAGTAGATGTTTGACTCCGGACTCTACCGATGATAATTTCTTTATTTATTTATTTATTTGATGGAAGCGTTGATTGGTTTGTTATTTATTTATTTATTTTATTGCATTTATTTAAAGATTTTGGTTGTTTATGTGACAGAGAGACAGCCAATAGGGGAGCAGGAGTAGGAGAGGAAAAGCAGGCTCATAGCGGAGAGCCCGATGTGGGACGCTCGATCCAGGTATAGCGGGGATCACGCCGCAAGCCGAAGGCAGGAGCACCACCAACGACTGCTACCCAGGCTTTCGGTGTCGATAATTATCAACCTTGTGTTAGAATGAATGCTGGCGGAGAGCCAATTCCGTACTACGCTGTGCCGGGTTCTTTATAGTAACTATATTCTATAACAATAACTCTATCATTCAGGGATGCGATCCACTATCAGTGTTTAGGATAGTGGTCCACATTAAAAGTAGACTTTACAATTACGCTGGAGGGAAGTGGAAAGTAAAGGTCAGAAAGGCGTCCTATGAATCGAAGGGATGTAAACGCGTCCAGAAGAAACCACACCCACACTTCTTCTGAAGTAGAATGTGGCAGGAAGTTGTTGCTTTTTCCTCTCTATCGTTTTCCTACCTACTTTACTGCATGTCTACACTCAGGAGTTTCTAAGGGAGACGGAGGCTGGGTCCCACTCTCTTGTGATCATCGTGATGGACAAGTTTTGCGAAAATTACAAGACCGGGACAGAGAAAACAAGGATAAGCTAGAACCCACCAGGCTTTTAAAAAAGCTCATCCTGGGCCATTCATCATCATACACAACTGCAAAAAGAACTTCAAAACTTTACTAATTCACACTTCTGCCTTCCCAATGAAACACATGTTTTTCTTTTGTCAAGGTCTAAATTAGGTCATGTAAACTTAGTTTGAGAAACTCGGTTCCAGCTTGATAAGTTATTTGCCCAGCACAACTTATCGCAGGAACCACTGCTACTACTAGTATGTTGCTGTGTAACTTGTACTACTATTATTACTACTAATTTGCTACAATTTCATCTTTCCTGAAAATGAGATGTGTTGAAATTCAGAAAATGAGCAATGTGATCAAAGGAACCTATCTACATGTGCTTATCTTTATGAAGTCTGAATAACTGTAAGCTACCAGGAATCTAATTGCATTCAGTCTCGTTCTTTGGGAAGAGGTGCGTATTGAAAGGAACCTATACCACTGCTTATCTTTATGGTCTGAATAATTATAACTTAACCCACACCCAGAACCCTAATTTACTGCATCAGTCTCTGGGGTTCTTTTGGAAACCGGATGTGTATTAGAAAGACCATCGCTTGCTAACCTAAATTCAGGAGAATTCACAGTAATACTCTTTTCCTTATTTGCATTCTTAAGCAAGTTAAAATTTTTTCCACTTGATACTTAGCTCCCTCATCTACAAAACAGACTTACCTGGACTTACTGTGAAGGTTACTATGAAGGCTAAATCAAATAATGCATACTGAAACAAATCCACCTTGTCCCCACCGTCCCAGGTTAAATGATAAAGTGCACTTTAAGACTGACACTTCCAGGGTGGTTCCAAACCAAGAGATGATGAAATCTGCACTATCACAGAGTAGGCATGAAGGGAGAGCTGGTTTAGAAGAAGGAATAGGGTATTCTGAGAAGAGGCGTTATGGTCTAGTCAAAGGATAGTTCATAGTGATCTGTGAGAAACTGAGCCTGTCACACATGATATTTATCTGGTCCCAATTACAGGAATTAACATTTATTGATGAGTATTTAATAATCACTTTATGTTTAGATTACAATACAGTCATTATTTCACTGTACAGGAATATGAATAGGAAGATACAATTGTACATCTAAAATGTAATGTGGGAGAGAGTTGAAGATGGTGGTGGCCCAGAGGAAGATACAGACTCACCTCTTCCTGAACACACACAGAATCTACATCCACAGATAGGAGTCATTCCTCCTGAAAAAGAAGTGAGGACTGATGAAACAGCTTTGCACAGCAAAATGAGGCGCCAAGCAGAGAAGAGACAGGGAACACAATAGCCGCCCACACCTGGTGGCGGGGGCGGGGGGATAACTGAGTGGCCTGTGCACGAATTCACAACACAGGACACAGCAAAAAACCAAAAAAAAAAAAAGCAAAAACAAAAGCAGTGGTTTAAAGGGCAAGTGGGCCATAGGAAGTGAAGGGAAAAACCCATTTATATGAATCTCGGTGTACACCCAACAGTGGAGAACTTACTTTGAACTCTCTGGGTTGGAGCTGCTGGCGAGCACCATTGTTTTAGGTTGTCCCTCACTGATAGCGCCGCAGATGGGAGCAGGACTGGGCGCTGGCTAGTCTGCCCCTCGGTAGACTGGGCGTTAGCCCTTTGTTCCACACACAAAAATTAGCTTTCCCCAACTTCATGCCTACTAGCTCCAGCCTTTCCCACCAAGGCTGCCGTGGCATAACACACCAGGTTGTACTGCCACCAAAAGCCTCCAGCTCAACTGACTCACCCAAGGCAGAAGCGGGGACACAACATCCCCAGGAACACCCCAAGCCGTGCTTTGTTCCGAAAACTGGCGTAACGTTTTCCCAAATTTTTCCTGCAGCCAGTGCGTCGTTTTCCCAGGGCAGCAACTGTCACTGCCAGGAGGGCAGCCTACGAGCAAGCTACCAGGATCTGTGGCTCATGCGCTGGCGCCGGCTACTTGCCCTCAGGTGGCCTGGGCCAACCGAGTGCCCTGGAGAACCACCCGGCGACACCTGCCGGAGGTTCAATAGCCAGTCAGTCAAGAGAGGCGCATGTAAATTACCACGGTAGGATATTCCCACTGAAACCACTCCACCCAAGAACTGGCGAGGGCAATGAACACCATCTAACTACACAAGAGCAATACTGTGGC
>NW_024425008.1:29255341-29261009 GCF_017311325.1 Ursus maritimus
ACTACTGAGCTGCTCAGGGGTGCTGGTGTCCCTTTCCCCAGCTGTTCCTTAACGATTTGGTGATGCCCTCTGGGCCCTCCCAGGAAACATTTCCAGCTGGTGGATTTTCTTGTCTTCCAGTGCTTTGGTGGTGTCATTGCTCACTTTAGCTAAAAGTTGGAACAAATTTCTCAGCATTGTGTGGAAGCTGTCTTGAATATGTGCAGAAGTGAGTCAATTATTTCTCTGGCAATCTATCCCCAAATGAAGGAGAGTATCTTCATTTTGGAGAAAGCTCTGCCGTCATTTGAGGGCTACATGGCCTACTGGTCATGTTTCCTTAGCACTTGGAGACCCCTTAGGACCATCCCTAAGATGAACATGTTCAGGTGAGAGGCCAATTACGCCTGGTATACACAAAAATTATACCACAGAGGTACACAAAATGCCCCCAAAATGTTGATTACCATTTTGAGGTCCTTTCACATGGCACTTAAGTCAATCAGAGAGTATAGTTTGAGAGTACCTCCAGGATGATTTTCTAGTAGCTGATAAGCCTGATGTTTCTCCATTCAGTTCAAATAATTTAATATAGTCCTGTGTTTGCAGGGACTAAAGACAGTTCTCCGAGTTGTCCTGTTTGTCTACCCCACCAGTTAGGTGGTATTCCCCCACCTCCAAGAATCAGTGATAGCTATAGAGTGGGGGTGAAGGAGGCATCTGAAGGTGTTGTCAGGTGTTTTGCACGGTGCAGGAATTGGGGCCACTTCTGTTTTTTCCAATAGATTTCTCAGTAAGGTAAGGAAAGGTAAGGTCGTCACATCATGGCCAGAGCTGTCTCGTAGGGGATGGCAGACTCAGTAGCTCGTTGAATTTTAGATGCCTGCAGGAGCTTGGCAGAGCTGCAGTAGGACAATGTCCTTCATGAGGAAGGTTCCAGTGGAAGTTCTGAAAGATAAAAATCTTTAATGTTCCTCTCAGACTCCCTAGGTCTGAGATATTCCCTCCTCAAGTTCCAGGGTTGTTGTTCTCATTCTTTTTTATTTTTATTTTTTATTGTGTTACGTTAGTCACCATACGGTACATCATTAGTTTTTGATGTAGTGTTCCATGATTCATTGTTTGTGTATAACACCCAGTGCTCCATGCAATATATGCCCTCCTTAATACCCATCACCTGCCTATCCCAATCCCCTGCTGCCCTCCCCTCTGAAGCCCTCAGTTTGTTTCCCAGAGTCCATGTCTCTCGTGGTTCATTCCCCTTTCTGTTTACCACCCCCTTCATTCGTCCCTTCCTTCTTCTACCAATCTCCCTGCTATTGCTTATGTTCCATAAATTAGTGAAACCATATGATAATTGTATTTCTCTGCTTGTCTTATTTCACTTAGCATAATCTCCTCCCATCCATGTTGCTGCAAATGTTCTGTAATCTTTCTTTCTGATGGCTGAGTAATATTCCATTGTATAGATGGACTACATCTTCTTAATCCAGTCATCTGTTGAAGGGCATCTCGGCTCCTTCCATGATTTAGCTATTGTGGACAATGCTGCTATGAACATTGGGGTGCATATGGCCCTTCTCTTCAGTACGTCTATATCTTTGGGGTAAATATCCAGTAGTGCAATCGCTGGATCATAGGATACATCAATTTTTAACTTTCTAAGGGACCTCCATACTGTTTTCCAGAGTGACTGTACCATCTTGCATTCCCACCAACAGTGTAAGAGGGATCCCCTTTCTCCACATCCTCTCCAACAATTGTTGTTTCCTGCCTTGTCAATTTTTGCCATTCTAACTGGCATAAGGTGGTATCTCAGTGTGGTTTTGATTTGAATTTCCCTGATGGCTAGTGATTTTGAACATTTTTTCATGTGTCTGTTAGCCATTTGTATGTCTTCATTGGAAAAGTGTTCATGTCTTCTGCCCATTTTTTTGATTATTTGTTTCACATGTATTGAGTTTGAGAATTTCTTTGTCGATCTTGGATACTAGTCTTTTATCTGTAGTGTCATTTGCAAATATCTTCTCCCATTCCGTGGGCCACCTCTTAGTTTTTTGGACTGTTTCCTTTTATGTGCAGAAGCTTTTTTATCTTGATGAAGTCCCACAAGTTCATTTTTTCTTTTGTTTCTCTTGCCTTTGGATATGTGTCATGAAAAAAGTTGCCGTGGCCGATGTCAAAGAGGTTGCAGCCTATGTTCGCCTCTAGGATTTTGATGGATTCCTGTCTCACATCGAGGTCTTTCAACCACTTGGAGTTTATCTTTGTGTATGGTGTGAGAGAGTCGTCAAGTTTCATTCTTTTGCATGTAGCTGTCCAATTTTCCCAGCACCATTTATTGAAGAGATTGTCTTTTCTATTGGATGGTTTTTCCTGCTTTGTCAAACATTAGTTTGAACTGAGGGTCCATTTCTGGGTTCTCTATTCCATTCCATTGGTCAATGTGTCTGTTTTTGTTCCAGTACCATGCTGTCTTTGTGATCAAAGCTTTGTAGTATAGTTGAAATCCGGCAACGTGATGCTCCCAGCTTTGTTTTTCCTTTCCAACAATTCCTTGGCGATTCGGGGTGTTTTCTGGTTCAAACAAATTTAAGGGCTGTTTGTTCCAGTTCTTTGAAAAATGTCATTGTTATTTTGATCGGGGTGGCATTGAAAGTGTAGATTGCTCTGGGTAGCATAGACATTTTAACTATGTTTATTCTTCCGATCCATAAGGATGGAATATTTTTCCATCTTTTTGTGTCTTCTTCAATGTCTTTCAAGAGTGATTTGTAGTTTCTAGAATATAGATCCTTTACGTCTCTGGTTAAGTTAATTCCGAGATAATGTATGATTTTTGGTGCTATTGTAAATGGAATGGATTCCCTAATTTCTCTTTCTTCAGTCTCATTGTTTGTGTATAGAAATGCAACTGATTTCTGAGCATTGATTTTGTATCCCGCCACATTACTGAATTGCTCTATAAGTTCTAGTAGTCTGGGAGTGGAGTCTTTTGGGTTTTCTTTTTTTTTTTAATACTTTTTTATTATATTATGTTAGTCACCATACAGTACATCCCTGGTTTTTGATGTAAAGTTCCATGATTCATTAGTTGCGTATAACACCCAGTGCACCATGCAATACGTGCCCTCCTTACTACCCATCACCAGCCTATCCCATTCCCCCGCCCCCCTCCCCTCTGAAGCCCGCAGTTTGTTTCTCAGAGTCCATAGTCTCTCATGCTTCATTCCCCCTTCTGATTACCCCCCTTTTCTTTATCCCTTTCTTCCCCTACTGATCTTCCTAGTTCTTATGTTCTGTAGATGAGAGAAATCATATGATACCAAACTCATTCTTCAATTGTTCCCTTTAAAGAGTGGAACTGATAAAGCTGGAGGAAAGAAGAACTTTTACTTTTCATTTTATTCCTTCTGAATTCTGTTTTATATCTGCCACAAACTTTTATTTCTACTATAAACTTTGTTATGCTATCTGTAACTTATTTCACAATAGCACAATAGAATATATGCTTAGTTGCTTGAATCAGAAGTACCAACTTAAGTGATGACTGCCTAGGACTGAATCAAAAGCCTGTTCCCCAGAAATGAATACTACCAGTCTTTTAGCTATTTTTACTCTAATCAATACCAGAGGTTTTATTAATTAGCTTAGTGGGTTTTAGATATAGGTTTCTGTTGTTCTACTGAATGAGGAATAACTAGAAGATTTTTTTGAACTTTTGACAAACCAATGGTCAAAATTTTATTTCCTTAATATGTGAGTCTGATATCTCTTCATATGATTTTTAACTATTTTTTCATTTTTAGCTATTTATAGAAAAACTTTTCTGCACGAATAAATGTCTTTGTGTTGTATTATTATCAGGACCAAACCAAACAAGCAAGCAAAAAAAAGTCATAAAGTATGATGTATTGTAGAATTCCACTTTTTTGTCAAAAAATATCTAGATATTTAGAGAGCTAGGTGGATAGAGAGATACACAGATACCTAGACATATATATATTTGTACCAGGACCTTGTGCTAAACATTTAAAAGTCTGATCTCATCATTTTCTTTCTCCAGGATCTCTAGGACACATAAAGAAACTAGTTAGCCCCACACTCCTTAAACGCTTTGACTAAAATGTCTATGGCATCAGATATTTGACTCCAGGGACTACGATGATAATTTCTTTATTTATTTATTTATTTATTTATTTATTTATTTATTTATTTATTTATTTAAAGATTTTATTTATTTATGTGACAGAGAGACAGCCAGCGAGAGAGGGAACAGGGGGAGTGGGAGAGGAAGAAGCAGGCTCATAGCGGAGGAGCCCGATGTGGGACTCGATCCCGGTAAGCCGGGATCACGCCCTGAGCCGAAGGCAGACACTTTAACGACTGCGCTACCCAGGCGCCCCTACGATGATAATTTAAATAACCATGTTGAATGAATGCTGTGGAGAACCAATTCCACATCCCCACCTTAGGTTGTATTCTTCTATTCTATAACAATAACTCTATCATTCAGGGATGCAGAATCACTATCAGTGTTTTAGGATAAGTGATCCACATTAAAAATTAGACTTTACACAATTGTGGAGGAAGTGGAAAGTAAAGGTCCAGAAGGGCGTCCTGCTGAATCAAAGAAGGGATCGCCAACCAAGCAGTCCGAAAAGCCACCACACCTAGCTTCTGAAGTAGGAATGTAAACGGAAGTTGTTGCCTCTGTGTTCCTACCTCTTCTGCATGTCTACACTCAAGTTTCTAGGGATAGGCCTGGGTCCACTCTTGATCATCGTGGACAAGTTTTAGGAAGAAGAGTTACAGATGGGACAGAGGAAAACAAGGATAAGCTAGAACCCACCAGGCACCGCTGCATCTGTTCATCATCATACACAACTGCAAAAAGAACTTCAAAAACTACTAATTCACTTCTGCCTTCCCAATGAAATACATGTTTTTTCTTTTGTCAAGGTCTAAATTAGATCCATGTAGAGAAACTTAGTTTGAGAAACTCAGTTTCCAGCTTAATTAAGTTGACACAGCACAACTTATCGCAGGAACCACTGCTACTACTAGTATGTTGCTGTAACTATTACTACTATTATTACTACTAATTTGCTAATTTCATCTTTCCTATGAAAAATGAATGTGAAATTCAGAAAATGGTTTTTAATGTAGTCAAGGAACCTATCTACATGCTTATCTTTATGAAGTCTGAATAACTATAGCAAGCTACCAGGAATCCTAATTGCATCAGTCTCTGGATTCTTTGGGAAAGGGAGGTGTATTGGAAAGGAACCTATCTACTTGCTTATCTTTATGAAGTCTGAATAATTATAGCAAGCTACCAGGAACCCTAATTGCATCAGTCTCTGGGTTCTTTGGGAAACGGATGTGTATTAGAAAGACCATCAACACCTAAGCCCTAAATTCAAATTCTGATAATGCCTCTTTCTAGCCATGCATTCTTAAGCAAGTTAAAATTTTCCTTGATACTTAGCTCCCTCATCTACAAAACAGACTTACCTGGACTTACTGTGAAGGTTACTATGAAGGCTAAATCAAATAATATACTGAAACAAATCCACCTTGTCCCCACCATTAGTTAAATGATAAAGTGCACTTTAAGACTGACACTAGAATTAAGTTCCAGAAACCAAGAGATGATGAAATCTGCACTATCATCACAGAGTAGGCA
>NW_024425008.1:29261019-29393374 GCF_017311325.1 Ursus maritimus
TTTATTTATTTATTTATTTATTTATTTATTTATTTATTTATTTATTTAAAGATTTTATTTATTTATGTGACAGAGAGACAGCCAGCGAGAGAGGGAACAGGGGGAGTGGGAGAGGAAGAAGCAGGCTCATAGCGGAGGAGCCCGATGTGGGACTCGATCCCGGTAAGCCGGGATCACGCCCTGAGCCGAAGGCAGACACTTTAACGACTGCGCTACCCAGGCGCCCCTACGATGATAATTTAAATAACCATGTTGAATGAATGCTGTGGAGAACCAATTCCACATCCCCACCTTAGGTTGTATTCTTCTATTCTATAACAATAACTCTATCATTCAGGGATGCAGAATCACTATCAGTGTTTTAGGATAAGTGATCCACATTAAAAATTAGACTTTACACAATTGTGGAGGAAGTGGAAAGTAAAGGTCCAGAAGGGCGTCCTGCTGAATCAAAGAAGGGATCGCCAACCAAGCAGTCCGAAAAGCCACCACACCTAGCTTCTGAAGTAGGAATGTAAACGGAAGTTGTTGCCTCTGTGTTCCTACCTCTTCTGCATGTCTACACTCAAGTTTCTAGGGATAGGCCTGGGTCCACTCTTGATCATCGTGGACAAGTTTTAGGAAGAAGAGTTACAGATGGGACAGAGGAAAACAAGGATAAGCTAGAACCCACCAGGCACCGCTGCATCTGTTCATCATCATACACAACTGCAAAAAGAACTTCAAAAACTACTAATTCACTTCTGCCTTCCCAATGAAATACATGTTTTTTCTTTTGTCAAGGTCTAAATTAGATCCATGTAGAGAAACTTAGTTTGAGAAACTCAGTTTCCAGCTTAATTAAGTTGACACAGCACAACTTATCGCAGGAACCACTGCTACTACTAGTATGTTGCTGTAACTATTACTACTATTATTACTACTAATTTGCTAATTTCATCTTTCCTATGAAAAATGAATGTGAAATTCAGAAAATGGTTTTTAATGTAGTCAAGGAACCTATCTACATGCTTATCTTTATGAAGTCTGAATAACTATAGCAAGCTACCAGGAATCCTAATTGCATCAGTCTCTGGATTCTTTGGGAAAGGGAGGTGTATTGGAAAGGAACCTATCTACTTGCTTATCTTTATGAAGTCTGAATAATTATAGCAAGCTACCAGGAACCCTAATTGCATCAGTCTCTGGGTTCTTTGGGAAACGGATGTGTATTAGAAAGACCATCAACACCTAAGCCCTAAATTCAAATTCTGATAATGCCTCTTTCTAGCCATGCATTCTTAAGCAAGTTAAAATTTTCCTTGATACTTAGCTCCCTCATCTACAAAACAGACTTACCTGGACTTACTGTGAAGGTTACTATGAAGGCTAAATCAAATAATATACTGAAACAAATCCACCTTGTCCCCACCATTAGTTAAATGATAAAGTGCACTTTAAGACTGACACTAGAATTAAGTTCCAGAAACCAAGAGATGATGAAATCTGCACTATCATCACAGAGTAGGCATGAAGGGAGAGCTGGTTTAGAAGGAATAGGGTATTCTGAGAAGGGACGTTATGGTCTAGTCAAGGATAATAGTTCATAGTGATCTGTGAGAAACTGAGCCTGTCACATGTTCTCTGGTCCAATTCCAGGAATTAACTTATTTATTCATTCAATAAGTATTTCATGAATAATCACTATGTTTGATTATTACAGTCATTGTCACTGTACAGGGGCTATGAATAGGAAGATACAATTTGTACATCTAAAATGTAATGTAGGAAGAGTTGAAGATGGTGGTGTAGGAAGACTCTGAACTCACCTCTTCCCACAGACACACAGAATCTACATCTACAGATAGAGTCATTCCTCCTGAAAAAGAAGTGAGGACTGATGAAACAGCTTTGCACAGCAAAGGATGAGACGCCAAACAGAGAAGAGACAGAGACACAATAATGACCAAAACCCCACACCTGGTGGGGCGGGGGCGGGGGGGATATCACTGAGTGGCCTGTGCACAGATTCACCTAACCTGGGACACAGCAAAAAACCAAAAAAAAAAAAAAAAACAAAAACAAAAAACAGTGGTTTAAAGGGCAATTAGACTATAAGTGAAGGAAACCCATTTATGAATCCTCGAGTGTACACCAAACAATTGGGGAACTACTGGAACTCTCTCTGAGGTTGGAGCTGCTGGCGAGCACCATTGTTTAGGTTGTCCCTCCACTTTGATAGCGCAGATGGGAGCAGGGACTGGGCGCTGTAGCTAGTCTGCCCCCTCAGTGGGCCCTGGGCCGTTAGCCCATACCAGCTTCAGCTGTTCCACAAGAGTGGCTCCCCAACTATGCCTACCCTAGCTCCAGCCTTCCCACCAAGGCTGCCGTGGCATGGCACACACCAGGATACTCCTGGCCTCTGCCCGCTCCAGCTCCAACTGACTCACCAAGGCAGCCCGAGGACACAACATCCCAGGACACCCCAAGCCCATGCTGGCTTCAGCTTCAGCCATTTCCCAAAGTGCCTCCTACATGGAGTGCGATACGTTTTCCAGACCCAACTGTCCTGCCAGGGCAGCCCTGGCGCAAAGCACCCTGGGATCTGTTGGCTCATGCCCACTTCAGCTCCAGCTGCCCCTCCAGGGTGGCCCTAGTGTGGAGTGCCCTGGAACCACCCAGCCCGAGCCCACCACAGTTCCAACCAGCCAGTCAAAGTCAAGAGGCACATGTAGTCTACACAGTGGATATTCCCACACAAACCCACTCCCTTAAGACTGGCAGAGGTATGTTTCATCTAACCCACAGAAACAAACACAGAAAGTCAGACAAAATGGAGAGATAGAGGAATATGTTCAAAATGAAAGAACAAGACAATACTTCAGAAAAAGAACTAAATGTAAGAGAGATAAACAATCCACCTGATAAAGAATTCAAAGTAATGGTCATAAAGATGCTCACCACATGAGAGAAGACGGAATGAACTCAGTGAAAACTTCAGCAAAGAGATAGAAAATGTAAAAAAGAACCAGTCAGTGCTGAAGAATACAGCAACTGAAATGAAAAATTAATCATTAATCGAAGAAGAGAGGAAGAGTTTTCCAGACAAAAATTTAAGGAGTCCATCACCACTAAACTGGTCTTACAAGAAACACTAAGGAGACTTCTTTAAGTGGAAAAGAGAAGACCATAACTAGAAGTAAGAAAATTATGAAATAAAAACATTTTACTGGTAAAAGCAAACATATAATAAAGGTAGTGGATGATCACTTATAAAACTAGTATAAAGGTTGAAAGACAAAAGTAAAATCAATTATATAAAAAAATGAGTAAAGGGATTCATAAAAAGATGTTCAGTATGATATTAGATATATAAAACATGGAGGGTGGAAGTATAAATGTAGTGCTTTTAGAATGTGTTCAAACTTAAGCGACCATCAGCTTAAAATGGACTGCCATACACTTAGAATTTTATATATGAGCCTCGTGGTAACAAACTGAGAACCTATCTGATAGCTATACAAAAAATAAAGAAAAAGGAATCCAAGCATAACACTAAAGTCATCTATCACAAGGGAAGAGAGTAATAAAAAAGGAGCAGACAACTATAGAAAACAACAAAATGGCAACAAGTACATGCCTGTCGATTAATTACTTTAAATGTAAATGGTCTAATGCTCCAATCAAAAGACAGACATAAGGTGACTGCATCAAAAAAAAAAAAAAAAGACCCATCTATATGCTGCCTACAAGAGACTCACTTTAGACCTAAAGACACACATAGACTGAAACTGATGGAAAAAGATATTCTATGCAAATGAAAGTGAAAATAAAAAAGCTGAGGTAGCAATACTTATATCAGACAAAATAGACTTTATTTTTTTAATTTTATTTTTTATTTAAGTTCAATTAACATATAATGTATTATTAGTTTCAGAGGTAGAAGCGAGTGATTCATCAGTCTTATATAATACCCAGTGCTCATGACATCACATGCTCTCCTTAATGTCTCTCTCCATCCCTTCCCCCTCTCCCCTTCAGTAACCCTCAGTTTGTTTCCTATGATTAGGAGTCTCTTTTGGTTTGTCTCCCTCTCTGATTTCATCTTGTTTTATTTTTCCCTCTCTTCACTTATGATCCTCTGTTTTGTTTCTTAAATTCCACATATCAGTGAGATCACATGATAATCGCCTTTCTCTGATTGACTTATTTAGCTTACCACAAAATAGACTCTAAAACATAGAGTAAGAAGGGCAGCTGCGCGGCTCTGGGCAAGGCTGGGTGGGGAGGCCAGTGGCTGCCGACTGGATGCAGCCATAGGTCATGTGACCGAAGGGATCCCAATGGATGCCGGTCCTCCCCTGGCCTGAGCGCCCAGCTGGATCCCCAGCTATGGGGTGCTGCTACAGCATTAAGAAGAAGTACTCGGACCAGGACTGAGAGGAGTGGAAGCTGCTGCTGGATCCTAGCAGCACCCCTGCCAAAACCCTCAAAGGAGCTGACCCCAGCTACCACAGCCTGCCTTCCAAACTCACAAGATGAGCAGGCCCCGCTCTCCTCCAGCCTTGCTAAGACATGGAAGAGCATGAGTACACAGACCAAGCACGCAGTACAGCACCTGCTTGGCTGTGCTGAGCAGCAGCCTGACCCATAGGAAGAAGCTGCCGTGGCTGCTATCTCTCACCAGCCAGCCTCGCCAAGTGTGGGCTAGTAAGCCCATCCCCTTCTCCAACTTGCAGCAGGTCTCCAGGATAGCTGCTTATGCCTACAGTACACTTTCTCAGATCCAAGCAGATGCAGAAGAAGAGCTGGTTGTACAGTTTGGGATCCCATGAAGAAAAGGATCCTTGAACAGCTCTTCTTCTCCTCTCTTTGCCCCATCTCCATCCTGCTTCCCCTGGCCCCCAGCCTCTCTGAGGCTCTCACAGCACCCTAACCTGCTACTTATCACAAAGAAGAGTGTAGAAGGGGAGAAGAGTGAGGCTGGAAGCCTGAGTAAATAAGGATGGGGCAAGGGAGGGTAGAACCTTCGGGACTGGCATTCAAAACCCTGGCCAGGGATGGGGTAGGGGTCAAAAAGTTAGGGCCCAGTAGGTCTTCACTGTCACTGGAGAAGTGGAGGGACCACTGTGAGGGTGATCCCTAGGGGGCCTATGGAGCCCCTTTCCTACCATCTCTTGGCCTCACTCCTGTCTCCCTCTCCCTGACTTGGTGCTCACATGCACCTCACTAGGGTTTATTACTACAATATTATTGGCTATATTCCCTATGCTGTACATTACATCCCCATGACTTACTTATTTTATAACTGGAATTTTGTACCTCTTTATCCCCTTCATCTATTTTGCCCACCCCCCAATCCCTCCCCCTCTGTTAACCAACAGTTTTTCCCCCTTTATCTATGAGTCCATTTCTCTTGTTTTGCTTTATTCATTTGTTGCATATTTCTTCATTGATGATTTACTTTTCCCATTTCTGTTTCCTCTCTTCTCTCTTGATATTCCAATCTCACTTATTTATACTTTACTTTTTTCACTTACCATATTCTGCTTTTTATTATGATCATTTTATCCACTCATTCAATCAACACGTTGAGGAGGCTTGGAAATGAGGGTGGCATGAATCTAAGTTTGAAGGTGAGAAGTAATTTTTATTTAAGGTTTATTTATTTGAGAGAGTGTGCGTGTGAGAGCACATGAGGAAGGTGCAGAGGGAGAGAATCTCAAGCAGACTCCCTGCTGAGGGCAGAGCCTGAGGTGGGGCTCAATCCCAGGACCCATGAGATCATGACCTAAGCCGAAACCAAGAGTCGGATGCCCAACTAACTGAGCAAATCATGAGCCTCTGAAAGTGAGAAGTAATTTTTGAAATGTCATCTCATTTAAAAATCCTTTCAACAACATTTTAAACATCTATTATCATGCCCTGTTTTGAATGGGCAATCACAGGAAATGTTAGGTTACTCGCTCAAAGCCAGACAACTCTAAGATGGAACTGAAACTTGAGACCAGGTCTTCTGACAGTATCTTCTTTATTATACATCATCTTTCCATTATTCCACACTAACTTCTCGCAGAATTAGCAAGTAAGAGGCCTTCCTGCTGAATCTACCTCTCTCGTTTTGTTTTGTAAACACAGCAGGTTCTGGTTTGATTATTTTATCTGAATTTGAATTCTTTAATCGGAACTGCACTTTTCAACCCTCCAAGGTGCCCCACCAGTACCTGTGGTCTAATTCCAGGTTGTTTCCCACATTTAGGTCCCTTTCCTGCCCTTTAAAAAGGCTTTTGAGTTTTGGATCCCAAATGGTTCCTTAGAGCTCTGGGGTTTTTTTTTTGTTGGTTTTGTTGTTGTTGTTGTTGTTTTATTATGTTATGTTAGTCACCATACAGTACATCCCTGGTTTTTTATGTAAAGTTCAATGATTCATTACTTGCGTATAACACCCAGTGCACCATGCAATACGTGCCCTCCTTACTACCCATCACCTCTGCTTTAGAATTCTACTTCAGAGGTCAGGAAGGCTGCTGAAGTCACAGCTAGTGCATCCACTAGTCTTACTGTAAGAATTAAACAAATAAAAACCTTGAATTTTCTTTGTTACCAAAAGGAAGAAACCTTTGCCCCCTTCCTTAGAGGATTTTCTTGAGCAAATTTGTAATTATAAATCCTTCCTTTGTCCCTTTTAAAATTTTTTTAAAAAAATTTATTCACTTATTTGAGAGAGAGAGCAAGAGTGCAAGCGAGGTGGGACGTGGGGGGCAGAAGGAGACGGACAACCAGACTCCCCGCTGAGCCCGGAGGATGAGAGGGGGTTAATTCCAGGACCCTGAGATCAAGACCATCCCCGATATCAAGAGCCGGAGGCTTAAGGGACTGAGCCATCCAGGCACCCCTCCTTTGTCTCTTTTATATGTACATAAAATTTATTAAAAGCCAAAAAGCCTGTTGTCAGGTATAACTCTCTTTGAAATGTAAATATCAAGGAAAACAGTGCCCCATCTCCCCTCACCGCAGGAGATGATGGCCTAGGCGCCTTGCTCCAAGTTTTAAGTATCTGCTTGTCAGTTTTTTCTTTTGGATCGTGGCAATTAACAACAGGTGGCCACTACAAGGGTGACATACCGAAGAATGTATACAGCAAACTGTGTTAAGTCCTTTTACACTAGAACATGCATGGAGTGGATTGTATCTGCCTGGCATTGTAAAAGGGTATTTCGTTCTCTGCAGTTGCATTAGCGGATTCCCTGGGACACCCCTCCTAATCTGAATAACGGAATTTCTTTTTTCCCTCCACGTTTGTAGCGATTTTCTGAGATATCGGGAGATGTTGTTTAATTTCTCCTCGCCAATACCGATTTATTTGTGTCTCCGACCTTTACGACCCCCACCCCCAACGGTAAAGCAGGATGGTAACCGACCCGTCGCTCAGCTCGCAGTTCGTGGCGCGGGCGGGGCGAGAGAAGCCGGGAGAACCACGACTCCCAGCATGCCCTGCGCTCCCCGCGCTCCCGACTTCCTTTTCCGGTCCGTGGGCTGCAGAAACCGAAAGTGCTGTGCTTTGGGCGCCGCGCGGAGATTGGTTCACCTTCACCTGCGCGAGCCCCCGCCGACCCAGGTGGGAAGCCAGAGAGCAGTGAGACATGAACGGAGGAGTGGATTATTTGGTCGCTGAGGAGGAAATCAATCTTACCAGAGGACCCTCGGGTATGTGCGGCACAGGTCGTCTCCGGGAGCAGGGTGCTTGAGGTTGTAATTGCAGAGCAGACACCTCCTGCTGAGCCCGATTCCTTTGGCCTTGGAGCCGGCAGGCCCCAGCCTAGAGGTTCCCTGCAACGCGCTGAGCACGTAGAAGTCTATATTGGCATCCATCGTTAGCCCGACCCCTATCAGAGGAATCCACCTTATTTTTCAGTCGGATTATCACATGTATTTATAGTCAGGAAGTTTTTCTTTCGGGTGCTAATAGTACTAGAAAGTTCTGCCCCAAAGCCTGCTTTTTAACACCACATCCCTCCTTCCGTTGCCTACTTTATCCCAGTTCCTGTGAGAGACTGTTAAGTAAAAATGGGAGCGTAAACGGTGTTGACTGTAAACGCATAGCGGCTCTATCGGTGCTAGAATCCCTCCCTCCTTTCCGTTTTTGGGAAATTCATTTAGAGTGTCAGCTGGAATGCTAAAACGGAAAGAAACCTTAGAGATTTGCTACAGCACTTTTCAAACCTGGTTGTGCCTCAGAATTACCCAAGGTTTCTCGGTTTTGCTTTTAAAAAAATGTTAATTCCGAATAAAATCTTTAAAAAAAAATGTTAATTCCTCCGTCCCATCTCTAGGAATTTGGGTTCAAAGCAGGCTTTGTTTGGGTTTTTTTTCTTTCTTTTTAAACAAGCACGTCCTGTGATTCTGATACCGCTAAATCCTCTCTTTGCCCTCAGTCATCTTTCCCCTCGAACCCCCGTTTCCGCCAACGCTTTCTCTCGACTGGGCTCTTAACGCTTCTTACGTGCAGCCTGCCATGGGTTTTGTTGCCTGCCCTTGACAGCTGCCTAGTGTATGGATTAAGAGTTTTAGCTTTGGGATTATGTAGATCCATCTGGTATCTAACCTCTTACTAGAACTTTGACATCGGTTTTCTGACTAACTTTACTGATATAAGCTAAGCCTTAAGGTTTCTCATCCCTAAAATGTGCATGGTAATAGACTATGCTTCATAGCGTTATGAGAATGAAATGAGTTAATCTATGTAAAACGCTCAGAACATTGCCTGACACCTGGAAAGCACTGGGTTTACTACTATTGTTGTTATCATTGATAGATGAATAGCTACATTAGCACAGTAAATCTTGCTAAATACTGTTTTTCCAAGAGTCTTCAATAATTCACCAAGTACTATGAGCTCTGGTTCTGAAATGTTTCTGTAAATCTCCGCCTCCTTTCCGCTGGCATCTCCACTACCTGGAACAGTCCATCATCTTTTCTCATGTGGAATTTTGCAATATCTAGACTACCACTTATAGACTATTCATAAAATATAGCTTTCAGAATCATCTATACTTTGTCTTTTTTTTCTTGTTCTACAAGATTGGAAGTCTGCCCTACTTATGGAAATGTAATTCACTCTAATCTGCATGATTTAGTGTCAGGCTTCATGGGAGCACCTAAACGTTTGTTGAATGCTCATTCAGTATGCTCAGTTCTTTTAGACTAATTTTTCCTACTTTACGTAAATTTCTCCTTCTCTCACTCTTAATATTTATTGACTTTTGAGGCTAATGTGGAAAAGTATTGTTAACCCCAAAATCTGTTTTCTTGTACTTTTCATCCTACTTGTTCCTAGGGCCAGTTAAAACAATGCTAGTTCCTTTTCTGATTGTCCTGCAAGTATTTAAAGTTCTCCTGTTTTGTCTCTTTCCATCTATAGCCTAAGTATCCCTAATTATTATATTAGCTGCCTTAGTGTGATTTGGGATTTGATTCTTATCTCTTAAGAATTTAACGTACTTTGACATAATTCTTTTGCTGTGGCATCCACAGTATTTCCAGGATCTCCTGACTATAGCAGAGCAGAACTCTGATACTATCTTGTGTATTCAAGTCACTGAATATTTTTTATAAAGTTCAGTGTATTATCACTTCACATTTTTTCGTGTTTGCATAGGTAATGTTCAGCTCACCATTTGCTAAAATTTCTGATCCTGTTATCTTGCAGACCTAAAGTTGCTGGTGTTGACATTTTTTTGAATCATTGGAGTTAGGACAAACTTCAAGGTACTAATTAAGAAGAGTGATTATATCTAGCTAATATATTTCCCCCAAAAGTAGTTTAGTTTCTATAGTATATGTGCGTTTATTCACAATGAATATTTATTCATCAGGTGATTCCTTTAATTTTCCTAAGTATTTTCATGTCTTACTCATATAAGTTGATAAACTTACGAGTTTAGGAGAATAGAGCCACAAATTAGAATTGAACTGGGATGAAAACAGTCATTTGACGTTTGGTTACTTCAGTTACCAGGAGAATGTTTCAAGTTTCTGCTTATCACCTCTCAGAACTAGTTACCTGGAATGTGGTACTCTAAGAAGTCTCACATTCTGATTCAGCTTTTCTTCACTGTATCCATCTTGAAGAAGTCATTTATCACCACCAGAAACTTCTAGTAACTTCGGTAGACTCATAGAGAGTTTTTGTTCTGTAGAAGAAATATGAAAAGCCTCTAGTTCTAAATATGCATTTCTGTTTGTAGGAAACATTGTCACTCTTTATGTACAACTTCCTATGCAGAGACCTGATAGTTTAATCAGCTAAAAAATGTATATTCTTTTGCACTTTTGTGCCAGTGTTCTGTCAAGAGCAGGAATCTTGGGATACTTTCAGTGTTTGGGCTCATTTTGTAAGGTAAATGAACTTATTCTGTCTGATCGTGCTTACTGCAAGGGAAAGAATGAAATCTTGGGGGAAGTCATGACAAAGAAGTGAGTATCTGGGGAGGCAGAAAGAAGCTTGACATGTAGCTTGGCATCTCTCCTATTCCTACCTCCTCAGCTCCTTAAGGTGACACTTAGGTTGGATGACTTTGGAGGTGTCTTCCACTTCCAAGAGTTTATGATTTTTTTGGCCCATTCCACATGTTATTTTATGATTCCTGTCATTTTGGACTAACAGTGAGTGATCTGAAGAATTGTCAGAGGCAGTGGTCACAATTTTAAATGGCTTCAGTGGCTTCTAGAGGTCACCTTTTATCCTTTATGGAACACTGTTGATCTTTTTTCTTTCTGTGGAAGTTCAGCTTGGTTACAGTCACTAAGCCTCCCACATTGTCCTTTATCAAAGTAAGAGTTCTTAATTTTGAAAAGACCCAGTTACTCTAAGAACTATCACAAGAATCTAATGTAGTTGTGTGTCGTCGTGTCCCCCCCCCCCCCGCCCCCGCCAACCCCAGCCATAACAGGTAGAGATTGGCCATAAAGAGAACCTTGTGACCCACTGGATGTTAAGATTAGGATTCATTGTTCAGAACTGAGGCCTCAACGGGTTTCAGCAGGTTGATCCTGATACATTATCTTTAAAGAAGGAAGAGAATCTCTATTTTTCTGCTTTTTTTTTTTTGCAGAGGATACTGGGTTGGTATGATGTTTTAATAATAATTAGGGGGGTATTATATTTCTAGCACTATGCTATTTGCTTTATATATTAACTCATTTAATCTTCACAGCAACCCTGAGTGCTAAGTGATTCCTCCACATCATTAGATGAGGAAATGATCTCTCAGAGAGGTTAGGGATTTGTCCAAGTTCTAAAGCCAGTAAGTTTAACCTAGATCTGTTGACTCATACTATTTCATATACTACCTTCCAGTATAGTAGCCATGTCTAAGGAGTTGACTGCTAACCTTTCTTCTGGCCTTTATTTGATTATATCATGCCTTAAAGATTTGAGGCATCTTAAATGACTCACACAGTCCACAGTGGAAAGTTTTTATAGTTTGCTGTTGATAGAGCTGAGGGCATATTAGGGTAAGAACCTAAAAACAAGAAACCCCATTAAGTCCAAGCATTTAAGTCTCTACAGATTAGTCATGGCTTTGCATTTGACCTTGAGACTGTTAAGTTTTCCGAACTGTTACTCATATACCAAATAGATCTGAGACTAAGGTGCTATATCTTTGCCCTGTTTTCTCTTGCTTGCATGAAGCTTACCCTCATGGAATTTACATTACAATGGAGACATTACATTCACATATGAAAAGTGAAATCTCAGTGCAAAGGACGGTTAAGGACTATGATGAGCATGTATGTTGTCAGAGGGCAGAGGAAGTGTGGCGGGGAGTGTGTTAATCTGACACTGTGCTGGAAAAGTTCAAAGACTGAAGCCATTGATAAGGGCCAGACTCATCAATTACAAGAAGTTGGAATTTATGTTGGTCTTATAGACAGTCTGTAGGCCAGTGCCAGGCACGGGGAAGGGTATGGCCTAAGCAGTAATAGAAAAGAGAAAATTAGTAAAGCATATTCTGAGGTCAGTGAATATACCAGCCTGGATAGAAGGGAGGGTTCATTTAGGAGAGTTAAGGGAGATGAAGTTGCTGAGGTAGTTAGACTGGATTATGAAAAGTTCTTAATGCTAATGTGGAAACTTAACCTTTCTCTAAGGTTCCATCTTGATTCCTTCCCCTTCCTGTTCATTGATTAAGACTGAATTCAAGAGTCACCTCCTCTAGGAAGCCTTATATAGGCTAGCTGCCTCCTTGTTGTGAATATCATACACTATTTATTGAATGCTTGTCATATATTGCTAAACTAAGCACTTTGTCTCATGTACTCCCAACAAGGAACAGTTGAAATGGTTATTATTCCCATTTTACAAATGAGAAAACCTTGACTCTTATGTCGTGCAGTTCTTTAAGAGGTAGTTAAGAATCAGATTCAAGTCTGTGTGACTTAAAAACCCAGGCTCTGAACCATCATACAAAGTTTTTGTTCTCTTTAGGCTCCACCTGGACTCTCTGCATACCCCTGTCTCAGTTTTTATTTCTATATTTGCTTCCTTACTTGTATCTCCTCCCTCATTCAAAGGGTATATGTACTTCATCTTCTGTTTTCCTAATGCCTTGCTGGGTATGACACAAGGTCGTGGGTGAGTGTTCATGAAATGACTAGGAAAACTGATAAGTGTCAGAAAAATATAATAGAATGTTAAGTAAAGAAAACCGGTAACATAGTCTATTTCAGCTTTCGAAAAGTCAAACAGGTTCTCCACTAACTTTAAGAAAGAAAGGATGAATTTGAACATAATGCATTATGATGCATAAGAAACTAAGATTCAAGAAACGAGATAGAATAGCTAGAAAATAACATAAAGTGAGAAGAGTGTATTATACAAGTCTCTAAAGATTGCTTCAATGATCATTTTTGTTAATATATCTTCAAGATAATCCTTAAGAATAACTGTAAAGTAAAACATCTAGGAATTACTTTGGAGAAGTAGGAAGGCAAGCTGATAGATGCTGAGCTATAGAAACATTTTTAAAAGCCATGTGACAGGCAGAAAAGTCACCCATGACTGTATTTGAATAAGTGCAAAATTATTGAGGAAAAAGCTCTAAGATGATAGAATAGGAACAGATTGTTGGTTTCAGGAGACTCAGAAATAAAGGGAAGCTGTTCTTAAAAACATTCATTTAGTCTTTGAGGACTACACTCGATGAAGAATCAGATACTAAAATAAAGAATAAAAGATCCCTAATTTTAAGAATTTTGCAGTTCAGTCAGAGAATCGTTATTAATTATGATAGGCATATGTTAAGTACCTTCAAGAGGCAGAGTAACCAGAATAGCTGTGGACCTTCATAAGATATGTTCTGTTCCTTGTGGAGTAAGACAGAAGTCTCAAGACCGTATGAAATGTCTTTAGGAAATGTTTCGGAAACAAATTAGATAATATCCTCCCCTTGTACAAAACTATGGTTTATCCATGCCTACTACAATGTACGGATTACTGTATTTTGGGCAAGAAGCAGTAGAGTAAGAGAAAGTTGAAAAGAGGACAGTGGAGGAGGGTACAGATTGTAAAACGAGGTAAAAATGAAGAAATTGAAACATTTTGAAAGCAAGGGAGCAAAGGGAGACATGATCCACTAGAGACCTGGCATATACATTTAGTGTTTGAACAAAGGCTTATTCTGAAATGAGAGATTAAAGATACCTACATAGATATTTCAGAACAGAGCTGTCGATCAAGAAGAGAAGGCTGTAAAGCAACCAAAATGTTTTTTGGGGTTTCACTGGGATACAGGGTCAACCAAAATTGAAAGTGTGCCTGAGTTGTGAGCCAGGTACAGGCTTATAAAGGTAAAAACCACAAGGTCACATAACTTGTTTTGAAAAAATTATAGTGGTGCTCGTGGAGTTTAAGCTGAGTATCTAGTGCACGATTGGCTGTTTAATTAACAGGTGTTACATTATCTCTCTTTTTTCCAAAGTAGGAGGATGTGTGCAATTGGCAAAAGTCAAAAGTTCATGGTGTTCTGAGAATTGAAACAGGAGAGGTGCATAGGGCCTACTTTCTCAATGTCCTTTGCACTCTATTTTGAGTGACTCTTAGCAATGTTTCCTTCATTTTGAATCTTCTTTTACAGAGCAATAAAAAGAGGCCCAGGTATACGTCCTGGCAGGTACTGCCTGAACCATCTTGGGAGGCCATATTCTTTGTTGCCCCTGTCAGATGGAGCGCTGTGATGGGGAGGGACTGGCCATAGGCATAACAATTTTTGGATTGTGGCACCATCTTTTTGTTCCTTCAGTGTTAAAGATTTTCCCTCTTTCTCTTTTTATTTGTCAATGCGTATTTACTTGTTCATATCTTTTGGAACAGGTAGAAAGAGGCAAGAGACGTATTCCATCTTTGTACCAGAGGGTTTCTGCAAAGCGTAATAGTTTCGAATGAGAAGATGCCTAGTCGTTTCATCTCTTGAGTCACTCATTTGAATCATTCATTCATTCTTTCAATTCACATATATTTATTTTTTGCTAGTTACTGTGGCTACAGAAGAGAATTGAATTTTAATATAATTGCAGTGAGCAGCAGAGCATAGTGATTAAGAGCCAGAATGCTGAGTTACTAGCTGTGTGACCTCGGGCAGGTTACTGCACTTCCAAATGCCTCATTTTCCCTAGATGAGAGTATTAATCAGATCTGCTCATAGAGTTGTGAGACTTAAATGGATTTGTTTGTTTTACAAATATTTTTATATTGTAGACTCTGTAGCAGGCACTGTTCTAATAAGCATTTTACCAAAAGATAACTCAATTCATTTAAAGTACTTAAATGGTGCCTGCCCTTATCACTGCTATGTGGAGAATAGACATCAGCAGGATAAGAGGTCAGTCATCCAGGAAAGGCAGGGTAACCTGTGTCATAGGAATTTTAAGGTCATTGGCCTTTCCCGTCTGTATTTTTCTTCTTTTTCTTTTGTGCTTCCTTTTTTGGGTTATGAAAAAGCTTGCTAGAGTCTCTTAGAAACATTTTTAAACCTTGGTAGATTTCCTCAGAACTGGAAATGTTGGGAGTTCCTGGCCTGGGTATTTCCAACGGCATTAACAGTTGCTTCACACCAACTGAGGTCTGTATATTTACGAGGTACTGTATGGGCACAGGAGATGCAAAAATGAACAAAAGCCAGTTACCTGTGCACAGATGTTTATAGCAGCTTATTCATAATTGAAACTAGTTACTGCAGTAGGGTAAAGAGATAATTAAACAAGTAATTACAGTGAAGTATGTTTCCAGGCAAAGGGAAGAGGACAAAGTCATGGAGATATGGAACAGCTGTGTGTGTAGAATGGTGAAAAACAGAAAGTAGTAGTTATTAATTTAAAAAAACTTGTAAAATTTAATTCCAGTATAGTTAAAATACAGTGTAATATTAGTTTCAGGTGTAGAGTATAGTGATTCAGCAATTCCATACAACACCCAGTGCTCATCAGGGCAAATGCTCTCCTTAATCCCCATCACCTATTTGACCCCCCCCCACCTCCCCTTTGGTAACCATCAGTTTGTTCTCTATAGTTAAGAGTATGTTTCTTGGTTTGCCTCTCTCTTTTTTTCCTCTATGATCATTTGTTTCTTAAATTGCACATATGAGTGAAATCATATGGTATTTGTCTTTGACTTATTTCACATAGCATAATACTTGCTAGCTATATCCATGTTGTTGCAAATGGCAAGATGTTATTCTTTCTTGTGACTGAGTAGTATTCCATTGTATGGAATCCATTCATCAGTTGGTGGATACTTGGGCTGTTTCCATAGTTTGGCTATTGTAAATAATCCTGCTCTAAACATAGGGGTGCATATATCTCTTTGAATTAGTGTTTTTGTATTTTGGGGTAAATACCCAGTAGTGTGATTACTGGATTGTAAGGTAGTTCTATTTTTAACTTTTTTTTTTTTTTTTTAAAGTAGTCTCCATGCCCAGTGTGATACCCAATTTGGGGCTTCAACTCATGACCCTGAGATCAAGACCTGAGCTAAGATCAAGAGTCAGATGCTCAACTGACTGAGCCATCCAGGCACCCCTAATTTTAACTTTTTGAGGAACCTCCATACTGTTTTCCACAGTGGCTACACCACTTTGCATTCCCACCAACAGGCAAATATTATTTTTAAAAATTAAGACTTTATTTATTTAGAGTATTGTTGGTTTCACAGCAAAATTGAGGAAGATATATAGATTTCCCGTATGCCCCCCACCCCCACATGTACATATCCATCAACAGTGACAGGTTTATTTCTTTCTAATCTTTGTCTCTTATTTCTTACTGTACTGACTAGGACCTCCAGGACAGTGCTGAATACTAGTGGAGAGAGTGGACATCCTTTCCTCGTACCTAGTTTTAGGGATGTTAGTTGTTTGTAGATGCTTTTAATCAGACTTAACGTTCCCTTATATTTTTAGTTTGCTGAGAATTTTTATCATGAAAAGGTGTTGACTTTTGCCACCTGCTGTTTCTGCATATACTGAGGTAATCATATGATTTTTCCTTTACTTCACTAACAGCTGAATTTATTCATGTGTTTGACCAGTGTTAAAACCACCTTACATTCCTTAGGTAAACCCCACATTCATCCTTTCTATATAGTGTTGGATTCAGTTAGCTCATATTTTCTTGAAGATTTTTGAGTCTATGTGCATGAGGAATATTTTTCTGGTACCAGTATTTTGGTATCAAGATTATCTTGTCTGCATAAAATGGGTTGAGAAACATTTTGTGAAATTACTGAACATATTGTGGATTTTTTTGCATAAGGGAATTATTTCTTTCTTAAATGTTTGCTGTAATACACTAGTGTAATATTCTTGGCCTGAAGTTGTGGGAATATTTTTTATTATGAATTCAATATCTTTAATACACTTGGAGATATTTTTAATAGATATGGGGATATTCAGATATTCTTTTTCTTCTTGAAGTTTTCTTCTTCAGTTTTGATAAGTTGTGGGTTTTTTTGAAAGAATTTTCCCGTTTTGTTGACAATATTGTAATTATTCAGAATATTCCCTTATCCTTTTAATATCTTTAGGATATATAGTGATAATCCATTTTGTATTCCTGAAATTGGTAATCCGTAAATTACATTTTCTGAATTAGTCTTGCTAGCAGTTCATCAGCCTTATTAATCCTCTCAAAGAACCTCTTTGGGCTTTGTTAAATTTTTTTCACTTATTATTTTCTTCTTTTACTTCCTTTAGGTTTAATGTAGTCTTCTTTTTCTAGCTTCTTAAGTTAGAAGTTGAAATCATTGATTTTATACCTATTTATTTCTTCTGTGAACATGTAAAGGTGTAAATTTCCCTCTAAATGTTGCTTTGGCTACATCCCACAATTTTTTTTTAAAAGATTTTATTTATTTATTTGAGAGAGAGAGACAGCCAGCGAGAGAGGGAACACAAGCAGGGGGAGTGGGAGAGGAAGAAGCAGGCTCCTAGCGGAGCAGCCTGATGTGGGGCTCGATCCCAGAACGCCGGGATCACGCCCTGAGCCGAAGGCAGATGCTTAACGACTGCGCCACCCAGGCCCCCCCCCCCCACAATTTTTAATATATTGTGATTTCATTTTCATTGTCATTCAACTACAGTGTTTTCTATTTTCCCTTATAGTTTCATCTTTTACTCATGGGTTATTTGTTTTACAAACATTGAGGGAATTTTTTCGATATATTTTTGTTATGGACTGAATGTTTGTGCGCCCCCTTCATATGTTGAAGCCTTAACCCTCAGTGTGACAGTATTTAGAGATTTGGAGATAAGGCATTTACAGAAGTCATTAAAGTTAAGTTAAGGGTGGGGCACTGATCATGTAGAATTAGTGTCCTTGTAGGGACCCAGAGAACTCCTCCCTCTCTCTCTCTCTCCACATGCACAAAGAAGCACATAGTGAGATGGTGGCTACCTACTAGTAAAGAGGAGGCCTCAGCATGAAATTTTCCTTGTTGGTACTTTGATTTTGGACCTCCCAAGCCTCCGGAACAGAAATTTCAGCTATGTAGGCTGTGGTGTTTTGTTATGGCAGCCCAAGGAAGCTAAAACAGTTATTTTTGCTGATTTCTAATTTGTGTCTATCTTTTGAAATTTAGTGAGACAGACTTATGGAGCAGCCTGTGGTCAATCTTTGTGAACATTACCTGTGCATTAGAAAGGAATGTTTATTCCATAGTTGTTGAGTCTGTTGTTCTGTAAAGATAAATTAGGTCAAGTTGGTTCTTTTTTTTTTTTTTTTAAGATTTTATTTATTTATTCGACAGAGATAGAGACAGCCAGCTAGAGAGGGAACACAAGCAGGGGGAGTGGGAGAGGAAGAAGCAGGCTCATAGAGGAGGAGCCTGATGTGGGGCTCGATCCCAGAACGCCGGGATCACGCCCTGAGCCGAAGGCAGACGCTTAACCGCTGTGCCACCCAGGCGCCCCACAACGTCTGTTTTTCTGAAAAAAATAGTTATTTTGCTGTTGTTTTTGAACATTGTATTCACTGGATATAAAATTCTAGGTTGGCTTTTATTTTTCTTTTAGTGTGTTAAAGATGATGTTTCATTGACTTAAGGCATGCATAGTTTTTGAGGAAAAAACTATTGTCATTGTCATCTTTGTGCCTTAGTACATGTGTGTCCTTTTTTTCCTGTTTATATCTGCTTTTGAGGAATGTGGTTATGATATACTTCACTGTTTTTTTTCTTTTGTGTTTATTCTGATTGGAGTTTGTTGAGCTTAGATCCGTTTGTGTAAATTTTTCACAAATTTGAGCCAATTGTTTCTTTTTTTAAAATTTTTAAAAATTTATTTGAGAGAGAGCAGAGCTAGTGGGAGAGAACATGAGTGGGGGAGGGGCAGAGGGAGAGGGAGAAGCAGGCTCCCAGTTGAGCAGGGAGCCCGATGTGGGGCTCTATCCCAGGACTCTGGGATCATGACCTGAGCCAAAAGCAGACACTTAACTGACTGAGGTGCCCAGGCGCCCCAAGCCAGTTGTTTCTTCGAATATTTTTTGTTTCCCTTTTTCCTCTTCTTCTGAACTCCAGGTATATATTGCTATTATCCTACATGGTACTGTGGTTTCCCTTCTAAGTCTTTAGGTTCATTAATCTTTTCTCCTGTGGTATCAAATCTGCTGTTAATCACATCTGGTATATTTTTCCTTTCAGACATTGTAATTTTCAAAATGTAAGTTTCATTTTTAAAAAAATCTTCCATTTTCGTACATACATAAATGGAACAGAATAGAGTCCAGAAGTAAACCCATGCATGTATAGTCAATTAATTAATGACAAAGAGCTAAGAATATACAATAGGGAAAGGATAGTCTCTTCAAAAATGGTGTTGGGAAAACTAGACAGAATGCAAAAGACTTGGAAACATGGATGAGAGTGAAACTGAACCACTGTTTTACACCATAAACAAAAATCAACTCAAGGTGGATTAAAGCCTTGAAAAAAATCTTCCGTCAGTATGTTTGACTTCTTTTATTTCCACATAGTTATAATAGCTTGTTAAACATCCTTGTTTGCCCATTTCATCCTTTATTATTTCTGGCTGTTTCTTACGACTGATTTTTCTCTTGATTGTGGGTCATGTTTTCTTGTTTCTTAGCATGTTAATTTTTAATTAGATTCTGGATGTTGTGAATATTACATTGTTGCATGTCTGCATTTTGTTTTATTACAGTAACATTCTTAATGTTACAATGTTGAACTTTGTTTTAGCGGGCAGTTAAGTAACTTGTAGATCAGTTCGACCCCCTGAAGGCCTGTTAGTAACCTTTTCTAGGTTCTAAAGTAGCATTTACTTCAGCTATACTTAAGCTCTATGAATGAGGTATGCTGTAAGTGAATGTCCACAGAATTTTCAAGTGAATCATTGAGGATTTCCATTCTGGCTGGTCGGAACTTGAAAATCTTGCATTTTGTGAACTCTGATAATTATTCAGCATACAGCTTCCTAGTTTTTGTTTTTTCCAGCTTTGTGGAGTTTGACTCAACATATGCAAGGGCCAGTACTTGGTAAAGACTCATGCAGATACCTGGATCTCTTTTTTTTCTGCCTCGTTCCTCCTTTCCAGAACTTTGCCCTGCAGCTTCCAGCAACCTCACCCTCTCCAAACTCTAATCCCCATTGCATCAACTTAGTGAAGCTGCTAGGTTCTGCTTGGGTCTTGCTCCCTCTGGTTGTGATCAGAAATTGCCTCCACATGGAATATTAGGGGGAATCATTGAACTACACTGTTTTAATTCAGCAACGTATTAAGAAGAATGTATGCCATGCCAAAATGGGGTTTATTCCGTGAATGCAAAGATGATTCAATGAACGAAAATCATTCAATGTAATACGACATATTAATAGAATGAAGGGAAAAACAAACATGATCATCTCAGCAGATACACAAAAAGCATTTAAGGACATTCAACACCTTTCCATGTTAAAAACAAAGTAGGAATAGGAGGAAATTTCCTCAACATGATAAAAGCCATGTATGAAGAATCCACAGCTAACATCATACTCACTTATGTAAGCATGAAAGCTAAGATAAGGAACAAGCCAAGGATGCCTGCTTTCACCACTTCTGTTCAACATGGTATTAAAACTTCTAACCAGGGCGCCTGGGTGGCTCAGTTGGTTAAGTGTCTGCCTTCAGCTCAGGTCATGATCCCAGGGTCCTATGGGGAGTCTGCTTCTCCCTCTGCCCGCCCCCCCCCCCATGTGCTCTCTCTCCCTCTCTCTCAAATAAATAAGTAAAATCTTTAAAAAATAAAATAAAATTTCTAACTGGAAAGATTAGGCAAGAAAAAGAAAGAAAAGATAATACAAATTGAAGAGGAAGAAGTAAAATTGTTCACAAAAGTAAACCCTACAGGTTCTACAAACAAACACATAATACCTGTTAGAATTTATAACAAATTCAGCAAAGTTGGAGGATACAAACTCAACATACAAGATCAGTTTCTATACATTAACAATGAACAATCTGAAAAGGAAATTAAATGATTCCATTTACAGTAGCATCAAAAACAATAAAATACTTAAAAATAAGTTTAAGGAGGCAATAACTTGTACATTGAAAACTACAAAATTTGAAAGAAATTAAAGACATGCGTAAGTGGAAGTATATTCCACATTCATGGATTGAAAGACTTAATATTGTTAAGATGACAGACAATACTATCCAAAGCATTCTGCAGACTCAGTGCAATCTTTGTCAAAATCTAATCAGCCTTTTTGCAGAAATAGAAAAGGACATTCTGGGGCGCCTGGGTGGCACAGCGGTTAAGCGTCTGCCTTCGGCTCAGGGCGTGATCCTGGCGTTATGGGATCGAGCCCCACATCAGGCTCCTCCGCTATGAGCCTGCTTCTTCCTCTCCCACTCCCCCTGCTTGTGTTCCCTCTCTCGCTGGCTATCTCTATCTCTGTCAAATAAATAAATTCTTTAAAAAAAAAAAAAAAAAAGAAAAGGACATTCTTCAATTCATGTGAAATCTCAGAGGACCCCCCCCCCCACTAGCCAGTGCAGTCTTGAAAAGAAAGAACAAAGTTGGGGACTCACAACTTCCTGATTTCAAAGCTTGCTACAGAGCTACAGTGTTCCAAATAGTGTGGTAGGACAGATGTATAGAGGACAGATGTATAAGGACATAAAGACAGATGTATAGAACAATGGAATAGAATAGGGGGCCCAGAAATAAACCCTTTCCTATATGGTCAGATGTTTTTGAAAGGGTGCCAAGACCATTCATTTCATGGAAGGACAGTTCCCAACAATTGGTGTTGGGAAAACTGAATCTCTGAATGCAAAACACTGGAGTTGGATTCTTGCCCTACATCACATACAAAAGTTAACTAAAAATACATCAAACACCTAAATGTAAGAGCTAACACTATATATCCATTGATTGATGAATGGATAAAGACGATGTGGTATATGTATACAATGAAATATTATTCAGCCATAAAGAATGAAATCTTGCCATTTGCAGTGACATGGGTAGAGCTAGAGAGTATTAATGCTAAGCGAAATAAGAAAGACAAATTATGATTTCACTCATATGTGGAATATAAGAAATAAAACAAACGAGCCAAGGGAAAAAAAGAGATTGAGGCAAATCAAGAAACAGGCTCTTAACCAAAGAATACAAACTGATGATTACCAGAGGAGAGGTGGGTGGGGGTTAGATTAAATAGGTGGTGGGGATTAAGAAGTGCAGTTGTTATGAGTACTGGGTGTTGTATAGACGTGTTGAATAACTATGTTGCACACCTGAAACTACTATTACACTAACTAGAATTTAAATAAAAACTTAAAAATAATTAATAAACAGGATATCTACCCCCCCAAAAGATCTAACACTATAAAATTCTTAGAAGAAAAGAGGGGAAATATTTACATTTTTGGGCATGGTGATTTTTTGGATGTGACATCAAATGCACAGGCAACAAAAGAAAAAAATAAATTGGGTTTTACCAAAATTAAAAATTTTGTGCATCAAAAGACACTAAAGAGAATTAAAGATAACACACAAAATGAGAGAAGATACTCACAAGTCATATATCTGATAATGGATTAATATCCAGAATATATAAAGAACTCTTACAACTCAACAACAACAACAAACCAATTCAGTTTAAGCAAAGGACCTGAAGGACATTTCTCTAGAGAAGATATGCAAATGGCCAGTAAACTCAGGAAAAGATATTCAACATCACTGGCCTTAGGAAAGTGCAAATCAAAACCATGATGACCTATCACATCCACTTCCACTTCATATCCACTAGGATGACTATTCCAAAAAAAGAAACCACCAAGCTAAAATAAATAGTGTTGGCGAGGATATGGAGAAATTGGAACCCTGGGCATTGCTCGTTGGAATGTAAAATGAGGCAGCTGTTGTGGNNNGTTGAGCAGTTCCTCAGATTGTCAGAAAAATTGCCACATGATCTAGCATTTCAGTTCCTAGATAATTGCCCAAAAGGATTGAAAGCAGGGACTCAGATACATGTACACCAATGTTCTCAGCGTTATTCACAGTAGCCAAAATGTGGAAACAACCAAACGTCCACTGACAGATGACTGGATACACAATATGTTGTATGTACATACAATGGAATATTACTCAGCTTGTAAAAGGAATGAAATTCTGATATGTGTTACAACATGGGTGAACCTGGAAGATACCATGCTAAGTGAAAAAAGGCAAGTCACCAAAGAACAAATATTGTATGATTCCACTTATATATGAGGTATATAGAATCGGCAAACTCCTAGAGATATAGAGTATAATAGGGGTTACCAGGGTGAAGGAGAGGGAGGAATTACTGTTTAATGGGTACAAAATTTTTGTTTGGAGTAATGAAAAAGGTGTAGATCTGGATAGTGGTGGTGGTTGCACAATGTTGTGCATGTACTTAATGCCACTGAGTTATACATTTAAAAATGGCTAAAAGGGGCACCTGGGTGGTGCAGTCATTGGGCGTCTGCCTTCGGCTCGGGGCGTGATCCCGGCGTTGCGGGATCGAGTCCCACATCGGGCTCCTCGGCTGGGAGCCTGCTTCTTCCTCTCCCTCTCCCCTGCTGTGTTCCCTCTCTCGCTGGCTGTCTCTCTGTCACATAAATAAATAAAATCTTAAAAAAAAAATGGCTAAAAAGTTAAATATTATGTTACATATATTTTACCACTAAACAAACAGTGAGTTGGATTGACATCTAGGGAAGATTTGTGATATTATCTTGCAGAAAAAACTGCAGGTTGATAGAGGGGAAATAGGGTGTTTGTCAGTCTGGTGTTCGTAATTCAGCAAGTGGCTACCATTGTTGGTGTTAATGGACTGTTTTGTTTCATTTTAATTATGTCCAGAATTACTATTTCCAGAATAATATATAATAGGTTAAACATTGTTTTTTTCTTTTACTTTATAACTTTTAGATTTTATAGACAAGAATCTAAAATAAACGAGGGGTTTTTCCTTCTCTTGCCTGAAAGTAAGCAAGAGGGACCCTGACTCAGGTGACAGAACTCCAGAATAATCAGTTTTTCCTCTGTAATATATTACTTTTGGAAACTGCTCTACAACCATTATTCCAACACAGGCAGGTTGACTCCCAAGATAGGCAGCCTTGCTTAGCAGACTTTTTCCTAAAGCAGTTGTTTCTATTGCCTACAAAGATACGGTATGGCAAAATGGTTTAAAACTCACATTTCGGAATCAAATATCCTGACTTACTGTCTTGGCTTTGTGAAGAGCTGTGTGACCTTTTGTAAAATTACTTAATCTCTTCATGCCTCATCTTGAAATTCATCTGTAAAATGTGAATAGTAATCACTTCGCCTGTTTGTTGAGAAGATTAAATGAGATAACGTATCTAAAGTGTATAGCATAGTACCTGGTACATATCAAATGCTCAATAAATATTAACTGTTGCTTCTGCTATTACTGCTCTTATGCTTAAACAAGCTCATGGTCCAGACCTGGAGACGGTTGGGGGGTAGCTGCAAGAAGGCATCTCTTGTTTAACTTTACAAAACTCTTATACAAGACGTACTTCCTTTCTCTCCCAGTCCTACGTCATTCGTATGCCGTCTTTACTTTTTTGCATTTAGACTTCTCTTCCAAATTACAGTTCAAGCACCCATTTTAATCTTATCACATTTAAAAAATTTATTGGCACATTATAACCAGAGTTTACTAGGCAACACTTATTCATTCCCTCACTTTTTAAAAAGTCTTTTGAGTCCCAGTCTTTTTCTTTTTCCCTCTCCCCTCAATCCCATTTGGATTATAGATGCTGAGAGCTGAATTTATTATATCCTTTAGCTCCATCACGCATTGTCATCATCAGTACATGCAAAGTCCCTCTCTAGTTTTATTTTTACCCTTCATCCCTAAACTACATGTGGTATCCTTCCCCCAAAGGTACCCATTCTAATGTGTCTTTACATGTCTTTAAATACATGCGCTTTTGTAAGTAGGTAATAACTGTTTTGTGTGCTGGGTTTCTAATTTATAAGAAGATATTGTGCTATTAATGTCAGCATTACATTTTAAAACTCTGTTACCTTATATATGATTATTCAGATCTTCTAACTCTTAGCCAAATTCTAGTTATCTAGTCCCTAAAGGATAGACATCTAAATTACCATCAGTTTCACCCTACCACAAAGCATGCTGCAATTAACATTCTTACATCACCCTTTTTTTTTTTCTTATATTACCGTTTATAGATAGGATGGTCACATTGGTGCAAAATGAGATGCTTTTTAAATTGAAAGGGACTATTTCAATTATACTGGAACAACAGGTATATACCAAGATTCCCAGACAAACCAGGATATGTGATCTACCCTACTTATGAAAGACTTCCCTAGTACGCAGTTGATAATCAGCAGATATATACTGGGATAGACCACTTCCCTCTGCTTATTTCCAGCTGACATCTGTTGCAATTGGTTGGTGCATGTGCTGGACTGATGGTTGCATATTTTAAATACCACCCTTGCTAGAAACTCTTCACGATAGGGCTGTCTGGGTTACGAGTTATAGAAATACTTAATTTCAGTAAGTTTGAGTTCCAAACCAGTCTTGTCCTATTAATGGATGGACTTTTAATCTGCCTTATATTTCAGGACTTACCACCTTGGTACTGTGTATTTGTTAATCTTTTCTCTGTCAAACTCTCCAATTTGGGGTGGTAGCAGGCACCACTGTGTGTTGACAACTACTCTGATAGTAACTACTTTGTACGTCATAAAGGATTTTTTTCAGATTTTATGTTATTAGGCCCTACCAATTATCTTTTGAGGTAGAGAGCGCAGGATTTGTAATCCTTATGTTACAGAAAAGGAAACTGAGAATCAGAGAGGTACACGGACTTATATTAGTCCACATATCTGGTAAGTTATAGAGTTGAATTTGTGACCAGGTCTTCTGACTTTAATTTGTTTCTTCAAAATCTAAAAGGGGCAGGGAAAAGGATAAATTTCTGTTTGTGGTTAAAGCAGGGACTGTCCCATTTAGCTTTATGTCTTCTTCAAAAACATTACACAGTACCTGGCACATAGTAAGTGATCAGGTTTGAATTGGTAGTACTGCTGCTCAGTCCTCTGGTGACTCCCATTTTTTTCAGCAATGCTTCAAATTATAGGTGAGTTCAGTTCTGTAAATGTTCCGGCTGAACAAAGAGACCTCATGTCAGTCTCAGAGTTTTCATGTTAAGTGGTGTAGTTCCTTTATAACTAACGTAACAATCACTTACAAACATGCCTATATAATGTCATTTCTGGGTGAGAGTAAGCACTTGTATGTTTATAGAAAATTTCAGTAAGATTTCTTCCACTCTCCTTTTTAAGGCACTGTTCTGTAGCTTTCAATAACCAGTAGCTAAGTCCCTCCTCTTTCTAACTACTATATTGCATTTAGCTACTTAACACATGCTCCCTGTGCCCCAAGTCCCCCGAGTCATCTGTAACGTTTGGTGAAGATGTTAGATTGGGAAGATTTTCTCCAAATAGTTTGTGCTAGTATTGTGAGAGGCTGGTTGTCCTCAGCCACCTTGCTCAAGCCTGTCACAGTTTTGAAGTAATTTCAAAGCCTTCACGAATCAGGCTTCACCTACGTTTCTGTCTTATCACTACCCACTGTCCCTTTTCCAGTACCTCCCACCCACTATGATACAAATCAAGAGTGTTCTAAGGGAAACCATTTAGTAACTTAAATTTTCATACCCTATTCTTCAAGGAAGTTGAAATAGTCATCTTTCAGAAGGAGCTCTTGCTATCCTGTATCTTAAACCCTTTTCATTCTCTAGCTGAGATGATAGTTGGTCCACAAGGTATGCTATCTAATGAGATGTTTCCTGCTGCTTCTTTCTCTTTGGCCATGTGTTTCCTTAAATCACAGATTGATTTGCTAGTACTTATGTTAATACTGTGAGCTTCGCACATAAGCTTTCATCCCACCAATGGGGAGAATTTTTTGGAAAGCCCACATATGTCTCCTTAAGTGTCTGTTTTCTACTGAAACCAATAGTAAGCTAGTGATTATGGCTATTCCTTCTAATTGTGCCGCCAGATTTTTGTTTAATTGTTTTCAAACTTTTTTTTCTCTTGGCACTGTGGCTATGACTTCTACAGTATCTGACAGAAAGAAAACCCTAGAGAGGTTCCTTTTTTTTTTTTTTTCCCTTTTTAATGCATAGATAAAATCCCTTTGTAACAATGGTTTTTGTATAGTGAAATTCTTTCCACAACTTAGTGGTTTGTCCATGGAAATGATACTTTACTAGTCTTCTTTCTTTTTAAAATTTTATTTTATTTTATTATGGTAAGAACACTTAAATGAGACCTACTCTCTTAATAGATTTTTAAGTGTACAGTAATACTATTGTTATCTATAGGCATCAAGTTCTACGTCAGATCTCCAGAACTTACTCATCTTGCATAACTGAAATTTTATACCCATTTAAATTAGTCACTTAGAGAAACAAAGAATAGAAGAGTGGTTGCCAGGGTTTAGGTCGAGAGGGAGAATGGAGAGCTGTTAACCCGTGGATAGTTTCCTACAGTGAATAAAACTTGGCAAACTACCCAAATTCATGGTTGTTTGCACTGTAGGTAGAAAAAGAAACAGTGAATTTGGTGATTTAGTCGTATTATGAAGCTTCAGTTACCCTTGTAGTTCCCAGGATTCCTGCCAGCATCTACACTCAGAATAGAAAAGCAAATGAAACTCCTAAGACCATTTCTTCCACAACACTTGCATACACAAACTGTCCTGAACATTGGGAGAAGGGAAGGATGAAGGGGAAGCTTTGGTTAAGAATCTCTCCTCCACTGAATTAAAGACAGTTCATTTGCTAATTAGTTTTTTTTAAAAGATTTTATTTATTTATTTGACAGAGAGACAGCCAGCGAGAGAGGGAACACAAGCAGGGGGAGTGGGAGAGGAAGAAGCAGGCTCCCAGCGGAGGAGCCTGATGGACGCGGGCGGGGGAGGGGGGGGGCAGTCACGCCCTGAGCCGAAGGCAGACGCTTAACGCTTAACGACTGAACCACCCAGGTGCCCCAATAAAAAAAGTTTTGCTAGTTACTTAAAAGCATGGCTTCTCATGAGCACAACTCACCGTGTTACATTAATAGCAGGAAAGTCAAGAATTGGGTCCTCTAAATGCCACCAGCAGAATCAAAATCGAATGTGAACAAAAGCACATCTTACAAGAATCACCATTATTCTTTCACTGAGTTTAGTATAGATCTTTTCTTTTTATACCCAGCAAACTATGTTTGATGACTGCGTTTGTATTTTTAGTCTTGCCTGGTCTAAGTGGGCGACTCTGGTATTCTTGACCTCTGTTGACGACACTCTTCACTGACCTTGCCCGTGTCTGCTGGTCAGTTACATCACAGTTGGCTCATCAGCCTCCCCTCCCCACTAGGACTTTACTCTTTCTCTCTTCTCCTCTAATCCCTTTCTTCTTCACCACTGTCTCCTTTACAACTCCTCCATGATTTTCTCAGGGCTGGGCTTCAACATCGTCGGTGGCACAGATCAGCAGTATGTCTCCAACGACAGTGGCATCTACGTCAGCCGCATCAAAGAGAATGGGGCTGCGGCCCTGGATGGGCGGCTCCAGGAGGGTGATAAGATCCTCTCGGTGAGAACTGGCTTCGGCCTCCTTCACTGTTCCTTGCTCCCTAGACCCCAGTTCTTACCCTTGGCCCCTTCCTTGGGAAGATTTCTGCCTGCCTTTTTGCATCTGGAAATATCTGGATTGTAGAATTTTGTGGGAGGGACCTTGATTAGTCACCTTTACCAACCCAAACATAAAGAGGATAATTCCTCACTTGATAGACAAGGCATATTCAGTCCAGAATGTGAAGCTACTTAGCCAAGTTCAAAAGACAGGGAATGGGGAGGGATAAGGGACTAATGTGGGTGAAAGGGACTTAACACCCACAATTGTTGGCCTTCAATTATACTTTATCACCTCCCTTTTGTTAATTGAAAGACTAATGTGTGTCTTCCTGTAGTCCAAAGAGACACAAAAGGAAGGTGGGAATTAAGTGTCTTTTTTAGACTCAGAGCCCTTCTCACCCATCATGAAGATGGAAAATTGGAATGCATTCTTTTTTTTTTTTTTAAAGATTTAATTTATTTATTTGACTGAAATAGAGACAGCCAGCGAGAGAGGGAACACAAGCAGGGGGAGTGGGAGAGGAAGAAGCAGGCTCATAGCGGAGGAGCCTGAGGTGGGGCTCGATCCCATAACGTCGGGATTACGCCCTGAGCCGAAGGCAGACGCTTAACGACTGCGCCACCCAGGCGCCCCTGGAATGCATTCTTACTTGGGTATCTGTCCACTGGGCTCCCATTTCACTCTGCTGTTTGTAATAAGACACTATATGGTGAGCATTAATTTGATTCTTTTTTAGAAGTTCCTCAAGGGCAGGGACTAGATCTTTTTTTAACCTTTTGTATCCTTGCACAATGGTCATTATATATTTAACAAATCACCAAGTTGAGAAATTCAGGCAAACTCAGAAAGGTATAGTATCATGGATGGTAATATCCTATTTTTGTCCTTCTCACCAACTATTTTGCTTCTTTTCAGACCATTGAACTCTCCTAGATCCTTTTTTTTTTAATTTGAGAGATACAGACTGATAAATAAATACCTTTTATCTCAAAACGATACTGAGAAGTTTACAAGTAGATTATTTCCTATAGCTCCCTGGAGAAAGACATCCTAAAAACATGAATTCAACTTGAGTGGTAGATTAAGGAAAATTTAAGAGTGGGTTGTTAAAGTGATAGCATGTAGGTAGAAACTAGGCAGTTTAAAGTGATGTATACCACATTCTCTCTAGAACACTGGGGCCTGGGTTACATTTGAAAAGTATGGGGGTTAAGACGATAGCCATATTATTCAGAAAGATTTGGTAAAAGGTAGATTGTTGAAAAATGAGAATGGTTACAAGTTTTTGAGCACCATATGCTGAGCAATATGCTGAGAACTTTACACTTATTTAATATTGTGGTAACCCTATGAGGTGAGTACATTTATTATGAGTGTTTTGCGGCTAAGGAAGTTAAGTCTTGGTGAGGTCAAGCAGCTTGCCCGAGGTCACACAGGTAGTAGGTGGCAGGACTAAAACTAGTCTGTCTGAATTTGGAGCCTCTACTCTATCAGTTTGATGTACCGCCTCCTAAGAGGTGAATGAGGAGCTAGGGCTGGGTTATCCTAAACAGAAAGTTGAATTAATCGATTTTATGTATGGTTTTATATAAAAACTACAATCAGGCTTTCTATAAAGGATAGAATTAGGGGGGAAAGGTCATATAGCTCAGTGTGAGAGAATTTATCAGACATAAGCTAAGACGAGCAGCTTTTCTTACGTGGACCATTGCCTCATAGAGGAAAGAAATTATTGGAAGGCCACCCAAGTTTTTTTAAAAGGGTATGGCAGGAGATAGATGTCTATGCAGAGAAAAGTAGATGTCAAACTCAGCTCGCTTCACTTTAAAAGTTATAGCAAGAAGAATTTTACTTTATCGAAGTAAAAGGAATAGGAGAAATATCAACAAAGAGCTATACAAGATATTAAATATTACAAATACGTATAAGACACATAATAAAGAATGATTCAAGTTTATGTTTTGGCCAATTAAGACATGGGAAAGTAGAGAGGGAGAAAATGCCTGGTGAAGAATAGGCAAAAATGTAAGAGGGATACGGAGAGAAATAAGACTGAGAGAGAAGGCAGAGCATATAGGGGAGGAGAAGGCTAGCGTGTTCTCTTCATTCTCGCGAGGGCTCTCTTATTTGACTGCAGTTTCCCTTCCAAGAGTTTGCTCCAGAATTCTCCTGTCTAGACCCCATTCCTAAGAAATACTGTCTCTGTTGCCTCACTCACCGTCCTCTCCGTCCTCTCCACTCTCTCTCCTTCCGCAAACTTGTTGGGCCTTAACCGGTAAATGGTTCTGTCTCCTCTGTAGCTCACTCTCTCCCTCTGATGTTCTTAAGTGCTCTAGTACTGGCTTTGGAGCCTCTGTAAAATGATGATGCTGAACTATTTATTAGCCTATATTCTCACTGATTCTTTACTGATTCTTTACGGGTTTTTCTTCACATAGGTTATTTTTCCATGTTGTAAAATATGCCCCAACTCTTTTAACTTTTGCTAGATAATCAGACTAAGAATATGTCACTTCCTTAGCACATCCATTTTGGATAATTAATACAAGTCTCATTTAGTGATCTAGATTTCCTGCCATTTATTATTGATTTAATTTAATCTTTCCATTTCTCTTGAAATAATGCCCATGTTTTGTCTTAATTTCACGTAAAATTCAATAATCGCATGACTTAATGCAGTTTCCTCTTATCAAAAGTTAAATTTTTTGTGATCTCTGTGGAATGTTTAAACTTCAAAAAATGGGGGGGAGAGGGAGGAAGAAAAGAAAAATTTTTAACTAATATAAATTATTTTTAAGGCCCTATTGCATCTGACAGCCATGAGACAAAAACAGACATTACCAGTAGAATGAACCTGAAGTTGAGATGAGGGCTGGAGATGGAGATTCCTCACCCAAAGTTTATTTTGTGTGTGTGATGGTGAGGACAATTTAATATTTGTATAGGTTACCAGGGAACCTGGAGAAATTTTACTTTTGGGGAAAGAAATGTAAACTATCTAGGTTTGTCATTTCCCTTGTGTGTCTGCCTAAATGAGGGCAGGTGGCTAGTCAAGAGTAGGCCTCCTCAGTGAACTTGACATTTTTATGAAGCTCAAGGTAATGTGAGCTGATTATTACACTGAATAGATGAATATTCCCTTTTGACCAAACCCCTTATATGACAAAATGGCACTGATCAGGCCACTCGTCAGCTGCATTTCATGGTCTCATCAAAGAGAATTCTTAACTTGGTGAATGACAGAGCTGAGTAATCCTCGGCATTTGCAGCTACTGTACTTGGCAGCCCGCAGAGCACTGTGCCAGGTGCCGTGGAATGATCTGAAAAATGAATGACTTGGCTTTGCCTGTAGCTTAGAAATCAATGGGAAAGGCCCACTAGAAACCCTCATCCAGTCAGCTGCCAAGACATTGAGCTATGCAGAGTCCCTTAGATGAAGGATGCCTCGAGAGGCCCTTTGTCCTCCTATCTCAGTATCTCCAGCATGTACCCTTGTAGCTGGCCTGCAGTAGGCATGCAGTAAGATCGCTGCTCTGTGAGTGCATCATAGCATAACGGACTTTGTTGGCTTGGTCTGATTTATTAGAACTGGATAATCTGGTTTTTTCTTCCTTCTTCAACTCTGATGAAAAAAGGCCCCTCCCCAATTGTGATTCATTTCAGGATCTTGGCCGAAAAATTAAAATATCCAGAGTATAATCTGTGGTCAGTGCTTATTAAATTGAGTCCATTCCTTCTCTACATTGTCTACATTTATATTGATATTATTTTATAGTTAGAGCTCTTGAGGCAATTCAAAATTATTAATCATCAAAGGTAACTAATTTGGGGGTATCTGGGTTGCACTGTCAGTTAAGCGTCTGACTCTTGATTTCGGCTCAGATCATGATCTCAGAGTTGTGAGATCGAGCCCTGTGACGGTCTCAAGCTGGCTGTGAAGCCTGCTTGAGATTTCTCCCTTGCCCTCTACCTCTCTCTGTCTCTGTCTGTCTCTGCCTCTCTAGAATAAATAAATAAATGAATAAATAATAGTCACATAGGTGAAAAGTTAAAGTTCAAAAAAAAAAAAACCCACTAATTTTTAACTCAGTTTACTCATTTCCTAAGGCAGAAAATAGGAGACTCATTTTTAAAGACTGCTCACAACCACAGTTAAAGCAAAAAAATTGTACGTTTCCCACCTGGCAAGCAGAACACCACCATTTCAGTTCTCTGAACATTCAGTCAGCAGAATTTTCTAGCATGTTGCAAATCTGCCATAGCTCAGGTTCATGAGTTAAGGAAGCTGAAGTAGCAAGTTTAGCAGTTCTAAGATTTCTCCATTGAGTAGCTCTTGGGACTAAAAGTGAGGTCCAAGGACCATCTGGCCATTACTTGGGAGCTTATTAGAAATGCAGTCTCAGGAACCCTCCCAGACCTACTGGAATCAAAATCTGCCTTATAGCAAGATCCCTGGGTGTGAATAAAGGCTGTGAATAAAGTGTGAGAGGCACTGCTATAGGCAAGTGTTACTCAGACGTTTTAAATTATGACCTATCATAGGTAATACACACTCACATGCATACACACATGTAATTGAAGCAGAGCTTAAGAAAATAGTATTTATCCCTTCTGTATGTGATACATTCTATGTTATCTTTTCTTCTGATTTCACTGTTTTAAAATTAAATACTGATCTTAACCCACTGGATTGACTTCGTTGTGTTCTGTGGTGGGTCCATAGACTCAAATTTGAAAAATCACTACTTTGGAAAATGGAAAATCACTGATGAAATCTGTGTATGCACAGAATTTGTATTGAATAGGGTAAGTAGGCTGGGTGTAGAAACCAGTTAAAGATTGGTTCAGGCAGTTCAGGTTAGAATTAACTCATTTGCAGCCCCTTGGAGGGCTTGTGAAAGCATGGATTACTTTTAACTTTTAAGTTCCCTGGTGAATGCTAAAGCTGTTGGTTCTGGGGTCACACTTTGAGAATCCCTGGTCTATATTAGTGTGGATGGTGACAAAAAGAGTGAATTCCACATATATTTAAGGGTAAAATCTATGGAACTTGGTTAGTCAATCTGAGGTAGAATCTAAAAATGCTTAGAGGAGGCAAATATTAGAAAGCCAGCTTGGCTTTGGAGTAGAGGTGACCTTGTCAAGAGACAAAGAATCATAATTTGTTTTATGGGGATGTTTTTATTTTGGGCAAAGGATAAGAAAGGGTTCTTTAAAAAAGAAATTCCCCTTGAATGTCTCAAAGCCCTCTTGTCTGGGTTTTTTTTTTTTTTTTTAAGTAATTAGAATAACAGTCCTTTCATAGTACTTTCAGCCCTAACTAGGAGGGTTGACAGGCATGATTGGTATAATTGGCTTATGCCCTGTATGGCACCCTCTTTTGCCTGATACCACCAATGTCCTTCTTCCCCATGAGCAGAAGGAGGCTCAGGTGAGAACCAAGGTTACACACTGAGTCACTGACAGGCAAAGCTGCTGTCAGAGTCCAGGCCTTTCAGCTTTGTATAATATTGAGAATCTGTCAGTCAGGCTTTTGCAGGGTGCAGTCTGCACGCAAACCTCAGGAAATCATGTGATATTTATTATACTCAAGTGTTGTTCAAAGTACTCTTCAGATATTACAGGAGTTACAATAGTTTTGTGATACAGTCTCTCCAAGTTATTTATAGTAGAATGTAAAGTGATATAATATAGGGTAGAATTCACTTTGAGCTTTAAGATCGTTACGTAATATGGAGATTCAAAGAAGTAAATCAGTCACATCTAGCAGAGTTATCTAGAAAGGTCTTGTCAACGACTTGGCACTTAATTAAACTTTATCTTCCTAAATGTTAACGCTGCTTCAATATGTGCACATGAATAAAAATATTAATATATAAACACCTTATATTCTTATACAAAACTCTAAAATTTTAAAAGTGTATAACAAATTAGATACAAATGAAACTGCAAAATCAGTAAAAATTCAATTTACAATATTAACGTGATGGATAGCGATATGTTGCTGAAACGAAATCCTTGCTTACAATGTAAATTTCTATGGGTTAGTGTTTTAAAGTGAAGGTTTTACAGCCAGGCTATTTGAATCCTGGCTTTGCTACTTCCATTCTATATGCCCATGGACAAGTTGCGTAGCCTTCCAGGCTTTATCATCTATAAAATGGGAGTTCGTAAGTCATAGGATTATTGTGAAGACTAAATAAGTTAGTACGTGTAAAATGAAGAGACCGCTCCATACATGATAATAAATATGCAGTGATTCCTGGCAGTTATTGTTGACTGTGATTGCAAAGATGATTTTGAACTCAGTACTCCTGCCATTGAATGTCATGTAGTGACTCAGTTCTCCCACTTGCATTCTTACCACTATGAAACTTGGTTCTGATATCTTTGACATGCATTGACATGACCGCATCATTAACCTAACTTGTCTCTAAGAGAAAATGCCTATTTCCTTACAATGAGAAATATAGTTATCACATGGGCCGGATTAGTTACATGAGCCTTCCCACTACAGTCAGCAATCTCACACCGATTCTCTCCCCCAGGAATTAACTAGAAAGTTGAGATGTTGAGAATTCATTGTGATGGTTCTAGGAGTCCTGAAGTTCTTTCCCTGGGTCATGTTTGCCAAAACAAACAAAAGGCATAATCAGAAGGTGGCTTGGAGGCATGAAATCAAAGTCTATCAACTAGAAAACTATATTCATTTCTACACTATAGGTAGCAGGACTGATCCTGTTTAAGATTAAACTTGGAAGGTACATAGAATTTTTAAAAAGGGAAGTGTATTCAGATGGTGGAAATAGCTAGGGCATAGGTATAAAGGTAAGGATATATGTTTTATGTCCTAGGGACAGTGAATTATGTGATTTAGAGCACAGGATTTATGAAAGGGAGTAATGCGAGATTAAACTAAGGAGGTGGGTTGGAGCCACTTCCTGGAGGACTTTGAACACCAGAATGAGAAATCAGGCATGCACTCTCTCCGCCCCTGCTCCCAGTTTTGTAGAAACAAAACGGTACCTTAGGAAGCTTGATCTGGAGACCGTATTTGGATAGGATAGAGTGGGGGAGGGACTAGAGGTAAGTGAATCAGAGAGAAGGTGATCACAATAGTTCATCTGAAAGTATCCCGCCTAAAGAGAGAGGCAGTTGAAGGCAAATAGTGTGTTAGGCTATAGGATTTGACAGGGTATTGTATGTGAACATCGATAGGGAGTGGAGTTTAAAAATATCAGAATTTTAGTTTGAAGGAATGGTAGTGGCAATAGTCTGGTTTTGTGGGAAGTATAAAGGAGGCTTTGGATATGTTGAATTGGGGTGTAGCAGAATACTCCAGTACAGGCACCCAGCAGGAAACTGGCAAGTCCAGAAGTAGAAACGAGGATAAAAATTGGGGAGTTGTCTTGCAGAGTACAGTTGAAATTGTGAAAGATCACCATGGGAGAGCAGAGAGAGGGACAGAGGACTACAGACATGGAGGAATGCTTCCTTCCCTTAAGAGGGAAGGAAGGGAAGAGGGATCAGGAAAGGAATCCTTCAAGAACCGAGGGAGCTAAGTCTTCAAAAACTGAGACCATACAGAACTGACCATACAGAACTGCAAAAGGGAGGGAGGTCTGACGACTGGGAAAGGGCTGTAGGATTTGATGATTGGAAGTCACCGCTGACTCGCAGGACAGAATATTCTTTCCTGCCACCTCATACATTAGGGCAGTACCAGGGAATAGAGTGCATGGCTGCAGAGGGAGTGGAGGCAGTGCTTTCAAACAGCTCTTTCAACAGGTTTTGCAATGGAAGGAAGAGGACAGAAGATGGGCAGAGGGTAATAGTGGGTTCCAAGAAATATTTACTTTGTTTTCTTTATAGATGAGGATAATTTTAGCTGAGAAAGAGCAGAGAGCAATAATAATGAAGGAATCAAGAGGATCAAGTGATCACTTATGTTCTCTAAGAAGGCTAGAAGGAATGTGACCAAGAGCACCAGTGGGTGGTTTAGCCTTGGTAAAGGAAATGGATCTAATTCAGAAACAAGGGCCAAAGCAGTAGTGAGAGACTACCACAAAACTTTGAAAGGGAAGGAAAGAACATGGAGAGAGAGTGAGAAGTTATCAGTATTCTCAAAAAAGATAAGGCAAAGGAGTCGAGAGAGGAGATAGGATCAGAGCTGGGGTTTGATGATAGGAAAGGTCTGGAACAGCTGCTCCTGGGCATTCATTAGGGAGTTCACCAGGTGAGTAAAGCGGTCATAAGGATATAGCAAGTATCAGCCAGCATGGATCTGTGCTGGAAAGTATGAGTGTATTTTTCCAGGAGTATTAAACTCAGTGATGACAAGGAAAGTAAATGCAGTGTGTTGTGCAGAATTGAAAAGATGGCAGAAGATCATGGGGACAAGGGATTCTAATAGTTTACAAAGTGCTTTGTTGAAATTACAGCAAGAACTCCTAGATGGGTAAGGATGCAAATAAAGTCTAAAAAGGTTATTAAAGGTTTTGATGAGGAAAATGAGCAGATTCAGTAAAGGAATAGGAAATGTGAAGGGAGTAGAAATTGTGGTCAGTTTTCTGAGAGTAAGGTAGACAGTCTATAACACCAAAGTGTTGTTAGATAAATTCACCTAGCAGGAGATTGTGTGGAAGAGTGATATGAACCTCTTGGAGAAGGAAGACGGTAACAAGGAAGATGAGAGGCTTGAATAAATCAATGGCTTGAGCTTCAGCTAAGAGTAGTTGGTGAGTTCAGGAGGAAAAGTAATAGTGTAGAAGGAACAGTACCTTGCAAGGGCACTGTAACTTTACTTCTGGTATTTAAAAACCCTAGCCCTAGCTCCTACATGTACTTTGCCTTTGGGTAAATTATCTACCTTGCTAAGCTCCAATTTCTTTGTCTTTGAAAACAAGATAAAAATGGTGTCTACCTCATAGGATTATCATGAGAATGACATTAGACAGTGTATGTAAAGCATACAGCACAAAACCTGCCAAATAAGTACATGAGGTGTTCTTGCTGCTGTTGCTATTGACATTGACATGCACAAAAGATGTGTAGGTCTTGTATAAAGTGGGCTCTGCTGTGCCACTGAGTGTGGCATAGGGTAGATATCACTTGTGGACAGTGTCACTCCTAACACTAAGAAGTATTAATACCACTGGTCATGTCTCACTTCTAAATGGTAGGACTGACCTACACTGAAGTTTTAGGAATTTGTATCATCAAAGAAACACTGTAAAATTAGTAAATTGGTGGAGGATGGGAATATCCATGGAATCAAGGAAAATTGTTCACAATTGAACAAGACCAATAGAAAGGGCTAGTAGGTTTGCACCACATCAAAATAAATTGTTTCATAGAGTTATATTTCTAGAGTTGAAGCCTACAGTGCCAGGGATTAGCAATGTAAAGGGTAGGGTCGCAACCCAGAAGACCATGTTAGCTGTAGGCAAGCAGGCTGCTGCTCACGGGAGACACACAGGTACAGTGACAGAAACCCAAGTGTCAAAATGAGATAGGCAGCAGGAGCTAAGGTGAAGGAGAGACTTCCTTTTTTTTTTTTTTTTTTAAACCTTGGTGCTCTTCAGATGGCCCATGGAACCTCAGTTCTAGGAAAACATAGCTTTGAAAGTGAAAAAGTGACTCTGAGCTCTACGTTACTTGACCCATTCTCCTAGTCCTTGGAATTTGCTCTGTAGTTTTTAAATGTTTAGTCACATGAATAGAAATCTTTGACTTATGGTTCTACCTCTCTTACTACTTTTCTTGCTGTTTTTGACAGGTCAATGGCCAAGACCTCAGGAACTTGCTGCACCAGGATGCTGTAGACCTTTTTCGTAACGCAGGCTATGCCGTGTCCCTGAGAGTGCAGCACAGGGTAGGTGTCGACTGCGGCCAGCGAGCTGGCGCCAAGCTTTCGTATCATTCCTGGGCGTAAAGCGCAGAGTCATCTTCCATAGTGCATTTGGCTTTTTTGTTTGTTTTTTCTTTCATTCTCACTCTTTTGAAAAGCTTGTCTGGCACAGGCAGGGGTCTTCAGGGACTTCCACTACTCATGAAAGGAAATTCAGACAGTCTGCTTACAGCCTAGGTCCTAGCTTCCAGGCGATGTGCCTTAAATATAAAGCCTGACAACCAAATTAAAATAAATGGCGAGAAAATTCAACAGAATCAATTTTCTTTTTTAGTGGGGAAGGAAACCTGTGTCTGCCCTTGAACATACCTGTTAATGAAACTTGAAGTGTAGAGGTGGGGGTTTTCTGATACCCACCGTGTGCTTTTCCCTATCACCACATGAACCCTTTTCTTATCAACTTGGTGACCCTCTTGACCAAAGCTCTAATGCTCAAAGGGGATCTCCAGGAGAAAGGAAATGGAATTCAGAATTTAGTCAAGGGGCACCTGAGTGGCTCGGTGGGTTAAGCATATGCCTTCGGCTCAGGTCATGATCCTGGAGTTCTGGGATTGAGCCCTGCGTCGGGCTCCCTGCTCAGTGGGGAGTCGGCGTCTCCCTCTGCCTCCCTGCCCCCCCTGCCCACGTGTGCTCGCGCGCTCACTCACTGTCTCAAATAAATAAATTTAAAAAAATTTTTTTTAAAGAATTTAGTCAAAGCAGCACCTCTCCCTGCATCCACTTCTTAGTTCCTAGTGTTTTATAATTTGTATGGTGGGTGGAGAAGCCGGGTAGACCTAATTCCTCCCGTGGCACCAAGGACTTTGGGGTGCATTTACAGCACAGGTTCAGTGTGCCCTCTTAAATGATGCTGTCATTGCCTCACTCAGCTCTTGAGTGAGGCTTCAGAGGCTGAAGAAGAGCTTGACAGGAGATGGTACAAAGCTGAAGGGGTGAGGCATGAAAGATATCAGGGTTGCAAGCAGAATCTGTGTGATGGATTAGAAAACAGGTCAGTAGGAGACAGTATTGGTAATCAGCTACTTCTGCCTTGGCTCTTCTGTTTCTAAAGCATGGAAGACTTGATGCAATAGTAAAGGCAAGTAGTGAATGTAAGTATACACTTCAGGTATGATTAGAGTTCTTTTTGAAGGCATGTGGGAAATGATTTCCAAAGTTCACGTTTTGGAAAACGTCCATAAATAATTTCTAATAAAACAGAGTAACCCCTAATAAAACTCTGGTCAGAGAATTGGCCTAGCCCTAAAAACCGTATGTTGTTCTTGGGCATGCCCTCTCAGGACATCTGAACAGGAAACGAGTGAAGATGTAGAGATGGGCTAAAGGATAGAAAAGGTAGTTTATGCAGCACTGCCTTTCAGACTGAAGGGTCAGACTTTTCACAGGTTGTAATGAGGAGGTTAAATTGAACCGAAACGAGATGGCATCACAACTGTAGCAAGTTAGCTATTAAAAGTTAATATGAAGAGGGGCGCCTGAGTGGCTCAGTCAGTTAAGCATCTGACTCTTGGTTTTGGCTCAGGTCATGACCTCAGAGTCGTGGGATCAAGCCCCACATTGGGCTCCACGCTGGGCATGGGCCCTGCTTAGGATTCTTTCTCTCCCTCTGCCCCTTCCCCCACCCGCCTCCATGCCCCCACTTGCTTGCTAAAAAAAGTTAATATGAAGAAATGCCACCCAGCCTCAAAAGGGAATGCTTATTAGGCAGTGGAAAATTATTACCACTAGGATGTGATTTGTTTTTACTTGTTTACCTCTGAGTCTTTTACCTCTGTGCCATGTAAGTTTCCTCTTTATCTGTGTCTAGTGTTACAAAATAGAGATGAAGGCCATGACACCGTATCAGGAGATGTTGGTGCCTTTGGGGAATTGGAAAGTATTTCCAGACATGGCACCGTACCTGTGTTACTGTTGCTCAGATCTGCCCTTACTGCTTTCTGACAACTGGCAGTCTTTCTAAGTAACCATTTCTAGGAAGGTGGGCACCCTCTGCGCCTGCCCAGTCATTTTGAGGTTCCCTACAGGATCAATAGGCTTCATTTCCTATCTTCATTTTCCTAGTATGATACACACAGAGCTTGGTGGAGGCAATAGAGAAACAGAAAGAGGTTATCTCTCACCCTTGGGTCCCTCTAGGTCAGTAGCACAGCAAGGTTAAATGCCTCCCCATCAGGCTTCTTTCCAGGGAGTTGATGGCACTGATGTATCAATTGAGAACAGAGAGGACTCCTTCCGCTGGACAGTGCTTGGAGGTTACAGCTTTGGGTGGTCTAGACCCAGGTGATGTGTAACCTGGACACTTCAGCTGGGGTAAAAACACATTGCTCACTAGAGATAACGTTTTTCTCTCCCTTCCAGTTACAGGTGCAGAATGGGCCTATAGGACATCGAAGTGAAGGGGAGCCGAGTGGCATCCCCACAGCTCTGGTGCTGCTGCCTGTGTTCGCCCTCACCGTGATAGCAGCCTGGGCCTTCATGAGATACCGGCAGCAACTCTGAAAAGCTTGCTCTCTTCCAGTCCTCCCGCTAGAAGACACATTTCCTTTCCCTCTCACCCTCGTCCCCTGCCATTCTCCCATGTCCTTCCCTCTCTCTGCGTAGCCAACACATCATTGAAAGAGACTGCTACCCAAGCAGGACCTCTCTGTCCAAATCTCCACATCCTCATATCTCATGGGAGAGTGAAGGCATCGTTTGAAAGAAGGCTGAAGAAAAGACATGCTTAGAACAAATGGGGAGTTACGTATTTTGCTAGGACTGCCAATAGAAGTTCAGCTACAATCCAAAGAGGGAAAGGTCCAGTCTTCCCATCAGCACGGGTGATACCTTTTTCTTAGCTGGCAAGCCTCAAAGGCCAGCTGTGTGATTGAAAGAAGAGAGGATTTTTCTTCTAATCATCTTCCTTGGGAAGTTTTTGTGGCCTTTATTTAATTTCTATCTACATACTTGGGTGCCTATATCAAACACAGGATAATGAGAGCATTTTTACTTTTGTAAAAAAGCAAATGCGTGCACATTCGCACGCACACGCACGGACACACGCACGGACACACACACATCCATACATGACAGTATAATAGTGATGCCTTATGGAGAATTAAAGAAGTGGAAAGCTGCTTTTGGTTTCAGGTTTCTGATAGAAGGGAAGTTCTTAATGGAAGAATTGGATATATAGCAGGAGTGAGACAGTGAGCCTTGAAAGAGGATGCCCAATCCGAGTCATTAAAAAAAAAAAAAAAAGGAAAACCGAAGCAACTAATTAAGGATCTTAGAACAGTATTTCTTCTCATAATAGCTATGCTGAAGTGGGGGTGAAATGTCATAATCCAGCTTTGGTGTGATCCATCTGTTCCCCACACCTCGAGATGTAAAGATAAATCTTACTTGTTCTCTGGGCTGCCCCAGTGAATTTTTTGGTACCTCACAGGCCTGTTAAAGGATCAGTTGGGATGATTGTCGGAGCTTTGGGGATGGGGCCAGACCAACCCAGGGAAAAAAACTCTAAAAGACAAAAGGGTAATGCCTCCAAGGTGGCCCCTGAACCGTCTCAGGCCATCTAACAGATTTTTTGGTTTCTAGTGACAGGCAAATTCTGAGAGAAGGAACTGCTCTCTGGCAGGGTAGACATGAAATCAGCTCTGCTTCTGATTCAGTTGAGAGAGTTTGGGTTGCGGGTTTTTTTGAAAGGCTCTAGGCATTGGCTATGGCTTCTAATAAACCATATTGCACGGAAGGGGAAGAAAAAGGTTTTTTTTGTTTGTTTTGTTTTTTAGTGGGTAGGGAAGTTTGGTGGCTGTTTCATGGGGAAACCTTGAGAGAAGGATACGGATGAATGGACGCTCAGGAATACCAAAGACATTAATGAGGTAGGAGCCATTCTGTTCATGTGATGTCAAACGTTGGTTTTAAACAAGCACTAAGGAGAGCTGAACCAAGGCTAATTCTCTGGCTTTAAAAAAATCCTTTCCATCCTCCAAATATGTTGTCTAGACTGTAGGCCTTACATAATCCTGACAGCATGAGTATGAAGACTTTCCCTGAGGCAACCAGTTGTGTCCAGTTTTTAGCTTGGACAATCCAGTTAGCATTTTACGGATGTTGACTAGACACTGGCTTTGTTAAGACCCTTCTACAAAGAGTGTCAGATTTATATTGCAGACAGCAAAAGGGAACGGTTCCTGAGAAGACACTTAAGAAAGTTCTATGGAGAAAGGAGACAAATGAAGGACCCTTGAGGAGCTCACAGTCTAGTTAGAGTTCATAAATAGATGAGAAGTTAAAAGTATATCATCAGGTTAAGTAACAGTTGAAAACAGTAAGAAATGGGAAAAGAAATTCAGAACACAACGTAGTAACAGAGAAGTGCAGGCAGCCATCACCACCCCCCCAACTCCAAAAAAGAGAGCTGCCACATAATGGCTTCAGGCCAGAGTGGGAGGGAAGGCTTTTAAAGGTACAAACCCTCGTAAGACCTTGCTTCTGGGCCAACCATTGGTATAGGGAGAAACTTGCTTTAAACAATCCTGGTAGGACTTAGGCCTTTAGACCTGAGTTGTTCAGTACCTTTGAGCCTCACTTAGACGGCTGCACCCGTAGGTCAGCAGAGACGCATGAACGCTATTCCAGGTCTCACCTTGACCAGCCCGGCTGTGCCGGCACAAGCCCTGCCGCCCTCCCTGTGTCTGGAGGCGTGTGCAGCAGCTTCTGCGGTGGGCCTGCTTCCCTCCCAGGGTTCATCTCAGGGTTTGGACATCAACGCCTGAGACGATCTTGAGACTTTCAGAATGAAATGACGAGCAGGAGGAAAGCTATCTAGTTTGTTTGTTTGTTTGTTGGTAGGTGTAAATAAAAAGGACACCTGTCCCCTTGTTGGTAGAAGGTTTGCTTGTTCAATAATAGGGATTCTTATGCACTTTAATAATTTAGGTTTTCTCTGGAATTAGCGAGCATTTTAAAGATCCATGACTAAAGTTTCAGGCACGTGTGCTATTCAGTTTTTATTTCTGATTGTCTAGAAAACTAAATTATTATCCTAGGTGAGGTCTCAGAGGTATGATATAGATAGATAATGAGGTATCTATTGTAAGTCGTTAAAAATTCATGGTCTTTATATATCGGATCTATTATTTCTTTCACTTTATAGATTGTATCTAATAGTCCCGCTACCTAAATTACTGTGCTTAAAGTTTTGAAAATTGAGCGCAAGTATTTTAAGACAATATACTTAAAACACTTCTCCTATTTATCATCTTATATTACATATATGATTTTAATAAGACATTGTTTGCTTCAGTTGTCTCCTTCTCCTGCCAAGTTTTAATCTGTGCTATTGATTTAACTTAATTATTCACACCGTCTAGCTATGTGTAATGGAAAAAGGAAATTAATATTTGTTACTGCGTTTCGTGCCAGGTAGTGTACTAAACCCGGGTGGGTACACTATTTTGTTCATCACTCACAACTCTCGAGATCTAAGTATTGTTAAAAAGACACTAAGGAAAAGAGAATAAATTACTTTTCCTAAGATTACATAGGTGGTAATGATAGAAATCAGGAAATAACCTAGGACTTGAGGCGCCACTCTCAATGATATTTCTCACTGGCCGCGGCTCTCAAAGTGTGGTCTCTGGATAAAAGCATCGGCATCACTGGGGAACTTGTGAGAAAAGTAAGTTCTTGGGCTTCACCCCAGACCTACTGAATCAAACTGTGTACAGCACCCAGCAGTCTGTGTGTTAATAATCCCTCCAGGTGACTGATTTGCAGTAGAGTTTGAAAATCACTGCTCCCTGACAATAGTTGGCCCCTTTTTCTCAGGTTAGAATCATCTGAAGAGCTTATAAATTCTGGTTCCCAGCCTGTACCTAGACCAATTAAATAAAATCTCTGGGATGGGACTCAGGCAGCAGTAAAATAAAGTTCATAGGTGGATTCCACTGCGCAGTGTCAGTAGACAATGCTCCGTGGCATTTAAATTATTAAATAAAAACAAAAAAATAATAAATTAGCAAATCACGCACAGGCATTTGCCCCAGGATAAAATGAGAATTTCGCTTGGGTCTTTTTCGAGCCCCGCTCCCTGTGAGTTTCTGCCCAAGTATAGATGTGGAATAAGAAATGGGGGTATTCTGCAGCTTCTTACTTGCTAAGGACTGACCAGCAAAATATATTAGCGTTTTAGTTTGTGCATCTGTTAAATAAATTAGAACCCAATCAAAAAACGTTGGAGCTAAAAGGGAGCAAGAAAGATTCTAGGATGAATCTATCTTAGAGATGAGAAAATCAAAGCTCAGAGAGGTAAACAACTCAGATCAAAGACTTTGTTGCAAAGATGCCCTTTCTGTCTCTTATTTACGTCTGGAATGGATGCACCACATGAACATAGAAGAAACTATCCTTTTTATCTCAACCCACTTCTCTCTCCTCTCTTTGGGCCTTGAATAGAGACTGGGGATTGCAAGCCGTCATGCAGAACCGGGAGATTCCACAGAAGAATCTACGAAAGCCCTAAGATAAAATTCAATCACATGAGTTCTCCTGTGACTAGTCCAGTAGTTCTAAACTAGAGAAGTGTGTTTTTTTGATGCTGGACATTGTTTTTATTGTGTAAATAGCAATTTAAACTATTATTTAAAGAAATGGAACAACATAAGAAACATTAGGTTGTCAAGTATGGGCCGGGGTGGGGAGTGGTATTCGTGTAATTTCATGTGGAGCCAATAAAGATTTTATTCTAGTCCATTTTAGTCAGAATTTATCTTTGGACAGATGAGGCTTTTTTCTTTCAGCACATGACTACCTATATATTGGGTGCTGATGATACAGAGACGCATGAGATCCAGTCACTCTAAGCTGAAATAGCTCATTATCTGAATGTGGGGGAGTATTCGTTGGTGATCTTAAAATATTTTGCTAACATCATCTAGAAATACAAGATTAAGTTATGAAGCTCTCAACCTCCTACCTATAATTGGTTCAGAGTTGGTTACTATCCTGGAATAAGCCCCTTTTGCTGTTTCTCTTTGATCTATAAGCAAATCTTTTTGAGACCAGCACTCACATCCCAAAGGGCAATTGTGATAAAAAAGAAGACTATTTTAAGGAATTCTGTTCTGATGGGAACCAGATTCTTAACTGCCATAGGCTCTTGCCTGATGTTGATAGTTACGCACAGATACACTATAAAGCTTGATGTGCTTACCCGATGCCCTTGGTACTGTAACAACCTATATCGTAGGAAAGTATTGCTGTGTCTAAAGGAGTTCTACAAATGCTAGGTCCCGTTTCCAAACGTTTTCCATGCTCTTCATGTTCTTTTTCTTTTTGCTAGGGGAAGAGAGTAGGGGAGAGGGCTGAAGTCTGTTTTGAAATGCAAGTCAATCATTAACAGAGTCGTTGACAAAAGAACTTCACTAAATTTATTAACCAATTATAGGAAAATGGGATGATCCCTCTTCCTAGTTTACAGATTTCCGAATTGAATCCCACTTTAATTCTGCATTTGCAATGCTGATTTGAATATGAGTTTCTTATTCCTAAATATATGTGCGTTTTTACCCCCAGGCCGTGTTACTTCTTATACGATTATTTCCCTTATGAATCTTGTTTTGCTTCCTTTCTACTTTGATCCTAGTTCACATTGCGTGCCTAGATCTAAACAGCAATCAGTTTCTCAGATCAAATAGATGCCCTGTTGCAACTTGGAAGACACAGGGACATAGAACCATATCTTCTAGAGAACATCGCCACAGATTAAATGTGTAAAAGAGGCCATTAAAATAGCTGATAATCTCTCCTAAACTTTGCTATTTGATACCAGAGATAGCAGATGAGAGAACAGTATATCTGACTGTGCCTAGCTCATATTGGCATTCATAAAAACTTGCTGCATTTGTCAGCGAATCTTACAATCTTTTTTCCACCTTATTTTGGAGATTATTGAATAAATATCTCCTTATTTTTCTGTCATCTTCTTACCATAGCATCTCACAGAACAGTGGAAAGAGGAAGAAGTCTAAATGACCAGTTTGGGGCTTAGCTTTGATATAGGAGATAAGGATAAGGGTACATACAGTCGCCAACATTTACTATCTTACTTATATCCCCTCTCTCCCTGGAAAGCCTGACAAGATATATAGAAGGCAGAAAAGGGTTTGTGCTGCAGAATGAAAAAGGGCTTGTCAGAACTGAATATTGACCTTTTGTCTAAGTTACTTCGCATATAGCTGACTTGGATATGAAGAGAAAAGGCAGTGTACCTTGGTCATCATTGCTCTGTCACATGACTTAAGCAAAGTTCAGACCCGAATGAAGTCCAAGGGCTAGTCTATCATTGTAGTGTGTACAGAATGGCCATTTTCTCCCTTGATGGGCAAAGAAGGTATGTCAGTTACCAATTACGTAACAAACCACTGCGAAACCTTGTGAGTTAAAACAATACTTTAATAATTTTTAAAAGATTCTGTGGGTTTCTGAGCGTTTCCTGCTGATACCATCTGGGGTCACATGCAGCTGCATCCATCTGATGGCAGAACAGGGGTGAGGGGTGGGTAGTCCAGAATGGCCTCACTTTGGCACTTAATGCTGGCTATTGGCTAGGGTGCCTTGATTCTTGACACATGGCCTCTCATCTGCCAATAGACTAGATCGAGCTCTTCACAGCATGGGGGGAGACCACATCTGGTCAAGTTTTGAAGCCAGACCAGAACTTTTTCTGTGCTCCTTATACTCCACCACATTGCTCTTGCTTGTGTGTTTAAGAGGAAAATAGTGTGTATAGAAGAATAACTTACTCATGGAACATTTATTTGCCAGAAGTCACAAAAAGTAGGGTCTCTTCAGGTGCAGATAGAAGACAGGGAATAAAAAAGGGTTGATAGTTTCCCCAATCTGTTTTGGATATGGGTATTAATAGAATAATTGAGGTATAGTAAGGCCAAAAGATCAGGAGACAACTGACATTGAAAAGATAGTTTGTTACACATGGTTCCCAAGAGAAGGGGACACACCATGCCATGGGGACCACAGAGGAAAACACTAGCATTGGTTGTAAGGCACTGGGAAAGGGAGGAGGCGCAGACAGGAACTGTTCCTGTGGTTGCATGGGAAGGAACAGGCAATGCCAGGTAAATAGGGTTAGGATTGGCTGGTTCGAATAATTTTAGTGGTCTGTGTGGCATACCTAGTTGTCTGGTATCTGGCCTTGGGGTGATTAGGGCATGTGAATAATGACCCTGAGTGTGAGAGCGCCATAAAGGAGTATAGGCTCCGGATTGGTTGGTTCGTATTGGAAAAGTACACTTGTGAGAGAGTTGTTCACTATCTGTAAAAATCGGTTAGCCCTGGAAGGAGCAGTCCCTTCAGGGTCAGCAAGGCCCCAGATGTCAAAACATTAAAATACAGAAAATAAAAAACCTAGTGAATACACATCCACTACTACTGTTGTGGGTTCTCTGTCCCTCTAATTTCTACCTTTACTCCCAAACCTACAGAAATGACTGAGATACCCAAAGGTAATCTGAACTCTCTAGAAAATAGCCAAGAACAAGGAAGGAAGCAATGACAACATTTTTTTTTTTAAACTCGAGCAATCAAGTATCACTAAACCCAGGAGCAAAAAGTCCTCAGTTTTATTTGATTTAATTTTCTAACAAGCTTGGTTAGCCGGTTTCCTAATCCATAATAAATTACTAGTTAAAATTATGGCTGGTTTCACTGCCTGCTAGGGTCTGGCAATACGTACCCTCCAGGGCCCCTGAGCAGTTAATGGGGAGTGATTCTTCGATGTCACAACTTTCATCCATCCTCAAACACAGTGCAATTTCAAACTTTACGTGAGGCCAGTGGTTAATTAGGAACCACTTTATAGAAAAGAGGTTTTCAGTTAGCTTTTCTGGACAGCAACCACTAAAGCAAAGGATCATGATCTGTCTCCAGCCACGTCAAAGGACCCTGGGTACCCAGTGGGCCTTGGGCCCATTCAGTTTGGTGGCATGATGCTTTCAGCATTTTATTTGGTCTCTTACTGACTATTCCCCACCACCACATTGTTCTTTGAATCTTAGTCCAAACCACCATCCAATTTCATGTGGACTACTGCATTAGCTTTCTAACTGCCCTCTTCACTAGCCATGTGTCCCCCTCCAATTTGCTTGCCTTAGACTAGAGATCCTGGTAAAATAGATTCAATCATGTCTTTCCTCTGCTTACAAATCCCCTCGAAGTTTCCCACTGCCCTTAGGATTCAGTCCACAATACTCAAAGTTCCTGCCTGCTTCTCTGAACTCATTTCACCCAACACTTAACCCTTTCTCTCTGATCCCTCCCCTCCCCGGCCTTTTGGTTACTCAGAAATGACAGACTCCCTGCTTAGTGGAAAGCCTGCTTCTCCCTCTCCCACTCCCCCTGCTTGTGTTCCCTCTCTTGCTGCCTCTCTCTCTCTCAAATAAATAAAATCTTTAAAAAAAAAGAAAAAAGAAAAAAATGCCAGTCTCTTCCCCTCATGGTCTTCAAACGAACTTTGAAGTTTGTGTGTTTTCTCCTCTACTGATTTTCTAATGAAATTCTTAACTTCATGTTATTTCTTCAGAAGCCTTCTGTTTAGTTTTCTTTTTTTTTAAGATTTATTTATTTTTTTAAAAAAGATTTTAATTATTTATTTGAGAGAGAGAATGAAAGAGAGAGTGAGAGAGCATGAGAGGGGGGAGGGTCAGAGGGAGAAGCAGACCCCCCGCACTGAGCAGGAAGCCTGACGCGGGATTCAATCCTGAGACTCCAGGATCATGACCTGAGCTGAAGGCAGTCGTTTAACTGACTGAGCCACCCAAGCACCTTATTTATTTTAGAGAGAGGGAGAGCGTGAGCATGTGTGAGTGGGGGGGGGGAGGGCGAGAATCTCAAGCATACTCCCCACTGAGCATGGAGCCCAACACAGGGCTCGATCTCACAACCCTGAGATCATGACCTGAGTCAAAATCAAGAGTCAGGGGACACTTAACTGACTGAGCCACCCAGATGCCCCAAAGCCTTCTGTTTTCAAGCTTGTCTAGCCCCAAGGGCACCCTCGGCTTGGTTCCCTTGCTACAGCCTGCACATCCCCTCCCCATCACCACGTGCTTCACGCATCTGCTCCCCACAGCCCTATCTGCCTCACCACAGAAGCCTCCACAAATTAGCCCTTTAACATCCAGCTTCTCCATCCCTTAGACCATCTGAATACCAACTTCTTATGCATTTACATTTTTTTTCAAGTTTGCTTCTTTTTTCTCATTGGTGCGCTAGTCTCCAATCATTCTTCTTGGACTTCTGATTTTTCCCTGGACATCAAATCTGGGGTTACACAGAAAATGATAATTTTTTGACAGACACCAATATGTACAGACAGTAAAATAACTTTGCACCCTGTCCTCATAAAAGTCAGGCTTTAAGAACTCAAATGCTTCCATAAACCTTCAAACAACTGGCAGGGGAAGTTGATATAAGCCCTATGATCATACAGTCAGAAGGAAAAGGCTCTTGGATTCATGAAATGGCAAATTCCTTTGAGGTACCAGTAAAGCTACCTATATAATAGTCCCCAAGAAGAACTTAATAGAGAAGGAAAATTTTGCATGGAGATGGAGGTACAGGAAACAAGTGCTTCCCACTCCTTTTTAAGTAGGTTAATGTAGAGCTTGTTTAAACAAGCATTCAACAAAAAGCAAATTCAAATAATTCAAAATAAAGTACAAAAAATCGCATTAAAGGAGACCCATAGCAACACTGTTTATATGCCCATCCCCCCAATCCTAAATTCTCTTTCATTCTATAACTGCTCCAGACTCTTGCCCATGAATCTACACAATTTTTTCCCAGCACTCCCCACTGTGCAGTTTAACTTAACCTCTCAGGCTAAATGCTCCCACCTTATTGCTTCAGTCCCCAGGTTTGCAAGGTGTCTCTTCTTTGAAGAGACTGGGGTGACAGAAGATTGGAGAAATACCTCCAAAATAGAATTTTTAGTCTCACTTTAATAAAGTTTATCCTGATCAGTCCAAAATCTCCCTTGGCTCAGCTCAGGTGATGCTTCTTTGGGGCACAGGGGATGGGAGGTTTGACTCATTTCCTCAGCCTCAGAACCAAAAATTAAGCCCCAACGTTCAAATTCAAACTCTGAAGTATCCTTCCCTCTCTCCTGTTTTCATCTTGCTTATATGCTATTTGGAGCAACAATGACTTTATACATGAAAACTGATAATACAGTGTGATAGTGTTCTGTGATATATATTAGTCAAAGGCCACTGGAGCTCTGAGAAGGGAGTAATTTATATTGCCTGTGGAGTAAGGGAGGCTTCAAGAACGTGTTGTCCTTGAAGCTGCATTTCGAAGATGTGGAAATTCATGCAATACTTAGGGAAAAATATCTCCTCCAAGATGGAGTATGGAGTGAATGAAGAAGAGTCACAGAAAAGGCAGGCCATTAAAAAGGACCTTAAATTCCTTGCGAAGAAAATTGGAGTGACTAGTGTAGGCAAACAACAAACAAATAAACAAAACCAACCAGGAGAATCTCATCGCTTAAGCTTTTTAGATAACTTTTCAGCAGAGTGGAAGACAGACTTAAGAATCACAATTAAGGTACGTTTGTTTTTTGGGTTTTTTCATATTTGACCCAGTAGGCCTATGGATATGGGTGTTATTACAGCTGGTGAAACGTAGAGCTGGAGTTTCTCCTCTGAAGACCACTTAGGGATGACTTCAATAGGTGGAAAGATGACAAAGGATTAAACCAGGAACATTTCAGTGGCAACAGAGGCAGGGACAGACGGGAAGATCTCAGGGATAACATGGGAAATGTTACTCTATGTCACCTGTATTTTATACTATTATGTCATCCCAAGTAGTACTAGGTAGGTGAGGCTTTCTCTGACTCACCCTGGCAAATGGCACGTGGGGGGTGTTTCCTAAGTAACTATTGTGCTTAAGGCACGTGTTCATTTGCCCATTAAACTGCCCCCTTCTTAAAGGCAGGGATTATATCTTTTCATCTCTGTTTCCCTCGAACCTTCTAATGACCTGCAAAAATATATGCTGGAGGGTTGCAAAATGAGTGGAAAACAAACACTCATAAATGAAGACTACAGGCTACCTAGTGGTTAAAGCACTAGCATTAAAGGATCAGTGATATCAAGGCACTACACTGCCATTCAACCTTCCCTTTCGTGGTGATTTATTTATTTCTAAATCTTTATTAAACTGGTAAACTCCCCATCCCACAAACAGCCAGAGTACCAGAAGCTGCAATATTGGCTCCAAAGTATCTTTTTTTTCTTGGCTAATTTTATAGAGCGGTTATGTGCTAGGGAACATCAGAAGACGTTGGCCAAGACCCAGACCTGGCAGGTATCGGTTTCCACATCACTTGATGAGGACTACAAACACGGTTTCAGTCCTAAGTCCCGACTGCAAACCAGTGTGCCGGAACCAAAGGGCGGATAGTCGAATTTCCACCCGAACGCGCGAGTGTGTTACGACGCATTGATTGTTTTTGTCTGGCGGAGGCCTATTGGGGGAGGACCGACCACCGGGAGGCCAAGGAAAGGAGGCGAGTCAAGGACTGCTTCCTGCGGAGGGAGCCTGGATTCGGGAGGCCGTGCTGGGCCTGTTGAGCTAGGCGTCCGTGCACGTGGGAGAGTTCAGTCATGTCTGTACATTCGGTGATGCGCTCCCTGCGCAAGAACAAAACGCTTCGGTACGGAGTCCCCATGCTGGTGAGCGCAGGGAGGAGAACGTGCGGGGCGGGATTCCGGAAGGGGCGGGGCGTCTAGGTCGGCTGGGTCCCGGCGGCCGGGATCTGGGAGGCGGGAGGCGGGGAGCAGCAGCCTGGGCGGGGAGGGGGCTGGTGGGAGGTGGCGGTCTTAGGCCTCTCCTTTCGCTGATGCCAGGTCTCCAGTTCCCCTTTTACCCTCCCTGGTAGTTACCAGGGTGTGCGTCAGAGAGCGAGGTCAGAACCAGGTTTTACACCGGGTCTGGGTGATTACTAAAGTGACATTTTTAACCCCGTGCTACACCTGGATGGTGCTGTGGATCGTTGGAACTAGATGTATTTACTTAATTTGTACAATTTCGGGCATCTCCACGTTTCAGCTTCCTGGTTTGTGAACTGGTTTAATTCTTCCCGGGTTGTCGTTAGGAGTTAAATAAAACCTTGTGAAAATGGAGTGTTTAGCACGGTGCGTGCCACATTGCAGCAGCCTTCAAAAGGTCGCTGACTTAGAATTGATCATTTTGAAGCACATTGAGTGTACTTTTGGTGTTTATATATTTGCGTCCTGTCCGACACTGAGCTCCCTGAGGATCTCATTCGTCTGAAAGATACAGGTTGAGGTTGACATAACACAAACCAGAATTGGAATCCAGCCATATAATTCCCCTCCTCCCCGCCCCCCCCCCCGCTGTTTCACCTTGGCTAGTTATTTTGCTTCAGCAAGCCTTGATGTGATAGTAAATGAGACAATTTCAATAAAGCGTGTGGACAAAAGCCACTTTTCTTTTTAAATACCTAACAGTTTAATCCTTTATGTGAATATTGGTATAGGCGAAGTTAACAGCTTTTGCATTTAAACAGAATGAAAGGAGAGAAGTGATCTTTATTTGTGTAGATGACAGGACAAGTGTAAAAACTATCCTCTCTATAGATTCCTCTGCCCCCAGATGGAGATCCATTCAGCAGCATTGCGATTGTGGTCACTAACTTGAGGTCACCTTCATGTTCCAGTGAAAGCCAATTTGATTTTGTTTCTTATTTTTCAGAATCACCAAAGCTGCGATATTGAAACCACTAGTGTTGAAGTACCTTCTAGGTACTTAGGGGTTTCCTCTTTTGTTTTATTTCAGGGAATGGAAAGTGCCACAGTAGCCTTTTCCCCAAATGTGTTACTCTGTACTGGTCTCTATCTATACCGGACCTAGAGGACCATGTTTCAAAATATGAATCCTAAACATATAAATAAATTGAAGAGGAAAATGTTGAATTCAGTACTCTGAAACCAAACACTACTGGAAAGAACTCAAAAGATACATCGTCCTCATCATGTATCAGTTGCATATGCATATGCCATAATTACTACACTACATTTATCTTCAAGCTGAAATTATTTCCTCTCTTGGATAACTACTAATGCTTCATGGGACATACAGACTTTGAACACCAGGTATATGCAAATACTGCCCTCCTTCCGTTTTTGTCCAAACTACTTGAGTAAAGAGAATATACTTGTTTCAGCTTCCACACTGCCCATTTAGTCAGAATTTACCTTTCTAATCTGACCAGTGACCTACTGGTTCCTACACACCAAAAAATTAGCCCATTTAAAGCGTTCGGTTCAGCGTTTTTAGTATATTCACAGAGTTATGCGACTATCACCACTGTCTAACTTTACAATAATTTCATCATCCCAGAAGAGACACCATGCTCATTAGTAGTCACTTCCTATTTTCTCCTCCCTCTCCTCCCACCTAGGCAACCGCTAATCTACTTATGTCTATAGATTTAATAGCACAATATGACATGTGGTCTTTTGTGACAGACTTCTTTCAATTAGCGTAGTGTTTCCAAGATTCATTCATGTTGTAACATGTATCAAAACTTCATTTGTTTTTATGGCTAAATAATAGTCCATCATTTGGATAGACAGTTTTTTTAATCTTAATCCTATCCTATTTATTTATCATTATATTTATCCATTGATGAACATTTTAGATTGTTTCCATTTTTTGGCCATTTTGAATAATGTTGCTACGAACATTCACGTACAAGTTTTTGTATGGATGTATGTTTTCATTTCTCTTAGGTATGTACCTAGTGGTAGAATTGCTGGGTCATGTGATACTACATGTTTAACATTTGGAGGAACTGTCAAGCTATTTCCCGGAGGGGCTCCGTCATTTTACAGTCCCACCATCAATGAATCCTCCACATCCTTGTCAACACTTATGACTGTCCATCTTTTTTATTATACCCTTCTTGGTGGATGTGAAGGTATCTCATTGTGGTTTTGATTTGCATTTCCCTTATGGCCAATGATATGGAACCTACTTTGATATGGTTATTGGTCATCTGTATCTCTTTTTTGGAGAAATGTTTATTCAAATCATTTGCCCATTTTTAAATCGGGCTGTTTTTCTTTTTATTGGGTGGAGATTTCCGTAAACACCTGGAAACAGTCAATCTTTGTCGAGGGGCTCTGGGTGCTTGTTTTGGTGTGTCTTCAGCACTTAGCTGGGCAGGTTACAACTCTGCCTTGAGCTTTTATTTCCTGCTTGCTCAGAAACTCCGGGTTAGCCACAGGCACGTGTTTAAGGCCTTCTCAGGTCTTTCCTGAGCTTACTTACGTACCGCTCTGTGCATGGGCACAGTTCTGTCCATGAACATTTCCTACTAGATTCTCAAGAATATGCTTGAACTTTTCAGAGTCCCCTGTGGATACCTTATTTCTCATATTTTCCTTTTAAGGTTTTTGGTTAGACTGTTATTTGCCCTGTTGCCTACCACCTCAGGCAGGCATGATGTTAAACAATTGCATCTGAATTTTTTCAACAAACACTTCCTGGGAGAAGTCTGTTGGTACTGGTTGAGCTCTAAGTCAGGAAAACTGAAGACAGCCTTGTGACTGAGGTTTCCATTGGGCCACCAGATTTGGTCAAGCAGAGACAGTTCTCAGGGAATAAGATTTTAAGGAGCTCCAACTCCATTCTGCCCCTTTAAAGGTGACTTCTTGGGGCGCCTGGGTGGCACAGCGGTTAAGCGTCTGCCTTCGGCTCAGGGCGTGATCCCGGCGTTATGGGATCGAGCCCCACATCAGGCTCCTCCGCTATAAGCCTGCTTCTTCCTCTCCCACTCCCCCTGCTTGTGTTCCCTCTCTCGCTGGCTGTCTCTATCTCTGTCGAATAAATAAATAAAATCTTAAAAAAAAAAAATAAAGGTGACTTCTTTGTACCATGATTACATTGTTTGTTTTCATGGTTACCATGGAGCTGGGGTGGAGAGGGGGAATAAAAATGCCACCAAGCTTTCTGTTCTTACTGAAAGGCAGTCTTCTTAAGAAAATGTTCCCAACATTACTGCAAGTTTTTGCTTAATTTTCAAATTTCTGAAAAAGTTGATTTGAGAACTTTTGCCAGTTTTTTTCATTGCTTTGATGGAGAAGATTTTTGGAGATTCTTAGTCTGCCATTTCACTGATGTCACCTTTTGGTTCTTTTTTTCATGTGTTTTGTGAGATTTTGTAATATTTCATTTGTTTTAAGAACTTCTGTTACTGATCTCTGAAGCATTTTTATAATGGTTCCTTTAAAATCTTTGTTAGATCATGGGGCACCTGGGTGGCTCAGTCGGTTAAGTGTCCAACTCTTGGTTTCGGCTCAAGTCATGGTCTCAGGGTCCTGAGATCGAGCCACATCCAGCTGGTGTGGGCTTGGGGCTCCCTGCTCAGTGGGGAGTCTGCTTCTCCCTCTCCCTCTGCCTCTGGCCCTCCCCAACAGGTGCGGGTGCGGTGCTCTCTCTCAAATAATAAATCTTAAAAAAAAATAAAATCTCTGTCAGATCATTCCAATATCTGGTTTATCTGCATATTAATATCTCTTGATAGTATTTTCTGATTCAACTTGCTGTTTTCCTGATTCTTGCTATGACAAGTGAGTTTTTATTGTATCGTGGACATTCTGAATATTATGTTAGGAAACTCTGTATCCTATTTATGTCTTCTACTTTAGCAAGAAGTCACCATGCTAGACTTAGCTTGTAGGTAGTAGCACACTATTTTGGGCTTTCTTTCCAATGATAATTTAGGTTCCAGAGCCCTTGCAGTGCTATTCTGGTCTGCTTTGTTTGTTTACCTGGTGCTGCTTTGTTCCCCTGGTGCCTGCTTGATCCCTTCTAAAGGTGGAGTGTTAGTAATCAACATGTGACTATTTTTAAAATTATAGGATTGATTGAAATCGCAAAAGAAATCAATGTAGCTAGAGAAGACCAATCATTGTGCCCTGGGGTTCTCCAGCATTAGGGGGTTGAATGTACAGGAAGAACGAATAAAGGACACTAACAAATATTCTCAGGTAAAGGAAAAACCAGGTTTGAGGGAAAAGGAGGAAAGTGATCAACTGTGTCAAATTTTGCTCATGAAATAAGATGAGAGCAGAGAGTTAACCATTGGATTTGGTAACGTGGATGTCTTTGATGGTTGGAATGGGTCTAAGAGAGAGTGGGAGGACAGTGAGCATCAACAACTCCTTTGAGAAATTTTAGTGCAGATAGGAACAAGGAAAGAGGATAGTAATGTGAGGAAGTGAGGTCTAGAGACTTTGTTAATAAGCGGGAGAAATAATAGCATTTTTTATGATGAATCATGTGGTAGTGAGCAAGATTTTCATGGTACAGGAAACAAGAGAATTGATGAATCAGGGTCCTTCGATAGATAAGATGATATGGGATCTATTGCACAAATGAAGATATTTAGTGAGGAGTGTAGATACTGTGGTAATGAGTGGTAGGTGGTGCAGTGCAATTCTGACCCTAATCAGAATTAGCACAGACTTAACAGAGTAAGGGAATAGTCCTTCATGAAACGCCCCTTATTTCAGACACCAGCTGAAAGCTCTGGGATTCTTAGACCACCTGTGCTTCTGATCAACTGGTTATAAATTCATGGGTTCCTATTAACACTCTCAAGTTCAATAATTCTCTAGAGTGACTCACAGAACTCAGGAAAGCACTATACTTACAATTATAGTTTTATTATGAAGGGTACAAATTAGGAAAAGCCAAAGGAAGAGACCCACAGGGTAAGGTCTGAAAAGGTCCCAAAAGCAGAGTTTCCATGTTTTCCTCCTGTGAAGTTAGGGCATGCCACCCTCCCAGCACATTGGTGTGTTCACCAACCAGGAAAATCAAGTAAGCTTCAGTGTCCATAGTTTTTTTAAATTGGGGTTTCATTATCCAGGTATGGTTAATTGAATCATTAACTATGTAAGGGAACTCAGGGTCCACCCCATCTCCTTGGAGGTCAGGTTGATACCATATGGCTTAAAACCCCACCCCTCTAGTCACATGGTTGATCATGCCAGCATGGCCTGCCTGTATACTGCAACTATCTAGGGGCCTACCATGAGTCATTAGCATAAACTCATTAGGCCTCATTAGCATAAACTCAGGTGTGGTCCTAGGGGCCCACCATCAATAACAAAGATACTCCTGTCACTCAGGAAAGTCCGAGTTAGTACCTCCCTCTCAGGAACCCAAGACAAAGATCAAACGAATTCTTCATTATGTAACATGTGGGTGCTGTGATTGCAGTAGTTCCAGAAAGAGGTGATGGTGGCCTGGACTAGAGTATTAGAAGAAGGTAGAGTCAGAAATTGTCAGATTCAAGAAATATTTTGAAAGTAGAGGTGACAGAACTCAGGGATGATTAGATATGAGATATGAATGAGGGGAGCTTATGATGATTACAAAGAAGTTTGCTTGAGCTGTTGGATGAAAGCAGTTGACATTTACTGGGATTTGAAAGATTGGGGCAGAAAGAGTATTGGGGTAAAAGTCGAGGGTTTTTTAAAATGTTAATTTATGTATATCTGTTAGACTTTTTTTTTTTTTTTTTAAGATTTTATTTATCTGAGAGCATGGCGGGGAGGGGCAGAGAGAGAGGGGGAAGCAGACTCCCCGAAGATGGCCCAGTGTGGGCGGATCCCGGGACCTGGAGATCATAACCTGAGCTGAAGTCAGATGTGTAACCAACTGGTCCACCCCGGTGCCCCGTTTATCTGTTAGACTTGCAAGTGGAGGTGTCAAATAGGAAGGCAGGTTTCAGTTTAGTGGGATGCCTCCCATTGAAAATGTGCATTTGGAGGTTGTTAGGTTCTAGAGCCTATTTGAAGCCATGAAATTGGATGACATCAGCTGTGGACTTAGTGTTGGTTTTGAATAGTTAGAAGAAATGTGAAGATTTGAGCCTTTTGGGATACTCCCAACATTTTGAGGTTGGGAAGATGAGGAAGAATGAATAAAACGAGACTGAGACAGTTACGAAAGCCAGGGATGTGTCTTTTCATTGAAACACAAAGACAAAGGTTATTTTGCTTATACAAATTAATTCTTACATATTGACATTGCCAGATATTAGCTGCTTATATATAACAGATATGTTTCCTGATTTGTTGTCTTTTGATTTTGTGTTGTTTTTATTTCATTTATTTGTCAGGATAGACATTTAAAATTTTTATGTGGTCAAACTTACTGGGTTTTAAAATTTATAGCCTCAAGGTTTTGTTAGCATTTCAACTTCAAAATTGTAAAGTTTTATATTTTACAATGTTTTCTATCTTTGTATTTCCTTATTTGGTAATATTAATATGTTGACATAAAAAGGAAGGTAGGGATCAAACTTTATTTTTATCCAAATTGCTAGACTTTTACAGCTTTAGGATTAGGGGTGAAAGCCCATTAGATTATTGGAGGAGGTGATAAAGCAGCAATGACAGTTGGAGGGATCTTTTAAGGTTTGCCATATATTGAGAAGTGTGGTGTATTTTATGAGATTCTTTCATTAGTTGGTGAGAAAATGGAGAAAAATGCTGTCTAGTTAGCTTATTTTGCAAACACATAAAATTGAAAGAATTCTGGTCTTGAAGAAATGAGGCCAGAATTTAATTCCTGGCTTTACTCAGGGTAATCACAGGCAAGTCATGTAGGTGCCTGTGCTTTTATTTCCTCATCTGTTAAATGGATTTTTTTCTTAGCTTCTTTTGTAAGATCAACTAATATAATGCTCGTGATGATGTTATTTAAACCATAAGGTGGAATACAAGTAATGGGGGGGCACCTGGGTGGCTCAGTTGGTTGAGTGTCCAATTCTTGGTTTCTGCTCAGGTCATGATCCCGGGGTCATGTGATCAAGCCCCACATTGGGCTCTGCGCTCAGCGCTTAGCACAGAGTCTGCTTGTCTCTCTCCCTCCCTTTGTGCTCCCCCCCAAAAATGAATAAAATCTTTAAAAATGAACAAACAAGTAATGGGGTACTGACTTTGGTATTTGGTAATATGATAAAATGTTTCCTAGTGACTGTCCATACTGCATCTACTCTGAACAGATGAATGGTAACTCACCAGGAAAATAAAGTATTGCATCACTTTTGGCATTAATCTGTAGATAGACTGAATTCTGCCCTTCTATTTTGTTTAATTGTTTCCTTTCTTTGTTTCAGTTGCTGATTGTTGGAGGTTCTTTCGGTCTTCGTGAGTTTTCACAAATCCGCTATGATGCTGTGAAAATTAAAGTAAGGACGGTAATTGGAGTTCGACATGTGGCTGCATAGGCGGTTGTTCTGGTTTAGATGTGTATACCACACTCTGTACTAAGCAGTCTGAGTTTTGTCTAATTTTTCAAGGGGTTGTATGATCTTTGGGCTCTTTCTTATTCTTTAAGACAACATGAATGATCATATGGAAGTAAATCATGAAATGTAAAGAATTTAGTTATCTTATTCATAGAAAATTTGCAATACTGCATTCTCCCATAAAATGTATTCAGTGGAGTTGTTTTTAAAAAAGGACTTAAAAGGGACTGAACAATGTTCGATAATGTCACTCCCATTATATTACTCCAATTATAAATTAGCTATTTCATATTAATACCAGTAATTTCATAAATTATATTGATATATAAAGTATACTGATATTACTAATACTGAAGGAAAGGAAAATTATTTTTCATTACAAATAATGATATCTTTTTAGGTATAATATGTTTATATATTATATATAAACTTTTATATTTATATATAAATATATGTAAAATTTATTTTGCGGGTGAGGAAACTGAGGCTCAGAGAGCTTCAGTAACTTACCTATGGTTACATGGCTATTTAGAGGTAGTGCTAGGATTTTCACCCTCTTTGATTCAGTTACTAACAAATTTAGGCCAAGTGTTAGATACAAACTCTAGTCATTTAACTCTGATTAATTCATTCAGAAGTATGTTGTTTTTGTTTGTGGCCACATGTGATATTTGAGTTTTTTCCCAAGTTTTATATATATATATAAAACCTATGTACATATATGTATAATTTCTTATATACATATATATAATATTTTATATATAAATTTTCTACCAATATTATTGAGATCCTCTAATGAAATATATATTATATAATATATATTAACTATATTAATAAATAATTATTGGTATGAAATTACAGAGTATTAAAGGGACCTATTCAATTTTCTCAGTTAATTTTATAGTTTAAGAGAAACACCAACTCCAACTAGTCTTAAAGACAGTAAGTATTAGGGTAAATACTAAATTAAAAAGAATGTATAATATATGTAATCTTCCATGAAATCATGTTTTTATTTACTTTTTCCTTTAGTATCTTGAATATATATGTTACTTTAAAGTCTTATCTCCAACATACATCAGCTATAGATCTGTTTTTATTGTCTAATTTTTTCCTTTTGTTGGTTTTGTGAGTAAATGTTCTGTCTTTGAACACAGCTTGTAATTATTTTTATTTTTATTTATTTTTTTAAGATTTTATTTATTTATTTGGAGAGAGTGAGTGAAAGAGAGAGCATGAGCAGGGACAGGGACAAAGGGAGAGGGAGAAACAGACTGAGCAGGGAGCCTGACATGGGCCTCAATCCCGGGACTCTGAGATCATGACTTGAGCTGAAGGCAGATGCTTAACTGACTGAGCTACCCAGGTGCCCTGACCTTGTAATTTTTGAATTAAATATTGGATATTGTTTGTAAACACTTGTAGAGATTCCAGGTGGTATTGTTTTCCTCCTGAAAGGCTTTATCCTTTTTTCTGGGAGGCAGATAGACTGGGGGCTAATCCCCTTACTACTCTGGAGGAGTGAGTATTGAGGTTGATCACTTCTCCTGTGTCTGTTGGCCACTTATATTTCCTTTATTGTGTGTCCTCTATTGTGATGTTTCAGGTCTCGGTTGCCCATTGTTTCTGTTGGTTGTTGGTCTGTTTCTTGTTGTTTTATAAGATTTCTTTATACGTGCCTGATTATAAACCTTTCATCTTAATGGTGTCTTTTGATGAACAAATTTAGTGTAGTCTGTTTTATTCTTTTTTTTACTTTAAAGTTACTTTTTCTTTTTGTCCTTTTAAGAAGTTTTTCTTGCGCCAAAATATAAATATTTTCCTATATGATTGCTAAAGTTCTTGTTTTGCCTTTTATGCTCGGGTCTGCAAATATAAAACCCAAATGGAATTGATTTTTTGTATACGGTGTGAGGAATTGTGATATTCTGATTTATAAGAAGTATGTATTTGGTCTTTGCTCTGTTTTCGGGCATTGAGCTAAAACCCCTGGAATATCCTAAGTGATGAGAGTGAGCAAGGTGTCTTTTGTTATGTTAATGAATTTATGGACTGCCCCTGGCTAACCTACAGATTGGGGCTGGTTGCTAGGAGAGACAAGCTTGTGAGACAGGGTTGGAACTTTCAGTCCCACCCCTTGACTTCCAGGGAGGGGAGTAGGGCTAGAGGTTGAATCAATTGCCAATGGCAAGGACTTAATCAATCACCCCCTGTAATGAAGCCTCAATAAAAACCCAAAAAGATAGGGGTCAGATAGATTCCTGACTGGGGGAGCTCGTAGATGTTGTGGGAGAGTAGCCCTCTTAGAGAAGGCATGGAATCTCCATACCCTTCCCCTATACCTTGCCTGTGCATCTCTTCTATTTGGCCTTTTATAAGTAAAATGTTTCAATTCTGTGAGCTGCTCTAGCAAATTAATCAAACCCAGGGAGGGGTTGTTGGAACCTCCAGTCTATAACCAGTCAGAAGTACAGGTGACATCCTGGATTTGCAATTTGTGTGTAAAGTGGGGGCGGGGGCTGTCTTGGACAACTGAGCCTTTAACCTGTGGGATCTGACTCTATCTCCAGTTAGGTAGTGTCAGAATTGAGTTAATTGCTTGGTGGTTTGAAAAAAAACCCACACACATTGGAGGAACTGTAACCGAACTAGCTGTACCTGAACTAATGTAAATTCGTTTGCTGCTTGGTGAGTTGCAGATAGAGATTACCTGGATTACAACAGGTAATCTCTAAGTAATTCCGGCAGGTGGTATTGTCTCATAAAGGAAACTTTATTTGCGGCAAATAGGAAAGAGATCATGGGAATAACTTCCAAATCCGTGACTACCCAAACAGGGGTGAGAGAGTTCTTTTTATTTAAGATTAGGATGAATATTCGGAAAGGGGAGTTGTCATCACACATAAAGGCAGGAATAAGGTTGTGCAGATGTAGTATGTTATGAAGCCTGTGCTCCTCCTAGGGCAGAGACTTTAACATTGTACTGAAGTAGAGTTAACTGTTGGACAAAGGGAAGGAGCTAGGGATGTGATCCAAGAGCCAGTATAAACTGGATGGGAACTTGGGCTGGTTATCTCAGGTAAGCTCTGCAGGGCCTTGCTTGTTCATAGCTTGGAACCATATCAGTTGACTCCCAAGTCCAGGCCTCTGCAGAGACAACCAGTGTATTTCTTAGTGGAGTCTGAAAAGAAACAGTAGCTGACTACAGAGAAACAGTTCTCTGAAAAATAAGCTTTAAATTTTCTCCTGGTTTCAATCTTGCAAAGACAACTCAGGAATGTGCTAGGTCAATGTTTTGAAACAGCACTGGGAGTTTTACCATTGATTTTTTTGTCTCTGATATGGTTAGGCTATCTACTGGCCCATTAGAGACTTAGTTTTTGCATTCCCATTGTTCCCTTAAAATTCTTAACTACTGTTCCCCCCCCCCCCAATTTCTTTGTAATTCTAACACCCCCTAGGCAGTACTGCAAGAAGTGTGCTTGGGCAAGTAGAGTCGATAAGGCACAGATCCAGGGGGTGGGGGAATGGTGGGAGGGGAAATGGTGGGAGGGGATAGCTGGGGACCTGTAATGACTTCTCTTGTATCACAAAAGCTATGTCTGGGTCTTTCTTTTTCTGGGGATCCCTAACTCTGCTTATAGAATATTTTCCCTAATGTAGACAGCAAGTTGTTCAAGCACCATTTACTGACATAACATTTTTTCCTTCCTGCTCTTCTGTGCCTGTGTTGTTGTCTGTTCTGTTGCATTAGTTTATTTGCAAATTACATTGTGGTTTTCAAGTTAATTGTGCATTCCTGAGAAATGAACTCCCCTTGATCTTGGTATACTGTCTTTTTGATATGTTGCTGTCTTTTTGTAGTGTGTTTTTCAGGAATTCTGCATTAGTGAAGTTGGCCTGTTCTCTCTTTTTCAAATTTTGACATCAAGCTTATGCTTACCACATAACTAGAAAGTTTTTTATTACACTGGCATTATTTCTTCTTTAGTGGAATCCACTGGTAAAGCCATCTGAACCTGGAGTTTTCTTTATGTGAGATTTTAAAGTACAGATTCAGCTCTTTATACATTATAACACTGTTCAAATAATTTATTTTTTCTGTTACATGTTAGAAAGTTGTATTTTTCTATGAATTTGCCCATTTTGTTTAAATTTTCAAGTTTACTGGCCTAATTATCCCAGTATCTATTGCCCATAAGATTTATGTTATTGATCTCCTTTTCATTCTCAATACTCTTATTTGTGACTTCTCTTTATTCTAAATCAATTTTACTTGAGAGTTATCAATAGCTTTTGGTTTAGTTGATTCTTTCTTCATTCGTTTGACCTTTAATTAGTTCTGTTCTCTATTTACTTTTTCCTTTGAGTTTCTTTTCTTTTTCCTAACTTTATGAGGTAGATTCTTAGCTCATTCCCTTTCCATCTTTTTTCGTAATATATGCTTACAAGCTGATGAATTTCCTTTTAAACATGGGTCTAGCTATGTCATGTAAGTTTAATATATAATATATTCACACCCCTTTATTAAAATTTTTTTCAGCTATTCATAAGCTATTTGGAAGTGTGTTTTTCCTTAGTTTATAAGCCTAAAGGGTTTTCTAGTTAAATTATTTTTTATTGATTTCTAACTTAGATGTGTTGTAATCAAAGAATATTTTCAGTGAGTTCATTCTTTGATATTTGTTGAGACTTGCTTTATGACCCAGCATAGGATCAGTTTATATATAAGTAATGTGTGCTTGAAGGAATGTATATCTGCCAGTGTTGGGTACATATTAAAAATTTGTGCATCCATTTGGTCAAGTTTGTAGTGTTTTCTCAAATTTTCTGTAGTGTTGACTTTTTAAATCTGTTTTTTTCTATCTGCTACTGAGAAAATTGTGCTAACATCTCTCATTATGACTCCATTTCACTATATTAGGCACACATAGTTTCAGAATTATTACATCTTCATGGGGATTTGAGTTTTTATTATGAAGTTTTTGTTAAAAAACAAAATTTAAATAAATTTAAGTATCAATACATTTAAAGATCAAATTGGTTTTATTCAGTGATTCATGCATCAGGCAAATGGAATGGAGCTCTAAAGAGCTGTATGAAATAGGAGACTTTTATAGGCCTAACGGAGCAGGGACAAGGAAAGAGCACATTATTTCATCTTTCTTTGGGGGACAGACGGGAACAATCAGGTAGTTTACTTCACTACTTTGACCAGGAAATTCCAGACTGACTGGTTAAGATTACATTCCTGGGGGAGGGTGGAATTTAGATTAGATATTAAGTTTCAGTTTGGTGACATGCTTAGCAGAAGTGACTCCATTTGGGGCCTGTTGTCTTAACACTTTGATTGCTAATAATGCTTTTTTTCCTTAAAGGCTGTTTTGTTGGATATTAGTGTGATTTCATTAGCTTCCTTTTTAATCTTAACCTTTCTATAAATTTAGGTTTTAAATATATCTCTTATAAACAGAATATATGTTTTTAATAGTCCTGTTTTTTAATTGAATCATTGAATCCATTTACATTTCATGTAAGTTTTTACATATTTGGGTTTAAATATACTTTTTTAAAATTTGCTATTTGTTACAGTTATTTCTTTTTGACTTTTTTTGTCCTCTTTTGGATTAACAGTGTTTTATTAATTTGTTTTTGTGTTAGTTTGAAAGCTGTATTTTTACTCTTCCACTGGAGGTTACTCTAGAGATTGTTGTAGTTTTTAGTTTTTGTTTTTTTCCTCCTACTGTTTGGTCTTGAGGGGGAGCAGGATATGCTGTCCCAGAATGAGGCATTTTGACATGTGGATTATTTTAAGCTCAAGACCCAGCAGACTGTGGAAAAGCTTTTTATCTTTCCATTCGCTGCCTAAAACAACTTAGATGGAGGGCCTGTACCAGGAAGAGACCTATTACCAGAGATAACTTTTTATATCAGAAAGACTTATCTGTATGGCATAGTAGGTATTTGTTTACCAAACATTTGCTCTTTTCATCTTCCTGTGAATTGTCTTCCTCCCCTTTTAAACCCTAGTTCCCTACCTCATTTTCCTTACCTTAGAATGATATTTAATTGCCTGACTCAGTTGCCTGTCTACCTGTGAGTCTCCTGTCTTTGTGGGCCTCCCCTACGTACGTAATTAAATTTGTTTTTCTCCTGTTCATCTGTTTTATGTCAATTAAATATTAGGCCAGCCAATGAACATAGAAGGGAAGAAGGGAAAATTCCTCCCCAACAGTCTGGTTTTGGTATTAAGGTAATGCTGGCTTCATAACATGAGTTGGGTTCCCTCCCTTTTTATTTTCTGAAACAGATTGTACAGAATTGGTGTTACTTAACTATTTTATAGAATTTGCCAGTGACACTTTCTGGGCTTCAGTCTTTCTTTACTAAAATGTATTTAGCTATGGATTTAATTTTTTAGATAAGACAATTCTGGTTATGGGTTCCTTTTTTTCCTGACATTTCCTAATTGGTTTTCACTTGAGTAAAGAAACCCTGATGATTTTGTATGTAGATCCATGCACTTTGATTGATTTTTTTGTGTTAATCTAACCACTTTGTTGAATTCTATTAACCGTAATCATAGTAAATATTCTTAACAGAGAAACATTAGAATCATTCCCATTTAAGTTAAGAATAAGAAAAGAATATTCATAATGGTAGCTACTTTTTAGTACTGTTTTGGAGGTCATAGCCCTATAGTGTACGTAGTCAAACAGCAAAAAGAAATAAGTGGTATGAAGCTTAGAAAGAAAAAATTGAAAATGTGATTATGTGCAGATGAAATGTTGCCTACCAAGAAATTTGTCTGCTGAAGAAGATTAAAACTATTAGAATGAAAAAGATAGTTCAACAGGGTCGCTTTTCACTTCCAAATGCTTTGTAATTTTCATATTTTATAGCCTCTTAACATGTTAATATAATTTAAAACTTTCTTAGCTTCCATATATTTGGATTCTTCCTGCAGTTATCTTTTTGTTATTGATTTTATTTTATTTTATTTTATTTTAGATTTTTTTTTATTATTTATTCGACAGAGATAGAGACAGCCAGCGAGAGAGGGAACACAAGCAGGGGGAGTGGGAGAGGAAGAAGCAGGCTCCCAGCAGAAGAGCCTGATGTGGGGCTCGATCCCATAACACCGGGATCACGTCCTGAGCCGAAGGCAGACGCTTAACCGCTGTGCCACCCAGGCGCCCCTGTTATTGATTTTAAATGCTGTTGCTTCTCGGCCTTTGGGCTAAGGTCAAGTAATCTGAAATGTTACCTATTGTAGTCAGTGCGGCATGTATGACAATATTTTTTTACATGTGAATTTGCCTAGTTTTCCTTTCTGCCCTAGAACAAGTTCAGTTCTTACAAACATCTTATGTGTATTTGAGGGGAAATGGCAATCTAAATTTTCTGGGCTCAAAATTCTATATATGCCTGTTAGAAAAATCTTATTATTTTACTCATATCTTCAATAATCACATTAATTTATAATCTGCTTAATCTATTAGATACTGCAAAAGGTATGTTAAGCTCTTCTAGAATGTTTGTGTTTATTTCTTACGTTTTTATCCATTTTGATGCATTCATTTTAAAGCAATGTAGTCACATGAAATTTTATAATTCTTTTATATTTTTGAAAGATTGTTCCATTTACCAATATAAAATGGTCCTTTTTGATGGTTTGCCTTGAACTGTGTTTTGTCCATTATAAATACTGCTATTTATTTAGTGATCCTCCTATCCCCATAGTTTTTTTTGTGGTATATCATTTTTATAGCCCTCTACTGTCAGCTTTGTGCTTTCATTCTTTTTTAAGTGCATTTCTTGTAAGCAGTGTGTAGCAGGATATTTTTAAAGTTCAGAAAATCTCTACTAGCTAATAGATGAGTTTAATACTTACTGTAATTATTGATATGTTTGTATATATTTCTACCACTCAAAACTGATCGAGGAAAAAAATCAAGTAAACGTCAAGAAAGAAGAAAAGATAAAATAGTAAAAATAAAACTTAAAAGTAATCCTCCATCAATAGCAATGCTGAAATAATTCTATCTCTTTTAGCATACAAGGTTGCTAATGAGCAGTCTTTTTTCTAATCCATATTCCTTTATAAGTAAACAGTCTTTTCACTCTTTTTTGATTTTGAGATTTTCTTTTTTATCCTTAATATTCTAAAGCTTCACTCTTACTTGATTAAGAATGGGCTATTTTTGTTTTGTTGTGGTTATTTTTTATTGTGTTGTTTCAATCTGGGGACTCATGCTTTTCTAAATATTCAGTTAATTACTGGTCGATTATTTAATTGTATCCCTTCCTCCATTCTCTTTGTTTTCTGATTCTGAAAACCCTAGTAGACATGTGTTGGAACTTTTGGATCTAGCTTTCATACAGCTTTTCTTTCGTTCATCCCAACTCTTGTGCATCATTATAACGGAATCCTCAGGTTGTATTTCTAGTGTATTAATTTGGTCTTAAGCTGTGTTCGTTCACTATTCTGCTATTCCATTTATTTTAATTAGGGTTTTGTTGTTGTTGTTTGTTTATTGACTTCTGCAATCACATTCTTTTTTCCTAAACCCTTTGCCACACACGGATAACATGGCATCAGCTCCTATTTACCACTATGGAATCCTGTCTAATATTTTCTTAGACGCTTCTTTATTTCAGGTGTATTGAAGGTGTTCTTTTTCGTTTTCAAGAGCAGCATTACATTTATTAGTATTTTATGTTATTTGTATGTAACAACATAATTTAGGGTAGTGGTTAACAGCATGGACTCTGGAAGCATAATGCCAAGGTTCAAAGGCAATTTCTTCCTCTTCAACAAGGCATTCAGACTCTTTGTGTCCCTTTGTCTTTCATCGCGATCATCATCATAATAATTATATGTTTTTGTGAGTATATGTCAAAATGCCTGGCACATAAAAAGTGCTCAGTAAATACAAGCTGCTGATAGTTGTAGTAGTAGTGGTAGCGGTACGTTAGTTATCACTATACGATCGGACTGATGGAGATTTTGTCATGTGTTTGTGATCTGCCTTACCATCCCAGCCACCCCGTATATGACTTTAAATTCAAAATCGAATCTCACAGACTTAAAAAACTTATGGCTCCTCTTTCTTTTCTACAGATTGATCCTGAATTAGAAAAAAAACTGAAAATGAATAAAGTATCATTGGAATCAGAGTATGAGGTACATATGTTAATATATGTTATATGTTAATATAATCTCTCTTTTGTAACAGTCTTCCTAGTCAGTGACTGATTCTATCTGTCTTAAGGTGAACTGAAATTATTACCAGTGCAGAAAAAAATTACCCTAAGCAGTATGGTATTGGGACAACTATGTAGTTATTTGAAAAGAAAATAAAGATGGATCTATATTTCACATATTAAAATGAACAAATTCTAGGTGGAACAAGAATTTAAAAATAAAAAAAACCAATGCTAAGAATACTAGGAGAAAAAAATGGAGATTCTTTTTTGTGGTCTTGAGGCAGAAAAGCTGATTTAAATGTGATACAAAATTCAAAAGCTTTAAATGTAAAGACTGATGAGTTTATATATAAAAATTAAAAGTTCAGCCTAAAAAAATAATGTGTATAAAGTCACTAGTTAAATGAGGAATCCTAAAAATATTGTTTATCTTATCATGATGAATTAGTTTATTTAAATATGAACAGCATCTACAGGTCAACATGGAAAAGTTTAACAATTTAGTTGATCAGTGGGAACATGGGCAAAGAATATAAAGACTTCAGCAAAAAGGAAATATCATTCTTTTTTGTGTGTTTGTCTTTTTTTTTAACGATTTTTTAAATTTAAATTCAGTTGGCCAACATATACTAGTGCATCATTAGTTTTTGATGTAGTGCCCTCCTTAATGCCCGCCACCCAGTTACCCCACTCCCACACACACCTTCCTTTCCACAACCCTCACTTTGTTTCCTGGAGTCAAGAGTCCCTTGTGGTTTGTCTCCCTCTCTGATTTCTTCCCATCCAGTTTTCCTTCTCTTCCCCTATGGTCCTCTGCGCTATTTCTTATATTCCACATATGAGTGAAACCATATGATAATTGTCTTTCTCTGACTGACTTACTTCACTTAGCATAATACCCTCCAGTTCCATCCATGTTGGTGTAAATGGTGGGTATTCATCCTTTCTGATGGCTGAGCAATATTCCATTGTATATATAACCAACCACTTCTCCTTTATCCATTCATCTTTTGAAGGGCATCTCGGCTCCTTCCACAGTTTGGCTCCTGTGGACATTGCTGCTATGAACATAGGGGTACACGTGCCCCTTCTTTTTACTACATCTGTATCTTTGGGGTAAATACCCACTAGTGCAATTGCTGGGTCTTGGAGTAGCTCTATTTTTAACTTCTTGAGGAACCTCCATACAGTAGTCCAGAGTGGCTGCACCAGCTTGCATTCCCACTAACAGTGTGAGAGGGTTCCCCTTTCTCCACGTCCTTGCCAACATTTGTTGTTCCTTATCTTGTTAATTTTTACCACCTAACTGGTGTAAGGTGGTATTTCATTGTGGTTTTGATTTGTATTTCCCTGATGGCAAGTGATGTGGAGAATAAATATCGTTCTTAAACATATGACAAGATACCAAACTTATAGGAATGTTAGTTAAAATTATAATGACATGTCATTGTCCACCCATCTGATGGCAAAAATGAAAATGTTTAATAGCACATGGTATTATAGCATGTGGTTAGGAAGGATGTTCTCCATTTCTTATATTTGGTTCATTTTTTGGCTGTGGATCGTATTTTCCTGTTCTTTGTATGCTTGGTCATTTTTGCTTCAAAGGTGAACATTGTGAATAATACACAAGAAACTTGTGAAGAGTGTTGATTCTCATTTTAGCAGGCAGTTCAATTATTGGCTGATCATTTTGAGCTTGGTTTTGTCTTTTTTTTTTTTTTTTTTTAAAGATTTTTATTTATTTATTTGACAGAAATAGAGACAGCCAGTGAGGGAGGGAACACAAGCAGGGGGAGTGGGAGAGGAAGAAGCAGGCTCACAGCAGAGGAGCCTGACGTGGGGCTCGATCCCAGAACACCGGGATCACGCCCTGAGCCGAAGGCAGACGCCTAACCGCTGTACCACCCAGGCGCCCCGGTTTTGTCTTTTTAAGGGAGGATCTGTGGAAAGGCTTTGGTGTTTCCTAAACTGCTGTAACTCTGTGGGACTCATTCTCCAAATTGTCTCTCCAGAGGATCTTGTCAGAGCTTGGCTTTAAGCTTTGTTGGAATGAGTCCAAAGTAGGTTTTACTCTTGGCATAACCCTCATTCCTAAAGAGTAGCCTTTTTGGTGTCTCAGGTGTGTATCAAGGTACAAGCTAGGTATTAAAGAGAGGTCTCCACTGTAGCAGGGCTGAAAATCCAATATTGATACTGGTGTTTTTTTTTTCAGCACTTCTTGATTCCGTTTCATACTCAATTCTGTAGCAGTTGGTTGTTACGTGGTAAGCCGTAGGTGGTCTTGCCCAACACATGTACGGCATAATCTTCAGTGACTGTATTTGTTTTGCAAAATCCCGCAGAGACTCTTTCCTTTACTAAAGATCTTTGAAGACTGGAACACTTTTATGTGAAGTTGTTCTGCCAGCCTTGCATCCCATCTAAGAATTATTCTTAAGTTCTCTTGAGCATATATGTCTTCTGTTATGTGGGTAAACGCCATTCTTTCTTCCAACCTTTTTATACCTTTGGATACCTTCATAACTATACTTGAAAATAATTTACTCCCTTGCACATTAAATTAGTAAAACTTTGTTCATTTACATATGTTTAATACAGACGCCTAGTGAAACTGTAAGTGATGTTTAGAGAATGGTTTCAGTTCACTGCTTCCCCATTGTCTTGTCGAAACCCGTGACTTGCTACTTCTCAATCTGTAAGCACTATGTCAGTAGTGATGCTGTGGAGGGTTTGTCTGGGAGTAAATTTTCCTTCAGTTATTTTGGAGACCATAGAATTTGAGAGCTGAAGAACCCATGTAGACTTGGTTCAGCCTTTTTATTATTACTTATGAGGGAATTAGTGCCCGGATGGCTTAAATCACTTGCCCAAGATTATGTAGCTTGTTAGTAAAAGAGAAATGCTTATTATCCAAGTGTCAGTGTAAATTTATATCCTTTTCCCTGTCTCTGGATATAAGCTATTACGTGTTCTCTGAGCCTCTTTTTCTGTCTTATTTATTCAATAATTCCAGAACAATCAAAGCAGATGTAGAAAAGTTACTGTCAGAATGGTGTCGAGGGGTGAAAAAAACATTTATATTCTTCCCTTTATCCCACCTTCATTTCCGTGCTGAGAGGCATTTCACACTAACTGTGAAGATATGATGATCCAAACTGTAGTTGAAACTAGGTTTTATTGACTGGAAGGGATTTGCTCATGGCAGCTGTGGGGAATGTCTTCATTTGCAGGCCCAGGCTCATTTCTCAGATTTAGGACAAATCATATTAGTCTCTTTTCTTCCTTCTAGCAGACTTTAGGCTCTCCACCTTTCTTTGTTCTTTTCCTCTCATTTACTGCTGTCACCCATGCTAACCCATGCTAGTCATTATTATGCTGGATCAGCCTTCAGAGCTGGACTTTTGTTTTCCCGGCTTTTGCCTTTTTTATGCTCTCAAAAATAAAGTATGCAGACTTTCTCTAATTTGATAATTTTATTCTGATGGTGGGAGGGAGAAAGATAATCTAATCAACATCCATAGCAAGCAAGAAAAATTCCCAATCCTAGGAGATATGCCATTACTTCAGTTACTACGTGTGACATGCAGTTGTTTTATTTGTTAAAAGTATAATTGAGGGCCCGTTGGATTTTTTCCACTCTCTTACTTATTCATTCATTTAGTAATGTCTTAATCAAAGCCACAGGGCTCTTACCCTAATATATATACTTTAATTTTTGTGGCTCTATAGAAAATAAAGGACTCCGCTTTTGATGACTGGAAGAATATTCGAGGACCCAGGCCTTGGGAAGATCCTGACCTCCTTCAAGGACGAAATCCAGAAATCCTTAAGACTAAGACAACTTGACTAAGTTTGTTCTTTTTTTTTTTTTTTTTTTTAACAAAAATGTTATCAACTGGAATTCCCACTACATATTCAGTGGGAAGAAAATTTCAGACCTGCAGAAGCTTGGATATGAGTAACGTGATGACAGATAATCTTGATAAAAAGTCACAGTAACATCGGGCAGTAATTTTATGTCAAACATCTGTAGGAAAATAATATCGATCACAGGCTGATGAGAGTCTTGGTTTTACTTATAATACCTCACATGATATACTAATCAGTCTCCAAAATATCACCTGATGATTGTATTGATACCATTAAAACATGTTAAGAAAATTATATTGTTCTTGGTTAAGGCAAAAATCCTGAAGTAGTACATGTTACATACAGATACAGCAGATTTGTTCAAGTATTCCATAGATGACTACAATTTGGAAATACTGCTTTAAGGTATGCCTTAGGGCTTAGCATAATTTGCATGCAACTTGACTGTAGTTTTGTTCTTATTTTTTTAACTCGGGGTTTACTATGATCTAAATGCTAGGCAAAAGGATAGAATTGAGGGAAGTTAGTTTTTTTGAACTTATTTTCTTCTTTTTACCTCTGTCTTAGCCCTGTTGCCCCACCTGCTGATATTTTCACACTGATTTCCAGATGCCTAAAGCCTCATTCGAAATACTCCCCCTTATGTTGCCAAAAAATTATAAATCTACCTGCCTCTTGCCCAATGGAGATCACTATTTTCAGTGGGTTAGTTTTAGCAAAAAGGAAACCAAGCTGATTACCTAGTGATGATAAATCTTGATAGAGATAGAGATCAGAGAGAACAATTGGATTTCATGGGCCAAAAAAAAAAAAAAAAAATAGACCTCCATTTAAACATCACTCCATGTACAAAAAGTAACTCAAAATGGATGTAATTTAAATGTAAAACTTAGGGGCGCCTGGGTAGCGCAGTCGTTAAGCGTCTGCCTTCGGCTCAGGGCATGATCCCGGCGTTGCGGGATCGAGTCCCACATCAGGCTCCTCGGCTGGGAGCCTGCTTCTTCCTCTCCCTCTCCCCTGCTGTGTTCCCTCTCTCGCTGGCTGTCTCTCTGTCACATAAATAAATAAAATCTTAAAAAAAAAAATAAATGTAAAACTTAAAACTTGTAGGAAAAGAAGGCAGAGAGTCTTCAGGACTTACTGTATAGTTCTTGAAAAATAGTTCTTAACAAAAACATTCATAAAAGAAAAACTTGGTAAATTGGATCTCATCAAAATTGAAAACTGTTGTTTTCCAAAGACCCCATTAAAAGGTGAAAAGACAATCCAGACTGAGAGAAAATACTTGCAAACCACATTTCTGCTAAAAGACTCATATCTAGAATATATGAAGAATTCTGAAACTCAATAATAAAAAAGCAAACAGTCCAATTAGAAAATGGTCAAAAGACACAAAGTGACATTTCATTGAAGAGGGTATATGAATATGGCATATAAGCACATGAAGAGAATGGTTGACATCACTATTCGTCAGGGAAACACAAATTTGGACTATTGAGAAATCACTACACAGTTGAAAGAACAGCTGAAATAAAAAAGTGACAATTCCAAATGCTGGTAAGGATGTGGAGAAACAAGATCTCTCACACATTGCTGGTATAATTAAAATGGTACAACTGGTCTAGAACATTGGCAGCTTCTTTAAAAACAGCATAGGGGACTTCAGTTTCTGGTCCAATATGTAGGTACCTTGGAAGTCACACTTCCCATCCTAACACAAAGAAAAAGCTGAAAATCAACAACTGTTCTTTGGTCCATGAGAGAATTGAGGACACAGGACAAAACCACCACCTGAAAACTTGAGACAGACAAATACAGAGGATCACAGGTTACCTGAGGAGAAACCACCCAGAAGCCACGGCTGGAGCCAGCATCAGGTAGGAATGCTTGAAGGGTAATTGACTAACTACTGGAGACTGAGCATTGACTAGCTTGAGTCAAAAACTCTTGGGAGACCAGGCCAGGGGCACATTTTTGTGAGTTTTAGTTCCTGGATCCCTACCAGGTTTTCATTGTGAATATTAGAAAAATCTTGTGGTTTCAGCAGGGGGGAGGAGAAATTAACCATTCTAAAATATGTCTTCTAAATTTTGTTCTCCTTAACAAAAAGCCTGGCCTCAAAGGAAACTTTTGCTAGAAACTAATCACGCTGGATTTTACCAGAGCTTAACCAACTCTGGGGTAAGGGAAATACCCAACTTCAGTCCCTTCCAGCCTCCTGTTTCACCTAAATGGAGTGGGGGTGTGGGGAGGAAGACCTGAGAGGTAGTAGTGAAAGTCATGTGGGACCATGATCACTAAAAGACTGAGACCTAATCATAAGACTATAGAATGTTCCCTTCCCCCTTCGCATTACTACCGCATCATTAAAGGCTACTTCAATGGAGTTTCTTTTACCCAATCCAACTGGGTATTATGTCCAACTTTGAACAAAGAAATTACAAGGTGTACTAAAATACGAAAAGCACAGCTTGAAAAGACCAAGCATCAAAATCAGATTCATATATGGGAGGGAAGTTGGATTTATCAGACTGAGAATTTAAAATAACTATAATTAATATGTTTAGAGCTCTGATGGAAAAAGTACACAACATGCAAGAACAGATGGGTAATATAATCAGAGAGATGGAAATTTTAAGAATCAAAGGGAAATTCTAGAAATCAAGAAGAGTGTAACAGAAATGCCTTTGATGGGGTCATCAATAGAGTGGACATGACTGAGGAAAGAGCATGAGAGGAAAATGATACCAGATGGTAATTTAAATCCACAAGAAAAGACAAGGAGAACCAATAAAGGTATTTAGGTAATTATTTTTTAAAAATTACAATTTTTTCCCTTTCTTAATTCATTTAGGAGCAAATAAAACACTTTTTATAAAATGTATCTTGAGGTCTACATATAGAAATGTAATATATTAGACAATAATAGAGCAAAAGAAGGGGGTGGGAATGCAACATTATTGGAGCAAGGAAATAACACCAGATGATAATCGAATCCACAGGAAGCAAAAAAGAGAACCAAACATGATAAATAAGAAGGTTAATATTTAAAAGTTTATAAATCATTAAAAACAACTTCTTTAGAGGTGCGTGGGTGGCTCATTTGGTCTTGACTTCAGTTCAGGTCATGATCTCACGGTTGTGAGATTGAGCCCTGCTTTGGGCTCTGCACTCAGCCAGCAGTCTGCTGGAGAGTCTCTCTTTCCCTCTCCCTCTGTCAGTCACTCCCCCCACCCCCCAGCTCGAGCACATGTGCATGCACATGTTCTTTCTCTCTCTGTCTCTCTCTCAAATAAATCTTGAAAAAAAACTTCTTTAAAACACATAGAAGAGCATAAATCAATATTATAAAATGTTGGGCTTGTGACATGCATAGATATAATATGTATAACAATAATAGCACAAGAAAATGGGGAAGGATCAAGCCAAATAGGAAGAAAGTTTCTATATCTTATTGATATTAAGTTAGTATAAATCTGAAGTAGGTTCTGGTAAATAATATATATTGTGAGCCCTAGAGTAAGCTTGAAGAAAATCACTCAAAAATGTAGTTAAAAATCATAAAAGGAATTCAATGTTACACTAGAAAATAACCTTTTAATACAAAAGAAGGCAGTTAAGGACTACAGAAAAATACAAAAGACATGTAGAAAATAGTAAAAATAGCAGATGTAAGTTCTACTTATCAGTTTATATTAAATATAAAAACTATATTCACTAATTAAAAGGCAGAGATTTGGATAAAAACCACAATCCAACTATATGCTGTCTATAAGAGGCTCACTTTAGATTCAAAGACACTAAGTTCAAAGTATAAGGATGGAAAAATTGATATCATGCAAATGGTAACCAAAGAGAGCTGCTTTGGCTAGTATCAGAGAAAGTATACTTTGAGGCAAAAAAATTATTATAAGAGACAAAGAGGAACATTTTATAATGATAAATGGTCAACAGTCAAGAAAATATAACTTATAAAACATGTATACAACTAACAACACAGCCTAATAATACAAAAAGTGAAATCTTAGAAAAAGGCAATTTTACAATAATAGTGGGAGACTTCAATACCCCAGTAATCTACTTAAGTAAACAGGAGACTTGAACAACACTGTAAACTAAGTAGACCTGACATCTGTGGATTACTCTACCCAACAACAGCAGAAGATACATTCTTCTCAAGTGCACATGAAACATTCTCCAGGATAGACCTTATGCTAGGCCATAAAGCAAGCCTCAAAAAATTTAAAAGGATTTCAATCATACTAATTTCAAACATGTTCTAGGACTGTAAGAAATCAACTATAGAGGAAGTTTTGGAAATTTACAAGTATGTGAAGATAAAATGTAATTGAATGTCCAACTGGTCAGAGAAGAAATCAAAAGTATAATACTTTGAGATGAATCAAAATGAAGAAACAACCAAAACTATGGGATGCATCAAAACAGTACTTAGTTGAAAATGTGTAGCCATAAATATGTATATTAGGAAAAGATCTCAAATTAGTGACTTAACCTTTCACCTTAATGCACTTGAAAAAGAAGAGCAAACAAAACCTAAAGCAGGCAGAAGGAAGTGAATAAAGACTAGAAGTAAATGAAGGAGAACAAAAACACAATAGAGAGATCAGTGAAACCAAAGTTTTTTTTTTTTAAGATCAACAAAATTGACAACCCTTTAGCTAGATTGACTGAAATAAAAAAATCAAGACAAATCATTAAAATGAGGAATGAAAGAGGGGACTTTACTAGCAAATGTAGAGCAATTAAACTATAATGGAATGCTGTAAACAATTCTATGCCAATAAATTAGGTAATTTAGATTAAATAAATTCCTAGAAAAACTACCAAAAATGATTCAAGAAGGAATATAAATCTGAATAGACCTATAACAAGAAATTGAATTAGTGTTAAAAAAAAAAAAATACCCACAAAGAAAAAAGCCCAGACCCAGGTGGCTTTGGTGTGAATTCTACCAAATATTCAAAAGAAGAATTAATACCAATTATTCACAAACTTTTCCAAAAAAATAGAAAAGAATGGAACACTTCCCAAGTCATTCTATGGGGCCAGTATTATCCTGATTAAAAAAAAACAGGCAAAAACATAACAAGAAAATTACAGATCAATACCTCCTATGAATGTAGATGCAGAATTCCTCAACAAAATATTAGCAAACTGAATCCAGTAACAGAGGGTTATACATCACGATCAAGTGAGATTTATTGCGCATATGCAAGATGGATTTAACATTCAGAAATTATTATATAATATGCTACATCAGTAGAATTAAGAACAAAAACCACATATCAAGATGCAGAAAAACACTGAACAGAATTCAACACCTCTTCATGGTGAAAAAACAAACTAGGAATAGGAAGAAACATGGTTCAACTTGACAGAAGTCATCTAACAAAAAAACGAAAAAGCACCTCACAGCTCTCAAACTTAACAGGCAAAGAATGAGTGCTTTCTTCCTAAGATCAGAAAGAAGGCAGCATGTCTGCTCTCACCACTGCTCTTTGACATTGAACGCGGAGGTTTTAGCCAGGACGAATAGGAGGGGACAAAATGAAATAAGCATCCAGGTTGGAAAGGAAGAAGGAAAACCATCAATCTTTGTAGACGACATGATCTCGTACAGAATACATTGTAAGGAATCCACTAGAAACCATAATAAATGAGTTTGGCACTCAAAGGGGAGTGGTGTTAGGATTTGGTAAGACTAAGCCTCTAAGGCAGTGAATGTTTCATTTTAAGTATCCTGCCTGATCTCTCTTTCCACAACAGCAAAGACAGTGCTTTTTGAACCGACCTTATGTCTTTCCTGGTCTTTCCAAGTTCCTGGTAAGGAATGAATGTATCAGTTTAAGACACTGATGTTGTGTGCCTTTGAGAATCCATGTGAGCATTTCCGCTTACAATTCAGTTGATTGCTTATGTTCTTTCATTGTCCTTGAGTTCCCTATCATAGGGAAAATTCAGCTTTCTGATGCAAAGTATTAGTAATCTATGTAAAATTTACTCAAGATTTCACAGAGAAGAGAGAAGTCCCCTTATTAAATTTCTTTCCCACAAAGTCCATCATGGGCATCCCATCCTTTACTCACTTGGCCATTTCCTTATGTAGGGCCCAGCCTTGATGGATCCTGTTTTTCTGTTTCTGGATATTCTCTTGCTCTTAACCAGTACCCTCCCAACTCCTTTCCTTTTCTGTCCCTCATGACTTTCATGTGCACAGCAAGTTAGCTTTTTCTCCAGCTTCCTGCAAACCTGCACACCCATCCCCAGATCCTCTGCAAATAAGCTCTTTTCTGTCACAGGGAACTAACGAGGAAGGATAGCGAGGACATTACATTCTACAAATTAAGTACACACGTATTATCTTGGGAAAATGATTTAACTACTTGGTGGCTCAGTTTCGTCATGTGGAAAATGAGAATAATTGTAGCAACGTAATAGAGTTGATGTGAGTTAATTATGTAAAGTTTAAAACAATGGCATAGAGAAAGTGCTCAATAGATGTTAGCTATTATTATTAAACAGGTAGAATTATTAGTGACAACAAAATTCTTATCAAAATGTCACATCTAGGGGCTCCTGGGTGGCTCAGTCGGTTGAGTGTCTGTCTGACTCTTGGTTTCGGCTTGGGTTGTGATCTTGTGGTTGTGGGATCCACCCTTGTGTTGGGCTCTGAGCTTGGCTTGGAGTCTGCTTCAGATTCTCACTCCCTCTCCCTCCTGCTCTCTCTCTCAAATAAATAAATAAAATCTTTGGAAAAAAAATCATATCTAAAATAGTATTTTAATGACATTGCCCAGCCATCTATTAATAGCAATTAATCCTGTGTGGAAAGCTCTGTCTGCGTGATCTTATATGTCTCTTCTGCAAACAGCAAAGTTCAGTGGGAAAACACACACATTGATAGACCTGAACTGGAATCTTGTCAGTTTGTCAGATTACAAGCCATGTAATCTTACAAAGATTGCATAACCCACTTCAGTCTCAGTTAACTCACTTGTGAATTGGGAGTTTTGTAGTTGTCTGGGTCAATTAACCTAAGTGACTAGGTATGCAAGGCGCTCAGTAGAGAAAGAGGCAAAGAAGATAGGTGATAAAGGAGTGACTGTTACTATCATTGACTAGTAGATGAAAAATAATTTGCTTACAGATGATAGATGTTCCATTCTAAGTCGTTGCTTCAAATAATTCATTAAAAAATTTTTTTCTGGTTTGTTTTCTGTCTTTTGATCCTTAAACAGTGTTTAACCTGCTGGATGTCTCAAAAAATGTTGGGGAACGTAGACAAGAGATTTCTGCGGTGGGATTTTTTTATTTCTTTTAGACTGTGAGTGTGGAGGCTAGACTTTGAGGACAAAAGGGTTGACAGGCCTAACTGGTCTGTGATGCTCCCAACAGAAAGCCTTAGAGTCACTGCCTAACACCACCAGAGGGCGTGCGAAGACCACACAAGACTGAATTTGATGGCTCCACCTCTGCGAAGTCCAGCTCTGGCGTAGGGGTGCACTCTCTACAGGGGGTCCGGTAATCATGAATCCTGACTTGTTCTCTCTCTGCATTCTCCCTTTAGGTACTGTGGGGCTAGGAGATTCCAGGCTGTGTGAATCGCCTCGCTCCCTCAGCTGCTGCATCCCCTTTGTGCAGAGCTCCCTCCCCAAGGACTGGCGGGTGCTTTAGCCCAGCAGAACCACGTAAACCCTGTACTCCACGACAAGCACACGTAACAAACCACAGATGAGAAAATCTTCCACATCTGGTGCTTTGAGGAGCTGCCAGTCGGCTGGGCTCCACTCTCTTTCTTCAGCTGTTTCCTCTGCCTTCACGCTTCGTGCTCAGCCTTCTCCTATTTTTTCTCACCTCCCTTTTCCTTGCCAACGTGGATTAGCCACGCGAAACCAGGGCTCCTGAGCGTCGGCTGCCTCTGGGCAGTAATAATCAGAGCTTCCTGCTGGTCCATTGAACCTGCCGCTCCACAAACATACTGACACACACACACACACACACACACACACACGTGTGCACACACCCAGCTGCACCAGCTGTTCCCCACATGGTGGGGGTCTGAGTGGGAAGAGACCATCTGGGACAGTGGCCCTGGAAGGGAGCTCTGAGGCCTGCCCTCAGCACGAGTTGCCAGTCTGTATCATATGCATGTTTCCTCCTGTGCTGTGAAGGGATGATGTCCTTGCGAATCGCATTTTCCTTGACCTGGAAAGTCTCTTTTGAGTGAATCAAAGTTTTCCTCAGGCATTGGGAGAACAAGAAAAGAAACTCCACATCCTACACCGGACAGTATGTGAGAAAACGCCCAACTTTCAGAAAGCCCAGCTCTTCACCAACAAAGGCTCAGCAGTAAGATTCTTCGGGGCTGTGTGGTGATTTTTGTGGGAGGGGGCCTGGGTGAGCAGACTAAGTATATTGGAGTATGGCTTTTTTTTAAGCATACGGGAAAAACATCTTGAAAATACCCTTGTAAAGGGGTTTACCAAGCAGTTCCTTGGACTTTACAATATTGTGAAGTCCCCAGGGCAGCCTTCTGTCCCCTATCTGCTTCCTTCCTTTCCCATCGAGGAAGGCAAGACGCACCACAGTTGTCACCCCTTTTCTCCTTTCCCTTTGCTCTGCTCTGTTAATTGCTTTTACCGTGATCTGTCTCTGAAGTTCTGGTAGGTAGGAAGAGAGGCCTATAGATAGCCAAGTGCCAATCCGCTCCGTGTGCTCAGGCCACAGCTTCTGATGTGACCCCAGAAAATAGTATCTCTTACGCTTCACTAGAAAAAATCTAGGCTCTTCATCGGTTTACCCCAGCTAATAACCTCAGCTTTCCTTCAACTGATACAGGGTCTGCATTTATTAAAGTGGTAGAGTCAAGAGAATGTGAAATTGAGAAAGAAGCTTAAAGATCACCCATCTGTGAATAAGACCCTTACTTTACAGAAGTGGAAGATGAGGCCAGAGAAAAGAGATGACTTGTCCAAGGTCACACAGTGGATTAGTAGAAGATTCTGGGCTGAAATTTAGTCATCCTGGCTATCAATTGAAGAAATCCTCCTGCTCACTCTCAGTTAAAAGGGTTGGGTAGGAACTGTTATTTTTTTCTAAAGGTAATAAAGCCTGCATGTCTCCGTTTGTGAATTTTGGTGAGGATATAAGCTCCTGAAAGCAGGTACAATGTTTTTGACATTTATAGCAGTGCTAGCTGAATACATGCTTAAAAATGTTTATTGAATGAAGAATGTTTAACAGCCTCCAATTAGTATAGTTCAGCCTCCTCTAGTGGGCAGTACAGAGCCAGAAGCTTTAAAACCTTAGCTCATCTTTGGCCCACTCCGGCTGGTTTTTTTCCAAATCAGGGAAGAAGCTGCTTTTGAACAAAGTATGGCACAAAACTCCTTAATAGTACCAACTTGATCAAGGCACCAGCATAGACTTTTATTAAAATAATCTACATCATCATTAATTCAATGAACATTTATTAAGCGCTTGCCATACACTAGAGACTTATATAGATGTTGGAGATTCAAACAGTAAGACTCTCCTCTTTTCATGTTGCTTATGTCTTTATATATACGTTTACCCTTGAACAACATGGGTTTGAACTGTATGGGTCCACTTGCATGCTGATTTTTTACAGCATAGTACTGTAAATATTTTCTCTTATGATTTTCTTAATAACATTTTCTTTTTATTGTAAGAATACAGTATATAATACGTATAACATACAAAATATATGTTAAATGACTTTATGTCATTGGTAAGACTTCCAGTTAACAGGAGGCTATTAAGGGTTTTTTTTGGGGGGGGTCAAAAGTTACATGAATATTTTTGACTATATGGGGTCAGCACCCCTAACCCCTGTGTTGTTCAAAGGTCAACTATATAGTGAAGGCACTGACTTTATACATTAAAGATAATAGACTGTGATAAGTGCTTTGTGAGATATATGAGTCATAGGTTATGAAGAGGGATTAACAACACTGCCTGCAAAGTCTGCAGGCTTCATGAACCTGGTTTCCCTGAAGGTGCGTTTCGTACTTGTGAAAGTTCACAGAATATTCAGGAAATGGTGTCTCCCTCTAGATGGAGTATGGAGTGAGTACTAGGGTATAGAGGCAGGAAGGCAGCCTTTGACCTCAAAGTTACAGTACAAAAGGCTTGAAATTGCATGCTAAGAAAGTCAGGGTGAACACTGTAAACAAGGTCAGGAGAATCCCCTCTTTTATATCTTTTCGGTAACTTCCAGCAATGTCAAACACGGACTTGAAAATCACAGTAAAGTTTCTTTCCTCTCCCCCACTCTATTTGACCCTGTAGTCTGCTCATATGGACACGAGTGTTGTTGGAGCAGCCTAAAAGCATTGGAGACTGCTTAGGAGCACTTTAATAGGTGAAAAAACAATAAGGGATTAAACCAGGGACATTTCAGTGGCAAGAGACACTTCAGTGGCCTCAAGTGTCCAGAGGCAAGGACAGATGGGAAGATCTCAGGGATAGCGTAGGAAATGTTACTCCATGTCCCCTTCAGTCTATACTATTATGTCATCTCAAATAGTACTTGATAGGTGAGGCTTTCCCTCATTCACCCTGGCAAATGGTATATGTGGGGGCTGTGCCCTAAACTACCAAATGCACACGTTCATTTGTGTGCCCGTTTAACGTCCAGCTTTAATATTTTTCATCTCTGTGTTCCTTTAGCATTTCAGCAATCCACAAAAAGGTGTGCTGGAGGGTTACTGAATGAGTAGAAAATAGATTCAGAAATGACTGGATTATAGGCCATCTGGCAGCAAAAGCACTACTATTAAAGGTCCAACGATAACAAGATATTACACTGATTACCATTCGACCTAACCATTCACAGCATTAAGAAAAAAAATTTTTTTTTATTAAGCTGGCAAGCTCCCCATCCCACAAGTAGCCACAGAGCCTAGAGTACTGGCTTCAAAATAATTTTTTTTTCTTAGCTGATTTTAACGAGCATCTATGTGCAAGGGAGTGTTCTAAGAAGACGTTAGTCCAGAACATAGGAGGTATCTGTTTCCATAAGAGCTGACAGCAAACCCAATTCAAGTCTCTAAATCCCAATCGCTAGCCGACGCGCCGGAATCAAAGTGTTGACGCTTGAATTTCCTGGCGGAGGCGCCAGTGCGTTGCGATGGGTCGATTGCTTTTGCCTGGCGGAAGTCTATCAGGCGAGGACCGCGAACGCGGGGACTGCGGGCAGGCGAGAAGTGTGTGACGTCTTCGTCGCCCGGGAGCTTGGGCAGCTGAGATTCGGGAGGCCACGCTGGTCCTGTTGGGGCGACCAACTGAGTCGGAGAGTTCTGTCCTGTTCGCACACGCGCTGATGCGAGTCCCCTTGTCGGTGATGGAGTTGGAGAGGTGAGAGCAGAGAGACCTGAGAAGTGTGAGGGCGAGGTTCTGGAAGGGGCGGGGTCGTGATGCGGGGAATCTGGGATTCGCCGGGCGGAAGGCAGGGACCGTCGCGCTGCAGGAATGGCCGGTGGATTGGGAGTCTTCAGGCAGTTCTCTTCGAGGGTGACCCTTGCAGGAGGTAACAAAATGATCACACGTCAGAGCCAGAGTCTAACCCAAGTGTGGGTAGTTACAGAGCCTGCAGATCGCGGTCTCTGGGACGAAATGTTACTTAGTCGTGCGATTTTCGGCATCTCCATGCGTCAGTTTCCTAGTTTGTAAAATGGACTTAATTCGCATTTCACGTAGTTGACCTAAGGGTATATAAAGAGTTCAGCACAATGTTTGCCAAATGGTGGGGACCCCCAGAGTGGTTTACCGCTGCGTTACTCTGTGTTCTTACAGCTCTTTTTACGTACCTTAGTATATTACTGCACACATGATACTCGTGTTCTCTGCGTGTGTTCCCTTCTACACTGAGTGCCCGGAGAGTGAGGACTTTGTTCCATTGCTCAAGAGAGTGCAAGTTGACTTTGGTGTAACAGTGGAAGGATTAGGTCTTGGAAACTGTTAGACCTCAGTTGGAATCCAGACAACTCCTTTGATTTGCTTTAGTGGCCTTGGGCAGGTTGTTTGCTTTTGCAATCCTCAGTCTGGTCCATAAACACAATAATTTGGATAAAGCTTTGGACTGGGAGGTAGGCCTTCCAATCTGAGTTAAGTCCAATTATATTAATGAGGCCATGGGCGAAGCACTTAATTGTAAATACAAAATGGTCTATGTTTGGGGGGGATTATAAAATTTATCTTTGGCGGCCTGTGAAATATACTAATTGCCCTTTTGGCACAGTTGGAGTCAGGCAGAGAAAATATTGGATTCAGCGCTCTTAAACCCAGCAAAATTACTGAAATGAACTCAAGTAATGCATCCTGTTTCCTTGTAGCAATGTTATTAAAAGCAGTGTATTGTTATATATATATCCCATAATTACTATAACATCTTCAAGGTGGATTATGTCTTCTGATAAATATTAGTAACAGGGATACACTAAGTAATTTTCTCCTCAGATAATGCTCTTGAAAAAATAATTTGATGCTTCAGCTTCTCTATCTGTTCCTTCCATTTCCCTTGCTGATATAGTATCAGTGACTCACTACTTTCTAAATCTAATGTTTTTTTCATCTTTATCCACCCTGACCGTTCTGTAGTATATGCTACCAGTGCTGACTTCCTGCTCTTTGAAAACCACGTTGTTGTTGTAAACCCATTGTTCTTGCTTTCTTCTCCACCCTGCGCCTCCTCTTCTTCCTCCTCCTCCTTTTTTGTTAGGTTGCAGTCCTTTCTCATTTTCCTTCATGATTTTTTTTTGGTCTGCACATTAATTGCTATTTTTCAGTACTGCCTCCTACATACTTCTAATTCTGCATGTTCAAAACCACACTTGACTTCTTTTTCAAGCTTTGTTCTTCATTCTACAACATAATATATAATATTCACCTATATACATGTTCACCTTCCTCAGCCCCACTACCAGAATTCACTAAGATCTTGGTTTGTTTCTTAAATGTCTCTATTCTATCACCTAATAATTTTTTCCACTACTTCGCTTTAGTCCTCAGTTATGTCTTAGATTCCTACTCATATTCTCATATTTCCTACTCATTGGGCAGGAATTGTGAATGCCCTGGGACTAGGGTTATCTTGAGGCTTCTTCATGCACATATTTAGCTTCTAGCCTGGAATGGCTGTCATGGTATCTACTCAGGGCCCCTCCGTGTGGCCCCTCCATGCTTCTCATAGCACAGAACACTCTCCTAAGGGACTGTCCTGAAAGAGAATATCTGCAGACCGAGTTCCAAGTGAACCAGGTAGAAACTATTTCTTCTACTACTACTGCTGCTGCTATTCTTTCTTTCTTCTTCTTACCTATCTATCTAGACTTGGAAGTAACCCACATTCATTATTGCTGCATTCTGTTAGTTACATGCAAACCATTAAGGCCAGCGGAGCCCAGATTCAAGGAGAGGAGGATTAGACTCCATCTCTTGATGGCAGAACGGCAGGGTCACCCGGCATGAGAGAATGTGGGATGGAAGATATCTTCAGAAAATATCATCTGTCAGATATATGTAATACACATGTGTATATCTGTATGTATACTTGTATATATACACAGCAGTAGTTTTTTCCCCCAAAGAACAACAATATTAGTAAATTAGCCTAAACTTGTTTTCTGTTATTTTGAGGTAATTAGTGTATATCAGCGTTGCTTCCTTCTTTCCTCCCTGTTACTTTAAGCGTAGTATACATGGCTGCTGTACACAAAAACATATCTTTAGACCAGGTAACCACTGTGCAGGCAAAATGACAGTTGCCACTTTAAATACTTGGAATGGTGGATCCACGCAGCTCTTTACCTTTAGTAAGTCAACCTTCATAAAGAGGAAAGTGGTGGGGCTTCTCAGCCTTCATCACTAATCACAGAGTAGAGAAGAGGGTGTTCTTTCTCCCTGTAATTTCGATGTGATACATGTAATTTCAATTTACTGGGGTTTCGCTAGAGCCCATTAGCATATTACCAATCCTTTTTTATAGGGCCTTATTTCCAGGATTTCAACGAATAACCACTCGCATGTGCTTTTCACCATTGGAGGGACATTCCTGTCACGTGCTTGAAATTATATTGATAGGTAGTCAGGTGCAATTTTGAATTTAACATAAGGACTGGAATTGCTGTGTCGGTCTCCTAATGTGGGCCGTAGGGCCAGAGAGAGAAAGGTGCCTCAGTCTGGTTAACCTCAGTTTGCTATAACATGGTTAGGGTAAGAGAAGGTTTAAGCATTTTGTTTACTTATGAGGTAATCCTACTTGTCACTGGCAGTTACAGCTCTAGACATACGTGTCTCTCAGTATCCTCTCGGCACACAGTGCTTCCCAGACTCTGTCCCACTTCCACATTTTTTGGTAAGACCTATGTGTCATTTTACTATCGGTATTAGTTTTCTACTGTTGTGTAACAAATTACCGTAGACTTAGTGACTTAAAACAACAGACTTATTATTTTACAGTTCTGGATGTCAGAAGTCTGACAACAGTGTCACTGGGCTAAGATCGGGGTGTTCTCAGGGCTGCACTCCTTTCTGGAGGCTCTTGGGGAAAATCTGTTTTCTTGCCTTTTCCTGCTTCTAGAGGCCGTCTCTGTTCCTTGGCTTGTGGCCTCTTCTTCCATCCGCAAAGCAAGCAGTGGAGGGTTGCGCCCTTCTCATATCTCATCACATCCTTCTGACCTTTTCTTCTGCTTCCCTTTCCCACTTTTAAGGACCTTGGTGACTCCATTGTGATCGCCTGGATAATCTTCCTATTTTAAGGGAAACTGTTAGCTACCTTAATTCTGTCTGCAACCTTAATTCCTTTTTGCTCTGTAAGATAATATATTCAGTTTCCAGTGATTAGAATGTGGACATCTTTGGGAGTGGTGGGGATTATACTGCTTACCACAAGGAGATTTTTATTATTTTGGAGAAGTCCTGTCTGAGTATGACAGGAAAAATGTATAAATATCTCACAAATAACAATCATCATTATCATAATCTTCCATTAAAAAATAAGTCATCTTAAATATGTTTGAAAAGCAAATGATAAGCTTATGCAGCTCACTAAAATGGTTAAGTAATGATATAAAACTAAGAAGGCCATGCATTGCATGGAGCACTGGGTGTTATACACAAACAATGAATCATGGAACGCTACATCAAAAACTAATGATGGACTGTATGGTGACTAACATAACATAATACAATTTTTAAGAAATTAAATAATTTTAAATGGGTATCCCTTTGACCTAACATTTCCACCTCTGTGAAGTCAATGTTCAGATGTTCTTTACCATGTTATTTGTAATTTTGAAGAAAAGAAAAAAGAGGTAGTTTATATGTCTAAAAGAAAGCTTTGAAATTTATGTATTTATATCTGTGTGTTAGAATGATATCCATTGCTTTAAAAATGTGGAGGGCTTATCGTTCTGGCCAAGATGGAGTATAAGTATCCCCTGTACTCCCTCTTAACAACTGAAATCCCTGGACATAATACAATAAACAAGTAGAGGAAGACTCTAAACAGGGGAAAGAAGATGACAGACTGCCTAGGAATCTCATAAAATGCAGTTAAGAAATGAGATGAAGTAGTCACCTGGCTTTGGGATATTGCATACAGATCTTTTGGTAAATAGCAAAATGTATTTTTTTTTTTTTAAAAGTCCTTCATGGTGAAGTCAGACCTTCCTAGGCCTCTACAGAGTTACCCTTACTTTTGGAATTGATGCCCTGTGGGCAGGATGGCTGATGACAGTCCCTTAGGAGTCCCCTGCTTCTGAAGAAACAGTCTTATAAAAGCTATATGTAAGTAGGTGAGAAATATCATTTTATTAACAGATCTCTGGTTCTTCTTGAAAGGCATTGACATGGAAGTTGTTGGGACCCTTGGCTCACATAGCAGCTTCTGAGGAAATCCTTTTGAAAAGCAGTGAAATTTATTTGCTCAGAGCATGATGACAGAAAAGGAATTTGGGGATTCCGGAAAAGAGGAGTATGTGAAACGGATCACGGTCTTCTCCAGCAGGGCATGCCAGGGCGAAGAAGAGGGGTGGGGTGATCACAGTGGGATCGATCTTTCTGGATCATTTTATTCTTTTGTATCATCTGCTTAGTCTTTGGAAATGTAATAATTCACTATGGAATGACCCCGGAAATCAAGAAACCTACTCTCCAGTTTTATAAGATTTCTACTTCAATTTTTGAAATACTGAAAATAGATTGAATTTCCTTATCAATTCCTTTACAAAACCAGTTTTCTGCAAAACATCATGTCCTTGTTGGGCCTTCCCTTCCTCAGTTTCCCCCCCTCTTTACTTCCATCCCTTTTCCTGTGGGTCTTCTATTCGGCAGCAACAATACCACTGCTTTACCAAGGAGCAGATGTGGTGTCAGTGCCCAGGAGCCAGTGTTGGTGGTATCCATCATACAGGCTGCTATGTCTGGGCCTGTCAGCAGCAGTGGCCATATCTACCCTGGACCATCTGTGGAGCTAGGTGTGCTCTGGCTTCATGGTTATTATGCTTGACTCTCTAGCTTTCCTGGATTGTGTGAACAGCTTAGATCACTTAGAATCTGTTTCATACTTGAAAGCAATAACCTAGACTGATATAAACATTTATGAAGCATCTGCTTGCTGACAGGATCTGGTGCTGCAGAAATGACCAAGACACAGTCCTTTCCCTTAAGGAATTTGCAGTGGAGTTGGGGCAAACTGACAACTGAAGAAATAACTACAAGACCCCTAGTATCAATAGTGATATACCAGGTGATTCAGATCAAACTCTAAGAAAACCAGAGAATCTAAATAAGATTTACAATAAAAAAAATCTACTTGAAGGCATAAAAGATATAACAAGATAGAGAATAATTATCAGGCTGAGAATGGAGAGAAGAAAGGAATCTAGAGAGCTGAGCATGAAATTTGGTGTTGTTTTTCCCCAGAGAGTGTTTCTGCCATAGGCTGAATGTTTGTATCTCCCCCCAGATTCATGTTGAAACATAATCCTCATGATGGGATCAGTGCCCATCATGGGACCAGATGATTAGGTCATGACAATGGAACCCTATTGAATGGGATTAGTGCCCTTATAAAAGAGGCCCCACAGAGCTCTGTCACCTTTCCTGCCATGTGAGGTTACAGCCAGAAAACTGAACAAGGAAGTGGGCTCTTAGACTGAATTTCTTCGCACCTTGGTCTCGGACTTCAGCTTCCAAAACTGTGAGAAATAAATGTCTGTTGCATGTAAGCCAGCCAGGGTATGGTATCCTGTTATAGCAGCCTGAATGGACCAAGTCAGTTTCTAATTTTAGAAATGGTAGCTGAGGTGCTAAGAGATTATGCAGTACTTATGACATTGTTGGAGGTATAAGAATAAAAAAATTTGGATCCAGGGCCCACCAAAAGGGGTACCTAGTAAACTATTATGGCTTTGGATTGGACAGTCGGAGAGCTTTACTGACTCATTCCAGAGTCCATTCACCTTGAAAATAGGTTGGCAGTTCCTTAAAATGTTAAACATAGAGTTGCCATATGACCTAGCAATTCATATACCTGAGAGAAATTAAAACATATATCCACATAGAAACTTTAACACAGATATTCATAGTAGTAGTATTTATAATAACTAAAAGTGGAAATAATCCAAAGTACATAAGCTGATGAATGGATAGACAAGTGGTCTATCTATACAATGGAATATTATTCAGCAATAAACAGGAATGCAGTACTGATGCGTGCTACAACATGGATGAACCTTGAAAACATTTTGCTAAATGAAAAAATTCAGGTACAAAATGTCATGTATTGTATGATTTTTTTTTTGTATGGAATCTCTAGAAAATGCAAAGCCATGGAGACCAAAAGTAGATGAGTGGTTGCCTAGGGTTGGACAGAGAATAGAGAGTGAGTACTAATTGGTATGATGTTTCTTTTTGGAGTGATGAGAATGTTCTAAATTTAGATAGTGGTAAGGGTTACAGGGCTCTATGAATATACTAAAATCTCTTGAATTGTATACTATAAACAGGTGAATTTTATGGTATGTGAAGTATGTCTCAGCAGCTCTATTTAAAAAAAAAACCCAAAACACATTATCTCAGTCCCTGAATTTGGATCAAGGTATTTTGGATTGCTGTTGCCTCTAGGCACTGGCAGGAAAAAAAGTGAAATTCTCTCTAGAGAATTAAAACACAGTCTTAGGCCACAAATTAATTCTGTAAATGTAATATTAAACAGAATTTTAAAAGATATAACCAGGCACACAAAGAGACAAAATAACATGAATAAGAACCAGCAGAAACAACAAATACGAGGTTCATGAGGACTCAAGCTATTGAAGTTACCAGCCAGAGACTTAGAAAACTGCTTAATAGATGTAAGATGATAAAAGACAAGATTTTTAATTTTGGCAAAGAACTGGAAACTATGAAAGACACAGTAAATTTGAAAAAGAACCAAAAGATATTATAATATGAAAAGTATAACAAATATTTAAAAGTCGTTAGGTAAAATAATAAGAAACAAAGCACAACTGAACAAAAAATTACCAAACTGAAAGAAAGTTCTGGAAAAAAAATATCCAGAATAAAACATGGACACAAGAAATGATGAAAAATAGTGATGAGAAGGTAAAATACAAAGAAGATACCATGAGAAGGTCTAACCTTCATATAATTGAAGTCCTAGAAAGCAGGTATGAAATGAAGGGGGCAGAAGCAACATTTGAACAAACTAATGGTTGAGAATTTGCCAAATCTCATGAAAGATATCAAGCTGCAAATTCAAGAATTGTTACAGACTACATGTAGAATAGTAATAGCAATAATAGTAATAACTGCACATTATAAAAAACTTGCTGAAAACCAATGAAAAGGAAAATAACTATAAAAACAGCAATGGGTGGGTGCCTGGGTAGCTCAGGCGGTTAAGCATTTGCCTTCGGCTCAGGTCATGATCTCAGGGTCCTGGGATGGAGCTCCACATAGGGCTCCCGCTCAGTGGGGAGTCTGCTTCTCTCTCTCTCCTCCCAGTGCCTAGAGGCAACAGCAATCCAAAATACCTTGATCCAAATTCAGGGACTTCCCCCACCCCCAACTTGTGCTCTCTCTGTCTCTCTCTCAAATAAAGCTTAAAAAAAAATAGAAACAGTGAGGGGGAGTATCTTTATTGTCTAGCATACTAATAGTAGTAAAAATGGAGGGGAAATTTCTTATTCTGATGCAAGTTTATCTATAAAAAGCCTGCAAAATATGTCAGGCTTAATGGTGAAATGTTGAAGTCGTTCCCTTTGAGATTAGATCAAGGATTCCCACGCTATGCCCATAATTACCACTTATATTCAACAATGTACTGGAAGTCCTAGCCAATCTAGTAAGGCAAGAAAATGAAAATAATTGGTGACAGATTGGGAAGAATATTTAAAACGTCATTATTTGAATGTAATTGTGTGAAAAATCCAAAAAGCTCCACAGGTGAGTTTTTAGAATTAAATAGTTTAACAAGTTTGCAATTTAAGATCCATAGACAAGAATCGATTGTATTTCTATAAAGCAAGGTAACAAATTGAACGTTAATTTTAGAAACAATACCATTTATAATATTTTGCATATTGCAACCCAATATTTTGCATAAAAGGTATTAAAGAATTCTTCACAGAAAATTAGAAAATTAAAAAAAAATTAGAAAATATTATTGAGGTTAAAAGTGACCTACAATAAACGTAATGATATATATATACCAGTTCATGGATTATAGGATTCAAAATCATACAGATGTCATCTCAATCCAGCATGATCTATAAATGTAATACACTCCAGTCACAATTCCAACAACTATTTTGTGAAATTTGAGAAGATGATTCTAAAGTTTATGTTGGAAAATTCAAAGGGCCAAGATTTGCCCAAGACAGGCTAAGGTGTATGTGCAAGGATAAATGAATAGACAAGGTAAAACCTAAAGATTAAAGAGAAAAAGACCCATACATCTCAATACCTGATTTATGAAGAAAAAACTAAAAACGTAGAGGTAAAGGAAGATTCAGGTATATTGTGCTAGGACAAAGAAATATGCACATGCCCCAAAAAATGGAGTCTTGATTCTTATCCCATACCACATAAAATCAGTGTTCTATTAGCTATACATCTCCATATAAGAGATTTGTAAAATTTTAGGTAATATTAGATAATATATTAATTCAGAGCAGAAAAATAATAATTAAATGGGATATAAAGTAATTCCCTGTAAAGGAAAAAACCTTTTTAAAAGATGTATTTATTTGAGAGTGGGATGGTGGGGCAGAGAGAGCCTTAAGCCACTCAGCACAGCCCGACACAGGCCTCAATCTCACAACCCTGAGCTCATGACCTGAGCTGAAACTAAGGGTTGGACGCTTGACTGACTGCACCCCCCAGATGCCCCTAAAGGAAGATATTGATAAATTGGACAATATTAAAATGAAGAACTTAGGTTCATCAAAAGATAACATTAAGAAAGAGAAAAGACAAGCTTTAAACTAGGAGGACTTTATTGCCACATATACAGTCAATAAAGGGCTTGTGTCCAGAATATAAAATGAACTTCTTATGAATCAAAAATAAAAGGACAAAGGCTTCACAAAGGAAGATATCCAAATTGCCAATACCAATGTGAAAAGGGCCCAGCCTCATAAAACAGAGAAAGAAATAGAAATTAGGGGTGCCTGGGTGGCTCAGTTGGTTAAGCGACTGCCTTTGGCTCAGGTCATGATCCCAGGGTCCTGGGATGGAGCCCCAGGTCGGGCTCCCTGCTCGGCGGGGAGTCTGCTTCTCCCTCTGCCCCCGCCTGCTACTCCGCCTGCTTGCGTGTGTGCGCGCGCACTCCCACTCTCTCTGTCAAATAAATAAAATCTTAAAAAAAAAATACAAATTGAAACCACAGTGAGATACCACTGCACATCTAGCAGAATGGCTAAAATATTTTTACAAAGAAGAAAATAGTAGGAATTGACAACAGTGTGGAATAACTAGAAATCTCATATGCTGCTGGTGGGGTATAAATTGGCACAGTTAATTTGGAAACAGAAATATGTGCCTGTGCATCAAGATACATGCATAAGATTGTTCATAGCCACATAATAGCATAATTCATAGCAGTAAAAAACTAAAATCAACCAAAAAGTCCGTTGTCAGTAGAAGGAGAAACATGTGAGAAATGGTGAGGATGCTGACTGAGGCAGGGTAGAGACAGAGAACAGAGAGGGGGAGAGAGAGGGATTTGAAGAGGAAACTAACCAGATAGGATGACACATTAGAAGGGGCAGTGAGGAAGAGGGAGAAACCTCAGTGAGTGAGGTCCCAAGATCTCTGAGTTGTGCCGGTTGCCAGTAGGGGGGACGTAGAAGAACGGGTTGATCTTTTGTTCACTAACGAACATTACTGAGCACCATTTATATCCTAAGCAATCTGCTAGAATCTCGAAATACAAATGTGCGTGAGAGTGCAGTCAGCTGAGTCTTTATTTGCGCTTTACAATAGCCCTTTGAATCCAGACAGTCATTTACATTTGACAGATGGGCTTTTGTGGCTCCTAAGTGTCCTTGTAGTTAAGGGTGAATCTGGGACTCAACTCAAGCCTTTTTGCTTCAGCGCTTTTGCTTCAGCCGAATGAGGTGAGATGTGGGCGGGAACAGTGTGTGAGGCCTCAAGAAGCACCTTTCCCCACCCCAGAGGTACAAGCAACAACCAGACTCAAAGCACATGAACAAGCTGTGGCTGAGCCAGGTTTACAGGGTGACCAGCCAGCTCTCCTATTCCATGGGCTTCCGTAGCAACAGTCAGCATCAACTTCTTTTACTGCTCCTCCTGGCCTGGTTCATTCAAGCCTTGACTCAAGTATTTCCCATGTATTATTTGGATGGCTACTAAGTGGTGGGCACTGAGCAACTTATCAGAACTGCCACACACAGAGACACAAACCCAGACACATTCTGTGGCCTCAGGGAACTCTCAAAACTCTCAACCTTGTAGATTAAGACAGACCTATAAGCCAGTGAAGGAAATGGAGGGTTTGGGGGCTTTGAGAGATACAAGGGCATGGCATTGGGAGCACAGAGGAGGAAGTGGTCAATTCTGTTGGGATTTAATCTTAAAAAGCGGTAGTGTTGCTTTTAGGACAATTGAGCAGATATTCAGGAAAGATAATAGCTCTAAGCTACAAAGCCAGCAGTCTGTTGTGTTTGAGGAAACTTTTTGAGATCTTGCTGTTCACGTGGGTATATTAGTAAGCAGCTGATTAGATTGATATATAAGGCAAAATCAATATCTGTCCTTAAGAAGGTGGCAATATGAAGAGAATAGAAGACAAATGAGTATATGCTTCAAAGGAAGCTAGGTAAAAATCAGAGTAAAAACAAAACCCATACAGGTTTTATCCTGAATGGCATCATACATAAATCAAGGGGAAAAAAGTTTTTCAAGAAGAGAATGTTCAGCTGTATCAGATGCTTGAGACTTTATGTGAGAAGAGACTTAGAGGACTGGTTATTGAGTTTGGTCACGTGAAAGTCATTTCAGAGGAGGAGTGGGGGAAAAGCTGAATTGGAATGGATTGAAGAGAGAATGGGAAGTAAGGAAGGGAGAACAGGTAATGTGGAAAACTTCCAAGAAGTAATTTTGCAGTTAAGGGAGGTAGAGAATGGAGTGGTAACTAGAGAGAAGACTAAATTGGTTAAGGTCATATAATGGAGAACGTTTTTCACATTGTCAGTGGAGACCCTTGAAGATTTCAGATTCATAAAATTCATTGAATGTGTAGGGTGGAAGGAGCAGTAACAACTTGGAAACTTGGAGAGGACGAAGTTGTTAGACCAGTAAGCAGATAGTCCAGGAATGAAGGGATAGGGATGTGAACCTGGGTGGTGGCCACCAGGATGGAAATTAACAAACAGAATGAGAGAATTTTATTTTAAGATTTTTATTTAAGAGGGACAGAGGGAGATGGACAGGCGGACTCTGCGCTGAGCGTGGAGCCCAACACAGGGCTTGATGCAGGGTTCGATCTCATGACCCTGAGATCATGACCTAAGCGGAAACCAAGAGTCGGGCACTTAACCAACGGAGTCGCCCAGGCTCCCCATAAATAAGGGCCATTTTAGAAGAATAGTGATCTTTGCTGAAAGATTTTGAGCAAAATGCCCAAGTCACTTACTTAGAGACAAAAGTATGGAGCTGAAAGGAATCTGAAAGGAATCTAATCTTATAGAAAAGGAAAGTAACACCTAAGAAAGGAGTTAAAGCATACATCTTACATGGAAAGAAATTATATCAAATGTACCCACATATATTTATGTATTTATGCATTGAGAACATAACATGTACCTGAGGACACCCTGGTTAGGGGTCGTGGGTAAGATCGTCTGAGCAGTTTGCTGCTTGGTCTTCAGCCCCATCCAGCAAATGGTAGGACCTTCGGCTTTCCTCATTCATGTCTCTCCCGGGCTCCCAAAAGGACAGGGCCATGGTACACATTAACAGTTTTGGACGACATCATTTTAGACTGCTGGGCTCATGGGGCGTTTGCTCTGCACTTCTGTTCTGTGGTCATCTTGAGTCTGTCTCCTCTCACCCGCTCCTCTGCACATCTGTGGTCCTCAGTCGGCCAACTCTCCCAACACCCCTGTTGTGGTGGAGCTGGCTTCTTGTCCTCCACCTCTGGTTATGATTTGGGCACTGCTCTCCATATTGCTGCCACTGGAGCCAGGTTGGCTCCTAGCTGCTGCTAAGACCTTGGACAAATTCCATAACTTCTCTGTGCTTTCGATACCCACTTGGAAAATGGTAAAAATATTACCACTTACCTTAGAGGTTTGCCTTGAGTATTATTAAATAAATTAATTACTGTAAAACACTTAAATACATTAGTATTTAGAGAACTGAGAATACCACTTGGTACATAAGAAATATTTTTACAATATTATAATTATACTCACCTGATACTATGGATCAAACTAAATGTTGCACTCAGTGTGTGTGTATGTGTGTGTGTGTGTGTGTGTGTAGAATGCTTTACTAAAGATTGGGGGAATGGAGGAATTTGCATTTCATTTGTGTCAATAACTTACAATTTCAGGGTATACTGTTCCAAAAGTTTCTCAAACCAGTTTAAATTTACTGTTCTCTCTTCTCTACTCCTCCCACATTTTTCATCTTTATGAATGCAGAGAAATTGAGCTGTTTTTTCACCTTTAGCTCTACTGACTGTGCTCTCAGGGTCTTATCATTCACCCCCAACCTGTTTATTAAGAATTTTCTTAAACACATGGGTATTTCCTTCTTCTGTGAGCATTTATCATGCAGTAGATACAGTTTCTAATGGTTCTTATGTATTCTTTAATATTGAAGTATGTTGAAAGCAGTCCGATGAATTATTTTATCATTTGAGCCATTAGTCTGGCTGTAGGTTTTCAGTAAATCCAAATTTTCACACCGTAGACTGCGGAAGTAATACAAGAAACTGTGAGTCCCTAAAGAGCATAGCTTAAATCTTTTTCATCTTTATGCCTGCAGCAGTACCCAGTAGGTGTCTCAAAAATTGATGTACACTTATAATTCATTGTCTCTATCTTTTCAGTAGGAATGAAATACTTAGATAGTGGAAGGTTGCAGAGTTTCTTCACTACCATGGTGATAAAGCAAATGAGTCCTTTGGACTCAGCTCAGGTACCAGAGACCCAGCTGATATTTATACTACTGCATAATCCCAGGAACTTTTAAACATCTTCAGCAATTCTCATTCTTTTCATTCCACAGGACTTGATATCTAACTTTATGTTACTGCAATAATTTTTCTTGATATTAAGTTTCTTCTGTGGAATAGTTAAGAATTTAAATTTTCTACCAAGTTCAACAGTATGACCATTGTTATTCCTCTAGTGGTATATTCCTGGGAGAAGAACGGGAGAAGTATCTAAAAGGGAGAAGTAACATTCTTCTTTCTGCAGACATAGTACTTCCGACATGGCAGACATCCCTTTTGTTTCCTTATACAGTTTTGTTTAAAAGATTTTTGTAATAAAGAGTATGACTCTATTTTTTGATGTTTAACTGACATCTTGTAAGCCTCATCTCTCCCTGTGGGCCGTCAGTGCCACATCTGGGCAAGCTGATAAGAAAGCCTGAGTGATCTTTCCTTTGTGCCTGTGGGCCTTCAAACCATGCATGGGAACCCTCGCTCTAATCACCCCTCCCTAGTCACCATGAAAACCTCAAGCCGGTCTCTCCCTGCTCTCCCAAGCCATGTTAGGGCCTGCTTGGGAGCTCCCCCCTTTCCCCAGGAAGCCTTATTATATGATCAGTAAATCTTTTCATACCTTGCTGGTGTCTTTGTGCACATTTAAATCAGATTTGACTAGGAGTCCATCCGGACCCTACAATATAGGTGCAACAATTTTACTAAATGTTTAATGCATACAAAATAATGTTTATATGTTTAAAGTATAAAAGGAGCAGTTTTAAAAAGTTGTAGACCTATCACCCAACCTAAGAAATAGAACATCGCCACCATATTTGAAGTGCTTTTCCCCGACTTCATGCCTCACCCTGCATAAACCGGTTCCCTACCCCAGCTCATCAAGGCATTTTGGATATTTGATTGTTTATCACTCCCCTTATTTTATTTTTACATTTTAACTGCAGATATACATATTCCTAAGTTATATATTGTCTTGTGTTACATGTTTATTTACTCAGTATGGATGAAATCATGTTCTATAAACTATTTGGGTAGTTTTTCTTGTTGATACTATGCTTGGAAGTTTGGATTCATACAGCTGCATGCATTCATTTTCCCTACTGTATTGTATGTCCATAGTGTGAACAAATCACAAATAATTTATGGATTCTCCCCTTATCATTCGATCTTACATATAATATTGCACATTAAACATTTTTATACATAAGCTCTGGTGAAAATGTGCAAGAGTTTCTCCAGCATGTATGCCTGGGAGTAAAATTTCTGCATCATACAATACCCACAGTTTTAGCCCTATTTGATGATGACAAATTGATTTCCAATTTCATATCTAACTATTTGGATCAACAATTTTTCCAGCACCATTTATCGAAAGGCCCTTAACCCACTGGCCCATGTTATCACTTCTGTCATAAATCAAGTTTGCATATGCATGTGGTCCGAGATCTCTGTTCTGATATATCAGTCTTTTTTTGTCTGTTTCCATACAGGTACAATTGGCCTTATGAAGATAGTTTAGTTATAAGCCTTGAGATCTAATAGAACAAGACTCCCACTTGATTCTTTCTCTTCAGGAATGACCTAACTATTCTCGGGCCTCTGTTTTTCCACAGAAGTTTTGGAAACAGCTTATTGGGTCACCAACCAAGAAAACAAAACAAACACCCCAAACTTCTTAGGCCTTTAACTGGATTGAATGGAATCTATAAATCAATTTGAGGAGAAGTGACATCTTCGCTGTGTTGGGTCTATGTATATATAAACGTAGCATAACTACCCACTTATAGAAGTCTTCTTCAGTGTCCTTCAAGAAAGTATTACAGTTTTCCTCAGGAAGGTCTTACACATTTTTGGTTAGATTTATTCCTAGCTATCTCATTTTTATATACTATTGTAAATGTAAATCTTTTTTTCTTAATTAGGTTTTACATTTTAAAAGCTGTGTTTTGGGGGCGCCTGGGTGGCACAGCGGTTGAGCATCTGCCTTCGGCTCAGGGCGTGATCCCGGTGTTCTGGGTTCGAGCCCCACATCAGGCTCCTCCGCTATGAGCCTGCTTCTTCCTCTCCCACTCCCCCTGCTTGTGTTCCCTCTCTTGCTGGCTGTCTCTATCTCTGTCGAATAAATAAATAAAATCTTAAAAAAAAAAAAAAAAAAAAAAAAAAGCTTAAAAAAAAGCTGTGTTTTGATGGTGTATATAAAAGAACTTGACTTGTCTTGGTTTTGATTCCAAATACAGTAACTGTACAACGTTGTCATTCCAATAATTTATCTGTAAATTATTTTGTTTTTTTCTCTGCATCTCTGAATAATAACAGTTCTGATTCTTCCTTTCCAGTCCTTGTAACTTTTAACTCTTTCTCTTGCCTTTCACTAGCTGGAACCTCCTGTGTTGTGTAGAAATGTCTCGTTCCTTATTGTAAAAGGTTTCAGCATTAAGTAGGTATGTAGGCTGTTCGTAGATGTCCTGCGCTGACTGATGGTGACCCTGGGAGTGCTCCTTGGTTGCCCAACAATGAAGTAACTGGGACTGGGGGTGCTGCTGCTTCAGCTCAGTAGCGGGGGGTAAGCCAAAGCCTACTTCACATAGGACTGGAGGCTTTCCTTCCGTGAGGTGCCCGAGTCCAATTTCCTTAAACTTATCAGTAAAAATGGAAACATATGACCATACAAAGACTTGAACATGAATATTCATGGCAGTATTTTTCACAATAGCTAAAAAAGTGGAAACAACCTAAATGTCCATCAGCTGGTAAATGGGTGAACAAAATATGGTATAGTCATACAATGGACTATTATTTGGCCAAAAACAGGGCTGAAGTGTTGACATATGCTACGACGTGGATGAGTTACAAAGTCATCATACTCAGTGGAAACAGCCGGTACAAAAGAACATACGTGGATCCATTTATGTTAAATATCCAAAAAAGGCAACTCTAAAGAGATAGAAGTAAATAAGTGGCTGCCTAGTGCTGGGAATGAGAATGGAGAATGGCTATAAATGGACATGAGGGTTTTTTAGGGTAATGGAAATGTTCTAAAATCAGGTCGTGATGATGGTTGTACAACTATAAATATAATAAAATTAATTTAATTATACACTTTAAAATGGGTGAATTTTATGGTGTGTAAATTATATCTCAGTGAGGCTGCTTACAAAAACCAAAACAACAATAAAGCAGCTGATGTTCCATGACAGTAATCTGACTGACCGGCGTCTGAACCTAGACCACTTGGTGTCGAGGTCCCGACTGGTTAGTCCCTGCATATGCGGCTGCTCTGATGCTTGCATGGAAGGTAGGGTAGTGAAGGGGCAGGAGATCATCGGAAACACATCACTGAATGGCTGCCATCTACCCAAACTGCAGTGCAGATATCAACTGGCCACAGTCCCTGGCCACCCCAGTACTGAGGTCATGGACTCGAGTGGAGTAGCCGTGGTGGCACAGATGAAGGCTCTGCATGGGCACAGAAGCATGGCCTCCCTCATCAAAGCTGACCTTGCTACTGCTGCTTCCACCCTACGTGTCAACCAGACTCTGATGCCGAGCCCTCTTAGTGTGTGAGTCTTTGAGGAGACCAACCAGTCACTTAGTGGCACTTGATGACATCAGGCCCCTTCCACTGTGAAGGGGCAGCAATTCATTTTGACGTGTTTTCTAAGCGTGCGTTTACTTTTCCTGCCTGTTGATACTTGGTCAGCACCTCTATTCAAGGACTCCCCGAGTATCTGATTTACTGACATGGGATCTCCCACCTACTGTCATTTCAGATCAAGGGACCCACTTTATGAAAAAAGAGGTTCTGCAATGGGTAGATGCCTGTGTGAGTCACTGGTCCTGCTACATCCCACATCATCCATAAGCTGCTAGCCTGACAGAGCAGTGAAATGGCCTCAGAGAAACCCAGCTGAAGCAACAGTTTGGGGTGATAGCCTACAGAGGGATTCCTTCAGGGTGCGGCGGATGGATTAAAGCAGAGCTTGGCGAACTGGTTCCAAGGCCAAATTGGGCTTGTTGCTATTTTACAAACATAGTATTATTGGAACACAACCACATGCATCATTTACATACTGTCTGTGGCTTCTGTCATGCTGTATCAGCAGAATTAAGTAGTCATGTCAGAGACTGTATGGTCCACAAAGTCTAAAATAGTTACCGTCTGGCACTTTACAGAAAAAGTTTGCCACTTTTTCCTTAAACCACTGATGATTGTATGGTTCTGTGTTATTGCTGGGAACCGAGGAGTGGGAAGGATGGCTCTGTTCCAGCAACCCACCTGGGAAACTTCTGCTTCCAGTTTCTGAAACTTCAGACTCTTCAGTTGAAGAACTAGAGGTCCTAGTTTCTAGAAAGGGGACACTTCCACTAGGGAAAACAGTAAGAGTTCCACTAAACTTAAGGCTGTGGCTGCCGTTGATCACTTTATGCTCATTGTGCCGGTAGACCAGGAAGAGGAGAAAAGAGTTACCATACTTGAAGGGGTAATTGATGTTGATTATCATGAGGAGGTGGGGTTGCCACTACGTAATGGTAGCAAGGAAGAATATGTTTGGCACTCGTGTGGACTCCTGGGGTATCTCTTGGTAATCCAGACCTCATATTCACTGTAAATTGGCAAGTAGAGCTCCACTGTGGCCAGACAACAGCATGGTAACCCAAATCTCAGACCCTTCAGGGGACAGACAGTACTATGCAAGCCACTTAGACCAGCAGAAATGCTGGCCCACGGTGAGGGGACTATAGACTGGGTGGTAAAGAAAGGAAATGATGTATCGGAACCAACTGCAGCTGTGGAAGCTATAGTTTATCCCACTAACTTCTCTTCTAAGTTTTCATAGAAATTGTGGTCAACCAGAATCCTGACGTTGCAAAAGAATGGAGTGAACCTAATGTGTAAAGCAAGTGGCCTGAGTTGTACAAGGGGGTAGAGCAGGGCAGGCGGTGTTGGTGCTCTGTCCAGATCTCATGTCGTTGGCGTGGTGTGCTCATTCTTCTCCAGCTGCTGCATGCGGTGCTGCTAACACACTTGCACCATTTCTGGGAGGCTCGCCCCTGGTAGATTGGAGCAGCGTCAGCAGGAGATAGCTGGAAGTTGCGCACTCCTTATCCCTGTAACCGCCTGTAAACTATGACCACCTAATCCCTGAAATGCAGGTACGGAAACCTCCCTCCCCTGCTGTAAGGCGGGAAAGACTGTGGTGTGGTGTCTGCGTCAGAGCTCCTGGAGATTTGGGGCTGAGGTTTGTTCCAGCTAAAACCACAGTCTTGCTTTGCTTCTTCCATTGGCCTCTTCTGTTGCCCCTCATTCCCTTACAGATTTTTTTTCCTTTTCTTATACAGTTTTGAATTTGGACCTTAAAAGATGCTGTTGATACGCAGATTGGTCTAAAACAGGCAGGCTGGGGTTGCGTTTGGCCTAAGATTTCTCATGTAATTATGTAATTTCTCTCTTAATAAAAACTTGATTGTATCTTTTCTGCTTTGTCAAGTTTGTTCTGTATTTTTCCCCCAATGTCTAAAGTTGGAATGGTTTAAGTTCACTGATTTTGAGCCTTTTGTTTACTTAGGAATATACAACGATCCCTTTTCTTCAAAGTAAGACTTTAGCAGCATCTCACAAGTATTGAATATGACAATCTTTATCATTCAGTTCTGAGAATTTGCTGGTTTCCACGGCAAATTGTGGCTTTTTTTGACTCAAATAAATTTTAAAAATTTTCAAACACATGGAAGTATTTCTATTTGTCTGTTTGTTACTGATTTGTGACTGAATTTTGTGGTTGTCAAGTAAGTGTTCTGTAGGATACCGATTTTTAAAAATTTACCGACATTAGTTTTACGCACTATTATAAATACCGTGTGTTTGGATAGATGTATACTCATAGCTGTCGAGCGCAGTAGTCTCTCTCTATATGCTTTTCATTTAACTTGTTAATTGTGTTGCTCAGATTCTTTATGTCCTTATTTTTTTGGTCTATTTAATTTACTATGAGAAATTAGTTAAAATCTTCCTCTGTGATAGTGAAATTGTCTGTATATTTTGAGACTGTTATTAAGTACATAAAGTCTAGGATTATTCTATTTTCCTGATGAATTGAAACTTTTATCATTATATAGTGATTATCTTTATCTCTAGAAATGCTTTTTTTGCTTTAAAGTCTATTTTTTATGGTATTAGTATCGTTATATCAGATTTCTTTAATATTTTCCTAGTCTATTTTTTCCATGCTTTGACTTTCACACTTTTTCTGTCCTCGTGTTGTCACTTATAAAGAGCCAGAGAATTGGATTGGGGTTTTTTTTTTTTTTTGCCTTTTTATTTTTTTTTAAAATTCAATTGATAAACATATAATGTATTACTAATTTCAGAGGTAGAAGTCAGTGATGCATCAGTCTTACATAACACCTAGTGCTCATTACGTCACGTGCCCTCCTTAGTGTCCATCACCCAGTTACCTCATCCCCCCACCCCCACCCCTACAGCAACCCTCAGTTTGTCTCCTATGATTAAGAGTCTCTTATGGTTTGTCTCCCTCTTTGATTTCGTCTTGTTTTATTTTTTCCTTTTTGAGAATTGTATTATTTTTAATCCAGTCTGATAGTCATTGACTTCGAATTGGGTAGTTTAGACCGTTTCCTATTTATGTGGACCAGTTTTATATTTGGTATAGTAGATATCATCAAAATAGTCAGTGACCCTTCTCACAGCCCCTCCTTACAAGCCTGTCTCTTCTAAGCCTATCCCTATTGAAGTATTATAACCCCATTGACATCTAAGTCTATTAAGATACTTGGCCTTAATGATTTTTTTTTTTTTACCAATTAAAAGTAGAAATAAATGTACTACTTCTGAGTGGAAGCTTGTAGAGTCACTATTTTATTCTGAGTTTTTCTGTGTCACCATACCTATGGGTTCCAGACTGAAGCCATTCCTTCAGTCTGGGTTCCAGGTTGAAGCCATTCCTTCAGTCTGGGTTCCAGATTGACTAGCAAAGGCCAGCAAAAGACTGGCATGCAGTGTGAGTGAGAAACAGATTTCGTAAGTCACTGAGATTTGGGGATTACTTATTAATGCAGGATAACCTTACAAGATCTGACGCTTGAACAAAACAGGGGTTGGGGGCACTGACCCCCACGTAGTCAGAAATCTGCTATAACTTCGACTCCCCCAGAACTTAACTACTAATAGCCTACTGTTGACCAGCAGCATTATCAATAACATAAACAGGTAATTAACATATATTTTATATGTTATAGGTATTGTATACTATATTCTTATAGTAAAGTAAGCTAAAGAAAAAGTGTTATTAAGAAAGTCATAAGAAAAAGAAAACACATTTACAGTACTGTACTGTAAGAAATCTGTATGTAAGTGGACACATGCCATTCAGACCCATGTTGTTTTAGGGTCAACTGTACACTTAAATTTATTTCTCCCTATTATTTTCTGTCCTCTGTTGCTCTCTCTCTGTATTCCTTTTTGTCTTCTATTGTACTTTCTTCTTGATTGATTTTTAATTTTTCATTCCTTTCCTCCCCTAAGAGTTTAGAATTACATTCTATATTCTTTTATTTCCCTATATATTTTAACTTGTATACCAGTGCCCATTAAGATAGACTGTATTATGGACTGAGAATAAATAATCCCAAATGCTTAGTGGCTTAGAAATATGAAGGTTTGCATGCTCCCTCTGCACTATAAGCTGATGGAAGATTGACCATTTGAGAGCATCAAAGATAGTAGCAAGATCAGAGAATGAATAGTTTGCAGTGGTGCTGAAATACATCTGCCTTGGGTCACTTCCCATATATCACTGGACAAAAGTCACATGACCACACCCAAATTAGCAGGAGCAGGGAAGCGCAGTCCTCTTATGTGAGTAGAAGGAAAGGAAAACTTGAAATACTGGTGAAGAGACAAAATGTCGACCATAGTTTGCCTTTCTGCTCACCAGATGTTTGGATCATTCTTTCTCTCGTGTAGATTAAGCTTACTCCCACCTCAAAGGAGAGCCGCCCCAAATTCCCATCTAGTCAGAAAGTTTAGCTCAGGATCAGGTTTCCTCTATATTTTAGAGTTCGATGGATGCACAGCAGTCTCTACAACAGATCTCGATGTGCTTACTCTTGATACAAGCCCTTTGAGCCAGAAAGAAAAATTGGGTTTGTTACGTGCTCCCAGTATACGATGATGAAACAGGCACAGCATAAATAGAAAAGTACTTCCATTTGGAAAAGACTGTATGATACATAGCAATCACTAGTCCATAGCAGTTTTGAAATTCTGGTGGGCACATGTGGTTAAGGCCCTCCATCTTTGGGGTGGGGAATATTCCTTGATTAAATCTACTGTAGAAAGTGAAGGGACTTCTTCCATTGTTCTCTGTGGCCCTGACTGTACCTTCAGGAAATTTCTTCCTTTTGTATTCTTCTTCTTGGCCCCATCTGAAGTAGAGGGCAATAGAATCTCCTTGTGGGCCATGCAGTTTTCTCAGCCTTCTGTTGCCCAATTCCTCTGGTAATTAAACTCAAAACTTAATAGACTTGCTATTTATTTCATTTCAATCAGCTGTATATGCCGGTATCCATTTATCAGTGTGCTTTCTTAGAGTGTTATATTTCTCATCTCTGACATACATTCTTATGTCCTCACCCCCTTTAATATCAGGTATCTTGAGTCTATTGGATGTCACTGGGAAGAACATATATTTAGCTATTTACTCTGAGTGATTTTATCTAAATGAACTATTTGCTGGATATCACATCCTTAATTTGCTTTTTGCCCTGAAGTTCTTAATCCATCCAGCAGCTTCCACAAAGTTATAATGAACGCTCCTTTAATTTCACCTTTGCTTCAGGGCTCAGTTATAATTAGCCTTTGTTGCTCAAAGAGTTTCTTACATTTAGCTCTGACATTTTGGGGTGGTGAGGAAGTTTTCTTTTCCATCTCTGAAAGTCCACGAATTTTCAGATTCTCTCTACTCCCTTTTATTCCTGTTTGTAAACATACAAATTCTTTCCTGAACCCAGGAAATGGTCAAAAGCAGCTAATTACCAACTCTCACTAGTAAAGTTTGTTTTTCCAACTTCTTCCCTTAGAGCCACATATAACTTTATTAGGTACATGATATGTCTCCCAACTTAGAGCAGATGACGTTTTACCAAACATTTTGGCATTACATGTTGCTCACCTTCAATACACATTTCCCCAGTGCTTTCAGTACCAGTGCTTGCTTCTTTTGGGATAAAGTGTATTGTTATATGAAGAACCCCAAATTCTCAGAACCAAGATTTCATCCTCACTCTGGGTTACAGGCTGTTGAGGGTTCAACAGGAATAGTCTAGTCACTGGTCGTAGCAGTAAGGGAAGAGGGAATGGATACTCAAACTTACTCAAATACTTCTTGGAAGTGACCCTTTGTTCACATTTCATTGATCAAAGCTAGTTTCATGGCCAAGGCTAACTTCCAGTAGGCAAGGAGGTACAAGCCCCCAGCATTCCCCAAAGGAGAGGAGAATCATAAATACTGAGGACTAGCATTACTGTCTGCAACAAAATACAAAGTTATCTTCAGCCTCTCCTAAAATAATATAAGGGCACTAGAAAACTTTAAATCTGATTTTCTGAACTCATATATTTCCCAGGATATTTATTTTTTAAAAAGTTCTCCCAAATTAGATATTATTTTAATGCTGTTTTCTCCAGTCAGTATTTATTTAGATTCATTCATATGTTTACCACTTTATTCTCCTATATCACATTTTCTTATTAAACTCAATTTCTTTTTGTGTGTGTGACGTAAGCCTTTAGAGTCCTTCAACTGAGTCTGTTAGTAGCAAATTATTTTTGTTCGAAAAGGTTTTATTTCACCTCTTTTCTTCTAAGTGTGAATTCTCTCGGGTACTCAGTACTAGGTTTTCTTCTCAGATTTTCTTCTCAGTTCCAAGGAAACATCTTCCCTTTGTGAGTCCCCTGTCTTATGGCGAGTACCACTGTGGTTGAGAATTCAGCTGTTTGTAAAACTGCCATTACTTTGTATCTACTCGCCTTTCTTTTAGTTTCTTTTACATTCTTCTTTTCTTTGCTCTTCTGTAAATGCACTGTGATGTGTCTCCGTGTGGAAGTCTAATTTATCCAGTGTGGGATTTAGAAATATTAATCGGAGCGTTCTTATCTTTCATCAGTCTGGAGAACTTTCAGCCTGCATCTCTGGGAATATTCCTTTACCCATTCTGTCTGGAAACTCTGATTAGATATAAGATAGGTCTTCTTACTCTAATGTCTAGGGATTTTTCACCTACCTTACAGTACTTATCTTTTTGTCTTTTACCCTACTTTGGTCTTAGATAATTTCCATTTCTTGTTAGGACACCCTATATGCATATAAAATGTTGGGAGGATTAAGAAAAAAAACTATCCAGGTGTTTAAATTAGTTTGCAATGTGAGCCTGAAACTGGATATATAGTTTACCATACTGTCAAGTATGGAATTGAATTTCCCATTTTTTTTTGCTTGCTTTCTTATTTATTCTATTACTTTTATTTATTTTTATTCTTTTTTTTTATTCTGTTACTTTTAAACAGGTACTCTAGAAAGACCGTTAGAAAACTGGTGTTTGTTTATGAACCTTTAAACTACAATGACCTATCACTAACTTCTGTGCCATATGTTGAATCTTCAGCATTTTCTGTTCCAGGCAGTTACCTTAGCCTTTTCCTACGTGGTCCATTTCCTTGTTTTTACTTCTTATTTGAATCCAGAGTATACTCAGGTTCTGACCTTTGTCTTTATATCTCATTTTAAACCCAAAGTTGACCTCTTAAACTTGAACACAAATTTAGCCTTCTGAGTTTTTGTATCTTGATACTCCCTAGAATTTGCCTTTTGTTCACATCATTGCCCTTTCTGCTTTTTTACTGTCATAACTGAATTATTACACTTGACCGGATACTACACTAAGCATCCTACCCTGTTATTAGCCACCTGACTCGTGCCCTGGAAAAGTGTGTCCCCTCTCAAAAAAGAACAGTCCGGAAGGAAAAGATGACCTCAGTTCCACCTGTAACCACTCTTCTGACAGTGATCAAACTTTGGTACTTAAGCCAAATACACTCTAAGATTTTGTGTTTTACTATCGGCTGTATCGTATTAATACGATGGCATATCTTATTATGTACCAGGTATTGGTTTGTTGACCTCATGTTTAGCAAGTGTTCTCTACTTCTCCTAGATAGCTCATTCATAGGTTATTTTTATGCACACAGGTTTTCCGGGCTTTAGAGTTGCAGTTCATCTTAGTGCTCCAAACATGGCATCTCGTTCCAAGGAAACATCTTCCCATTGTGTGCACATTTTCATCTCAAATAAAGTACTGTGGACAGAGGAATGCATGGTTCTCAGCGAGGCTGATGGCATGTAAAAACTCCCAAAGCCAGGAAAGCGTTCAGCTATATGCAGGTTAAAAACCCCAGTGGAAGGAAGTCATGGTGTTCTTATCAGAATAAGAAAAGATGGATGCAGAGAGAAAAAAAAAATCCGAGATGTTTACTACCATTTATTACTGTGGGTTGGACAAAGTCTGGCTACAAAAGGATTTCCACTCCTTGAGCTCTCTTTTCCTATGCCTTTGAATAACTGATTGTATCTCTTAATCCTCTCCCTTGCTTTGTGGGTTAGACAGGTTGCCTGGACCTTTAGTACCTCGGAGGGTAGCCATGGTACCTGCTCCCTATAAACCTAGCAGAGTTTCCGCTTCTTCCCAGGCCCAATTCCATTCCTTGGGACCTTCCATTCTCTAGATCACTACAAGGTGCAGGAGGCCTAAGCAGTGATGAGTATAAAGAAGAGAGACAAGGAGGGCACTTGAAGTAATGAGCACTGGGTGTTACATGCAACTGATGAATCACTGAATTCTACTTCTGAAACTAATAGTACAGTATGTGTTAAATAAATTGAGTGTAAATAATTTAGAAGAAGAAAGGAGAAGGGAGACTAGGTGAATTAACTAGTTGATTAGTCAGGTCGACTTTGGCTCAGTTTACCAATCCTACCACATGGGGGCAGTAGGAAGCAAGCAAGAAGGAGCTACGCCTCAGACCTTTTCATACGCCAGGGCTACCAATCAGTAATTGGCCCAAACAGAATCCCAGAATTTGACAAAATATTAGCAACTCCCCCTCAGGATTGGGGAAGAGCAAGAAGGGAATGTGAAAGAAGGGAATAAAGATTTTTTTCCTACTACAGTATACATTTTCCCAGTTATTTTTCTAAGCATAGGGGATAATGTTGTTTAGTGATTTGTTTTTTTACTTAAGAGTATAATTTTCATGTCCTTAAATATCTGAGTGCACATAATTTTTAATCACTGGATAAATTTCCAGTCAAAGGACATAATATATCTAATCAAACCACTATTTTTGGATAGTTAAGATATTTCCAGATTTTCTATATTATAAAAATGGTGTAGTTAATTTTTATAGGGTTAAATCATTATCAAAAATTATAGTTTTTTCCTCTGTACAAATTATATAGATGAAAGTGCTGGGTTAAAATGAGTATCGATTTTTGAGGCTAAATATTGCTGAATTCTTCAGGAAGTGTTTACCAATCTGTACTCCACAAGTAATATATTAGTTATTTATTTCTCTGTCTTTACCATGCCAACACTTGGTGACTTTTTAAATCTTTGCCAAGTTGATTCTTTGTTTATTTATATTTCTTAAATTGTAATGAGGTGAGTATTTCATCTTATTAGCAGTGTAACATTATTTTATCTACGTATTTATTGCGTCATTTGGTCTGGTCTGGTTATGTGTCACCCCGGTCAATTCCCAGGATAAGAAAGCATTAGCAAAAAAAAAAAAAAAAAAAAGAAATTTGTATCATTGTGTTTTTGAAAAAGCACTTACATTTCTTATGCTGCATTTTGTTTAGTTTCTCTTTTCCTCTCCCACATCATTAACCTCCCCCACTCTCCACCCCACCATCAATTTCCCCATCACGGGGCTGCTCCTTTAAAGAGATCCACCCCATTCAGAGCCCTCACAACAGGAAATTGAGCCCAGCACTCTGCCACCTGATAAAGCGTCCTTTTCTGACCTTTCCTGGTCTTCTGGTTTGTGATATACAGGCTTTCAGTTTCCTGTGCAGCCTGTTCTGATGAATTCACCAGAGTCACTTTCACTATCACTGGATCCATCATATTAAAATAGTACTTCAGAGTTGAGTGAGGCAGTGAGGAGGAAGAGAAGAGAAAGAAGAATGAGCAGAAAGGAGAGAGGGAATCCTGATGCTTGATGGGAAAAATTTAGCTGGACTGCCCTGAAAATAGACTCTACTCATTTTTGGATCAAACGCTCTGTTCTGTCTATTTGACAGCTGGGGTAGATGATGATGCTGCTGATGATTTTATTATTTTAACATTCTTCCTCCTTATGACAAAGTTATTTTTAGGAATATTCATGACATGAAGTAAATAATAATAATGGCCAGAAAAAATGTAAACAGTGAACATTTTCTTTTATTGAACATCCTGTCATGTCAATAAAAATATATAAAAGTAAAAATTCCATTTCAAAAAAGGAAAAGAGAGTGGAAATTTTCTTTTATTGAACTTCCCATATGTAATCATACAACTGAAAAAGTTTTAAAAGGTTAAATATATCGGGCAGGACAAACGAGAGAGTGTAGTAGGGTAACACTTGTTCATGCATATATACACACACAGAAAACCTACGCTACAACTTATGCCTGCATTTGGACAGTCATAGTATGAATAACAACAGTACAGTTTCTGTTCGAGCCTTAATTTCTGCAGATTTGTCAATGGCTTTGTCAGAATTCATTTTTACATACTCATGTTAGCAAGACTTGTTATTAATTTTTTTTATTAGTTTTAACTTCAAAAGGTTTAACATGAAGGAAGATAAACTAGTTGAGAGAAGTTTTAAACAAAAGGATAAGCAGAGATTCCTAAGAATCCAATTTCACAACAAAATCCAAAAATTGCAAAACTGCCTGTGTCTTTATTTCTTCAGGATCAATTCTAGCAACTTTGAGATATCTCTATAATCTAAAATCTTAAGCACAAATAAAAACGTCATCTTGTCATATAGAATGACAGAATTGAAGTAATGTGTCTTTATAATCACTGTGCTATCATTATTTATTTGAATGTTTTGTTTAAACACTAGAATGTGTGGAATCATGAATTGGAGACATGAACTGCACCCAAACTTCGTTGGAATGATTATGAACCTTTGCAAACTTACTCTCAAAACGATTGCAGGTAGCTAAGCCTGAATGCCTAGGGCCAGAGCTCTCATTATTAACCTCCATGTTTAGAATGCAGTGTTTACTAAAGGGTAAGCAACGAAAATGCTAACTTGAAGGTTATATATATAATTAAAAACTTAGCAGTAGCCGTGGCAATTATTTAGAACCTAGTCCAACAAAAAAAGTATATGAGGAGGAGCATTTATCACTGAGTTTGTTTAGATTACAAATTTATAGTAATAAAAAGCAGACAGACTTTTACTGAGTTGTTTTTTAACTCTCTCCAGATAATATATTCCTTTATTACCCGCATCTGAGGCAGACCTGGAGCCCCAACCATGGTACAAAAATTAGAGCAAATTCTCATAAGCTCAGCAAAAAATAACACAGAAGTGCTACTATTTAGTGATTGGTCACTTACTATGCCTCAAAGGCTCTGCTTTCCAGATACTATTTAACTAATCCCCATTCTAACTATGAGATTAATTGTCTTGGTTATAAACGCTTTACCAGTGAGACGACTGAGGCATAAAGAGGTTAAGTAACATGGCTAAGATTACACAGTAGCTGAAAAATAATCCGGTGAGCCAGGACTGGAACCCAGATCTGTCTGATGCCAAAGTCTGTAGTCTTAATGACTGCATGTCTACTAGAAAAGTAACTTATACTTCTCTTATCTGCCGCAGGATTTTCATGTTTGTAGTAATGAGTAGTCTCTTGTGACAACTGGATGGGGAAAGAAGGAAGCAAGAACAAAATGGGGTCAGAAAGGTATAACTGGTTTAATGTGAAGAGTACCAGACTTGGAGTCACGGTACCTTCATTTGACTTATCTAATGATCTATGAGACCAATAGTATCTCTTAGTATTTTTGCAGGATGTGGTTCACAGTAACAGCCGAGTATTTCTTTAAAATACATATTCTGAGAGCTTACTGCAGACCTGGTGAACTAGAATTCTTGAGTTGGAACTGAGGAATATGAAATACATCAAATTTAAGTTAAAAAGGCCACCAGAGACAAGAAAGGGATAAAGAAAGGGGGGGTAATCAGAAGGGGGAATGAAGCATGAGAGACTATGGACTCTGAGAAACAAACTGAGGGCTTCAGAGGGGAGAGGGGTGGGGGAATGGGATAGACCGGTGATGGGTAGTAAGGAGAGCACGTATTGCATGGTGCACTGGGTGTTATACACAACTAATGAATCATGGAACTTTACATCGGAAACCGGGGATGTACTGTATGGTGACTAACATAATATAATAAAAAAAATATTTTAAAAAAATAATTAGCTATTTTAGACCTTTCAACGTTTGTTTGGAACTATTAAATAAATACTTATTAAATTTAAAAAAAGGCCACCAGAAACTGAGTACCTGGGGAAAAGATGTGACAAACAAGATATGGCAAACAAGCTCTTACAAATCAATAAAATGACTAACATCCCAGTAAAAATAGGTATTTAGATAAAGATGAGATACAAATAAGCAAGTAATACATACAAAAGATGCTCAGAATAGGACTGTTGAAGGTATGCCTTGGTCAGTGCATGGAGAAACAAGAGCTCTCAAACAGATAGTTGCAGTAGAAATTGGATAGTTGCAGTATAAATTTCCAAATTGGAAAGCTAGCAATTCTGCTTCAAAAGAAAATAAGAAGGATTTCCATTTTGGACAGTTTGGCCAAGTAGATACCTGGAATAACCCTTTTAGACTGAAATAATTAAAATGATAAATAAGATACTTTAAAAAAAATTGTTAACAGTAGATGTGGGGAGACCATTGAGAAGCCATAAAAAAAGAAAAGAAAAACTCTGGTTTCTGGTTCAGCATGTGAGGAGCTTGGAAGTTTCATTTTGTCCCAACGACAAGGAAAAAGCTGAACAAACTGAAAAATTAGCAACTTTTCTTAGATCCGTTAGAGAAGTGAAAGGTTGTGTGTGTGTGGGGGGGAAGCAGAAGGTGTGTGGGAACTTTCTGTACTGGATGCTCAATTTTGCTATGAACCTAAAACGATTCTGAAAGTCTATTAAAATTTTTTGTTTAAAGCTCTTCTAACTTGAGACAAGTGAAAGGATTCACAGAGGCCAAAATAATACTAGGAGGAACTCCCAAGAAGTAAGAGAGAACCCAGGTCTGCTTTCCCCCTAATGGTTTCTCCTAACCCCTGGAGATTTTGATCTTTGGGGGCTTGAATGCCTGTATTATGCAAGGGAACAGGAGGTAAAGTCTTGGACCTCAGAAGTCTAACAGAAGATCTCTTCATAAAGCCAGATCCCAAGGGGAAAATGAGAAACAAACCTGCTACAGAAAGGAGAGAGGGGATAATTACTTGTCTCAAACTTGTAACAAAGGACAGGTGTGTAATCTCCCAGGAAACGTTATAATAAAAGGCATACCTAAAGTAAGTTTGAGGCCAAATTCATACAATCTATGTGACCCCTAGAAATCTCTAAAAATTTTCCATAAGAGAATTTAATTTAAGGTCATCCAGGTTGGTATAGTGCCCTTAGGCACCTGGTAGAAGCAAGAGCAAATCTTCTTTGCAGGAATGCAACTTCAACCAAATCCCAAAGCTTTCCCAAGGATTCCAAAGTGAATGAATGAATGAATGAATGAATGAATGAACAAATAAACAGCTCCAGGAAAAACAGATCATAGGGCTGAAATAAGGCCCCATAAATGACAGCCAAAGAAACAACAGTACAATTAGGCCCCCCAAAGACTTAAAATATTCAAGTTGATATATATAGATTATAAAATAAACATGCTTAATATATTTAAAGAAATTTTTAAAGCTTAAAATATGTTCAAACAATACAAGGATTTGAAGAGAGACCACTAAGATTTGGAAAATAACCAGCAAGAATTTCTAGAAATGAAAAACATGATACTTACACTGATAAAACTCAGTGGAGCAAGTTAGAACCGCTTAGAGAAAATTGTGTACTGAAAGATACGTTCAAAGAAATTACCCAGAATTCAAATTATCCAGAAAATGGAAAAATGAAAGAAATATTAGACAAGGAGGCTAGAGCTACAAGTTCTAACAAGCACGTATTCAAAGTCTAATAAAGAAATAACAGAGAAAAAGGAAGCGACAATCTTCAAAGAGATAACGACAGAGAATTTTCCAGATTTTATGAGAAACACAAAGCCTAGTGCATCACAAATAGAATAAATAAAATTTATACCTTGACAAGTCATGGTGAAACTGTAGACAATAAAGAAAAAGACAATCTTTAAAACAAGCAGAGAGAAGCACCTCAAAATATTTGAGCTCATGGAGGTATATCAAACATTGCACTTCAAATTTGGAGAATTAAAATTCCTTTCAAATTCACATGTAACTTATATGCAAATTAACCATACTACCATATTCTCCAACCACAATGCAATTTAGTTAGAAATTTTTTAATATAGCAAAAACACCATGTATTTAGATATTTTAGAATATGCATACATACTTCTAAACAACTCATTAGTCAAAGAAGAAGTCATGATAGTAATAAAAATATTTAGAAAGAAATTATAACAGTAACATTAAGTGCAATAAAGAGTCTGACTCCATTGGTAATGTTTGCTGACAATTTTCAGGCCCCACCACTCCTTACCCTTCTGTCCCACTGCTGGGCCAGCAGATAAGAAAGCTTGGATGTTCCCTCCCTCCTCTTGTACTAGTAAGACATTGAAGCCACACAAGCTCCAGTCTACATGAGGGAGCTCTTACCTCAACCCCACCCCTTAACCACCATAAAATCCCTAGCCAGTTGCCCCTTCCTGCTCTCTCAAGCCATTATAAAGTGCTTTAACAATCATTACAAATTCTCTTCAAACAAGAAAAAACAAAATCTGAGCAAAGAAATAGAAGTCATAAAAAAAAGAGAAACATTGAAATTATAGAACTGAAAAATGCAATAAAAGAATTCTTTTATGTTGCTGGATTAAATCGTAGACTGGAGATGACAGAGGATAGAAGCAGTGAACTTTAGCACAAGTCAATAGAACTTACCCAGTATGACAAGAAGTAAAATAGGCTGGGGGAAAAAGAAGAATAGAGCTTCAGGGGCTCAGGGACCTCTGAGACAATGCAAACATTCAAATTATCAGAGTCCCAGAAGAACAGGAGAGAGAGTGGGACTGAAAGAGTATTCAAAGAAATAATAGCTGAAAACGTCCCAAATTTGGCAAAAGACACAAACTTACATATTCAAGAAGCTGAGCGAATCCCGAACAGAAAATCCAAAGAGGTCTACTCCAACACACAGCATAATTAAACTGGAAATTGAATAAAAAGAAAAAAAATACCTTGAAAACAGTCAGAAATTGTTACCAAAATCCAAGTTCAACTGCCCATCACTTGAAAAGCTAATACTCAAGAGACGAATTTTGATTGGAAAGGAATGTGGGCTTTATTCAGGAGGCTGGCCACCTGGGGAGAAAGGACTCTTGTGCAAAGGCCAACTTAAAGGTTTCTGTCTGGCTTGGGGGTTTTTAAAGGAGTTTAGGACAGTTAATCAGTAAAGGGAGTGCAGTGATCCCTAACATTTCTCGATTGTGTACAGACTCAATGGTGCCAGCTACAAATGTTATCTCAGTTGTGCTTGGAGGTTGTGCAAGGGGGTCTGGTTCCTTGGTGCCCGGGGTGGGGGGCAATTGTGCAAGCGAATTTGGTTGATATGCAGAAGGGCTCTGTTTTAGGAAAGAATGCATGATCTATAGATAAACAAAGAAAGGTTTAGTTAATCACAGGGGCTAGGGCTGCCTGCTTGGAAACTACCAGGTTAAGAGGGGCTAAGGTGGCTTCAAAGTGATGTGTTACCTATAAAGAACACTAATTCCAATGAGAGCAGATGTTTCATAAAAAACATGCAGGCCCAGAAGGAAGTGATGATTTTTTCAAGTGGTGAAAGAACGGAACTGTCAACCATGAATTCTCTATCCTGTGAAACTACCCTTCAGATATGAAGAGGAAATAAAGACACACTTGAAGGAAGGAAAAATAAGAATTTGTCTCTAGCAGACCTACCCTTAAAGATTAGCTAAAGGAACTTCTTCAAAGAGATAAGAAATAATAAAAGAGGAATCTTGGAGCATCAGGAAGAAGAAAGAACAATGGAAAGAGTAGAAATATGGGTACACACAGTAGACTATCCTCCTCTTCATGAGTTTTAGAAATCATATTTGAAAATTTTATTTGTTTATTTGATGGAGAGAGGAGAGAGCACAAGAAGGGGAAGTGGCAGGCAGAGGGATAGGGAGAAGCAGGCTCCCCACAGAGCAGGGAGCCCGATGCAGGGCTTGATCCCAGCACCTTGGGATCATGACCTGAGCTTAAGACATGCTTAACCGATTGAGCCACCCAGGCGTCCCTAGAAGTCATATTTGATGACCAAAACAAAAATTACAACACTATTGTCTTGAATTATATTCAAGACAATAGTATTTAAAAGTGGAGAAAGTAAAGGGACCTGAATAGAAGTCAGGTTTCCAAACTTCACTTGAAATGCTCAAATGTTGATACCAGTAGAACATAAGTCACATATTTATATTATAATACTTAGAGCAACCACTATGAAAAGTATACAGAGACACACTCAAACACACTGTAAATAAGACAGAATCCTAAAAAATATTCAAATAACCCACAGAAAGGCAAGAAAAGGAAACGAATGAGATCTAGAGGAAACAGAAACAAATAATAAAATTGCAGACTTAAGCATTAAAAATAATCACCTTAAATGCAAATGATCTAAATACACCAATGAAGAGACAGAGATAAGTGGGGTGGATAAACAAACATGACTGCAAAATACGCTGTGTACAAGAAAGTCACTTCAAATTCAGTGAAATAGGTAGGTTGAAAATAAAAGGATTGAAAAAGATTTATCTTGCAAACATTGGTCTAAAACCAGAGTGGCTACATTAATATCTGATAAAGTAGATTTCAAAGCAAAGACTATTACTAGAGACAAAGAGGAATAGTACATAATGATAAAGGATCAATCCACTAGGAGGTTATATTAGTTCCCTAAGTCTGCTGTAACGAAGTACCACAAACCGGGTGGGTAGAAACAATATAAATTTGGGGAGCCTGGGTGACTCAGTTGAGTGTTTGCCTTCGGCTCAGGTCATGATCCCAGGGTCCTGGGTTTGAGCCCCACATCGGGCTCCCTGCTCATGGGGGAGGCTGCTTCTCCCTCTCCCGCACCCCCTGCTTATGCTCACTCTCTTTCTGTCCAATCAATCAATCAATCAATCAATCTTTAAAGAAAAACCAATATAAATTTATTATCTCACAGTTCTGGAGGGTAGAAGTCTGAAATTAAGATGTTGGCAAGGCCATGCTCCCTCTGAAACTTGTAGGGGAGAGTCCTCCTTTTCATCTTCTAGCTTCTGGTGTTTGCCAGCGATCTTTGGCGCTCCTTGGCTTGTAGATGTATTACTTCAATTTCGGCCTCTGTCATCACATGGCTGTCTTCCCCCTGTGTCTGTCTGTGTCCAATTTCTTTTCTTTTATAAAGCCCTCCCTAATCCAGTATGACCTCATTATAACCTGATTATGTCTATTTCTAAGTGAGGTCACATTCACAGATACCAGAGGTTATGACTTCAACATACCTTTTGGGGGACACGATTCAACTCTTAGTAGAAGATATAATTATCTTAAATGTGTATGGACTCAACAACAGAGCTTCAAATTACATGAAGCAAAAACTGATCTAGCTGAAAGAAGAAATAGACAAACCACAATTACAGCAAGGGACTTAAACAGCCCCTCTCAGAAACCGATAGAACTACTAGACAGAAAATCAACAAGATCCCATTGAATGATTGTGTTGAATTCTACCCAGCAATCAAGAAATAGATAATCCCATCTTAAACCAACTCTTCCAGAAACTTACAAAAGAGAGAATACTCTTCAATTTATTTTTAGAAACTGGTGTAATCATGATAATTAAACCCAAGAAAGAATACGAGAAAGAAAATTATAGGTAATGCTCAATAATGAATATGGATTTAAAATTTTTAAATAAAATATCAGCAAACTGAATTTAGCAACATATAAAAAAAGATACTACATTATGACTAAGTTTAATTTATTCTGGTAATGCAACATTGGTTCAACATTTGAAAATCAATTGATATAATTCACTACATTAACAGATTGAAGAAGACCATATAACCAGGTCAAGTTTTACAGTTGCTTGGTTAAATTTCAACACTCATTCATGACTTTTAAAAAACCTTGTTAGCAAACTAAAAATAGGGGCACCTGGGTGGCTCAGTCAGTTAAAGGACTGCCTTCAGCTCAGGTCATGATCCCAGAGTCCCAGGATTGAGCCCCACATGGGGCTCCCTGCTCAGCAGGGAGTCTGCTTCTCCCGCTGCCCCTCTCCCTGCTCATGCTCAATCTCTCTCTCTCTCTCAAATAAGTAAATAAAAATCTTTAAAAATTTTTAAAAATTTTAAAAAACAAACTAAAACTAGAAGGAAACTTCCTGCTCTAACAAAAATAAACCTACAACAAATATTTTTAAATATCATGTTAAAAATTTTTAATTATCATTAAAAACCTATAACAAATATCATATTTACCTCTGAAACATGAAGCATTCTTCTTAAGATTTATTATAAGACACAGGTTATCTGTTACTACTTCTGTTAATCATTGTTCTGGAGTCCCAGGCCAACACAGTGAGGCAAGGAAATAAATAAATGTATAAGTATTGTAAAGAAGTAAATAAAATTGTCATAATTCATAAATGACATGATGCTAACAAAGGACACACACACTTTCACTGAAAAAAAGTATAAACCTTTAATGAATTAAAGTTACCCAAATAAAAGAAGAGATACACCATGTTCATGGATTGGAAGACAATATCATAAAGATGTCAGTTCTCTCCCAAATAGATATATTTATTTAATGTAACTCCAATCAAAATCCAATAAATGCTTTTATAACCTTAAAAGTTAATTCTAAAATGTTTATGGAAGGGCCAAGGATAGCCAAGACACTCTTGTAGAAAACTTCAAGATGGGGAGACATACCTACAAGATATGAAGAGTCTTTATACAGCTCCCATAATTAAGGATGGTGTGCTATGGGTGGAGATGAAGACAAAGAGTCTAGTTGAATAGAATGAAAGCCAAGAAAGACTCAGACAAATATTGAAACTGGGTATATAATGGAGTTGGCATAGCAGATCAGTAGAAAAGGATAAATTTTTTAATAAACAGGACTGGGATAATTGGTTATCTATATGAGGAAAAATAAAATTACACCCATACCTCACATTATACACAAAAATTAGTATCAGGTGGGTTAAGAATCTAAATGTCAAAGACAACTCTGTAAAAGTTCTAAAAGACAACATAGATGAGTGCCTTAACAAACCACTGCACAAGTCGGGGCCTTTATACACGCTGGCCCTTCTGTTCAGGTCTGTCTTGCCCTCTGCCTGTTTTATGGCAACTCACACTTCAGATTCTAGCTCATATGTTACTTCCTCAGAAAAGCCTCCTTAGTTATCCAGACTTAATCACATCCCCTGGTTATAAATGCTCAAAGGTCATTCTATTTTTTTCTTTTTTAAAAAAATCATTCTTTGAGGTATAATTTATATAAAATAAAGTGAACAAATCTTAAATGTACAGCCTGATGGGTTTTTACATGGGTGTTGTGTAACCACTACCTAGATCAAGACATGGAACGTGTCTCCCAAGTTTAAGCAGGTAGCTTCTCCCTATTGTTAAATAAAAGGGCAGTAAGGGCTGGATGGAGGTGTTGGCTAACAGATAATGAAACAAAGGAACAATTCATTGAGGCTGAAGTCAGTGCAACCTCCAGGTAGGGCCCTTTAAAGAGAATGGATGGGGGCACCAGGGTGGCTCAGTCAGTTAAGATTAAGCATCTGCCTTTGGCTCAGGTCATGATCCTGGGGTCCTTGAGATCGAGACCTGAGTTGGGGGGGGGGTGTCTCTGCTCAGCGGGGAGCCTGCCTCTCCCTCTCCCTCTGACCCTTCCTGCCCCTCTCGTGCTCCTGCTCTCTCTCTCAAATAAGTAAAATCTTTAAAAATAAACAAACAAACAAACAAATAAATAAAGGGAATGGATGTCACATATTGGCTTGGGAAAGAAAACCCATTTATTCTACTCAAAGCAACTTCTAATTCATACTTATGTCACTTTCTGAACTCTATTTCTGTGTGTGTGTCTATTTTTGATATGATTTCATTCTGATTTCAATAGTGTAAACTTTTAATATACTCTTATACATGATACTGAAAGTAGCGCCTCCATGCACTATTCATCATTATCACTTTTTCTTTTTTTTGAAGATTTTATTTATTTGAGAGAGAAAGAGAAAGAGAGAATGAGCAGGGGAGGGACAGAAAGAGAGGGGGAGGGAAGGGAGAGAATCTCAAGCAGACTCTGCACCAAGCATGGAGCCAAAGTGGGGCTCGATCTCATGACCCTGAGGTCACGACCTGAGCTGAAACCAAGAGTCAGATCCTTAACCAACTGAGCCACCCAGGCACCCCTATTATTTTTCTTTTGAGAAAATTTTTCACTGTTTTCACCATTATTTTTCCTGCTAGATGACTTTCAGAATAATTTTATCAAGTAGCCATAAAAACAGAAAACATTCTAGGAACATGTCATTCCTTCAGTTCAAGTTTTTCATTCATGCCTCTGGTGGCCTAAACTGCTCTGTGAAGTCTGGTTGGTGGAATGTGGTTGATGATGGAGCGTCCAGCCTGGCTCATAAAAATCTTTCCATTCAATATTCCTTCACTTAAAATCCTTCATGCTCATTTTCCCACCTGACCCGGTTGGAATGGAGGTAGAAACAACCCCATGGCAACTTTGGATGAAAGATGAAGGCAACACAATATGGAAGTAACCTGGGTCCCTGAACCCCATTTGGAAGAGAGCTGCCCACTGACCTAAAACACCCATTTTGACTTTATGTGAGGAAGGAATAAATTTTCATTGGGTTAAGCTACTGAAATTGGGGGCTGTGGATTATAACAACTAGCCAGTTCTGAGTAATGCATCCTTTAGGTGGTTCTCCAGATTTCCCCATCACAGAAACTATACTATTTTAATTATACATTACCATAACAATGTTTAGAAAAAATAGAATTTAGGAAAGTTACAGTAAAATCACTGTAATACTGCTATTTAATGATAACCATTTTTAACATTTTGGTTTCTATCTTTTCAGTTTCTGTCAGTTGATCACTCTATCTCTGGGCTTTGCCATAGTGTGATTAAAAATGAGTTACATTTCTTAAGTTCCCACTTGCCTATGCAGTAGTTGTCAGAGTTAGCAAATAAAAGTACAAGATCCCCAGATAAATTTGAATTGCAAATGAACAATGAAAAATTGTTTAATATAAGTATTTCCCATGCAATATTTGAGAAGTACTTATATTTAAGAACTGCTGTTTGTCTGAAATTCGTATTTAACTGGGTGTCCTGAATTTTATTTGGCAAGTCTATTGTGCAAGGACTTAATACACTCAGAGTGTGCCCCAGTTGTTTCTAAGTTTCGTGTGTCAAGAAACGGCTCCAGCATGGTCTTTCTCTGATGTCTAGCTGCCCACTGCTATCTCCCTTACTAATGGTCCTCATAAAAAAGCCTAGCTAAAGCTTTATATACAGCTTGTTGGGGAATCAAAACAACAAATAAAATAGAGCTACAAGCCTAGACTCATCTCAGAGTCCTTACTGGGCACCTCTTTCCCAATCTCCTTACTTGCCTCCACATGGTAGGACCAATTCATTCCCATTATTGGGAAAACTCTGAGCATCTCTGTGCCTTAAGTCCAGACTCAACTTCCTTGAGGGCCTAATGAGCACTTCTTTTTTTTCTTTTTGAGTTCTTTTTTTTTTTTTAATATTTTTTTATTATATTATGTTAGTCCTTGGCATCATGCTGAGTGCTTTACGTGTATTATCTTATTTAATTGGCTAAAGTGACCAGCCATCCTGGTTTGCTGGCAACTGTCCCAATTTTAGTATTGCAAATCCTGGTCCCAGGAGACCCCCTCCCTGGGGGAGAAAAGGCCTGATTTTCAGTGATGGGTGTAGAAGGTTGGAGGAAAAGTACAAACCCCATAGAGTGGCCCAAAGAATAGAGGCCGAAAGCAACGTTGCTTTTTAGTGTCAAATGCACACAGCATAGATTATCCATCTTTGGTAGCTACTGTTGATCTCCCCTTGTCTGCTGATGTTGGCAACCGTGATTTGCGCTCCGCAGTAATGGATCACCCATTGTTGCGACACTCCCAGTGAGGCAGCTGAAGTGTGTGTCTTAAGTGCATTGTAATCATGACTGTTAGCAGTTCATGCTTAACTGCCTGGGGATTATTTTGCTTTTTATCCAGGTAGCACTAATCTATTTTTTCACATTCAATATGCGACCATGTTTTCTAAGAGTTCAGATAATGAGAATGAGAATGATTATAATGCCAGTGCTAGCATGGCCCAAACTTCACTAAATAGTAGGGCAAAATGTGTAATTTAAATAATAAATGGGAAGACATACAACTGGGTTAGGGAGCTATGTAACCAGAACAGAACATACTGCACAGTATTTGGGGTTGGGCACGGTGGAGATGGAAGTCAAAGCATATATAGAAACTGAATCTCACAAATCTGGGATGAGATAGGCAAGTACTTCTAAATCAATAAAAAGTGTTTTGTCTCTCCAAAAAGACACAAATGCTAACTTGAAAAGTATGGCTGCTGAATTACCTTGCATATACCACAGGAAAAAACACATACATTATCATAGTTCCCTTGATTGCTCCCTGATATTGAGTGAAGTTACATTTCCCGATTCAAAAGGTGCAGCTAAAAAGTCCTATGGGCAAACAAAAGGGCAAAGTTTGATAACAGACGTGTTGGCCCCTTAAAGTGTAGAGCCAATTCTCTCAGTTCTTATCAACGATCTTGCTTCTAGGGAACATCAGATGCTGGACGTAACTTCAAACCACTGAAACTAAAAACTGTCCCCTTCAACTCTTATGTACTTTGATTTCAAAACTGGAGTTTCAAATCATCTTCTTGATTTCTACTAAGATTTTAATGGAAGCACAGAAAACATAAGACAGAAGATTGTTGATATCTTATCCAGATACACACTAGACTTTGCTCATCTAGTTACATATTCAGCAGACAGGGCAAATTTAAGTTTGACAAGTTCCATTCAGTCCATAAACACCTTACCAAAGAACAGGAAGACGTATCTTCTAAGCCGCCTGCTCATTGTGTAGATAACACTGCTAACAAGAGGTGGCTTGCTTCCCTGTGAAATTGAGGCTTTCATACTGAAAAATTTTAGTCATTTTCAGTGTTCTCAAAATGTACAAAAGCATTTAATGAGATTTTTGATGTTATGGAATGGAAGGAGATAGCCTCATTATACATGTGCCTACGAGACAGCTGTCATTGCTGCCTTCCGTAGAAAAGGTGTTACAATGTTGGCCTCCCATAAAAATCAAATCTTCAAAGTGTGGGAGAGGAAGAATATCCTTCTCTAATTTGGAAATACATTGAAGAGAAAAAGGATTACAGTAAAATAGAAATGTATATGCTGCTTCTCTAAAATTGTTTGCTGGTCTCTGTAGAGGCTCGAAGTGGCGTAGAAAAGGATAAACTGATTGCACCTGAGCTTGGTGTTGTTTGTAAGTTGTGACAAGAACTCATACAGTGAAAAATGACTCATTTTTTGGAACTAAGACTGCTCCAGAACTCAAAAGGGGAAAAAAGCCCACTACCAGAAAAAGACACCAAGTTGAATAGGACTTCTAAGTTCTTTACTACATCGTAACTTACTTGGACTCCAACTTGAGTTTCCCAAGTTCGAATGATCTCTGTGCTTTATTTTTTTTTATTTTTTAAAAGATGTTATTTATTTATTTATTTGACAGAGACAGCAAGCTAGAGAGGGAACACAAGCAGGGGGAATGGGAGAGGAAGAAGCAGGCTCCCAGTGGAGGAGCCCGATGTGGGACTCGATCCCGGAACGCTGGGATCACGCCCTGAGCCGAAGGCAGATGCTTAATGACTGCGCCACCCAGGCGCCCCGATCTCTGTGCTTTAAAACTATTTTCCCTGAGAAAGAAAGATTGAAATTATGATGGCATTTCATGTGTTTCAGAATATTTTTAAAAGATGGGTATTTAAGACCTGGATGGTCTACAGGATGAATCCATAGATGCAAAGGACCTAATTAATTGCCAAAGAACTAATCCATCAAAACAACCCTATGGAAACATGTGGATAAACATTTTTGGAGAGCTGGAAACTAACCTCTACCAAGTTAGAAAATCTACTGGTCAGAAGTAAAATCCTCAGTTTCCATGTCCACGTGCTTCTGTTAAGATGATATTTAGCTTGACGTCATCACACTGGACTGATACCTAGACTCAGAGTCCTGCGGGCCTGATAAGAGCAGAACTGCACGTTAAAGTGAATTTTATGTTTTACTGCTCAGTTTTACCATTATGTTAAAAAAAAGAAGTATGTTCTCAAGCTTGTAAGCAGTTCAGACAAGTATTATTGGAAAAGGAACATAGTAAAAATATGGGACAGAAGGATAAAGGTCATTATTATTTTAATTAAATATAGGTAATACCTGTCTAATTAGTCCTATTGGTTTACATGCTTCTTTTAAAAAAGTCTTACATTTACATGGCTTGGAATACATAATAATCCAACACATCTACGGGCAACTGATTTCCAACACGGGTGCCAAGTCTGTTCAGTGGAGGAAGGAGTGGTCTTTTGAATAAATGATTCTGGGACAGATTACTATTGTTCTAATTAACACAATTATGTTAATAATAGCAATAATGTGCTATTTGAAAGTATTTAAAAGTAAACAATACAGGGGCGCCTGAGTGGCTCAGTCGGTTAAATGTCTGCCTTCGGCTCAGGTCATGATCCCAGGGTCCTGGGATCGATTCCCACACTGGGCTCCCTGCTCAGTGGGGAGCCTGCTTCTCCCTCTCCCTTTGCCCCTCCCCCCTGCTCATGCTCTGTCTCGCTGTGCTTGCTCTCTGTCAAATAAATAAAATCTTTAAAAAAAATAAAAGTAGGGGCGCCTGGGTAGCGCAGTCGTTTAGTGTCTGCCTTCGGCTCAGGGCGTGATCCCGGCATTCCGGGATCGAGTCCCACATCAGGCTCCTCCGCTGGGAGCCTGCTTCTTCCTCTCCCACTCCCTTGCTGTGTTCCCTCTCTCGCTGGCTGTCTCTCTGTCACATAAATAAATAAAATCTAAAAAAATAAAAAATAAAAATAAAAAAATAAAAGTAAATAATACAGAATAATGTATAATTTCAAATAAACACCTCTTTTCCAAATTTTTTGTTAAAGTAATAAAACAAAATTATGCTAATTACAATTATACACTGTATATAATAAATGTATTATATGCATTTATAATAGAATATATATTATATATGACATATATTTTAGTCTGGTATGGCTGTATCCCAGGTTGGCACTTTAAAAAGTTGGTCACCCCAGTTAACCCCCATCTAAACCCTATGAGATAATACTGTTTTCCCCTCCAACTTATGGATGAGAAAACGGAGGCTCAGAGACATAAATTAACTTGCCTAAAATGACAGCATAATAAATGGTGGAGTTTTTTCCCTTCCTCCCATCTAAGGTTCATCTACTCAGCTCTCTCCTTTTTGGGGGATGATTGAACATGGAACTCTCCATTCTCTTTACTACAAGGTTCAGAAATTACTGGTGCATGGCAGTATGAGCGTGCGTGTACACACGCGTGTGCACGTGTGTGTGTGTTGGCCAGGAGCGTACTCTAAAATTAGGAATCCAGGTTTCTGTTTCCTCTTGAGAGCTCGGATGATCTGGAAACGCTGGGCCCACCTTCCTCCACAGCAGCAGCTGCTGGCCAGTAGCTGTCTGTTCAGGCAGGACTTTCATCTCCAGTTTGCCCAGTTCCCCTTCTCCCTTCTGCTTACGTCCAGCCAGCTTCACTCAAGGACATGACACTCACGTCAAAAAGGCAGCAGACCATAATGTAAGAGTCCGACTCTGCAGCCAGAGGGGGGTTCAAATTCCATCTCTGTTACTCACTGGTTCCTTAACCTTTCTATGTATACATTTCTTCAGTCTATAAAATTACACGGACAATACTATCTTCGCCCTAGGGTTTTTTTGAGGATTTAAAGTGATAATTCAAGTAAAACCCTTAGAACACTCTTCAGTGTGCATGTTGCCTATTATTGTCATCACTGCTTGTCACCCTGTAACCACTTCAGTCTGCATCCCCTGCTGGAGAGGAAACTTCATCCCTCTGCCCTCAGAGGTGTGGCCCCAGCCAGACAATGAGAACGGATCACAATAGTCCAGCAGCTGTGCTTTCTGGGTTATTCTGTCCTAAGTAATTCCACACATGGGCATCAATCATCCGGCCCACGTTGAGCTAAACCATGGCCAGTCCAATTACTTTTTACAGTCTCTATTCTAAAGGGAAGATCCTGCCTCCTGTCCTTCCGGCAGTTTTCAGTTTCCCAGCTCTAGATATCCTGCACATGATTAAACAAAAAGGAACAAGCAACACTTGGCAAGACAGTGCTCGTTAAATTCACACAGGCAGGCAACAGTGTTGTTTCCACCTTCACCTTGAACCCCGCCCAGACAAGTTACAGAGTCTCAGAGGCAGCTCTGATGCAAACACGCTCAAGAGGGCCTATTACCAAACACAAAACTGGCCACTCCATCTAATCATCTGAATCATGTTAAGGGTGATGCTCCCCAAAGCGCCAAACCCCCCGCAAAGATGTGAAATCAACTCTCTACCTCTTTGAGGACTGAAAAAAGGCTGGCAGTTTATAAAAGATTCCTAAAGAATCTTAAAGCTTGGCTTTAAATAATATTTAGATATAAATTGAGATTGTAAATATAATTTAAACAAAATAGAATCTACTCTCTAATATCTTAAAATCTGTTTTTTCACTTAACACTCTATTACTAATATATTTGGTGTCAATTCACTTTTACAATGCTATTTTTATTGGTTTTATGGTATTCGGCTGTACGAATGTAATCAATTCCCTCTACTCAGACATCTGGATTGTTTCCTGGTTTTCGCTAAGACAACAGTGAGGTGATAAACACCCGTGTGAATTAAATTTGGACAGCAGCTTCGTTTGCTTAACCTGGGAATTTTTCCTAGATGTGCTTCCCCTAAGTACTGCTCACCTTCAGAAATAAATCCATTTGTCAGGGGAAAAAATGTTAAAACATCCTAATTTGTATAGTCCATCTATTTCCTATTAGACCCTAACTGACAGAGAGGCAATTTGTTATCAACATCTACTCTGTGTTTTGTACTTTACATTCTTTACTTAAATCACCCAACAGCCTTTTGCAAAAGGCATTATTATCCTCATTTAAGAAATGAGGCTCAAAGGGGATAAAGAAAGGGGGGGTAATCAGAAGGGGGAATGAAGCATGAGAGACTATGGACTATGAGAAACAAACTGGGGATCTCAGAGGGGAGGGGGGTGGGGGAATGGGATAGACCGGTGATGGGTAGTAAGGAGGGCACGTATTGCATGGAGCACTGGGTGTTATACACAACTAATGAATCATCGAACTTTACATCAGAAACAAGGGATGTACTGTATGGTGACTAACATAATATAATAAAAAAAAATTTTAAAAAATGACAACAAAAGAAAAAAGAAATGAGGCTCAAAGGAGTAAAGTAATATGTCCAAGGTCACAGCTAGTTAATAGCAGAAAATTTGAGTTCTTGTTGGTCTGATTTCAAAGTTCAGGAACTTTCCTGAACGCCATATTCCTGAAGAGATTCCATAATTCAATTTTTGTATAGACCCAACAATATTTTAGACGCTGTGAGGAAGATGACCATTGAAAACTGTCAGTGAATGAATTTGCAAAATGAATAACCGTTCCCTAAAAACAGATGGAAACTGTTTTGTTATGAAGTAGCTGAACTCAAGAGGTTATTCGTAATGTTCCGTGATCCTGAATACACAGCACTTTGTGCCACGGGCTCCGGGATGAGTGCGTGCTCAAGCTAAACGTCCTGCTGTCCCTTTGTGCCCACCAAAGCTCTCTGAGAGGCTGTACGTATGAGGCTGACTCCCGCTTTGTATACCGCGTACGTTGACTTTTCTCTACTAGGTGTTGTGAAAAACATACATACTAATACCAACATGTCTTGGGCTTAACGGAAAGCACGTTTAAAGAGTATGCCACGTTAACGGTACTCAAGGATTGTGGAATATAGATTCTGGATGATTCATTTTTGCCTGCTCCCTCATCTTAATCTGTCCGTCTTCTGGAAAGATCAGCTTCCACCAGTGAGAGAAGAATGCATCTTATTCATCCAGCTGGTCAACTCCTGATGTGACTTTGTTGGATTGTAGCTCAGCAGTTACTACAATATGGACCCTGCCTTTCAGAAAAGTTGAGCCTCTCATGTACTGGCCTCCTTGGCATGTGTCAGTTGGGACAGGTTCACCTGCAAGAAAGAGTGCCTTAAGCCATGAGAAATTTCCTTGCTTCTTAAGAAAGATTCCTAAAGTGGGCAATTCTAGGGTTGACTGGTAACTCAAAAATGTCATCAAGGATCTGGTTCCTTTTCATATGTCAGAATCAGCATCTTTCCCCCTCATGCTGTCACCTCACTGTCACCAGATGGCTAGGCTACCGCAGCTCTGGGCAGGAGGCCTTCATACTACATTCAAAGATGAGAAAAAGGGGGCAAAGGAAAAGCACCTTTCCCATTCATCAGGAAGGAAGTGTTTTCCAGATTTTTTCCTATGCCCGTCATGGGAACTGGATCACACGGCCATCTCAAACAGCAAGGGAGGCTGAAAAGTGAGTATCTGGCAAAGGGGTTTAAGATTCCCATGATTGGCTTAGACCAATCACAATTTATATTTATTTGGCCTTTTTATTCCTACCTTTTCAGTGCTTTTTTAGCTCTTTCCCTCTTACTCTGGTCAACGCTGAAGGAGGAGGAAATGACTGTTGGACAGGAGGCTAACAGCGCCTGCTCATGTGACCCTCTGCGCTCTGATAAGTAAGGAAGGACAATAAGGTTACATATATGCTATGATTAGGGCTGGTCAAGAAGTGGGGTGGGTTTATGTTTGGCTCCTGCTTTAGCCTTGCCCCAGTAAGAACGAAAAAGATAACAAAGACACTCAAATTGTAAGAATACAAAAGCTGATCAAAATTTTCCGTAGGCTGAACTCATTACAAATACTGTTTAGATGCTCATGTGCGGGCGCCCAGGTGGCTCAGTCGTTAAGCGTCTGCCTTCAGCTCAGGTCATGATCCCAGAGTCCTGGGATCGAGCCCCGCATCAGGCTTCCTGCTCGGTGGGAGGCTTGCTTCTCCCTCTCCCACTCACCCTGCTTGTGTTCCCTCTCTTGCTGTCTCTGTCAAATAAATAAATAAAATCTTAAAAAAAAAAAAAAAAAGAGGCTCATGTGCGCCTAAAAGAAGGAGGCTGAAGATGTGGTTCCAAGCCAGGCAGAGAACAGTTCGTCTCTGTTAGTATCTTCACCACAGACAGCTGTCCTTATCTCTTACGACTGCGAATCGGCCAAGTTCCCTGGTTAGAAAGGCCCACACTAGGGCGAATGTCAAGATGTGTGCCATGATATGGGTGATCAAAAATTTTTAAAATGCCATTTGTGTGCGTGTGTGTGTTTGTGTGTGTGTACGTTCCTCAGCCATGTCTCAGGCTTTGCAGCAAGCCTGACTGACAGCTACACACCAAAGAAAATCATCTGCTCTGGAAACCAGTCCTCGCATCTCTGAGTCTCTCCTGTTCTCTTCCTATGACATCCTCTTACGAATTGGGGAGGAAAACCGGGAAACTACCAAGGTTGTAACACCACGGTGTTTACCTCAGAAAATAACCACGTGGGACAGAATTTTGGCTTTTGCCCGCCCCAGCCTCTCTCTGCCTTATTTGCCTTGGTATGGCTGGAGCCTGGAGCCCAGTTTGGGAAATTAGAAAAGATACTGTCAGTGGGAAAGTGAGTGCTAACTAATGCTAAATTTAAAATTAAGATACCCAACTGCAGCTACCAAAGGACCTCAGGTAGACCCAAATATATACTGACCGTATAGTTATATAAAATTAAAAACCTTAATAATAGTTATCTCTAGGTGGTGATATTTGGGTGGTTTTTTCCTCCTACTTTTCTGCATGTGTCATTTCCCAACCACAAATACTGTCCTCATAATTAGGTCAATATCATGGTTTTTCTTCTCCCTCTTTTCCAGTCAGCATCACAGAGGAAGATGCGGTGACAACAGCTGGCGCCGTCGCCATCTTGAGAAGGAGCAAACCTTCCAAGCGCGGTTTCCTGTACATCGAGCCGTGCGAAGGGAGAATAATCGAGAGATCAAGTCCAGAAGTTTTGTGATGATTTTTCAGGGAAGAGACTGGCCAGGGTGCCCGGGGCCTCTCCCGTCTGTCTCCCTGCCGCTCCGGGCTCTGCGGAGTTTAGCAGATTGATCGCTGCCCGCCACCCCAGACCCCGTTGTTTTTAGCTCCGTGGACTCCGCGACTGCAGGCAAACCACCAGGCACTAGACGCCGCGCCGGGCAGGTGGACGCCGGGGCACCAGCCCTGCGCGGGGAAGCCTGGCCTGGGAGCTCAGGGCGCAGTACGGAGAGGCGACGAAATCAAGCTGAGGGGCCCGGGGACCCCAGGCCGCCTGGCTCCGGGGGCCCGGCCCCCCTCTCCCGGTATCTCCAGCCCGCGCCCGGCCGGCCACACCTTGGAAGTGGCTGTCCTTCGAGAGCCTTCCCCTGAGGAGTCCGGCCACCAGCACGGCCCCACCCCGCCCTCTGCAGCCTTGCCCGGCCCGCGTCTTCCCACACGGCTGTCTCCGTCCGGAGTGCGATGGCACCGCGGGCTTGCTTGGTGACGGGGGCGCGGGCCAGCCTCCAGCCAGAGCAGCCGCGCGCCGGTGAAGGAACAGACGAGTCCCCGCCCTCACCGCCCTGCGACGGGCTGCTGCGGCAGCTGGACCGCCTTGGCCTTGGGTCACCCGGCCGGCCCCGGGGTCACTGCCCAGCAGCACGCGCACCCCGCTCACGTCGCGCGCTGCCGCTTTTACTCCGTCTGGTGCTGGCCTCGGAATGGCCTTAGCGCCTCAGCCTTTGTCTGGGTGTCTTCACTCTGCTCTGCTAATTAAAAAAAAAAAAAAAAAAAAA